>NC_132780.1:166112329-166744829 GCF_048418805.1 Vulpes vulpes
TGCAACTCTTGATCTAGGGATTGTTGAGTTCAAGCCTCACGTTGGGTATAGAGATTACGTAAAAGTAAAAATTTGTTAAAAAAAATGTTTAAGATTGAGAGTGCCTGGCTGGCTCAGTCAGTGGAGCAAGATCCTTGGTCTTGGGATTGTGGGTTCAAGCCCACGTTAGGTATAAAGATTATTTAAAAATAAAATCTTTTAAAAAATTGTTAAGATTATGCATTTCATCATAATTTTTGAAAAAGATATCTCTTAATTCTAATGTATACCACCTTAAGAAACTGAGCGAAAAGTCTTGACTGTGCAGAGCAATACTATTGTTGTTGGATGAAGTGTTGTTCTGTGAATGTCACTTTGGCCAAGTTGTTTGACAGTACTGTTTGGGTCATCTTTGTCCATACTGATTTTATGCCTATTTGTTCTATCAATTATTGAATTATTGAAAAGATTATGGATCTCCAAGTATAATAATGGGTTTGTCTATTTTTCCTTTCAAATCCATTTTTGCCGTATGTATTTTGAATATTTGTTAGGTGCATACAAGTTTATGTTTCTTGGAGAATCAACCCTTCATGGTTTGTAATGTATATTCTTGATATGTCTTTGTTCTTAATATATTAAGAACACTATATTCTTGATAATGTCTTTGTTCTTAAGCTTGCTTTGTTCTAAATGAATATAGTTACTCCAGCTTTCTGTTGGTTTTTGTTTGCATGATATGTATTTCTTCATCCCTTTACTTTTAACTCTTTATTTTTAAAATAGGTTTTGCTTTTTAAAGCATATAGTTGGATCTAAAACATAAATTGAAACCCTATTTTTTCATTGTGGTTTATTTATACTTAAATCTTTACTATTTATAGTGTGATAAGAGATTTTATAGTATTTTTATATACTCAAAATTCTTTACATTTTCAGGAGGCTCCTTGACATTTTATAGTAGCACTTTAAAATTACATTAAAGTTAAATTATCTAAAAGTTTTGCCTTTTCTGATGCAAAAAAAAATATTCTAAATGAAAAGGAAACCTAACAAAATCCATGTTTTTAAAAAAATATGTTTATGGGATGCTGGGAGGCTCAGTTGGTTGAGTGTCCAACTTGATTTCAGCTCAGGTCATAATCTCAGGGTTCTGGGATTGTGCCCCACATCAGACTCCCCACTCAGCAGAGAATCTCCTTGGGGGTTTTCTCCCTCACTCCCCTCTCCATGGTTGCCCCTCCCCCCACTTTGCACTTTAGCGCTTTCTCTCTCTAAAATAAAATAAATATATCTTTAAAAATAAAAATTTGGGATGCCTGGGTGGCACAGTGGTTGGGTGTTTGCTCTTGGCTCAGGGCATGATCCTGGAGTCCTGGGATCAAGTCCCACATCGGGCTCCCCACAGAAAGCCTGCTTCTACCTCTGCCTATGTCTCTGCCTTTCTCTCTGAGCCTCTCTTGAATAAACAAAAATCTAGTAAATAAATAAAAAGTTGTTTATATTTGTCTCGTGACATGCTTAAAAGTGAATTAAAAAGAAACTTTTTTGTTAAACTTCACTATGTTAAAATAAGTATTCAAATACTACCAGAGCTGCTCATTCTTTTCCATTTCTAATTCTATAAGTAGGAAACAAACTTTTTTTCCAATGACTTTTTATTTCCTTAACATACAGTGTTGTGTTAGTTTCAGGTATACAGTATAATGGCTCAACAATTTTATATATTACTCAGTCCTCATCAAGATAAGTTGTATTCTTAATCCCTATCATCTAGTTCATTTATCCCCCCCACCCACTTCTCTGGCGACCACCAGTTTGTTCTCTGTATTTACAAGTCTTATGAGGAGGTTCTTTTTTTTTTTTTCTTCATTTGTTGTCTTGTTTCTTAAATGCTACACATGAATGAAATCATATATTTGTCTTTTTTCGCCTTATTTTACTTAGCATATACCCTCTGGGTCCATTCATGTTGTTGCAAATGGCAAGATCTCATTCTTTTTGATGGCTGAGTAATAATCCATGGTGTGTGTGTGTGTGTATGTATGTGTGTGTGTACACACACCACAGTTTTATCCATTCATACTTGGGTAATTTGGTTTGTTTCCATGTCTTGGCTATTGTAGATAATGCTGTGATAAAAACCTGTGGGTGCATATGTCTTTTCAAATTGTTGTTTTCGTTTTCTTTGGGTAAATACTCAGTAGTAGAATTACCGGATTATATGGTAATTCTATTTTTGATTTTTTGAGGTTCCTCCTACTGTTTTTCCATAGTGGTTGTACGAACTTGGATTCCTACCAACAGTGCATGAGGGTTCCTTTTCCTCCACTTTTTCACCAATACTTATTTCTTGTGTTTTTTTATTTTACTATACTGACAGGAATTTAGTGATATCTCTTTGTGATTTTGATTTGAATTTCCCAATGATTAATGATGTTGAGCATCTTTTCATATGTCTGTTAGCCACTGTATGTCTTTGGGAAAATGTCTGTTCATGCCTTCTGCCCATTGTTAATTGGATTATTTGATTTTTTTTTTCTTTTTCATGTTGAGTTGTATTAGTTCTCTATATATTTTGGATATTAACCCCTTGTTGGATATGTCATTTGCAGATATGATATCTTCTCCCATTTCATAGATTACTTTTTTATTTTGTTGATGGTTTCCTTCACTGTGTAAAACTTTTTTTTGGTGTAGTCCCACGAGTTTAATTTTGCTTTTGTTTCCCTTGCCTGAAGAGTTATATAGAAAAGTGTTTCTATGATGTCAGAGAAATTACTGCCTGTGTTTTCTTCTAGGATTTTTATGGTTTCAGTCTCACATTTGGATCTTTAATCTATTTTGAGTTTATTTTTGTGTATGGTATAAGAAAATGGTCCAGTTTTATACTTCCGCATGTACCCATGCAGTTTTCCTAACACTTAGTTGAAGAGACTCTTTTCCCCATTGTATATTCTTGCTTCCTTTGTTGTAGATTGACATATAAGTGTGGGTTTATTTCTGGGCTCTCTATTCTGTTACATTGATCTATGTGTTTATTTTTGTGCTGGTGCCATACTGTTTTGATTACTACTACTTTGTAGTATTTCTTGAATTTGAGATTGTGTTACCTCTGGCTTTGTTCTTTCTCAAGATTGCTTTAGCTATTCTGGGTCTTTTGTGGTTCCATACAAATTTTAGTATTATTTGTTCTAGTTCTGTAAAAAAAAATGTTGGTATTTTGATAGAGATTATATTAAATCTGTGGATTGCTTTGGGTAGTATGGACATTTTAGAGTATTGGTTCTCCCAATCCATGAGCATGGAATATCTTTACATTTGTTCACATCATCTTCAGTTTCATTCATTAGTGTTTTGTAGTTTTCAAAGTATGCGTCTTTTACTTCTTTGGTTAAAGATGTTCCTAGGTATTAATTTTTCCTTCTTCTACTTCCTTATTGATGTATAATCAACAGATTTCTGTAGATTAAATTTGTGTCCTGTGACTTTGATGAATTTATTTATCAGTTTATTAGTTTTTTTTGATAGATTTTTTTTTTTTTTTTTTAAGAGATGGAGGAACCAGGGGTCAGGGGGAAAAAATTTTAAGCAGGCTCCATGCCCAGTGCAGAGCCTGACATGGGGCTCAAACTCATGACCGAGCCAAAATCAAGAATTGGACGCTTAAGTGATTGAGCCACCCAGGTGCCCCTTTCCAGTGGAGTCTTTAGGGTTTTCTACATATAGTATCATATCACCTTTAAATAGTGAAATTTTTATTTCTTCCTTAGCAATGTGGTTGCTTTTCAATTTTTCTTGTCTGATTGCTGTGTTAGGACATCTAGTACTATATTAAATAAGAATTTTGAAAGTATACATCCTTATTCTGTTCCTGATCTTAGAGGAAAAGTTCTGTTTTCATCATTGAGTATGTTGCTAACTATGGTTTGTTCATATGCCTTTATTATGTTGAGGTATATTCCCTCTACACTTACTTTGTTGAGAGTTTTAATCATGAATGATGTACTTTGTTCTATGCTTTTTCTGCATCTATTGACATGATCATCTGTTTTTTATCCTTTCCCTTATTAATGGTGATGCATCATGTTGATTGATTTGTGAGTATTAAACCACCATTACATCCCAGGAATAAATCTCACTTTATCATGATGAATTATTTTTTTTAACGTGTCATTGGATTTGGTTTGCATATATTTTGTTGAGGACTTTTGTATCTATGTTCATCAGAGGTATTGGACTGTAGTTCTCTTTTTTTGTAGTATTTTTATCTGGTTAAATGGTATCTGGGTGATGCTTGCCTTGTAGAATGAATTTGGAAGCTTTACTTTCTCTCCTGTTTTTTGGAATAGTTTGAATAGAACAGTTATTAACTTTTCTTTAAAATTTTAAAAGAATTCACCAGCAAAGCCATCCAGTCCTGGATATTTGTGGAGTTTTTTGATTACTGATATAGTTTCCTAGTAATCAGTCTGTTCTAATTATCTGTTCTTCAGTTTTGGAAGGTTATACATTTCTAGGAGTTTATCCATTTCTTCTAGGTTTCCCATTTTGTTGGCATATCATTTTTCGTAATAGTCTGTTACAATTCTCTGTATTTCTATGGTGGTTGTTATTTTTCCTTCTTTTTTTATTTTATTTATTTGAGTTTTCAAGCTCAGATCTTGCAAATTACATAGTTATACTCTCAAATATTACCTTTCATTCGTTGAAAATAATCTAGTAGTTACCATTGTCTAGATTATGAAGCAAATTTTGCTAATAAAGTCTTTCAATTGTAAGAAATAGAGGTTGATGGTGCCTGAATAGTTATTTGATCACTGTTTGACTCTTATTAGTATAAACTCTTAAATACATTATATTTGGATTTTTTTTGTAAAATAGATATTTGGTGCTTGAAAAACTGAAGAAAGAAGAAGCTGACCGAATTCATATATTCAGTTCTTTTTTCTATAAACGCCTTAATCAGAGAGAAAGAAGAAATCTTCATGAGACAACTAATTTATCGTAAGTCAAGCTCTGAGGATATTTAACAGATGTAGGAAGTCACTCAAGTTTAATTTAATAAAAAAGTACTTTCATTCAGTCAACATCTTTTAATTCTATTATCAGTTAGCAAAATTTATATAATTCATAGTACTTTAAAGCCTCAAGAATACCTAGAATTCATAAACGTATTTGGTCTGTTATCTAAATTAATATTCTCCAAATATGCCTGATAATTAAAAAAAATACTTAGATATTTATTAGGTACAAATTGCTCTGTTCCATTCATATTTAAGAGAGGAACCTGTGAATCTATACTTTTAATAAATTATTTGGATAATTCTGCTCCAATGAGTTAAGGGAAACACTGTTCTACATATTAGGCCTTAATCAGTTTGTTCATAATTTCTCTCTATATAGTGATTGCATCCAACTCTAATTTGCACTGATACTTGGTCAAAAGATGTATACAAAATGCCATAAGTGGGCAGCCCCGGTGGCTCAGCGGTTTAGTGCTGCCTTCAGCCCAGGGTGTGATCCTGGAGACCTGGGATTAAGTCCCACGTTGGGCTCCCTGCAATGGAGCCTGCGTCTCCCTCTGCCTGTGTCTCTGCCTCTCTCCCTCTCTCTCTCTCTCTCTCTCCCTCATGAATAAATAAATAAAATCTTTAAAAAAAATACCATAAGTGCTGTCAATTGTCTTGAATTGATGGCTCTTGTGCATAATATAAATGATATTTTACACTCAGTGATTTCTAATTTTACATCTTAAGAGTTCATGAGAGTGATTGGTTTGGCCATTGTTCATAGTCTATTTTATTTCATCTTTTATAATGCTCACTTTACCTGCTCTCCTCTCAGTCATCATAGGTGATGATCTGATACATTTCGCAATATAGTTGCTGATATGCAGTAATAAAAATAGTAGCACTGGGTTCACTTAGTAAATAGTAGCAGGAATTAAATAATTCTGTCTTGCAGATTCAGTGATAGGTGGTTTCACACCTTCCCAGCTTCATCTGAGATGTTTTTTTTTAACGCTACTTGTTAAATCACCTTATACAACACTTTTATTTACATCTTAGTCTTCATAATTTATAAATGACTGCATATGAGCTGAAGCATTAGAAACATTTCAGAAGGTGATAGTTTATCTCTTGTCTTGTAGAATACAGCAAAAGCGACATGGGAGAGTAAAAACATGGACTCGGCATGTAGATATTTTTGAGAAGGATTTTATTTTTGTACCCCTTAATGAAGCGTGAGTAAGAATTTTCATTATGTAAATGTGAAGGCCATTTTTAGAAAATGTGTATATGAGTTGAAGAATTCATTCTTTTTTAAACTTTCTGAAATTTGTTTTATGTGTTTATGTTTATGCTGTGTATTCTATGAAAATGAATGCAATTTTTTAGTGAATCATGTAATATGTTGAATTTTCTGAAGACTAGCAAGAGATCTAATTTTGTTTATCAGTGTACAATAATGTCATTTTTAAAATGTGGTAGTGTTGTCTACCAAAAAAAAATGTGGTACTGTTGTCTACCAAACATCCTAAAGAGCAAGCATACTTCTTTATACAGAATAATGAGTAGGTCACGTAGTAAAATTTGAATCTTTAGAAAACACTTCGACTTGGGATACCTGGGTGGCTCAGCAGTGAAGCATCTGCCTTTGGCTCAGGGTGTGATCCCGGAGTTCCAGGATGGAGTCCCACATCGGGCTTCCTGCATGGAGCCTGCTTCTCCCTGTGCCTATGTCTCTCTGCCTCTCTCTCTCTCTCTCTCATGAATAAATAAAATCTTTTAAAAAGAAAAAGAAAACACTTTGGCTTTTAATCAAAATAAAAGACAGCCAGATTTGTATCATGTTCAAATTGAAAACCATGCTGCCTACTTGAAACTATTTTCTAAGTAAATGGAGGTGGTTAAATATTTTGCATTCTCCCATAGTGACTAGAGAGGCATAGGATAGAATTATTCTGCAATTTAGACTTCGAGAGATTTTATATTTCATATTTCTGTTTTCCTGTCCCTTCCAGGCAAAAATTCCCAGGAATACACTTGTAGTTTGACACCTTGGGTTTATTACTTGCCTCAAGAGAGAATACACACCATGGTTGCCAACAAAAAGAGAGAGAGAGAGAGAGAGAAAGCACATGTAACAGAATTTGGGTTTTGGTTTGGTAGTTTGGGGGAAGATGTAAGGAAACAGTTGTTTGCTTCGGTAAAGAAGTAGCATTACCCATTTAGAAAGAAAGGGAAATATTTGATATTTTTTTGGTTGCATTGTGACCTTGCTTGTCTCTGCTTAGACAAACTGAGAAATGGCCTTGATTTGTTTCAGTCTATCATGTTTCCAGAGTTTGTCTGAGGTTGGTTTTCTATGAGATTGTTTGTATCTGATAAACCTAGCTATGCCAGGCTAGCTTCTGAATGTGCTCTTTTTTTCCCCCACTGTGAAAAACATTCACTCAATACTAGAATCCAATTCTGTTTATTTAAAAATCATAACATTAATCATAAGACCTGTGCTCTCTAATGAGCCCAGCCAAAGATAGATAGGCTAGGTCAAAACACTAGTAATGGCTTATAAAGCCCAGCTTCTTAGGATCTATATATTTAAGTCAAGGATTTTATCATAATTAAAAACCAAGTTTAAAACTCATTCTTAATTTCTTCATTATCCTCAAAAATAAGGTTTCTTAACAGTAATTTGTCATAAAGAATAACGTGATCTGCCTGCTTAGATGAAAAGGAAGATATACATAGAGAGCTATTTGTTAAAAATGAATAATAAATATTTAAGATACTATTTGTCAAAAATGAATTATAAAAATTTAAGATACACACTTTAGCAATAGAGGCACATTCCTCTTAATGTATCTGGGATGGGTTGAAGCTATGACGAATGCTTCCATTTACCTTGATGAAAGAGAATGAACAAAGATGAAAAGTCAGTAAAGGATTCTACAAAAGAACTATGCCGTTTGTAGATGGAAGAATAGCCTCCAGATCCTGAGGGCTCATTTTGTTTTGTTTTGTTTTTGAAGTTGTAAAGCACATTTTCTAGTCATTAATTATTTTCTTTTATTTTATTTATTTATATTTTAAAGATTTTATTTACTTATACTTGAGAGACACAGAGGGAGAGGCAGAACATAGGCAGAGAAGGAGCAGGCTTCATGCAGGAAGCCCGATGTGGGACTCAATCCCAGGACTCTGGGATCACGCCCTGAACCAAAGGCAGATGCTCAACCACTGAGTCACCCAAGTGCCCTCTATTCACTAATTATTTTAGATAAGCTTATGTGTTTTTGCTTTTTGTTTTATTTTTATTTTTTTCCTGATAGTGGTAGTTTCTTTAAAGTTTGTAAGCTACTTGTTAAAAATTGATAAGGAAGAAATATTAATATTTAGATCCAATCAATCTTAAGTGAAATTACTTGTTTTGTCGTCTTCTCCTAGGGTTGGTTGAAGGTCACTGTGTACCTGCTGTTAAAAGAATCATAAAAGCAAAGCCCTGTCTCTTACAGGTTGCAGATAACCTTGGATATATCTGATTCATGTTTCTTCTTTCAGCTAAATAAAGAATTTTTCTTAGTTTTTAAGTGTACAACAGAAAAGTAATGGCTTATACATATTGTTAGAGCTAAGAAATATTAAAAACTGTGATAGATTTAGGTTATAGACTTTATGTTGAGAACTACTATATTATATCACTTTAAACCAATTTTTAAAACACCATTTAACTCTTCTAACATTGAGCTGTGACTTATAGTCAGCTATGTTTTATAGTGAAGTGAGGAAGATGATGTGTTGCTCTTTCTACTACCCTGGCCTGACCTAAGTTCCTAGGATAATGAGGATTAATAACTAAGAACAGGAGAGAAGCATTCTTCCATCTGGCCTTTAAAATGCTGAGGATGAAGCCAGGCTCTGTCACCCTTGTGTTTATGCTATCTGATGAAGACACAGTGTTTCTTCATATTACCTTGGAGGAATTCAGCATTTTATAAAAATGAGAGTATAGAATAATACATTCATGTCAAGATACGCATTTTTTCACTCCTGAAACATCTATTGGACACCTTACTATATGACACTGTACTCAACTAATAAGTTCTCTGACATCTGTTGCCTGTTCATTGTATCCTAGCATGTAACACTGTCTAGCAAATGGTAAACCCTTAATAAAATTCCTCATTAGATTAATGGATATTAATCAATGTTAGCTGTACAGCTTTTTACTCATGGCTTAAAACATATTATTAGAAACCGTGATACCTGAATTCAGCTATATCAAGAGCACCCACCTGATAACTGGAACTCTACTAATCCTGAAGTTTTGTAATAATGTTTAAAATAAATATGTTGTTTCATTTTAGTGTATATCTACCAATATAGCATAAGACAAAGAATTATTGGACAGCCCTGGTGGCTCAGCGGTTTAGTGCCTGCCTTCAGCCCAGGCTGTGATCCTGGGTACCCCGGATCGAGTCCCACATCGGGCTCCCTGCGTGGAGCCTGCTTCTCCCTCTGCCTGTGTCTCTGCCTCTCTCTCTCTCTCTGTCTCTCATGAATAAATAAGTAAAATTAAAAAAAAAAAAGACAAAGAATTATTTAATATTTTCAACATTAAGCAATGCCTAACCTTATTCTTAAGAAAAACAGACATGGTAAAATTTTTTTAAAAGCTATATATGTGCATTATTTAGAAAATGTTCAAAAGTATATACAGTCTTTTTAGACTTCTGAAAACATTTTAATCTTGAGGCTAGTTTTCTATCCTTTGACATAAATAGGTCAAGAGGAAGGTAAATGGGAATGGTGAATTACAGTGATCTAATTTATATTTTCCTAAATTGCTTAAAAATAGAAATGAATTTTTCATTCAAAAAGCAGTAAAGGGAGGATGGCCTGGGTGGCTCAGCGGTTGAGCATCTGCCTTTGGCTCAGGACATGATTCTGGAGTCCCTGGATCGAGTCCCGCATCGGGCTCCCTGCATGGAGCCTGCTTCTCCCTCTGCCTGTCTCTATATTGTTTTTATTTTTATTTTTTATTTTTATTTTTATTTTTTTCTATGTTTTTAAATAGACATTGTATTCTATTAATGATCTTATAAACTAGTGGATTCATTTGAGAATCGAAATAAATTTGTTGACAGAAGCTTTAGAAAAATATTTCAGTTGACATTTTTTGCCTAATAAACTCTTCTAATAATATATTCAATAGTTTCATTTGTTTTTTACAGTGCACACTGGTTTTTGGCTGTGGTTTGCTTCCCTGGTTTGGAAAAACCAAAATATGAACCTAATCCTCATTATCATGAAAATACAGCCACGCAAAAATGTTCCAGTGTAGAGGACAGTTGTATTTCTTCTCCTTCAGCCAGTGAAATGGACAGTTGTTCGCAAAACTCTTCTGCCAAGCCTGTAATTAAGAAGATGCTAAACAGAAAACATTGTGTAGCTGGAATTGATTCAAGTGCTGAACAGGAAGAAAGTGACCCTCATTATCGGAGAAACACGGGCAGTGTGAAATGTAGTCTAAAAAAAGTAAATCAGACGGCAAGTGAAAATGAAGAATCGAATAAAGGAGAATCTACATGCCAGAAAGTTGTTGATAGGACTAAAAGTGAAAATGGCCTACAGAATGAATATTTAAATTCTATGCATCATACAGGTATGTTTCTAAATGTTTCAAAAGAATCAAGGAATTCAGAATAAATTGGATTGTTTATACATAGGATTAAGGTTTTAGGGCATACTTTTTTTTTAAAGTCAGGTTTAGTAAGATACGATTTATTTATTAGCAACATTCACCCATTTTCTAAGTATAGCTCAGTGAGCTTTGATAAATATGTGTAGTCTTGTAATTGCTACAGTACAGTAATCACGATTTAGAACTTTGCTATCACTCCAAAAACTTTCCCTTGTGCCTTTTTACAACACAAAGTTTTTAAAATTGTAGTACAAGGCCTACATTTTTCATTTATAGCATCTTGGATTTATTCTTATTTCATAGGCAGTTTACTAATATGTGGCACAAACAGTAGTTGGACAGTCTTAGATCTTTAAGGCAAATTAGTTCATTCTTCTCAATTTACAGGTAAGCAAATAGAGATCAAATAGCAAGGGTCAGAATTTAAAACCTTTTCCTCCAAAATGGTTGTTCACATTTAAATGAAAAGTTAGTTTTTTATTCCTTACTCCCTTTCATGTTTTAATAGGAAGAAGGGCACTGGTCCAATCTTGGTTTTTCTCTTTCCATTCAGGTGTAATGAATTGAATTTTTCCCTTGAATCAGTTCCATATTCCTAGTACTTTGTTAGATCTAAAGTTTCTCTTTCCATACTTAAATTTCATATCAAATCAATTGTGTAATTTTCTGTCCATCTCAAAAGAAAAATAATCTACTTCATAAAATCCATAACATGCTATGACATATACCTTGCTTATTAAACTATGAATAAATCTAATAAATTTTCTTTGGAAGAAAAAAGTTAAAATAAGGCATAGAAGAAATTAATGTGAATTCAGAAAGAACCTATCAAAAATTAAGAATGCTGGGGCACCTGGGTGACTCAGTTGGTTAAGCATTCAACACTTGGTTTTGGCTGGGTCGTGGTCTTGTGGTTGTGGGATCGAGCCCCACGTCAGGCTCTATGCTCAGTGCAGAATCTGCTTCAGATTCCTTCTCTGCTGTGCTCCCCCCCTTCCACTCCCCCCCTAAATAAAATCTTAAAATTAAGAATGTTAGCTCTATACTGTTGATCTTTGTGCCCTTTGGAAGGTTTAAGATAACCGGCAGAGGGGGAAATTTAGCAGTTACAGCAAAAAGTACATCAAAAGCCAAACACATAAATACTTGCTTTTCTGACTCACTTTTCGACTCCCTTTTCAGTCTTTCATTAGGCAAGAAATGGAATGAAGATAGACAAAGTGGGTAATCACCAACTGCTGCCTCTATTATTTTTCAGTTTTAGTATTTTAATACTTGAGTAGAAAAAAAATGAGAGGCAGTGTACAGTCACACTAAAGATTAACTGCCATTTGGACAACCTGAAGAGTAAGCCTTCAAGGCAGTGTGCATTGTTTCTCATTTCCTTGAAAACCGTTTGTCAGCACATGAAAAGATGATGGACATCATTAGACATAAGGGAAATGCAAACCAAAACCGAAATGAGATACTCCTCCATATCACACTAGTATGGCTACAGTCAAAAAGTCAGATACTAACATTTATTGGTGGGAATGTGAATAAACCACCTTTGTTAGTGGGAATGTAAAATGGTGCAGCTGCTTTCTTTGGAAGACCATTTGATAATTCCTCAAAAAATTAAATGTAGATTAATAATAATACCCAGCAATTTCACTACTACATATATATCCAAGAGAAATAAAAGCACAGTGGGGATGAATGTTCACTGTAACATTGTAGTAGCAAAAATGTAGAAGCAACCCAGATGTTCAATGGACAGATGGATAATCAGTTAGTGATATATCTAGCTCATAGAAATAAATGAAATACTGATACATGCTACAACATTGATGAGTCTTGAAAATATTGTGAAAGTAGTCACAAAAGACCATATATTAAAAAAAAAAAAGACCATATATTATATGATTCCATTTGTATGAAATCTCCCGAACAGGAAAATCTATAGAGTAGATTAGTAGCTACTTAGGGCTGGTGTGGTGTGGCAGATAGGAATACAAGGAAGGGGGAAATGATAACTGAAAGGTACAGGGTTTCTTAATGAGGTTTTAAAACTTATTCTGATGAGGGGCACCTGAGTGGCACAGTCAGGTAAGCATATGACTCTTGGTTTTGGCCCAGGATATGGTCTCAGGGTAGTGAGATTGAGCCCTCTGTTGTGCTCCATGCTCCACACTGAGTCTATTAAAGACTGTCTCTCCCTCTCCCTTTGCCCCTCCCCCTGCTTGCATGTCCCCCCCCCTCAAATTAATACTTGTAAAATAATAAAATTTACTCTGATGGTAGCTGCACATATGTGCAAATACATAAAAACAACTGAATTGTACATTTTAAATGAGTAAATTGTATGACGTGGGTTATATTTCCATGGAACTATTTTCTTTAAAGTTCCTCTTTGATCACTAACCTCATACACTATAATGTGAATTCAAATTAAAAATGAATTAAAGTTCATGACTTAAAGCAATAGGACAAAGCCTACGGCTTCATACACACAAACCCCAGAAACTCCTAGTGGCCCTCTCCTTCAAATTAATGTTCTAGTTGAGTAGTACCCAGTTAAATTTAAGCAAATATCCTCACAAATCCTAGAAGAGATCAAAGTAAAGAATCCTCTGTTTATGAAGTTTGCCTTTTTAGTATCTGTTTATCCTTTTTTTTAAACTATAGTTTGTGTATTTGTTTTTGTTTTGTTTTTAGTATGCATGCAACCATATCAACAATATCTTCCACAAGGGGAGTTGATTTCCTTTTATTGAGTGTGATACACTGATACTTTCTATTCTTTTTGATGCTTGCCTTAATCCAATGATGATAGTGTCCCACAGTTTGAAAAACAGTGCTCTAGAGCAAGTCTGCATTTCTGTGCTTTCATCAGATGCTTCCAAGGGATCACTCACCCAAAAGTACATTAAATAAGAGTCCTCTCTAGAGGTGCTTTTACTATGTTAGAGAGGTTGGTTAAGTAGTCTGTCTATATAAAATAATAGCATATTAAAAATGAGGATAAGAAGAGCTTATAAAATTTCTGTGATTATGATTACTATCTCAATAATTGATTTCTGTTTTGCCTCGGAATATAATTGACAGAATTTAAACAAAGCATTTTGTTTTATTTTTTATTTATATTTATTTATATGTTTATATGTTTTTTAGTAATCTCTACACCCAACATGGGGTCTGAATTTACAACCCCAAGCTTAAGAATTGCACGCTCCACCGACTCAGCCAGGCACCCTTAAACAGGGCATTTTAGATAGTTTTAGTATCGTTTTAACTATCAAATATATAGAATTACAAGTTTTGACTCCTGATGTCAGAAGTGGGAATTGTGTCTTTTCATAGGGATTATGCTAAGGGCGATTGTAGGAAAATAATGTTTGGTATCAGTACTTTCATTTGCTAGTTTTTCAGTTGGGCACCATATGAAATGTTGTCTTGCTATGGCACATGAAAAATGTATGTTTTAAACTCTGGAATCACACTTGGAATCTTCAGAGGATCTAACTATATGAGAAATTCTGAGGAACTGTGACTGATTAAAAAAAACAGTTGCGTTATCACCTCTCAGTATACATCAGGACATTTGTTTACTGCATGAAAGAATTGACTATTCTATTTAAATTATTTTTCTCCCTTTTTTGAAATGCACATATACTTTATTTGTGTAAGGTTTATATTTATATTATACAACTTCTATAGATATGAATAATTGGCTGCTAGATTAACTTGATTATAATTGATTTGGAATTGCCTGAGGATTTGGACAAGTTTTATTCAAATATAGGTATTTTAGTTTCAAACAAACATAAAAATAGATTTTTGAAAAAAAATTGAAGAGATTATTATTTTTCATGTAACAAACATATTTACCAAAGTGTTTATTATTTAAATAGTATGTTTCCAATCAACATTTAGAGAGAGAGAGAGAGAGAGAGATTTCTTTTTAGGAGCATGTTTTATTTTGCTGTCTTACCACTCCATCTTGCCTCTATTAGTACTTTAATTCCCCTTTAATAACTTATACAAAAATAAACTTCATCTTGTCTAAAATCCCTTAATGTCATACTTCTTAAAGTAGAAAAGATATACTCTTTAATAAGCAGATTACTAAATTTGGTATTAAAGTCCCTCACTTTTCATTATTTTCATATAAATCTTACATTCCTTTGAAACATCATGTGTAATTAGTGTCTTTCAGCAAAATATTTTATATTTATGGATTTAGATTCTTGAAACTGACCTTTAAAAGTATCCATTTCAAAAATAAAAATAAATCCATTTCAAACTTTTCTTCTGAGTCATTTCATACTACTAGCATCTAAATTTGGTTTGGCTGGTTTTATTTATTAAAAAGTCAATGAACATAACGAAACATGAAGGAAATATATACAGGGGTGCCTTGGTGGCTCAGTAAAGTGTCCAACTCTTGATTTTGGCTTGAGTCACGGTCTCAGAGTCATAAGATCAGGCCCAGCATTGGAGCCTGTTTAAGATTCTCTCTGTCCCTCCACTCCCCGCTTGTATGCTCTTGCCCTCCATCTTCCAAAATAAAAATAAAAATAAATTTTAAAAAAGAGGGAAAAATATACAGAGTTGGGGAACTCATCCAGAGCTATTATCCTAATGTCATGAGTATTTTAATTTTTGTATTTTACTCTCTATTAGTTGTCTAAAAACAAATCTGTTTAAACCTTAATCATGGGGATCCCTGGGTGGCTCAGCGGTTTAGTGCCTGCCTTTGGCCCAGGGCGCAATCCTGGAATCCTGGGATCAAGTCCCACGTTGGGCTCCCGGCATGGAGGCTGCTTCTCTCTCTGCCTATGTCTCTGCCTCTCTCTCTCTATGTTTATCATGAATAAATAAATAAAATCTTAAAAAAAAAAACCTTAATAATAATTTTTAGTCTCTATTAGATAATTTTTCATAATTTTATACTTTTAATTTTAAAACTGTGTGATAGGGATCCCTGGGTGGCGCAGCGGTTTGGCGCCTGCCTTTGGCCCAGGGCGCGATCCTGGAGACCCGGGATTGAATCCCACATCGGGCTCCCGGTGCATGGAGCCTGCTTCTCCCTCTGCCTATGTCTCTGCCTCTCTCTCTCTCTCTCTCTGTGACTATCATAAATAAAAAAAATAAAAATAAAAAAAATAAAACTGTGTGATATTTTATGTTCTACAATTAGCTAACCATTCCTGTTATTGGACATTAGGTTATTTTTAGACTGTTGTAGTCTCTGTTACTAAATCTATCTAGCATACCTAGCACAAAAATGTTTTAATACATATACTTATAATGTATATATAGATATTATATTTAATGTTTTATATATACATATATTTATGATATAATTAATACCTAGGTTAAATTTTAATGAATTTTAGGGTCTGAGTTGTAGAAGCAACTTTGTAATTGATGTGTCAGTCCAGGTTTTTATGAAAAATAAGTTACATTTGTGGAATTACATGTTAAAGCAGCATTTTATCTGTAATTACTATATTATTAATTGCTACCATTAATTTTAACATACTACAAGTTATGTCCATGTCCTTTTAAAAATTTTATACTGTTTCTTATTGATATAGATGGCTTAAGCAAAATTAGGCTAAACTATAGTGATGAATCAACTGAAGGTAGCAAAATGCTTGAAGATGAACTCATCGACTTCTCAGAAGATCAGGATAACCAGGTAAAGCCTAATGCTAGGCAGAAAGCTCCAATATTCTATCTAATTTTTTCTTTGGAGTTCTGTAAGAAATTCCTTAACCAGTAACTCATGCCTTCTGAATTTGGGTCTCATCTTAAAGCACAAACTAAGTTTTTATTTTTTATTATTATTTTTTTTTTTACAAACTAAGTTTTTAATTCAGAAGTTGCCAGGATAAATGTATAGTGTGATTTTATTTTTCTTTTAGGGTTTTTGTTGTAATTTTTGCTATTGCAGACTAAACTATTACCTACTTCAGAAAAGTTTTAATATAAAATTGATTCTCCTATCTGAACCCAGCCACCACTCCCACTAGCCCTACCATCCCTTTCTCCTCCTCTTTTAAAGCATTTCTGGGTCATACTTAATCTTTGGTCTAACTAATCAGGAGGCAAATATAGATACTTGGTTATGTTGTGCTTGAGCACAGGAAAATTATTTTTTCCACGCTTTCAGTGATTCTTTTCCTTTCTTCTATTTTAATGTATATTAACCATGGCAGAAGCACACAATATTTAGTTAGAACTAACATAGATAAATTCTCATTTCCTTAGAGTTTCATTTGCTCTGATAAATTTTATTTACACCAAGAATGAAATAGATTTTTGAAAATATTTTATGACTTCAGTTAAAGGGGGTTTCATATTGAAAGAGAAGTTTTAAGAATCATACAGCATTCCATTTCTTTAATCTCTGACCTTTCTTTAGTTGTTAGGAAAAACTTTATCTAGTATTGAAGATAGCTTTGTATTGCACCATTTTTCCTTTTTGCACAATCCTCCTGTGGAAAAAAGCCATTTTTTGTAATATCCCTTGCTCAACAATGTATGTCTAAGAAATACCGTTTTTCTCTGCAACTTATACCCGCATATATATGGATTACATTCAAGGTTTATAATGAGTGCTATTCTTACGCTCCTTTGATTGTAATGGTTATGTGAACAAGCTAATCTGTGTATTATTATTATTTCTATTGTTGATTATCTTATAAGGTTGCCAGAGCATTCTAAAGAATAGGAAAAGCCTTGTTTTACATTCAAGATAATCTAAAATAAGACAGAGTGTCATTAAATTGTCTTCTCTTGGGACGCCTCAAGAGAACCGCTTGGTGGCTCAGCGGTTGAACATCTACCTTTGGCTCAGGGCATGATCCTGGATTCCCCGGATCGAGTCCCGCATCAGGCTTCTTGCATGGAGCCTGCTTCTCCTCCTACCTGTGTCTCTGCCTCTCTTACTGTGTCTCTCATGAATAAATAGATAAAAAAAAATCTTTAATAAAAAAAAAGTTGTCTTAAGTGAAGTGCATATATGATTCTGTCAAGGATATTTCTGAAAACCCTTTAAGTATTTCTAATTTGAAAAAATTATTTATGTCAAAGAATAATATGTCATTTATGTTCCTAACGAAAACAGCTGTCTTAACCAAAAAACTAAATTTTTATAGAAATACCTAAATCAGAGCAGTAATATTGAAGAATGAATCATAATATATTCAGTCTTTAAATTTTTCTTTTACATTGAAAATAGATGTAACAATATTTCATAGACTTCTGATCAGTGATTTCATTAAAATGTCAGTGCTGTGGCATTAGATAATTAGCATCAAGTGACCACATTTTCTCATGTCTGATGACTATTAAATAAAAAAGATTTACATGTTTGTTACAAAGATCTTTTTTATCATCGGTAGTGCTATAATGTGAGGTTATTAATTATTTAGATTGTATATTTTCACTACTAACAGGCTGTCTTTTATAGGATGATAGCAGTGATGATGGATTCCTTGCCGACGACAACTGCAATTCAGAAATAGGACAGTGGCATTTAAAGCCCACTATCTGTAAACAGTAAGCATTAATTTTATATCTTGGAAACTGCATAAATAAATTTTAAAATTTTATTTACATATCCTCATAGAATAAAACATAACTGGATAGTTTTTATTTAAACAAGCCCTTAAAAGTTATGAAGACTGTCAGGGTGAATGAAGAGAATTGCCTAGTGTCCAGGGCTCCAGTTGGGGAGAATGGGTAATCATTTCTCTGTTTGAGTGTGAAGTGGAATCTTGCAAAAAATACTGGATTCTAAACTATTTTTTTCTCTTCTCTTCTCTTCTCTTCTCTTCTCTTCTCTTCTCTTCTCTTCTCTCCTTCCCCTCCCCTCCCCTCCCCTCCCCTCCCTTCCTTTCCCTTCCTTTTTCTTTTCCTTTTTCTTTTTCTTTTTCTTTTTCTTTTTCTTTTTCTTTTTCTTTTTCTTTTTCTTTTCTTTTCTCTTTTCTTTTCTTTTCTTTTCTTTTCTTTTCTTTTCTTTTCTTTTCTTTTCTTTTCTTTTCTTTCTTTTCTTTTCTTTTCTTTTCTTTTCTTTTCTTTTCTTTTCTTTTCTTTTCTTTTCTTTTCTTTTCTTTTCTTTCCTTCTCTCCCCTCCCCTGCCCTCCCCTCCCCTCGTCTTGTATTTTCCTTTCTTTTTAAAAATAATCTCTACACTCAATGTGGGGCTTGAACTCACAGCCCCGACCGAGATCAATAGTTGTATCCTCCACTGACTGAGCCAGCCATGTGACCCTAAACTAATTCTTCTATATGATGATTACCTGTTTTGTTATCTATAATAGGTTTTAGTTAAAAATGGGGATTATTGGGCAACCAAGGTGGCTCAGCAGTTTAGTGCCGCCTTCAGCCCAGGGCCTGATCCTGGAGACCTGGGATCGAGTCCCACGTCAGGTGCCCTGCATGGAGCCTGCTTCTCCCTCTGCCTGTGTCTCTGCCTCTCTTTCTCTCTCTGTGTGTCTCTCACAAATAAATAAACATTTTTTTTAAATGGGGATTATTTCAGGGTGTCTATCTGGCTCATTGGAAGAGTGTGTGACTCTTGATATTGGGGCTGTGGATTTGAGCCCCACATTGGGTGTAGAGATTACTTAAAAAAAAAACTTAAAAATGGAATTTGGGGGGGGTCTCTGGGTGGCTCAGTGGGTTAAATGTCTGCCTTCGGCTCAGGTCTTGATCCTGGGGTCCTGGGATCAAGCCCCGCGTTGGGCTGTCTGCTCAGCCAGGAGCGCCTTCTCCCTCTCCACCCTGCTCATGCTCTCTCTCTCTCTCTCAAATAAATAAATAAAGACTTTTTATTTATATATTTAAAAGATTTATTTATTCATGAGAGACACACACACACAGAGAGAGAGGCAGAGACACAGGCAGAGGGAGAAGCAGGCTCCATGAAGGGAGCCTGATGTGGGACTCGATCCCAGGTCTTGGGACTGTGCCCTGAGCTGAAGGCAGACGCTCAACCACCTAGCCACCCAGGTGTCCCTAAATAAAATCTTTTTAAAAAAAGTGGAATTGGGGGGCTTGGGTAGCTCAGTTGGTTAAGCCCCTGCCTTCAGCTCAGGTCATGATCCTGGAGTCCCAGGATATAGCCCCGCATCGGGCTCCCTGCTCAGCGGGGAGTCTACTTCTCCTTCCTCTTGCCCTCCCCCCACCACCACCTTGCTCATGTCCTCTCTCTCACTCTCTCTCTCAAATAACTAAAATCTTTTTTTTTTTAATGTAATTATTTCTACTTTGTATGGTCCCACTTTTGGTAATTTGCCATTTGGAGATATTCAAATTTTCAGAGTTATTTTTACTAAATTTTATTTTCTTTTAAGGAACCAAGAGTAGAACTTTAGTGACATGTTCATAATAAGATATGGTTCAATTAATATTCTATAACTTGGTATTTAATATAACCATGACTATTTAGGTATTGTTAGGGTATATGTATCTATAAGATTTTTTCCCCTAAGTTTTACTGAGGCAAGGGAATTTTAAATATTTTAAATTCTGTTGTTGGTGTTCATCTTTTTATGCCTTTTTAACATAAAGTATTGGGGCACCTTGGTGGATCACTCATCTGCCTCCAGCTCAGATCATGATCCCAGGGTCCTGGGGTTGAGCCGTACATTAGGCTCCCCACTCAGCAGTGAGTCGGCGTCTCCCTTTCCTTCTGACCATCGCCCTCCCTGCTCATGCTCGCTCGCTCTCTCTCAAATGAATAAGTAAAAAATCTATTTTTTTAAAAAACCATTATAAAGTATTAACATTTGTTCATTTCACCCCACAGACCTTGTATCCTACTGATGGATTCACTTAGAGGCCCTTCTCGATCAAATGTTGTAAAAATTCTAAGAGAGTAAGTTCAAAACCATAATTTGTACTTTGTATTCTGATTGGATTGAGGGACTATGTACATTTATATATGTATATTCTTACTATTTGTGCATTATTGCAGGTATTTAGAAGTGGAATGGGAAGTTAAAAAAGGAAGCAAAAGAAGTTTTTCCAAAGATGTTATGAAAGGCTCTAATCCAAAAGTACCCCAGCAAAACAACTTCAGTGATTGTGGTGTATATGTATTACAGTATGTAGAGAGCTTTTTTGAGGTGGGTATCAGTATGTTGGATCTGATATAATAAATAATAAAATAGTGTATAGTGAACCCTTAAACAACATGGGTTTGTACTATGTGAGTCTACTTCTATGCAGATTTTTTTTTTTTTAAATAAATACAGCACAGTACTCTAAATGTATTTTTCTCTTCCTTGGGATTTTAATATTATTTTCTTTTCTCTAGCTTACTTTACATAAGAATACAATAATATAGTACATATAGCATAAAAATATATGTTAATTGACTGCTTATGTTATTGATAAGGCTTCTAGTCATCAGTAGGCCATTAGTAGGTAAGGTTTTCAGGAGTCAAAATTCTGTGTGGATTTTAGACTACATAGGGTCAGAACCCCAAATCCCCATGTTGTTCGTGGGTCAACTGTATTTGACCTTATATTAATGCAAAAAACAGAATAAGGAAATATTTCAAAGAGTCTGAAAAGTATTTCAAAAATCTTTACAGGGAGCAAAATATCCAAAATTGGAGAATTTTTAAAGCATAAAAACTACTTATACTTTATCAAATCCAAGGCTTGTTGACTTCACTCCTCATCACTCTAATCAACTCCTTTGCCACTAAATCTTCCCATCTTAAGAAATCTCTCCCATAATTTAGACTTTTATCCTCTTTTCTCCCCTTTATGGATATATTTATGGAGAAGTATTCACTGTCTTCATTTCCACAAGTCCCACTTGTTTCTCAAATCTCTGTAGTCTGGCTTTACTTTCACCCTTATTGAAATTGTTCCTGACCTCCCAGCATCATTTGACACTGTTGACCATTCCTTCTTCATAATGCTCTCTTCCTTTGACTTCAGAAGTATAATATTATACCTCTCTTGGATATTCTTTATAATTATCTTGACTCCTGGGGCACCTGGATGGCTCAGTTGGTTAAACATCTGCCTTCAGCTCAGGTCATAATCCTGAGATCCTGGCATCAATGGAGCCCTGCATTGGGCTCAGTAGGGAGTCAACTTCTCCCTCTCTCTCTGCCCCTCCCCGTTGCTCATGCTTGTGCTCGCATGCACTCTCTCTTTCAAATAAATAAAATCTTTAAATAAAAAAAAGATAACTCCCGTCTTAAAAAAAATAATTATCTTGATTCTTTCTTCTTCCTCATCCATCACCAGTATAGCATTCAGTCCTGTGAATTCTGTCACTTACTTAATGTCATATATGTGCAATTCTTTATTCCTGCTGCTGCTTTCTAAGTCCAGTACACTGGCATCACCATTCTGAACTGCTGCACCAGTCTCTAAACCTGTTGCCTTTTAATTTTCACAGTTTTCTAGAAACTTTGATCTAATTATTTTACCCCTGTTGCTCTTGGGTTAAAGATGAAAATCCTTCACATGGTCCGTGTGACCCTATTTCTGCCCAAGCTTCTAAGCCTCATTTCCTATTGTTCTTACTCTAGGCTTCTGTGTATCAGCCACCTAAATGTCATTCAGTTTCTTGTATTGTGGCATGTTCTTTCTTGCCTCTAGGCCTTGATACCTATGTTCCTACCTAGGATATTCTTCCCAATTGCTGCTTTAATTCCTTATTGGACTAACTCCTACTCATTCTTCAGGTCTCAGTTTAAATTTCACTTCTTGGGATTGCATTAAGCTCCCACACGTTTTCTCATAGGACTTTCTGTTTTTACTGCCATAATACTTGTTGTTTCCATTGTTTTAATTGTTACCTGTCTATCTAGACTAGGTTCTGCAAACCATTTGTAAAAAGGCCAACTAGTAAATATTTTAGGCTCTGTGGCCATACAATTTCTGTCTACTCTGTGTTCAG
Source organism: Vulpes vulpes (assembly GCF_048418805.1). Taxonomy (NCBI): domain Eukaryota; kingdom Metazoa; phylum Chordata; class Mammalia; order Carnivora; family Canidae; genus Vulpes; species Vulpes vulpes. Next base: position 166,134,942 of record NC_132780.1, read on the forward strand.
CTACTGTGACATGAGAGCATCTACAGAAAACATGTAAATGAATTATTGTGGCTGTGTTTCAGTAAGTCTTTATTTACAAAAATAGGTAGCTGGCTGAATGAGGCCCACTAGCTGTAGTTTGCTGACCCCTGATCTAAACTATAAGATCTGTGGGCAAAAACTGTCTCATTCTTTCCAGTGCCTAGCATAATATCTGGCATGAGATAGATAATAAGTACTTAATAAATGAGTTATTGATTTTCCATTTGTAAATCTAGAATGCTTTTGTGATTGAAACTAAAATTTATTATAATTTTCTAATGTGCACTTAATATTCTTATTTCCAGAATCCAATTCTCAATTTTGAACTACCTATGAATTTGGCAAACTGGTTTCCTCCCCCAAGAATGAGAACAAAGAGAGAAGAAATCCGAAACATAATTCTGAAGCTTCAGGAAGATCAGAGCAAAGAGAAAAAAAAGCATAAGGACGCTCATTCAACAGAAACATCTTTAGGTGAAGGAACAGAACAATGTGTCAATAGCGTCTCAGATTGACCCATTTCTGATGCTTGTCAGTATTGCCTTCAGAAACTGAGTGACTTTCAACTTTGGGTATAGACAGTAAAGAACTGAAGTGCTCACTACTCAGAGTGATCTGGAAATGTTAATGCTTGTATAAATGTCATATAATTAATTTCCAATGGAGTATGTATTAAGTAAAAGTTTGTAAATATGTTAATGAGGCCAATTTTTCCAGCATTTATAATTATTTTTTTCACTTGTTAGGAGCTTTTGTTATGTATTTTCTGTTAATAGTACTTAAAACTGCAACTTCTAAACACAAAATAAATAAAAAGAAAATATTTATAGGAGGAAATGATTAATTTGATATTCTTTAGTGAACTTGTATTGAATTCCTTAGTGGGTATGACATTTCATGGGAATATTCAAGTACCTATGATAATCTTTTGACCTGCTTTTGTTCTAAAATAACTTGAAATACGAAAATATGATTAAGTATAAAGCATTTTGAACAAGAAAGACATCTTCATATGCTTGTATAGTGGGAAAAAATAGCAGCTTTTTAATTCGTATATTCCCTTGTATCCAGAGAACGCCAAAAGTGTAATAATATTTATAATTTTACACAAATATTTAAGAAGAAGCAGTATTAAGAGAAATTCAAAGAAAAATAACCTTGAATTATACTACTAAATAGTAATTATACTTTATCATACCTTATTGTCAAGTACATTTCTGAAGACATCAAAGACTCAGGTTAAAACTATTTTGGTAAGTGCAGCTTAAATTTCAAATATCCCATGTTACCTTTCTATATTATAGCTTAAAGTATGCTATAATTTGTGTGATATAGTTAATTAATAAACATTTTTAATCTGTGTGAACACAGGAATTTAAATAGGAATTTACTATTTTTTGTAATGGCTTTTGCTATTTTTTCATTGCTCATTTTGTTCTCGTTATTTTGATAAACAAAGTATCAGACTTCTGTGCTTGAGTTTTTTAGTGTAAATTATTTTTACATGTAAAAGTACTGTCTTTAAATCAGTTGCATAATACAGAAAAAAAGTCTACCTTGAATTCCCCTTTAAAAATACTAAAATGTGATGGTTTTGATGACACATTTACAACTCCTGTAGGGATTGTGCATATATCTACTGAAACTATTATTTTCAAATGAAATGTTACACATTTCTTTCAAATTAACTTTGAGACTTAAAAAATATATTTTAAAAGGCATTTTTTGTTAAGTAATTTTAAAATGCACGTATAACAAAAGTAGTTGGGAATAAAATGAAGGCCATTTTTATCAGCATTTTTTTTTTTTAATCTAGCTAAATCTGGCAATTGTGACCAACATTTCAGGCTATTTTCTTGAATTTAGTAAGATCCATGGGTGTGTTTGGAGTGGATGGGGGTGTTGTTAACAATAACCAAAAAAGAAATCTATTGAGACACATTAGGGGAAATATTAAAATGTAAGCTTAAGGAAAGTCACTGTTAGTGGTATCAATTACAGATTTATTACTTTGAATATTTTAACATTTTCCATTTCAGATTACAGTATTTCTTTTCCGGGAATACCCTAGAGCTATTAGCTTAGGTATGATATGAAAAAGTAAAATTAAGAGTTTGGGGTGCCTGGGTGGCTCAGCTGGTTGAGCATCTGACTTTTGTTCTCAGCTCAGGTCTCCATCTCAGGGTCAGAATTTTAGCTCTGCATTGGGCTCCACACTGGGCAAGGAGCCAGCCTACTTTAAAACAAAGAATTTAATTACTAACTGAACATGGACCAAAAAATGAAAATCATTTTAAAAATCTGATAGCAGTAAGTAAAATTGACATATTTAATTTTTTAGTGTACTGTGTTTTGTCAGAATTTGAAAGTACTGAAAAAAACTAAAGTGTTTGTTTTAATTTCTCATGGTTACGTTTGCACTCTTATTTTTGATATGATAAAACGATAACTTCTTTGTTGGGCCAACCCAAGTCAATCACATTTTGACATGAAAAATATAGATTGATGTCTATCAACTTTGTAGAGGTAGAGTATCCAGCTATTTGATTTTATTTCTCCCACTCCATGCAAAATTCTATTTTTGAAATTGATGCTCATGACATTGTTATATGTACAATCTTTAGAGACTGCCAGGTTGAACTCCAAATCCAGATTTAGGAATCTTTTATGTACATGCACATTCTCTTGATAATTGTGTACTTTGGTCTTTCTATATATAGTTTACAGTGGATATCAACCTTTTAAAATGTGTTATTAGTACTTAGAAGTTGTGAAACAAATTTTATAGTTTAGAGGTTTGTTACTAGACACTGAAACTGCATGATGAGTATCTGGTGTCTTAACTAATTAAAGAGGTCTGTTGTATTTGTTTTCTTGTTGGATAGAATAACAGTTAATCATTTTTAGAAGAGTTTTAGATTACTTGCCATAAAATTTGTATGTGTTTTAGCCCTTGGTAGTTTAGGAGCAAAGGTGGCATTTAACTAGTCCTTTCCTTTTGATGTTGCCAATACAGCTAAAAACTTAATGGTATTATTTCAAGTTCCAATAAACCTAAATCAGTTAAGCATAGTAATCTGTGCTTAAAGTATTAGTTAATTAGTAGGAGGTTTTATTTGAAAGGATAAAATAATTATCTAAATTATTTCTTAATTCACCAAAATAAATTCAGTATTTTTTTCTTTAAAAAGCTATCTATGATCTCTAAAGACTATAAGATATAATATAAAAATAATAAGTTTCAGTTTCCTAGAAATCAAAAATTGAACTTAAAGTCTCAATTCACTGAACAAGAATAATAAAGAATATATTTTAATATACATGATTTAAGGTTGGTGGAGTAATGCTACTGGAATATAGGGGCACCTGGCTGGCTCAGTCAGTAGGATGTGTGAGTCTTGATTGCAGTGTCATGAATTCTAGCCCTATGTTGGGGGTAGAGATTACAAAAACTACTGGAATATAATGATAGAAGAATAAGTTAGAAGTAACAGATCACTTTAAGAACTAAAGGAGAGGAAGGAGATTATTCTGGGGGCTTTACTACAGACTGTCTAGCCAAGTGAATATAAATGGATAGTTTGCCAGTAAGACAACTGAATTCACAGAGGTAGACCAGACTGTATAGGGACATGTAATCTAAGGAATGTTTAGAAATGCTCCAGCAGGACTTTTAGTACACTTGTTTTTTCTACTCCAGGATGAAGAAAAAAGGGTTATGAAAACTGCTCTACAAAACTTCACTTTAACCACAGAGGAAGTATTAGTTAATCAAATGGAACAAATGTGTACCTTGGGGAGAAATAGTCCTACCATTTTAATTCTGATAAACCAGATCAAGGAATAATGGTAGAGTACCCTAAACTACTATTAAGGAAATAGAGTGTAATGTACTCAGAGGAGGATTGCATAGTCCCATGGCCTGAAACAGAAAATTTAGAAGTTTAGAGGTCTTACTGTATTCATTACAAGTAACAGTTCAACTATCCATATTGCAAATATTACAGTGAGGAACATATTACCCAAAACAAGGATTTTTACTTAGAAATGTGAGAACTTTACGTAATGTAGCTTAAACCCCACTAGTGCCATATATTTTCAGATAATTCCTTGAATAATTCTAGTATGCAAACCACTGATTTAAAAGGATTTTTTTACAATATATATTCCTGACAGCTTTCAAATTGCTGACCCTAAAGGTAATAAAGGTTGTCTGCATTTTCTGCTCTCAAATGCTTTCAGATATCACCTTAACCCCTCTCTGCCAATTCTCATTAAGAACTTGATTCAGGGATCCCTGGGTGGTGCAGCGGTTTGGCGCCTGCCTTTGGCCCAGGGCGCGATCCTGGAGACCCGGGATCGAATCCCATGTCGGGCTCCCAGTGCATGGAGCCTGCTTCTCCCTCTGCCTGTGTCTCTGCCTCTCTCTCTATCTCTCTGTGACTATCATAAATAAATAAATAAATAAATAAATAAATAAATAAATAAATAAATAAATAAATAAATAAATAAAAAAAATTAAGAACTTGATTCAGTGAGGTTGTTAAATTCCTGTTACTAAATCTTGAAGAATTATAAAGGAAATTACTAAGTTACTCAAAGTCTAGAGACTGGCAGATCTCATTTTTTCAAAAGAAAGTAAGTAGATTCTGCAAATTTTAAGATAAAACACATCAACTCTTAATAAGATTCTAAAATGAATTTACTAAGTGGCTGGCTTGTGAACTGTTAATGGTCACCAGGAGTTATGGGACTGCTATAATAAAGGTTCTATTTTTTTATTTTTAAGATTTTATTTATTCATGAGAGACACAGAGATAGAGAAGCAGGCTTCATGCAGGGAGCTTGCTCCGGGATTCCAGGATCACACCCTGGGCCAAAGGCAGACACTCAACCACTGAACCACCCAGACCTCCCCAAGGTCCTATATTTTTAATAGGATTCTGGATTAGTTAACTAGTTCAGCCAGACTAGCAATTCTCAGAATTGTGCTTGATAACTCTGGTTTTGAGGCATAGTTCTAAGTTACATCATCAAATAAGTTTGGAAAGCAGTTGAACACATTTCCTGGAGCTTTTAATATGCTAATCTGCAAAATGATTACACAAAAGAGGAAAATCCAGAACACAGCATGCTAGATAATAGAATTTGGCCATGTCTTTTCTCTCCTGGACTGGTTCTCCAAACTTATTTATAAATACTACCCACCAAAGACAGAGTTTAATTATTTGAGGTTTCTGTGAACTGAACTTTAAGACAAGGTGATTTTGAAACTTAGGTTAGTTTTTTTATATTTTACTGATATTGGATATATGATCTGGAAACTTGAAAATAGTGACTAGTGTCTTGGGAAAATAAAGTTTCATGAGAAGCATTTTTCTATCATTGTAATGAAAAAAATACAAATTTAGTTCTTGTATACACATTTTATTTGGAAAACAGATTTTGATGATCTTTTGTAAGATCATCAAGTCCCCTAAACTCACAGGTAAAAATTGTGTAAAAATGTGAAAGTGAAGGGGGGGGGAGGTACCTGGCTGTCTCAGTTGGAAGAGCATGTGACTCTTAATCTCAAGGTTGTGAGTTTGAGTTCCCCATTGGGTGTAGAGAATACTTAAATAAACTTAAAAAACTAGAAAAATAAATTGAAAGATTATCTGAAGATCTTTCCTTATGTTTATATCTGAACCATTTAACTGGTAGCTTACACCTCCCGTGACTTCTACTCCATCATTTACTTTAGAATTAAACTGCAGCAGCAAACTTTATACCTAGAAGCATTTTATTTCCTTTAGAAATGTGTGCAAAAAAGTATTCTTTTAAAATATACTTTCAATATTTTTAATACCTCAAATAGCTGGAAACAAGTTGTTTAAGCCTGTTATAAAACTTACTACATTTATTCTAATTGGCTGTAAACATACTGATAGAGAATTTGATCCAAAACAAATTAGAAAAATTGATCTTTAAATGTTGAATAAATGTCTTTTGAGTACCTACTTTATACTATGTTGAGGCTTTAAAAGAGGAAGCCATACAGATACCATCTTCTACCATCTTTTCCCCTCATGGAGCTTCCTTCCAGTATAATGGAAAGACATTTGTTAATCAGCCTCACAAATTAATAATTTCAAATAAGTGTCATGCAGGAAAAGCATAAAGCATATTAAGACAATATAGCCTCATTTGGGGGGATTAGACAAGTCTTCCCTGAAAATGGGAATTTAAATTATTGGTAGACAAACTGAACAAAGTCTGAGAGGGCAAGTGAAGACTAGTGCTTGTAGGCTGAGGAAAGACCCTGAGGTATAGAGATGTATGACTTCTAAATAATAATGACCTCATTTATTAAGCGCCTGCTATATATGCCAGAGTTCTCAGCTCTTTAAATGTAGGTACTCATTCTTCACAATAACCAGATGAGGTATGTACTATTACTACTCCCAATTTACAGGGGAATCAACTGAGGTCCAAAGAAATAGTTTCCCCAGCACGGCTGGGCTTTGGACATACCATCTTACCCTAAGAGCTAAGTTAGCCTGGCTAAATAAAAGAAGATGAAAATAAGATGTTTGTGTTTTCTTAGAAATGAAATGTGACTAAATCTTTACTGGAAATTGTTGCATGGGGATCATAGAGCTTATTTTTTGATATGTTTAAGCATTTTCATAATTTAAAAAATAAAATTAAAGAAGGCCTGTATTAACTGGAGGTAAGAGTAAGGTGGAAGATAGGCTGGGACCTGATCATGCAGTGCCTTGAAGACATGTTCACTAAAAAAGTCACTGAAGCAATTTAAGCAAAAGAATAACATGATCAACTATAAATGTTGACAAGATCCCAATGGTGGCAATGAAAGTGTTAAAGGGGGCCAAGAATAAGTGCAAGCATGTACTATAGTAATTATGAATTACTATAGCTAGGATGTAGGATATAATTATGTCTGAGATCATAAGAATGCTAAAATAATTAGACATTATTTGGAAATTTCATTTGAAATGCTCCTTTAGAAACATGCAACAAAAGGTGCCTTGCTCTCTCAGTGGGGTGGGGCATGCAAGTCTTGATCTCAGGGTTATGAGTTTGAGGCCCATGTTGAGTGTGGAGCTACTTAAAAAAAAACAACATACAACAAGAACAGGAAAGAATATGCCTTTGTTCCAGTCAAAACTTTGTGGTTTTCTTTATGAACAAATAATTATCAAAAATACTTAAATATAGAGGTGCCTGGCTGGTTCGGTTGAGTGTGTGACTCTTGATCTCAGTGTCTTGAGTTCAATCCTCATGTTAGGCATAGAGCCTACTTGAAAAAAATGGAAAAGAAACCTAATTTAGTAATGTTTAAGGTGCAAAGTTGAAAGAAATACTTAAATGTAAATGTAATATGCAACTGAAAAACGGGCATAAAATGATGAGCTGGAGCCATTATTGACAAAATAGATTTTTTTTTTGACAAAATAGATTTTATTTTAAAGATTTTTTTATTTATTCACGACAGACGGGGTGGTGGGGGGCAGAGAGAACAGGTAGAAGGAGAAGCAGGCTCCATGCAGGGAGCCTCTCAATCCCAGGTCTCCAGGATCAGGCCCTGGGCTGAAGGCAGCGCTAAACCGCTGTGCCACCGGGGCTGCCCGACAAAATAGATTTTAAAAACAAAATTATTTACAAAGCATATGAAACTACCAAAGAAAAATCATTTAAAAAACTTAAAACCGGGGATCCCTGGGTGGCGCAGCGTTTTGGTGCCTGCCTTTGGCCCAGGGCGCGATCCTGGAGACCCGGGATCGAATCCCACGTCGGGCTCCTGGTGCATGGAGCCTGCTTCTCCCTCTGCCTGTGTCTCTGCCTCTCTCTCTCTCTCTCTGTGACTATCATAAATTAAAAAAAATTAAAAAAAAAAAAGTTGCTACATTAAAAAAAAAAAAACTTAAAACCGAAGTGTTACATTTTTAAAAATATAGACATAATAAAAAGTAAAATTAGCATAAAATATCAGTATTCCATTGTCTTAACAGGAAAACTATCAATGTAAAATTAAAACAGTTTTACTAGGTCAATTATTGCCTAACATTTCCAAACAAATTTCTTAGAGAAACTGCCCAAAGCACCTGTAACGTAGCTGTGTTTTCTATCACTAGCTCTCTTCAATCCATTTCCTTCTGTCTCAGCTAATTTGGGTTTAAGGTGGACAACTAATCACAAGGAAAGTTAGTTTATAGTGGTATGAGCTAGAAAAACAAAGCCAATCAGATCTGATCATTGGGAATTTATATTCAAAGTAAGAAAAGCATTTGCCAAATGGAATTAGCAAGGAGAATGGTGTGTTAAAATGATTTACATTATTTCTAAAATGTGATTTTTAAAAAAAACATTAAAGATTGTATTTATTCATGAGAGACAGAGAGAGGGGCAGACACAGGCAGAGAGAAGCAGGCTCCATGCAGGCAGCATGATGCGGGACTCAATCCTGGGAGACTCCGGGATCATGCCCTAAACCAAAGGCAGATGTTCAACCACTGAGCCACCCAGGCGTCCCCAAAATATGGGACGCTTCACAAATTTGCATGTCTTCCTTGCGCAGGGGCCATGCTAATCTTTGTATCGTTCCAATTTTAGTATATGTGTGCTGAAGCAAGCACTAAAAAACATTTTTACCTCTGAATTAAAGCTACATTTTATCAAGCAAGGGGCAAATTTGCATCAGAATCACCTAAAAGTCTTGATAAAAGACATTTACTGGGCCCCATCCTCAGTTTCTGATTCAGGATTGTTTTCAGTGGGGCCTGTAAATTTGCATTTCCAAGTTCCTGGCAAAACCACACTTTTGATGTATTTCTTCTTGATAGTATTTTCAGTCAGGTGCGTGAAAAACTCTTGATGCAGGTAAGACTGAGAAAGCTCCAAGCATCGAAGCATCTTGGAGTCAATGAAATACTTTGTGAAATTACTTGATCATATCTATTCAGTAATACTTTATTTATAATTAAATGTGAATAACAGAGGCATGTGATCACACCACATAGCTTTCCTCTCTTTACTATAGTCTGGATTTATCTTTCTTTTATGACCTATTTCAACAACTTTGTATGCTTTCATATTATTCCCCATATTCACTTAATCTCTACATATAGTAATATATGTATAAAGATGTATCATTTCCTTATAAAAACTGGGATAATAATATAAACACTTTTCAGTATCTTTCTTTTGTGTCAGCAATATCTTATGAAAATTTTTTTTAAAGATTTTATTTATTCATGAGAGACAGAGACAGAGAGGCAGAGACATAATAGGCAGAGGGAGAAGCAGTCTTCACGCAATGAGCCTGATACAGAACTTGATCCAGGCATTCTAGGATCATGCCCTGAGCTGAAGGCAGATGCCCAACCGCTCAGCCACCAGGCATCCCAATCTTATTAAAATCTATCCAAGCTATCTAGTATAATCAAAGTCAGAGTCAATTATATGATGGACCATTATTTATCTATCCCCTTATTCTTTCAGTCCTGATATGCTTTGTTAGTGCTATAGTAATGATTCCAAGATCTCAGCAGCTTACCCTCCCAAAAATGTTCCTTCTTTGGTCATACTCCATGTCTAAATGAGGAAGGCAGGGGAGTTCTGCTCATTAGTTACTCAGTTACTAGGCTGATGAAGCTCTAGACTGATAAAGATTTCAATGGCCACCACAGAGAGGGAAGAGAACCTGGTGAGCAGCAGTGACTTAAAACTTCTACCCAAAAGTGGCACATCACTTCACTCGCACTGCACTGGCCTAAACCAGTTAGGTGACAATCCGAATTTCAAAAGGAACAAAAAAGTTCACTCTTACCATATTTCCAGAATAAGACAAATATTCTTTTAGCAGTTTTAATGACTATCACACTACTAATAGCCATTCACTTTTGTTTCCAATTTTTTGCAACTGTGAGCATGTAACATGTTTTTCTGTTTTTATTTCTTTATATACTGGTAGTTTTATTTCTCTGGAATTTATTCCCAGGGACTGCTGGATCAAGATAATATGTATTTTTAATTTTTATAGATACCAGCTTATTTCCCAAAGGCATGTAAGAATTTACATTTCCTCCAGCAGTTTATTAAAATACAATTTTTTTCTGCATCCCCAACAGCAATAGGTATCATAGCTCTCTTTAATTTTGTAAGTCTTGTGCATATAAAGCTGTTTTCTTTTTTACAATTTTATTTATTTATTCATGAGAGACACAGAGAGAGAGGCAGAGACATAGGCAGAGGGAGAAGCAGGCTCCATGCAGGGAGCCCATTGTGGGACTCGATCCCCGGACTCTGGGATCACATCCTGAGCCGAAGGCAGATGCTCAACCACTGAGCCACCCAGGCATCCCAAGCTATTTTCATTATTACTTTGATTTGTACTTCCCTAATCTGTACTTTAAATTTGAGGGGTTTTTTTTGTGTGTGTGTGATGGCCTTGCCTATCATTTGTCCACTTTTCCATTAGAGTAGTAGTAATCTTTTTCTTTCTCTGTTAATACTTAGCCTTTTGCATATTACATTGTCATTATATGTGTATCTTTTCATAATTATTGTCTATATACTTGGTATTTTTCATTAACAAAATTTTTATTTTTATGCATCTTGTGAGTTTTCAATCTTGGATAACAATTTCTTGATTTGTCAACAATCTTGACAAATGATAATACATACAGTTATATGTTTCTCACAAGATTTTTTTAAAAAATTAATAAAACTATGGGATTTATCTATGCATAATACAAGAGAAACATGTTATATTCTTGAGAATTTTATTTGTGCCAGCACCATTTACTAAAATCATTTATTAAAAATCCTTTTTCATAGTAGAACAAATAGCTTGTCATGTTAAATTATAGTATTACTAAATATTTATTTCTTTAATTGGCCGACTCATTACTTCACTATACCTAATAATGCTAAGACTTAGTCAAAGCTATAACTAAAGGAAGTTTATAGACTTAAACACCTTTATTAAGTCCAAAAATGAAAAAGAAAGGAAATAAAAGCTCACATTTAAGACAGGAACAGGAACTATCTGGCTTAGTCAGAATAGCATGAGACTTTTGATCCCAGGGTTGTGAATTTGAGCCCCATGTTGGGTATATATTACTTAAAAAATAAAATCTTAAAAAAAAATTAGGAACAGAATAAAATATTTTCCCCAAAAAATTAGAAGAGGAAATTAAGATAAAAATTAATGAACTAGAACTCCCTCCATACTGCCATTTCCTGTCACAAAAAACATCACAAATGATTTTTTTAAAAGATAAACTCTTGAGTCTGATCAAGGAATAAATAATGAGATATCTGATACAATAAAATGAGAATAAAAGAAATGAAATGGAGAATAAATAATGAAGATTATCTCCTTTATATAAATGAGAGTTATTCATAAGTTTTTATACATAAATCTCTTTAAATGTATGAATTCGTGCTCGCTTTGGCAGCACATATACTAAAATTGGAACGATACAGAGAAGATTAGTATGGCCACTGAGCAAGGATGACATGCAAATTCATGAAGCGTTCCATATTTAAAAATAAATAAATAAATGTATTAATTCATTCTTCAAAATGACCATATGAGGTACATACATCATTACTCAAAATTTACAGAGGAACAAATTAAAGGAGAAAGGAGAGATATCACAGATACAGAAGGGCTTTAAAAAGAAGCACATGGGGGAGTGCCAGAGTGGCTCAGTTGGTTGAACATCTGATTCTTTTTCTTTTTCTTTTTCCTTCCTTCCTTCCTTCCTTCCTTCCTTCCTTCCTTCCCTTCTTTCTTTCTTTTCTTTCTTTCTTTTTCTTTCTTTTCTTTCTTTCTTTTTCTTTCTTTCTTTTCTTTCTTTCTTCTTTCATCTTTCATATTTTTTTAAATTGGAGTTCAATTTGCCAACATATAGCATAACACCCAGTGCTCATCCCATCAAGTGCCCCCCTCAGTGCCCATCACCCAGTACCCAGTTACCCCCACCCCCTGCCCACCTACCTTTCCACCACCCCTTGTTCGTTTCCCAGAGTTAGGAGTCTCTCATGTGCTGTCTCCCTTTCTGATATTTGCCACTCATTTTTACTCCTTTCCCCTTTATTCCCTTTCACTATTTTTTATATTCCCCAATTGAATGAGACCATATAATGTTTGTCCTTCTCCGATTGACTTATTTCACTCAGCATAATACCCTCCAGTTCCATCCACGTCGAAGCAAATGGTGAGTATTTGTCGTTTCTAATGGCTGAGTAATATTCCATTGTATACATAAACCGCATCTTCTTTATCCATTCATCTTTTGAACATCCAATTCTTTTTTTTTTTTTACAAGTTTCTTTCTTTTTTTTTTTAAATTTTTATTTACTTATGATAGTCACACAGAGAGAGAGAGGCAGAGACACAGGCAGAGGGAGAAGCAGGCTCCATGCACCGGGAGCCCAACGTGGGATTCGATCCTCGGTCCGCAGGATCGCACCCTGGGCCAAAGGCAGGCGCCAAACCGCTGCACCACCCAGGGATCCCATGAACATCCAATTCTTGATCTCAGCTCAGGTCTTATTCATAGAGCTGTAGGTCCAAGCTCCATGCTGGGCTCCATGCTGGGTGTGGAGCCTACTTAAAAAGACAGAGGGAGAGGGGAATCCCTGGGTGGCGCAGTGGTTTAGTGCCTGCCTTTGGCCCAGGGCGTGATCCTGGAGACCTGGGATCGAATCCCACGTTGGGCTCCCGGTGCATGGAGCCTGCTTCTCTCTCTGTGACTATCATAAAAAAAAAAAAAAAAAAAAAGACAGAGGGAGAGAAAAAGACATTAGGGGCACCTGGCTGGCTTAGTCAGTAGAGCATGCAACTCTTGATCTCGAGGTAGTGAGTTCAAGCTCCACATTTGGGTGTAGAGATTACTTAAAAATAAATTCTTAAAAAAAAAAGTATACAAGGCCTAATTGTCTCTTTTTGCTCACCACTATGTCCCCAGCACCAAGCAGTATGTTGTACATAATAGGAGGCTAAGTAAGTAATTAATGGAATAAGTTATGTAGAAAGCAAACTTACAAGGGTTCTACATACTCTTAATGTTCCTTTCTTCCTTTTTGATTTCTTATTCTGGCCTACTTTCTTTTTTTTTTTAAAGATTTATTTATTTATTCATGAGAGACAGAAAGAGAGAGAGAGAGATTGAGAGAAAGAGAGAGAGAGAGGCTGAGACACATTTAGAGGGAGAAGCAGGCTGCAGGCAGGGAGCCCGACATGGGACTTGATCCTGGGTCTCCAGGATCAGGCCCTGGGCTGAAGGCAGCGCTAAACCGCTGAGCCACCCGGGCTGTCCTATTCTGGCCTACTTTAAACAAATAGAGACATATAACATGACCAGAAATATGAAAGCCTGGAGGAAATAAGTGTATTCTTAGTTAAAAATATCAGAACTGATTCAAGAAGTAAGACAATGCAGAGCACCTGGATGGTTCAGTCAGTTAAGTGTCCAACTCTTGATTTTGGCTCAGGTCATGATCTCAGGGTCATGAGGCTGAGCCCTACATTGAACTCTGAGATACTGTGGAGCCTGCTTAAGATTCTTTCCCTCCCTCTTCCTCTGCCCCTACACTCCTCACCCCTCACTTATGTTCTCTCTCTAAAAAAAAAAAAGTAGACTACTTGATTATACTATGTACGCTGAAAAGACAAGGGGTTACTGAGCTACCACTGAATATGAACAAAGACCTTATCAATTCTTGTATTTGAATTTTTAAACATTTAAGTCAGATTATTTTAAAAATTCAAGGCCATAGAAATGTTTGAAAAACTCTCAATTCATTTATGAGACCAATACACCTTTAATAAAAAGCTCTAGTAAAGATGGTGTCAAAAAGGAAAACTAAGAAATTATGTAATTTATGATTCACAATTGACAAAATCTAAATAAAATATTGGCAATTAGAATCCAGTAATAAGCAAACAAGTGATAACTAAGTTTAAGGATGTTCAATATCAGGAAGTATATCACTTGTTATGTCAAAGATTAAAGAAGGGCATTTATATGATCATATAAAAATTTAATTGTCCATAACAATCTTTGAGATTAGAGAAATGTGTTATAACATAGAGTATAGTATCATAGTAATAAAATATATTAAATGGTGAAATACAACCAGTACATCAAGAACTAGACAGGTTCTCATGCTACTCAATATTGCTTTTGCATTATTAGCAGATGTAGTGGGACAAGAAAATGCAATAACTGCTATAAAACTTTGGAAAATAAGAGATAAATGATAAATGTTTTTTATTGAGTAGGTGATTATGCAACTAGAAAACTTAGGAAACTAAAAAATCTGTTACATTGCTTTGATAAATACACAATGAAAATCTAACAAAGAAATTGGGGGAAAATCACTCATGGTGATGACCAAGAACTATAAAATACTTAGGAATTAATTTTACAAAAGAGCATATACCTTGAATGAGAAAACTATACAATTTCATTGATAGCCATAAGTAAGACCTGCAGGAATGGATGTTATTAGATGCTATGGCATTATACTGTAAAAACCTCAAGTCCTTTCTAATATTATATAAGTATAATTCAATTTTATATAATACCAGTCATGCTGGAATGTCTTGGTGGCTCAGTGGTTGAGCATCTGCCTTCGGCTCAGGTCATGATCTCAGGGTCCTGGGATGGAGCCCCACATGGGGTTCTCTGCTCTGCCAGGAGCCTGCTTCTCCCTCTCCCACTGCCTGCTGTTCCTCCTGCTTGTGCTCTCTCTGTGTGTCAAATAAATAAATAAAATCTTTATTACAGAAAAAAAGATGCTCCTTAAAATGTATACTACGTTAATATTATCCACAGTTTGAATAACGCTAAGGTTTAAATCTTATATGCTCCAAAGATTTAAATACACAAGTAAAATTTTATCTACTAATAATTTGAATATATTTTTATATACACTTAATACATTATAAAAGCTATTTTTGGGGGGCACCTGGCTTGCTCAATGAGAAGAACATGGCACTGTTGATCTCAGGGTCATGAGTTTGAGCTCCATGCTGGGTGTAGAGATTACTTAAATAACTTTAAAAGAACTGTTTTTATTTTATTTATTTATTTTTGTTAATTTTTATTTATTTATAATAGTCACACAGAGAGAGAGAGAGAGAGAGGCAGAGACACAGGCAGAGGGAGAAGCAGGCTCCATGCACTGGGAACCCGATGTGGGATTCGATCCCGGGTCTCCAGGATCGCGCCCTGGGCCAAAGGCAGGCGCTAAACCGCTGCGCCACCCAGGGATCCCTAAAAGAACTGTTTTTAATTCCTATTTTTTTTGGTTTAAAATGTTATTAGAATACTAAAAAAATAAATAAAAAATAAAAAAGATAATACTAAGTTTGGGGGGATATATGTTGAGGCAGATTGTTTTCTAATTGTTTTTTGTAATTATTATTGGCATGATCAAATTGGCAATAACTAATACACTTATCTACATTTGTTTTTAAATATTCAAAAGCAAAATTACAAGTTTCAACTGTATCCAGATATGACCTTAGATATTTTTTAATATGCTGAAATTAACTTGGCCTGGTTATCTCCACATTATTAATAAATATGCAAATATATTTAATCTCAGGAATACCTATTATTTCTTTGGAAAGACACATGTTTTCTCACAGCAATTTTTTATTTTATTTATTTTCTTATTTTTTTAAAAGATTTTATTTATTTATTGATGAGCGACATGGAGAGAGAGGCAGAGACATAGGCAGAGGAAGAAGCAGGCTTCCTGTGGGGAGCCCTTTTCGGGACTAGATACCAGGACCCTGGAATCACCATTTGTTTTTCAGCCTGAGTCAAAGGCAGATGCTCAACCACTGAGCCACCCAGGGGTCCCTCACAGCAGTTTTTTAAAGTAAGCCTTACCCGCAACATGGGGTTTGAACACATGACCCCAAGATCAAGAATCACATGGCTCTTGATCCAGCCAAGTGTTTCATGTCACATCATTTAACAAGACTTTTTTTTTTTTTAAGATTTTATTTATTTATTCATGAGAGACAGAGAGAGAGAGAGAGAGACAGACAGACAGACAGACATAGGCAGAGGGAGAAGCAGGCTCCCTGCAGGAAGCCTGATGTGGCAGGGAGCCTGATGTGGGACTCAATCCTGGAACTCCAGGATCACACCCTGTGTGGAAGGCAGATGCTCAACCACTGAGCCATGCAGGTGTCCCAATAAAAGACTTTTCTATTCTAGAATCAAGTAATTTATGACTTTTCTAAGAGAACTAAAAATTTAGAAATCTAAAAAAAATGCCAAAAATTTTAAAGTTTTTATATATAAGTTTCTATTTGAAGCATATCATACAGAAAAATTATACAGATCATGAATGTATAGCTCAATGAATATATAGCCAAGGGAACTCACCTGTGTAATTACCACGGAAGTAAGAAATAGAACATCATAAGCATCTCAGAAGCCTGTCATGTACCTCTTAATCTTCCCTTTTTTTTTAAGATTGTATTTATTTATTTATTCATGAGAGACACAGAGAGAAAGGCAGAGACATAGGCAGAGGGAGAAGTAGGCTCCCCAGGGAACCTGATAGGGGACTCGATCCCAGCAAACTAGGATCAGGACCTGAGCCAAAGGCAGATGCTCAACCGCTGAGCCACCCCAGGAGCCTCTCCAACTCTTTTTAATACATCATTCTGAATAATTAATAAACTCAATAAATTAGATTATTTAGATTATTATATTTTTGTTCAGCAAACATTTATTACCTACACATTCATGGTAAGACTATCTATCCTGCCCCATTGATGCTGGGGTTCATCATCTGACTTTCTCTGGTCAATAGAATATGGGCAGAAGTAGCAGTGTGCCAATTCTGGGCTTAGACTTTAAGAGACACAGTATGTTTCTGACCTTGGACCCAAGAAGAGTATACCCCAGGTAGCCACTGGACCTTCATCTTGAACCCCAGAATGAGACACTAGAACAGAGTTGAATTTACTAGCAGCCTAAATTAGAGTTGTCCTAGGAGAACTATACACTTGCTCAGGAGAAAAATGAATGCTCTTAGTTATATACCATTGAGATTTGGTTAGCTACACAGCATAGGCTGACTAATATAATAATCATTTGGTAAATCTCAATAAAGCCTATGTGAATGAACTCAGGTTATTACTCTGTGAATACATTTAATGCTTCGTTGTCTTCAAACTTCTGTTTATTGTTAACAGTAGGATAATATTTAACTCTGACATATTAGCCACTTCCTGGTCAGTGATTACTTGATACTTCCTTGATCTATTTCAAGAAACTACTATTTTTAAGCAAGAAAACAGCCACTACCAGTGTTTTCATTTATTTAACATTTTGTTCAGAAGTGTGTTGTGTATCACTGATTTGTTTAAATAGTACTCCCCACACCATCTTTTTTTAAAAAAATTATATACATAGTAATTTTTATATTCTATAATATCAACTTTGAATATCTCATTCATAACCTTTAGAGAAGATACAATTTATTTTCATCTTTATATTTTTTATAAGATAGCAATATCACAATTGCTTAACATATAAAATTGAAGGATAACTGGTGAAAATAAAAATGGTAAGTATTATGAAATGCACTTTTCAAAAAATGAGATGAAATATATGCAGATTCTTTATGAATATTGAATCATCTGTGGAATAGTGATTTAAATATAAATTACATGTTCCCATGGAAAATTATTTTTATTTTTTTTCCCATGGAAAATTAAAGCCTATTTTCTCCAATGACAAAGTTCTAAAA
Source organism: Vulpes vulpes (assembly GCF_048418805.1). Classification (NCBI taxonomy): domain Eukaryota; kingdom Metazoa; phylum Chordata; class Mammalia; order Carnivora; family Canidae; genus Vulpes; species Vulpes vulpes. The sequence goes on from NC_132780.1 coordinate 166,152,762, forward strand.
TGTCCTAAAAAACTCATTTCTGAATATAGACCTGCCAGAGCTCAAGTTCATTCAGCCCAACTCCATTCCACAAATATTTACTGAGTCCACGCCTTTTGTGCCCCAGCTGATTCTGGGTGTCCAAAGACAGGTAAGATTTCAGTGGGCTCCCAGACATGTAAATAAAAAAGTCATTATACTATGAAGTGTACTAACATAAAGATCTACACAAAATATTTCACTGGGCATTAAATCCAATCTGAGGGTTGAATCATATTAATGATACTATCTGAATGAGAATCAACCAATTGATCACGGACAATGATTAACTTATAACCAATTAGGGATTTATAAAAATATAATTTTGCAGATCTTACACACCACTAATTTTCTGGTGTATTTTCTGAACTATTTATGTAGGCTGTGGAGAATGGAACTTTCTGAATTATGACACTGAATTCTTTATGCAGATCATCTATTTATGATATATATCTTTATGGTTTTCTGTCTTAAAATTTAATTCAGCCTTGTTTTTCTACTTTTGCAAAGCTTCTTTAAATTGTACATTTGAGGGACTCCTGGGTGGCTCAATGGTTGAGTACCAACCTGCCTTCGGCTTAGGTTGTGATCCCGGGGTGCTGGGCTGGAGTCCCATATCGGGCTCCCCATGTGGAGCTTGCTTCTCCCTCTGCCTATGTCTGTTTCTCTCTTTGTGTCTCTCATGAATAAATAAATAAATAAAATTTAAATAATTGTACATTTGATTTTTAAAATTAAATATCCATAAATTCAAGTGTAATCATTTATTTATAATATGCAAGAAAAATAGATATTCAATTACTTTTCTCATTATATTCCTAAACTATAGTAGGAAGACTTCTGTAGACTAGGAAAACTTCCTAGAAGTTATATATTTTATATAAATTTCTATTACTTTTTTAATATTCAGATTTCATCAAAACAATATAAAAAGAAATTCAATAATTGACTTCTTGTATTAATTAGTTTAAAACAAAGCTAACTTCAAATAAGTTTTAGCATTAATTTAAGGGTTTTTCTTTCTTGCTCAAATATATTTACAAGATATATATATTTATAAACTTTTCTAGCATGTAGCAAGATAAGTGTTTGTAAAAACCTCTTTTTAGCTTGCTTTATTTAGTCTTTTCCTTGAGCAGGAGGTATTATTATCGTTATTTTATTGATGAGTAAATTGAGTCTCCATGAGATTAAATGACTTATACAGGTCATGGGTCTGGAGAGCCAGGCCTGGAACCTGTTTCCTTCTCACATATTCACTTCATTTATATGTTTTAACATAATTCTGTACTTCCAGAATGCCTTCACTCATTTGCTTTCTCTTAATTTCTATAATTGGGTTAGATTACATCTGACCCATATAGGTCCGAAAAAAATAAATGACTCTTCTCTGTCCCTTTTCAAATTACTGCACTTGAGTTGAAGATGACTGGGTATGGCATATTAGATGGAAGTTTTTTTTTTTTTTTTAAGATTTATTTATTTGAGAGACAGAGAGCAGGAACATGCACAAACAGAGGGGCCGAGGCAGAGGGAGAGAGAGAACCCCAGCAGACTCTCCACTGAGTGTGGAGCCTGAAGTAGGGCTGAGATCATGAAGAAATGAAGAGCTGGGCACTCAACCAACTGAGTCGCTCAGGCACCTCAGATTTTTAAGATTTTATAAGATTTATTTATTTATTCATGAGACACACACAGAGAGAGAGGCAGAGACATAGGCAGAAGGAAAAGCAGTCTCGATGCAGGGAGCCCGATGTGGGACTCAATCCCAGATCCCAGGATCATGCCCTGAGCCGAAGGCAGTTGCTCAACCACTGAGCAACCCAGGCGTCCCAAGATTTTATTTTAAAGTAATTTCTGCACCTGATGTGGGGCCCCAACATGGGGTTCGAACATAAAAGCCTGATATCAAAGTTGTGTGCTCTACTGACTGAGCCAGCCAGACTGTTTTTAAGACATTTGACAGTTAAGTGTTTGAGGTGATGATCTTTGGCTACGCTTGTGCTTTTGTTTTAATTATAATGCCGCTAGAACAATTCAGGAAAAACAACTGGGAGTTTAAGTAAGGGAAACCATAGTTACAAAAATTTCCAGGAGACAGAATGATAAAAAAAAATGTATGGTGATCTGGTTAAGAAAAATTTTTAAAGTATCTTTTGAGCCACCTGGGTGGCTCAGTCAGTTAAGTGTCTGACTCTTGATCTCAGGGTCATGAGTTCAAACCCTGTGGTGGGCTCCACAAAAAGAAATCAAAGTGTCTATTGATAAATGACATTTCAGCTTTAATTTTAGTCTTTCATACTGAAAATATATGTAAGATGTATTGGGCTACTTTCTAGAGTAAGTTCAGTAATATGTTTAAAACATCATTCAAACTTTTTAACAAAATTATTTATTATTTTACAGTAATCATCAAACATTAGTTTTTTATGATGAAGTAAGGAAGATAAAAATGTTGATGTATGAGGATGGGCTAAGATATATCCTAAGGAAAAATTCCCAAAACTATCTCTTTAGGGATCTGCTTCTTTCCTATAACTTAGTTCCCTATACATTCCAGATGATTACTATTCATACAAAATTATTAATAACTGAGGCAATGATAAAAATTTCTTCTAGAAGTGATAGTGTTGCAAATATCTCACTCATTAAATAAGCACTTGAGCACCTATTTATTACTTTTTTATAAGATAGGGATAATGATAGAACTTTTCTAGATTAATTGGGGTTCTTGGTTGAAAGCAACAACAAAAAACTCTGGCTAACTTATCTAGAAGAAGAATGTAGTAGACAAGTACTATGTAGCTCACACAATCACTGGGAATGATGGAGAATTGGTGTGTAAAATGTGCAAGGCCATCTATTCATGATGTCACTGTTAGCACTGTCATGACCAGATCTGGGTTGCCACATTTATCTATACAACTGTGAATTATCTCTATCTCTGCATATTTGCATCACCCTATCCAGATTCCAAGTTGCAGGTGAGAACATCCATTTGTGTTAACTGAGGTCCCATGCCATGATTATGCCCTAGTGGGGAGAGAGACTTTGACCAAACCCAGTTTGCGAAGTGTGAGGTAGGCCCTGTTCCCATCAAGACTCAAAATTAATAATTCTCCACAAATAGGATGGGAATTCAGAAGCTAGGCAAGCAAAAAGCAAATCCTCATTGTATTACCTCATAGGCCTCTGAGAATGTATTGGGATGATTTATGTAAAGTGCGTGCTATAGTATTAGCACACAACATTCAATACATTTCAGCAGTTGTTATAATTCAGTGAGGCAGACACTGTGCTCATCTCTAGGAATGAGAAAAAAATAACGGTAAAATTTCTAATTAAAAAGCTCAGTATCGGGATGCCTGGGTGGCTCAGTGGTAGAGCGTTTGCCTTTGGCTCAGGGTGTGATCCCAGGATCTGGGATCAAGTCCTGCATTGGGCTTCCTGCATGGAGCCTGCTTCTCCCTCTGCCTGTGTCTCTGCTTCTCTCTCTCTCTCTCTCTCTCTCTCTCAGTGTCTCTCATGAATAAATAAAATCTTGAAAAAAATAAAAACAAATTAAAAAGCTCAGTATTTTGGAGAGCTGTTACAGAGGAAATCAAATATAAAAATGTAATGTTGATACCACTTAATAAGTGCTACAATATAGGTATGAAGTGGGTGCTCCGGAAAACAAAGAAATGAAAAATTCTGCAAGAGTCAGGACAGAGAAAATAACAGACTGAGTTTTGATGACAGAGGAGCATTAAAAAGGACTGGGTAAGTTCAGGATTGTGAAGGATTCTGTAATCATATAAATGAGTTTTTCACTGATCTGAAAGTCATCAGGATTTGGTAGAGGAGATGACACAATCAGATTCAGGGGAGGGGTAACTCTAGGAGTGGAGAGAGAATGGACTAGAATGAGCAGAGGCAACATCAAGAGTTCAGATGATGTGTTCAGTTGGTGGATATATAAAGTATTAATGGTGAAATAAGTGTTGGAAGAGATACGTGCAATAAGTGCTATGAGAGAGATGAAAAAGACCACCAAATTGCACCTAAGTGTTAGATAAGGGGATTAAAGAAAACTTCTTCCTTTTTAAAAGTTTTTAAAATTTATTTAAGTAATCTCTGCCCACAAGGTGGGGCTTGAACTCAGGACCCTGAGATAAGAACTGCATGCTCTTCTGACTGAATCAGCCAGGGGCCCCAGGAAAACTTAGAGGGGACAAACAGATTTTGTTCTGAAGGATTCACTGGATTTAGCTTGGCAACACTCCAATGTCATAAAGAGCATAATTGTTTTTTTCTGGACACACCGGTACTTCAATATGGCTTGTGTAAAAGTACAAGAAATGGAGACAGGCTGTTGGTGGAAATGAGACTGGATAGGAAAGAAGGGCTAAGACAGTGATCCAAAATGCAAATGATTCCAAAGGCAAGCAGGTAACTGAATAAGCCTGGTTTAGGACAGCTTTTGGGGGTTTAAGACAGTGATGAACTGAGGAACAATGAAAAGGTATTAAAATTCAATTAAGAAAAAAAAAAAAAAAAGAAATCCCCACTGTGCTTCTTAAACAAAAACAATGGAAGGCTCACATAACACATCTTAACTAATTTGGATTTTATACTAAAGGTAGAGTGTCACTATAGGAGTTTAAAAAGAGGATTACATAGACTTTTGTAAAATATAAACCTGGTGGCATTGTAGAGAAGATTATAAGGGGACAGGATTGCAGCCTGGTGAAAAGTTTAGCTGGCTAAAGTAGTATGCAAGATCTGAAATAATGGTGGCTTGAAATAAGATAATGGTAGTGGTTCTAAAGAAGAATTGGATACATTCAAGAGATGCGGAACTTGAAGCAAAGGGACTCAGTAATGGAAGTGGGAGTAAAGGAGAACAAGAGAAAAAAAAATCACAAGTTATTACTCACATAACTTTTAAATCTTAAGTCCAAAAGGAACTCAAAGCTGTGAACAGAAATTACTCTCTTCTTATTCTTGTTTTTCTTTTTTCCAATTTGTTTTGAAATGTAGTTTTATACATTTAAGACCTACCTCCTGGCAATCAGAACTTAAATTTCTGAGATTGCTGTAAATTATTTCCTTTCTTGGTTCCTCTTCCTCTTTCTTACTTCCCTACTTCATTATTAGTAGTTTCTATCTCACCGTAATATCTCACCGTAACTTATCTTTTCCACCAAAAGAACTGTGGAAGAACTGAGTATCTGAAATTTGTCTCGTATCAGAATCTTGTAGATTTCCTGAAGTTTCCTACTTGCCACTCAGAAATGTTGAGGGAAAAAAAATGTAATTATCTTGTGTAGGTCCTCTTAACTTTTTTCAACGGAGACATTTAGTATTACAATTAATGATTACCATTTCATTTCGTTGTAAAGGCGACGCATGTTTTCATCATATAATTCAATTTTGCATAGCCACTTCATATTTAATTTTCAAATAGGATTTACAGGTATGTCACTTATAAAAACAGTAAAACAAACGACAGAGAAGATCGGGTTCTAGTCAGTAAACGGGGATTCGGGGGCCGGAGGAATACAAAATTTCCATTTCAGACCCTCTGCCACCCAAAGCAGAGCGGCAAGACTGCTCCTGTCGCGGCGCAGCCCAGCCCAGCGCAGCCCAGCTCAGCCCAGAGCAGCCCAGCGCAGCCCAGCTCAGCCCAGCGCAGCCCAGCGTAGCCCAGCGCCTCCCAGCGCAGTCCAGCCCACCCCAGCGCAGCTCAGCTCAGCCCACCCCAGCCCAGCCAGCCCAGCGCAGCCCACCCCAGCCCAGCGCAGCCCAGCTCAGCCCACCCCAGCCCAGCGTAGCCCAGCCCAGCCCAGCGCCCTGCACAGCCCAGCACAGCCTAGCGCAGCCCAGCTCAGCCCACCCCAGCTCAGCCCAGCATAGCCCAGCGCCTCCCAGCCCAGCGCAGCCCAGCTCAGCCCAGAGCAGCCCAGCGCAGCCCAGCGCCTCCCAGCGCAGTCCAGCCCACCCCAGCGCAGCTCAGCTCAGCCCACCCCAGCTCAGCCCAGCGCAGCCCAGCTCAGCCCACCCCAGCCCAGCGCAGCCCAGCCCAGCGCCATGCACAGCCCAGCACAGCCTAGCGCAGCCCAGCTCAGCCCAGCGTAGCCCAGCGCCTCCCAGCCCAGCCCAGCGCCTCCTAGCGCAGCCCAGCCCAGCGCAGCGCAGCCCAGCTCAGCCCACCCCAGCCCAGCCCACCCCAGCCCAGCGTAGCCCGGCCCAGCGCAGCCCAGCTCAGCGCAACCCAGCACAGCCCAGCGCAGCCCAGCGCAGCCCAGCGCAGCCCAGCCCAGCCCAGCGCAGGCCAGCTCAGCGCAACCCAGCACAGCCCAGCGCAGCCCAGCGCAGCCCAGCCCAGCCCACCCCAGCCCAGCCCAGCTCAGCCCAGCACAGCGCAGCCCACCCCAGCCCAGCTCAGCCCACCCCAGCCCAGCTCAGCCCAGCGCAGCCCAGCTCAGCCCACCCCAGCGCAGCCCAGCTCAGCCCAGCGCCTCCCAGCTCAGCCCACCCCAGCGCAGCCCAGCTCAGCCCAGCTCAGCCCAGCGCAGCCCAGCGCAGCCCAAGCCGACCGGACCGGAGCCTAGCGAGCAGCGGTTCTTCCCTCCGCAACAACGCAGTGGTCGTTCCCGCCCGCCCTCAAGTAAAACGCGGGGTCCTGGCGCCCTGTGTGAACACCTTTCTCCCTCCGTGAACTGGTTCTGGCTGTTGCAGGACTGCACCGTCTCCGCACCCGGGCTGGAGACCACCGCGGCGAGGAAGGCCGAGCCGCAGGGGGGGAACGAGGCTGCCGGTCCGGCCCGCGGCGGCCCCTCCCGCGCTCCAGCGCGCCCACCTCAGCCCGGGAGGCCGCGCGGCGCGGGGCGGCGGGGCGGGGCGGGGCGGGGCGGCTGCGGGCGCCGAGCGCCCCCTCGGGGAGCGCGCGCCTGCGCCCCCCGTGCCCGGCCGCCCCGCCCCGCCCCGCCCCGCCCCGCCCCGCCCCGCCCCGGCCCGCGGCGCCCCCGCCCCCTTGGGCGCTCCGTAGCCGTGACGTGCGCGCGCCGGGGCCGGGGACTCGGCGGGGCGCCGGCCGGCGGGCGGAGACGGCCCCGGGATCTGTCCGAGCAGGAAGCTCGCAGCATCGCGGGCGCCGCCGCCGCCGCCGCCGCCGCCGCCGCGTCTCAGAGCTCGGCCACGCAGTCGCCCTTTGCGCTCGACTTCCTTACCTTCCACCCCGCCCTCCACCTCAGCGGCCACAGGTAGCCTCGCCTCGCCCCCGCGCACCTGCGCTCGCGGCCGCCGCGGTGAGTGACGCGGGGCCCCTGGTCGGCGCGTCGGCGTCAGGGCCTCGCGGGCCCGGGCCGCGCTGCTTCGGGCCTCCTCGGCCGCCGGGGTGACGGCCGGGTCTCCTCCCCGGGATGCGCGTGGCGGGGCAGGTGCCGGTTCTCGTTTGCACGGGGCAGCGAGCGTCTCCTTTCACGGGTCTGTCGGCGGCCGGCCGCCGTCGGGTCTCTTCCCCGGCTCCCAGGTAGCAGAGCACCCCGTGTCCCGCCCGGGCTTGGACGCCCCGTGGTAGTTTTTTCTCTTGAGTAAACGAGCTTAAAATCCAGCGTAGGAATAGTGCGTTTGCTCTGAGATACCTGCAAATCAGGGGCCAGCCACTGTTAAATTAATAGTTTAATCATGTAGAAGACCGGGTTGGGGACTGTCTTAACGTTGTAATTTCAGTCTTTAGGTGGTCCAGGGCTTGGAGTATGTTAGTTGACGTTTGTGCTACCCAACAAGAGCTTTCTATATTTGTTAATTTCCAGAAACTCCTTAAAACCATTCAGATGCTCCAACCCCGGGATTTTTTTTTTTTTTTTTTAAGATTTTACTTATTTATTCATGAGAGACACATACAGAGAGAGAGAAATAGAGAGAGAGAGACACAGGCAGAGGGAGAAGCAAGCTCCACGCAGGGAGCCCGATGCGGGACTCGATCCCGGGCCTCGATCCGGGCCGAAGGCAGGCGCTAAACCGCTGAGCCACCCAGGGATCCCCAACCCCGGGATTTTAAGTAGGAAGTAATTTGGTAGGGTTATTACTGGCACATCCGTGTCGGAAATACTATTTCTGTAGTGTTTAAGAAGACAGGTTACGTTTTATCGGGCATAAAGTTGTAGTGGGGGAATGTATGCATCCTGATCTACAGATACTAGTGAGCCACTAGGAACACTGCCGCAACTTCACAGGTTGCTGTACGTGCTAAATTAAAGTTTCATTTGCTGGTATGCTCTGGTGGTGTACATGCAGTGTATCTAAGTATCGTCAGGGTGTGAAAGTTTTAAAAATTCTTAAGGTTTAGTTGAAACTATTCACACCATAAAATGTGAATCTTGAACTTGGGCTGGAATGGTCATGGTGCAAAGGTTGGCAGGAAAACAGCATATCTGTACAAATTAACTAAACTTCATAGATACCTTGGGTTGTGGTTTTATAATTGGAAATTGCTTCGTGAAAAAATTACCTTGGTATTTTTTATCATTGATTTTAGAGACATTACACATTGGGCTATAGCCAGAGCTCGAAACAATGCAGCCATTCAAAGTAACTCATTGACTTTTAAATATACAGCTCGTGTTGAGTATTTTAAATTGCGCAGGAATTATACACACAGTGGTAAACAAGTCATTTTAATCTTAGGCAGATTTGCCTGTTGCGTTTGTATGTTCTGTGTGACATTGTTCTCCCAGTTTGAGTTACATTTTCGTTTTCAAAAGCTAATTTTAAAAAGAAGTAAAAGAACTTTAGAAAGAGATTATAGGATTAAAAACCCTAAATACGTATTATGTAAAACTGTAATGCACATATTCTTCATTAGTCTAGAAGCATGAACAAGAAAAGTGTAATGCATTATTGTAATATTTAATGTAAATTAATATGATGTATTAAGAACAGATCATAAGTCATAACCCATGGCGCTTATCTGAAGTGGATTTTTTCCCTCTGTTTATGTTTATGTGATCAAGTTTTAAAATAACAGTGGCCAGGAAATCTGAGAGAGGCTGAAGGCTCTTTTCTCATCCTGTTGTGACTTTGCCTGGAGACTGTGGTGTATCATGTAGCCCATTGTTTAGATAACTGGGCTGTCTCTGGGTTCTAAAGTACAGCTCTTTTAAGAAAGTTTAAAAATTTTTTGCTTTGTGAGGTTTGGATAAATATAAGCACACAAAACATTTTTTAGAAAATTAACCAGTTTTCACTGTTGATAATTGAAGCTTCATTTTGATATTTAAAAATGTCAGTTTTTTTTTTTAATTTTTTATTTTATTTATTTATGATAGGCACACAGTGAGAGAGAGAGAGAGGCAGAGACACAGCCAGAGGGAGAAGCAGGCTCCATGCACCGGGAGCCTGACGTGGGATTCGATCCCGGGTCTCCAGGATTGTGCCCTAGGCCAAAGGCAGGCGCCAAACCGCTGCGCCACCCAGGGATCCCAAAAATGTCAGTTTTAAAAAGATTTCTGACCTCTGTGAAATTTTCATGTTTGTATATGAAAACATTTTCAGTAAAAGACTAAAAATGGTATTACTGCTTTACTAACTCTCATACAGTTTGTGATCCCCTTAATGATGTACTTCATAATAATTCTGAACTGGCCCTCATTTTTTTAAATTAATGAATTAATTAAAAAAATATTTTTATTTATTTATTTGAGAGAAAATGAGAGAGCAAGCACACAAGGGGCAGAGAGAGACGGAGAAGCAGATTCCCTGATGCGGGGGCTCTATCCCAGAAACCTGGGATCATGACCTGAGCCAAAGGCATACACTTACCCAACTGAGCCACCCAGGTGCCCCTGAACTGGCCCTTAGTATAAGATCATCACCCACTGGATGGAATTGGTATAATTCCTATACCATATAGGAATCTGGTATAATCAGAACAGTGAGAGATTTAATCTACAAAATAATTTTCAAGGTTGGTGGTCTTGTCCTTTTACACATGAGGAAATTTAAGCTTAGAGAATTAAATATTTGCTCAAGGTCTTACAGCTCCAGAGGAACAAAGTCTGGATTCACACCTAAGTCTTCTGACCACGAAACCCTTGTCTTTTCCACCAGACCAGGTTGCCTTGATCTTAGTTCATTTGGTAGACTGTTTAAATAAACCTGCAGAACTGGTATTGTGTTAAAGAAGGCACACAGGAGTGAGGATGATATGGGTCATGAATGTGGTTCTGAAACTAATGTTGAATTTTGTTTTTGTTTTTGTTTTCATTAAGTTGACAACTCTGAACAGTAATACGGTGTTGCTTTATCATTTCTGATGTAAATACGAGAATATTATACAAATCGTGTACTTTATTTTGGTGGGTTTATTGGAATTAGAATTAGACTGTAATATAACACTGGTTTTCTTTGTAGATAAAATGAATAGTACAATGTTCCTGTTTGAGATAGAACTTTCTATTTTTCTCAAATGAAATCGTTGTCCATAAATGCAGTACTGTCTTTTAAATATTACATAATTAAGTTCGTAACCCTTGTGCAGGGGGGCTTGTTTTCAAAGTATGATTAAATTGTCACCTGTACTATTAGAACAATTTTTTTTATGGCCTATATTTATTTCAGGAATGTCCTTTGAGCTATAAAGACATAAAGGATGAAAGTGAGCACACAAAGTCCATCTTTTGTAACAAAGTGTAGGAGTCATTTCAGCAGTAGAATGTGGTTGGGTAAATGAGAAGAAAAATGGTAAGAAGGGGCAGCCCCGGTGGCTCAGCAGTTTAGCACTGCCCTCAGCTCAGGGTGTGATCCTGGAAACCCGAGATCGAGTCCCACGTCAGGCTCCTTGCATGGAGCCTGCTTCTCCCTCTGCCTGTGTCTCTGCCTCTCTCTCTCTCTCTCCTCTCTGTGTATTCTCATGAATAAATAAATAAAATCTTTAAAAAAAAAATGGTAAGAAGGCTGAGTTGGGTGACTGTGTTTACAGATGTTTCATTATTTGGTTTAAACTATTAGGAATTTTGCATCTCTCAGGGTACTTATATTCAACTGTGAATACAAAACTATCATTCAAGAGCTTAATAAAAATTATTAATGGATGATCTGTAACACATCTGCGCGCGTGCGCACGCGTGTGTGTATGTATGTGTAGATAATCGAGAACTAAAGCCAAATAAGCTTGAATTCTATTTTTGAGGCGTTATATAATATTCAGAGGAACCAGGAAGTTTAGCATTTAAAAGTTATGCTTTTATTTGACAAATTTAGTGGACTATTAGTAATCTTAAGATAGAAGTATTAGAATATTTTTCTGTTTATGGTCTTGAAAAATAAACTTTTTCCATATTTAGTATATGAATGGTAATTTGAGAAATGAGCACAAGTCCACAGAAGTTCTCCCTGTAAGTGCTGAAGCATAGACTGTAAAACCAGAAGAACCAATCTGGCATCTTTAGAAATCTTGCTAGTGTTAAAGAGAAGGGAAATCCTTTTCTATGAGGAAAGCATGCCTCCAGTGAAACCAGAATACTGAAGAACATTCCTTGGGTGATATTCACACAGATGAATATTTATATCCAGGCTGAGTAATGTGCACAAAGGAAGGTGGTGCTTTTGACAAAACCACAGGCATCTTTTATGTAAGTTATGTCATTTGTTATTTTGTTTGAAAGTAGTCTGCTGCTTAACCTTTACAAGTTAAGGTATTGCATATAGAAGAATTTTAAAATTTCTATAATATGTGGGTGAACATACTTTTCAACAAATATTTACTGAGGGCCTAGTATGTTTGAAATATGACTGTGGGTGGAACTGGTTCTTTCTTGTACTGGCAGATCTTTGGATTTAGGAAATATAAAGAGTGGCAGAGACATAAAAAGAAAGATGAATGGAAATATCCATTTAAAATCTGATGATATTTATATCACATTTAACAACTTACATTTGTATGGCACTTTATTGTTCTGGAAATCATTTTATGTACATTTGGTCCTTTAAACAAGTTGTTGAAGTAGATGTGGTAAAACTTTCTCTGTGGATGAGAAAATGGGAACAAAAAAATTAAGCACCTTGTTCAAGGTTACCTATTTGGCTGCTTGGAAACATAGCTGACAATGGAACTTTTGTGTATTCAGTAGTAGATTACAGTTATCTGGGTGTTAGTTAGGGTTAGCCTCTCTTTTTTTTTTAAGATTTTATTTATTTATTCATGAGAATCACAGGCAGATGGAGAAGCTGGCCCCATGCTGGGAGCCCCACCCTGGGTCTCCAGGATCACATCCTGGGCTGAAGGCAGCGATAAACTGCTGAGCCGCTGAGCCACCTGGGCTGCCTAGGGTTAACCTCTTAAGGGGCACTTACTTCATTTTGTGGCTTCTATTTGTATGGTTCTCGAAATTCTGAAAAGTCAGCATCACTAAAGTGATAATTGTTAGTTACTAGGTTTGTTTTTGTTTTTGTTTTGAATGGAAGATAGGAAATGACCATGATGCGTTATTATGGAACTACTTTAACATTTTTAGTAGATTAATGGAGCTGAGGTTGGTAATTGGAGAGTTTATAAAGATTTTTTTTTTATTTTTAGAGCTCAAGAGCAAGTGAGCATTGGTTGTTGGGGTGGGCAGACGGAGAGGAGGAAAGAGTCACAAGCAGACTCTGTACTGAGCACAGAGCGACATGTAGGGCTCCATGTCATGACCTTGAGAACCTGACCTGAGCTGAAACCAAGACTGTGCCACCCAGGAGTCCCTAGTTGGAGAGTTTTTAAGGGAAGCCCATGATTTGTTTTAAAAAAGAAAGTGGTAGAGTTGGCTTCAGAGGTGGCCCTAGCATTGGTCCCTTTGGTGAGGAAAAGTGAGAGCTCCAGTTTTCCTCTCAGCTTGAGAGGATTTCAGTGGGGAAAGTTGCCACATCAGAGAAAAAGCAGCTGGTAGATTTGAGTTTCTGAGAGGTAGATGATGAGTTCAAGTTCCTTGAAGAAGACTGGGCTGGTTTAGAAGATGAAGATACACAGAGGATGACTCCTCCAACCAATTAGGAGCTGAACTACAGAAACATGGTTATAAGATGGAGGTCTCATAGCATCCTAAAGTGTTGAAGTAACCCAGGGTTGAACTCTGCTTACTAAATTCTAGGACAGAGAACCTAGGATAGAACACTTAAAAAAGTGTTAACTTCATTATCTGCTTGGATTTATTTTTGTTTTTGTAACACACAAAAATGTTTTGATCTTTAAAAAAAATATTCTAGGGGAATTTTGAAAATAACTTTTCTCACTTGGCACATTGTTATTTATCTGAAAATTATACTTATTTTTGTAAAGATTCGCTAATGAGTTAAGGTGTGTATGCATTGGTATCTTTATACTTTATTAATTTGTCAAATATTTGAGTGTCTGCCATGAGCCAGCACTGTTCTCAGTGCTGATGATACGGTGATAAATTAAGACCAAGTCCCTGTGCTGAGTGATATTTTATTGTTGTTTTGCATTAGGTTAATTATAGACTCTTCATACTAGTATGTAATCAACAAGGCTGATGCTCAAGTTGGGAAATATTTGTCAAAGTGGTGCAATTTGAGGGCTACCAAAAGACTCACTTACTCTAAAATTTTCTACTCCTGGCTTTCAGTCCACTGAGTTATAGCACTGTTACTAGTCTGCTCCTGATGAGTAAAAGTATGTTCCATCTTTTGTCATAGTCTCAGGAAACAAGGCTAAGAGAAAATAAATGGGACCTAGGATTGAGATGTTGGATTAGCAGCTATTGTTTATTGAGTTTTTGCTATGTGTTAGTGTGTCAAGCAAGTACTTTATGTACATCATCTCAGTTAATCTCTACGTCACTTTAGTGCACTTGAGATTATGACCCACAATTTACAGGTTGGGAAACTGAGGCATAGAGATGTTAAATTTGCTCAAGCTCACAGCCAGTACTTGGTGGAGATGGGATTTAGATGTACCTAGCATGTAGTAAGAGTAGAAGGAATGCTGATATACACTCAGGCTTGTGATGTTCTAATAGCATGTGATAGCATACTGTGAAGGTGGAAGGCCTTGGTAAGTAATGGGTGGAGAGTCAGGGGAACTTGTTGTAGGGAGGGAGTGGACAGGCAGGGTTAGTGCTTGTTTAACTGCTTGGCCCTTAGGCTTAATCCTTTTTGTGACAGTCTGAAGCTCCATAGTTGCATTTCTGTACAGGAGCTTGCTTGTCCAGCTTCCACGTAAGAGACTGGTAGACCTAAGGTGATCATAGGTCTAAGACCTAGGCAGACCTAAGGTTTTACCAGTCACTACCATGATCCGATTACTTAGTTTCTCTGGGCTTCAGTTTTCTCATCTATAAAATGGAGGCAACAGTGTTACCTAATTGGTGTGGTTCCTGTGAAGACAGAATTAGATAATAATACATGTGAAACAAGTATCACAGTGGTGTGTAGTTAGGGTACATTATTATTGTTACTTTGTGAGGGATTTCCTTGTTTGTTTTTTGGTTTCTTTGGCCATGTTTAATGTGGAATGTTCATTCATAAAAAGTACTGGAGATTTGGGTGGAATCTTAAAGTTGGCCAGTTTTAAGAAGTTCTGAAATTTAGGTATGTATCACAGTTATCTGCGAACTGGTAAAAACATTTCTCAGGAAGGTGGGGGTGGGGCCTGGGTATTAGCATTTTAACGAATTTCTTGGTTGATTTACTTCCGCTCCCAAAATTTGAGAACCATTGGTTTAAAACTTTTCTTTATCCTGTGCCTAAGGAAGGCTTCAACAATAACAAAAAAAAAGTGTTTGGATTAACCAGGCAGTATATGGTAAAGGAAGTGAAATATTGGTTACCAGAATCTGTTCATTGATTTTTTTTTTTTTTTTTTTATGTTAAGCTTATTTGGGGCTTCTAGGCATTTATCTTGAGAGGACAAGGCAGTGTTAAATTTCACACCTAACTTTAATTGTAATGAGTTTTTCAGCTTTTAACCAGCTTCATTTGGAAGTAAGCTGGTAATATTTAATTCTCAAACAATTATACAAATAGCAAAAATAAATAATAGTTGAATAGATCTTCAGACCTTGTTAAACTTTTAAAATTGGATTTCTTTAGGTAATGTACTGTTTTGAATTAGCCAGACTTGGTGTTGTTAGCTGCATCAGGCAAGCTCCCAGCAGGAAAGAGATTTCATCCTTTATGGTGCAAAAGAACAGACTATAGAGGTTAGAGAACAAACAAGGGTGGTGGTGGTGGTGGGGGGGGAGCACCCAGGGAAAAGCAGTGGTGAGAAGCCCTTAATTCTACAGAGATTACCAGAGCTGAGAGTTGAGAGCTGGCACTGTGGAGGAGGGCACCCAAGGGAACTGTGACTTTGAGGCAGTCAGGCAGGGAGGGAAGAGAAAAGCTCCCTGACCTCCCCTCCCTCCGTCTTGGGTCTTGTTCATTGACATACATTGCTGCAACCCACCTAGGGAACCTAGATGATGATCTGAGCAGGAACAGAGCACAAGAGGGATGGGGGCTTAGGTGGACCAAGTGGAAAATAAATAGGGCATTGATTAGAGCCCTTGGGAATTTGTAGCATTTCCTTGGTGCGATTTAAATAACCTTGAGAGGGTAGCCCCAGTGGCGCAGTGGTTTAGTGCCGCCTGCAGCCCAGGGTGTGATCCTGGAGACCCTGGATGGAGTCCCACGTCAGGCTCCCTGCATGGAGCCTGCTTCTCCCTCTGCCTGTGTCTCTGTCACTCTCTCTCTGTCGCTCATGAATAAATAAAATAAAATCTTTTTTTTTTTAAAACCTTGAGAGTTGTGATACATCTCAAAAATGCTAGAGAGTACTTGTCTTATACATGCTTAGAAAAATAGTTCATTCACTTTCTCATTTAATTGGACAGTTATTTTGGGAACTTTTTTTTTTTTTTTTTAGGTGATCTCTGTGCCCAACATGGGGCTTGAACTCACCACCTGGAGACCAAGAATTGTGTGCTCTACCTACTGAGCCAGCCATGCTCCCTTTAGGAACTTTTTTTTTTTTTAAATTTTTTTTTTTTAATTTTATTTATTTATGATAGTCATACAGAGAGAAAGAGAGAGGCAGAGACACAGGCAGAGGGAGAAGCAGGCTCCATGCGCCGGGAGCCTGATGTGGGATTCGATCCCGGGTCTCCAGGATCGCGCCCTGGGCCAAAGGCAGGCGCCAAACCGCTGCGCCACCCAGGGATCCCTCCCTTTAGGAACTTTTGATGATCCATATAACCCAATGAGAAACATAATCTAAGTCTATTAACATAAAACCCTTTTATTAAATTTCTTGTACTTTAATGAGGTTTCTGAAATAAGTTTTGGTTTGAAAGAGTAAATGTTTTTTATCAGAAAAGATCTTTTAATGACTAAGTTAAAAAAAATTGGCAAGAAAAGGTCTTTGCCTTGTGAAATTTGTATCTCTTGCTCACCTGGACTCTTGATAGCAAAAAGACCAGAACATGGCTTAATATAGTAATAGTTTAGAGAAGTAAGATTTTTGTGAAATAATTGTTCTTCCTCCCCAAGTTCTTTCATTTTTTTTAAAAAAGATTTTATTTATTTATTCATGAGAGACAGAGAGAGAGAGAGGAGAGAGAGAGAGAGGCAGAGACACAGGCAGAGGGAGAAGCAGGCTCCACGCAGGGAGCCTGACACGGGACTCGAATCCGGGTCTCCAGGATCTGCTGAAGGCGGTGCTGAACCACTGGGCCACTGGGGCTGTCCTCCACAAGTCCTTTCAAAGACACGTTAGGGGATCCCTGGGTGGCTCAGCGGTTTAGCGCCTGCCTTCGGCCCAGGGCGTGGTCCTGGAGTCTCCGGATTGATTCCCGTGTCAGGCTTCCTGCGTGGAACCTGCTTCTCCCTCTGCCCGTGTTTCTGCCTCTCTTCTCTGTGTCTTTCATGAATAAATAAATTCTTAAAAAAAAAAAAAAAGGACACATCAAATTTCTGTATAAATCTATTGCAGTTTGCTGTTACTCAGCTGTCTTCTGTTAATGCCAGTTTTACCTAGTTAATCTGAATTCTGGATACAGATTTAAATCCATGTTTTATTTTGGACAGATTCCTGAGATTTCTAAAGAAAAGGATTTCTCTTCTTAAGAGATGGTATGAAGGTTCCTAGTATATGAACAGTATTCCCTCCAGAAACAATTAGATTATATTTTCTTTCTACTGTTGAAGGTTCTAGGGAGAAAAAAGTACAGGATTTTGCTCAGATTAAGCAAAACCTTGTGATCCATCTGCAAAATACTTGAGACTGCTTGTCTCAAGTACAGCTAGACTAGGTCTTATTCACAGCTTCCAGAAAGGGAAGAACCAACCATATAGCCTAGGGCTGAGCAAATTAATCAAATAACAAACACCTGGCTATGAGACTTTAAAATATAAATAAAGGATTCTTCTGGATGTAAATGATGTAATTTGCCCCCCCCCTTTTTTTAAACAAATATATTCTTAAGCTTGACTTTAAAAGAGTATGGGGGGCATCTGGGTGGCTCAGTCAGTTGACTCTTGATCTTAGCTCAGGCCTTGATCTCATGTCTTGAGTTCAGGCTCTGAGCCAGGCATGAAGCCTACTTAAAAAAAAAAAAAAAAAAAAAAAACAAAAACAGGGATCCCTGGGTGGCACAGCGGTTTAGCGCCTGCCTTTGGCCCAGGGCGCGATCCTGGAGACCTGGGATCGAATCCCACGTCGGGCTCCCGGTGCATGGAGCCTGCTTCTCCCTCTGCCTGCTTCTCCCTCTGCCTGTGTCTCTGCCTCTCTCTCTCTCTCTCTCTCTGTGTGTGTGTGACTATCATAAATAAATAAAAATTAAAACAACAACAACAACAAAACAATATGGTACAAAAAAGAAACAGATTTGGTAAACCACAGAGCACCTGTGCTTGAATAATACATTTAGATATGTTTCCTGTAAATGGGCTTTTTTTCTTCTTTGAAAAAGAGAGATTTCAAACTTTTTTGGGATCTTCTATAAACATACTCTTTGTTTTGATTTAGTGCTGATAGAATTAGTATCCTAAAGGGGAGAATTGAGGCTGTTGGTTTTTCCATGTTGTGCTCTTTGAATTTCCCTGATTTGAGGATTGAGTTATTCCAGAGAGAACTTTTCTCCAGTCCCTTGTTATTTTTTTTCTAAAATTAGATGAAACAACTGTGTTTTGGTTTGTGGGCATGATTTGCTGTCTGTTATCCTTTTGGTATTTTGGGGAAGAACAAAGCGTATTCATGTGTATGTTTCAAGAGGAACATATTAGCTTCTCTGATCTTCCTGTCCATCATTGAAGATGAGAGCAGATGATTTTATGTATCTTTAATCCTTTTGTTTGAGGTTTCAAACAAAACTACAGCTTGTGTTGGCCATTGAGATGATGGGGAAAAATAGATGAATGCTTAGCATAGAACTAGTCTTCATATATTCAATGGCAAATTGAGGAGGTTTATATTAGTTTGTTCTTGCCCTCAGATTCCTGTTCTACAGAGTGCTCCCCTGCCAGCTGATGAGAGAGGGGAGACCTTCTGGACCTACAGAGTCTAAGTTTTTAAGCCCTTTAACTACATGTTTTAATGACATACTTCATGAATTTGCTTTAAACAAATGTATTCCTGTAAAGTTTCTTGTAAATTAAATAAAGAATTAGATTATAATTTCATAGAACAGTGTTCAGTCTTCTGTTGAACAGTGATTGTTTTCTAGATTATGCTAACAAATATGGATATTTCACATAATACTGTTGTATAAACATAGGTCTGGCTAAATACACATTTCGTATAAATATGTCTTAATTAAGCTTGATCTCATATTCTGCTTGATATTACTAAGAAAAAGGGATTGGATAATAGGGGTTTTTCTTTAATAACGCTGTTTGTTGGACTTGCACTCAAATGTCCTATAGTAGACTCATCTACACTAAGAATAATGTTCTTTTATGCAGTAGAATGAGGTTCAATATGTAGCACAATTGTGTATATAAATATATTTTTGTAAATTCTTTTTGGGTCATAAAATTTATTAGGTAAATGATAGTATTCTATTTTAATGCTAAAATCAGTGTTTTATGTGACTCTGAAATAAGTTATTTGAAAATTACAGTTAAATTTAGAGATACAGTTTTATTAAAAAATTGTTATGGTTGAAAAGCAGACACTATTGTTTGGAAAACATACTTTCATGTACCTCTGGGTAAAATATTTATTTCCTGTACCTAATACCAAGCTAATGAGGCCATGAACCCGGATTCATTTTAATCTGTGTTCTGCCGTAAGCACTCAACAGAGACTATTCTGTAACCTCGTAATTAATAGATCCAGTGGCCTCATTTAGATCGTTATTCTTTTCCAGGCTCTTCAGCTATTCACCAACTAATCCTCCTTGAAATCTTTTCTCTTAGCTTTTATGGTCTTGCACTCTTTCAGGTCTCTGAATTTTCTTATTTTATTTTTACTGCTCAATTCTCTCTGCCCATTCCTTTACTGTTCATGTCTCATAAACTCCTTTTCTTGGCACTTTGCTCTACTCTGTTCTTATTTTTGATAATTATTGTTCCAATTCTTACTTTTAGTGCAAATTTCCTTCATTCAGTATTATCTTGACCAGTTTCTAAACTGATACTCTACAGACATCTTAAAATACCACAATTCCCATCAAATCCACCTCCTTTGAGAAACTTGGGTCTTCTTCTGTTTCCCATATAATAGTCCCATTTCCCTGGTTATTCAGGTTCAGATCTTTTATTCACCTTTTCCCTCCTGTCATTTTCTTTCATTTGCCAAGCCCCGGTCTGCCTCTAAAAGGTCATCTCTTCACAGGATGCCTGGGTGGCTCAGTGGTTGGTCGCCTCCCTTTGGCCCAGGGTATGATCCTGGAGTCCCGGGATCGAGTCCTGCATTGGGCTTCCTGCATGGAGCCTGCTTTTCCCTCTGCTGTGTCTCTACCTCTCTCTGTGTCTCTCATGAATAAATAAATAAAATCTTTAAAAAAAAAAAAAAAGAAGGTCATCCTTCACTTTCTGCTCCCTCTGACTGGGTGCAGGCTTCATTACTCTTTCTTCCATATACGTCTCCTTGTGTTTGGCTTTTCCTCATGCACAGTCTAGTCTGTCTTATGCATTGCCATTAGGGTTGTGTTTCAGAGTTGAAGTCTGATTGTCATAAGTCTGAATAAGAATCTCTGTTAGCTCTCTATTAATACATTTCAGAGTCTAAACTTGTACTGTGGGATTGAAACCCTTCATGGCCTATGCTCTGGGCTCACTTTTCCATGGCAGCACTTGTCACAATTTTGCTACTGTGCCATGCTGTAGCCCCATTGACCTATTATTAATACCGTAAATACATCTTTGTTCTCCCATCTTCCACTTGTGTTCAAACAGGCCTTTGTCTGGAATTCACTTTCCTTTAGTCAGTCTTACCTGTTCGAATTAAATCTTTCAAAATAGTTTTCCCATATTTACTGTTTGGAATTATGCCTGTATTATATTCATCACAAGTTATATAATATATGTGTATCGTTTTTCGTTGTCCCCTCACTGTCACTAGATTGATTTTAATGACTAGAGAATGTGAGCTGTCTAGCAGAAGATTTGGTAAGATTTTATGTAGATTAATGGATCTTAGATTTTGAGTTTCTTTTGTACTCATAATTATTGAGGACTCTGTAAAGATGTTGTTTATCTCTCTGGTTTTATCTATCAATATTTACTGTGTTAGAAATTAAAATCTAGAAATAAAAACTTATTTAATCCATTTAAAAATAAATAAAAATGTATGCTAACAGAAAATGACATTTTATGAAAAATAACTATTTTGGGGGTGCCTGGCTGGCTCAGTTGGTAGAACATCTGACTTTTGATCTTGGGATTGTGAGTTTAAGCCCCAAGTTGAATGTAGAGATTATTTAAAAATTAATGAAATGAAAAATAACTATTTTCCAAAACAAAGATCTGTGAAAAAAGTGGCACTGTTGTGTATTTTTTTTTATAAATCTCTATAATGTCTAACTTAATAGAAGATAATTGGATTCAATTTTTCTGCATTACGTTGTTTTTGGTTGAACTGTATATAAAGAAATCTGACCTTACATAGATATATCCTTGGGAAAGGAAGTAGTAATGTAACCTTTTTAGATAATTGTGTATATCCTTCTTTGGTCCTTCATCAAGACTCAGCAGGTGGTAATTTCTTAAAGTTCCAAGGTGGAATGTTAAACCATACTAGGGAACTTTTGTACTCATATTAAAATCTTTTGGTGTCTTTTGTGCTCTGAATGAATGTTTTTATCCATTCATGATTTTATAACATAATGTATTGGTCATTTGAAACACACTGTTTTGCTGAATTATGTAGATCTTCCAAATTTCTGTAATATGAAAAAAATCATATTTTGATTTCGTCAGAAAAGTCTTAACTATTTAAACAGTGTAAGCTATCATGCTCAAGGGGGCAGATACAAGATTTCCCAGATTCTGCTTTTTGCTTGAATTTTATTATTGTTAACAGATATTGTCAGTTGCTTTCCTTGAAGTGTGACAGGCTTTACTCAAAAAACAAACAAAACCTCAAACTTGCCAAAAACCCAAGCTTGAAAACCAAGGTTAGTCAGTCTTTCCAGTAACCATGATATTTAATGAAAAAAAAATTCCTGAAGTTTACAACTCAAACATTCACACAAGTATTTCAGTATGTGAAGACTTAGTTTCTACTGTACTGTAGGGTAGAATAAAGTAATCAGATGTTAATACCCATGTGTAGAATAGTCATGAATGCACCTGCTGCATATTACACTGCATATTAGGTACATATATTAAATGGGTGAATCAAATACCATCATCAGCTTTGCTCTGTAGTATGATTTTTTCCCAAGATAATGAACACCTTTTGGTAAGATTCTAATGGTGTCTAATAGACACTGTTCTTTTAATTAGTGAGATATTACATTTCTGGAAAGCTTAGCATATATTAAAAGAGTGCAAAAATGTTTTGAATGCCTCCGGGGCTCAATTGGGTAAGCCTCCAACTCTTGATTTCATCTTAGGTCAATCTCGGGGTCCTGGGATCATGCCAGTCCAGCTTCCCCCTCAGCAGAGAGTCGGCTTCCTCTTTCTCTCTCTCCCTGTGCCTCTCTTCCCACTTGTGCACACACACACACACTCTCTCTCTAAAATAAATAAATAAATCTTAAAAAATGTTTTTAAAATATGTATATAGATATTGGATAAGATTCTATGCTCACGTATCTTCTCTGAATTTGCTGTTTTGTCTTTTATATTCATTAATGGTGTCAGAATAATGTAAAATAAAAGATAAAAAGCTCTTGTATCCCTTTCCACAGGAACCATATCAATTTGGACTGTCCTTGTTATTTGTTTTGGGTGTAGTAGTTTTATTGAGTCATCCTCAATTTATTCTTGAGTGTTGTAGGACTGTCTTTAAATGAGACACTGAATCTTTTAAATTCTAAATAGAAAATACAAAAAAAAAATTAGTGAAATAACCAAAAATTTATACTGATGTAAAATTGAAACTATAATAGTTATGAATAGTGTATAGATCTTTTTAAAAATAATAATTCATAGATTCTACTGAGATTAATGGCATTTCATTTTTTAATGAATTTACTTTAATTTTTAAAAAACTATTAGAGCACGCACACAAGCAGTGTGAGCGGGAGGGGGTGTTAGAGGGAGAGGGAAAAGAATACTCCCCACTGAGCAGAGAGTCCAGTGTGGGGCATGATCCCAGGACCCTGATATCATGACCTGAGCTGAAGGCATACACTCAACCAACTGAGCCACCCAGGTGCCCATTTACTTTAGTTTTTTTTTTTAAGACTTTATTTATTTATTCATGAGAGACACAGAGAGAGAGACAGAGACAGAGGCAGAGGGAGAGGCAGGCTCCACACAAGGAGCCCGACGTGGGATTTGATCCCGGAACTCCAGGCTTACGCCCTGGGCCGAAGGCAGGTACCAAACCGCTGAGCCACCCAGGGATCCCTACTTTAGTTTTCTAATTTACCACAGAAATAATATTTTGCCTCTTCACTCATTTTACTGTTAGGATTTTTAAGGTTGTATCTGTTGCAAAATGCATAAATAACTTTTTATATGGTAGCTTTATTTTTTATTTTTTATTTTTTTAAATTTTTTTAAAAATTTTTTTATTTATTTATGATAGTCACACAGAGAGAGAGAGAGGCAGAGACACAGGCAGAGGGAGAAGCAGGCTTCATGCACCAGGAGCCCAATGTGGGATTCAATCCCGGGTCTCCAGGATCGCGCCCTGGGCCAAAGGCAGGTGCTAAACTGCTGCGCCACCCAGGGATCCCTATATGGTAGTTTTAGAATATTGAGATGCCAATAATCTGGTCTATTTTGGATGAATTTAATACAAGAATTTTTCTTTATTTTATAAGAGAGAGTATACATTTTTACCCGGGAGGTTACCCAGAGGGGAAGTGAGTGCCGGAATGGGTGAAATAGGTGAAGGGGATTAAGATTACATTTATCTTGATGAGCACTATATATAGAATTACTGAATTACTGTATTGTTTACCTGAAACTAATGTAACAGAGTTAACTATACTGGAATTAAAATAAAAAAATACCCCAAAGCCCAAAACAAACAAAAAATAAATTAGACATGGAGATATAATATGTACAGCGCAAGGAATGTAGTTAATATATATGTAATGTGTCTGGTGACAGATGGTGGCTAGATTTACTATGGTAATGACTTTGCAATGTATATAAATGTTGAATGACTATGTGGTATATTGTATATCTACAACAATTTTAATAATTTAAAAAAGTTATATCATAGAGAGATTGCCATAAGGGTACATAATGAGAGTCTATAAAGAGATATTTATTTAAAAACATGGCCAGAAATAATTTTCTCATACTGTTTTAGTATAAAATTAAGTATTTGTTGTCTTCTATTTAGTATTTGAACTTCTGAATCACCTGCCATGCCTTTAGTTTTATACACATTTTCCAACCAATGGCTATTACTTGTCTAATTGAAAGTTAGATCTCTGTTTTTGAAAGTTAGGTATCTTTTAATTGATTTGTCTTTCTTGAGTTTTTTTGATGTCATATCGAAATTTTAGCTGAACCTTGATGGATAATAATATAATTGAAAAATCTTAGATTTGTTAACAAGGATGGTGTTGAAGATGGCTTTGCCCAAAAATACATAAAAATGTGAACTGTAAGGCACATAAGTTAGCAATGTTTCTTTTTTCTTTTTTTTAAGATTTTATCTATTTATTCATGAGAGACAGGGAGAGAGAGAGCGAGAGAGAGAGAGAGAGGTAGAGACACAGGCAGAGGGAGAGAGAGAGAGAGAGAGAGAGGCAGAGACACAGGCAGAGGGAGAAGCAGGCTCCATGCAGGGAGCCCGACAAGGGACTCGATCCCGGGTCTCCAGGGTCATGCCCCTGGCTGAAGGCTGCGCTAAACCGCTGAGCCACCCAGGCTGCCCCCCCCCTTTTCTTTTAAGATTTTATTTGTTTGTTTATTCATGAGAGGCACAAAAGAGAGAAGCAGAGACATAGGCAGACGCAGAAGCAGGCTCTCGCAGGGAGCCTGGTGTGGGACTGGAGCCCAATGTGGGACTCGATCCCGGGACCAGGATCATGCCCTGAGCAGAAGGCGCATGCTCCACTGCTGAGCCACCCAGGTGTCCCACAATTTTATAGTAGTTTTCTTTGTGAAAGAATTCTGCAAAGGGCCCTTTTACTGGCCTCTGATAAAGTGTGTATGTATCTCCAAGAAGTTGATTAATGAACAAAAAGTAGAGAAATGAATGTTTTATTTAAAAATTTTTTTTTCTTAAAAGATTTTACTTATTTGAGAGAGAGGGAGAAAGAGATGGTGAGAGAGCAAGAGAGAGCACAAGCGAGAGGGAGGAGTTGGCTCCCTACTAAGCAGGAAGCCCAATGTGGGGCTTGATCCCACTGGGATCATAACCTGAACTGAAGGTAGACACTTAACTGATTGAGCCTCCCAGGTGTCCCTGAATGTATGTTTTAACTGAGGATATATTTGTTTGTACTTATTCTTCATCAGAGCTGCTGTATTTATATTTGGATATCAGTTGCTGAATGTATTTCTGTGTAAATAAAATTTAAGAGAAGAAATTCACTAATCAAAGTTATAACCTGAACATTAAAAATTCCCCCAATTGTTTAAGACAATATGAAGTATTTCTCTTATTCCTCTCTGTAGTGTAAATGAGAATTTGGGATGACTTTCCAAATAGTATTATATCAACATAAGAGTGATTTGATTTACATTTATTACTGTTGGAAGTGAAGGAGTAAATTTTTGGGTTGTTTTAAAAATCCTGGTGTCTGAGGACATCTGGGTGGCTCAGTCAGTTGAGCACCTGACTTTTGATTTTGGCTCAGGTCATGGTCTCAGGGTAATGGAATTGAGCCCTGCATCTGGCTCCTCGCTAGGTGGAGAGTCTACCTGCGATTCTTGCCTTCTCCACCCAGCCCCCCCCCCCCGTGCATTTTCTTTCTCTCAAATAAACAAACCTTTTTTAAAAAATCCTGATATCTGGGCCAGAGCCTAGACCCATTAAATCTGAGATCTTGTAGGGTGAGATCTGGATGTTGGTACATCTTCAGAGGTCTTCAGAGGACTCCAGTGTGCAGCTCAGTGTCTCTTTTTTTATATTAAATCTGTGTAAATAAAATTTTTGTCAAATACTGAGGAAACTCTTGGTGATCAAAATGTTTTAAAAATTCAATTTTTATACAGTTAATTATTGAATGTTCAATATCTCATGGAGGAGTTCACATTCTATGGTGGAGACTTAAGAATTGAAAATTATTAAAATGACATACTTGTTATTACAAAATTTGAAAGTAGAAGTTAATTTTGTTGAATCTAGTTTTATACAATACCTTTGTAGTCTAATCAATCCTGTTTTAAGCCTTTACACAATTAACTTACTGTTTGTTCATTATGGAAATCCACGTAACCAAAATGACGTGAATAAGAATCCTTGATATTTCTACCATGTATAGATAATCACTATTGTTTGCATTTTGGTGGATGATATTTTAATGTGCCTATATGTACACATATATATTTTTAACACAAACGAAAATAAAGTAAAATAACTCTCTCCCCTTTATTGGAAGTCCTTAAAAATTCAGTATATTTTCATTTCTGTAAAGTGATTCTGGAAATCTCATTTCTATACCTGTAATTTATGATTTTTGGGTTCTGTGACTATTGCTTCTGTATAAAGAAAAGTAATTATCCTTAGGTGCTGCCATAACATTTTGCTGTAGCCCCATTTAATAACTGCTTGGTGATTTATGTAGATAAATGTCCATTTATAGTCCAGACCAAGTATGTTTTCGTGAGGTTATCTGTATCACATAATGTAAATATTTTTTGTTTTTTAATTTTTATATAATAAAATGGTTATGAATTTTACATTTACTTTTCTAAGTATATTATTTAAAAACATTTCAATATTTTTGCACCAAGAAGGATTGAGTTTACATTAATTATAGCCCTATACAAATTTAAAGAATTTATAGCTTTTCCTCCCATAATCCAATAGTTTGAATAAACTTATCTTTTATTTTTGATATGCTCATTTTATATATCCATGTGTCTTTCTACACGTAAACTGCTGATATCCTCTTATATTCTATTGGATCTTTTTTGCCATTATTAGAGAATCATTATAGTATTTAATGTTTTATGTGATTCTTGGGATCTTTAATGAAACATACTAAAGCAACGTTGTTTTTACTTTTCATGTAACAACTGTCTTCTACCTTTTATTTTTTATTTTGTTTATCTTAGAGAGGGAGAGAAAGAGAGATGGGGAGAGGGAGAGAATCTCAAGCAGGCTCCATGCTCAGCCAGATGTGGGGATGCAGGGCTCCATCCCACAACCCTGAGAGTGTAACCTGAGCTGAAATCAAGAGCTGAACACTTAACTAACTGAGCAACACAGGCACCTTGTCTTTTATCTTTTAAAAAATGGTTTCTTAAGTAATAGAATGTTATGTTGTATTTCTTAGAGATTTTTCTTTAGTGAGGAAAATCAAGGAAATGGAGTTTTCCCTTTAGCTTTTGATTCCCTCTCCTTTCCCTGACTTTTGTGAACTGGTGCTTAAAAACTTGGGTGGTTTATGTGGGGGATTATTTTATTGTAATGTATGCAAGATTATACTTTGATATTATCATTTCTATGTTGTAAAGAAGGTGCTGTATTTACATTACTTAGTTATGTCCCAATAGACCAGTGTATTCTCTCCAGTAAATAATATCCTCCTAGGATTGGAATTTGCAGTTGCTGGGTTTCCACTGGTAAGTTTAGAGTCCAAATAGTAACTGGGCTGAGCAAATTCTTCTGTGGCTATTAGGAGGTGTAGAAGAATGTGTGCAGGTCACCTCTGGGTTGGGAATACATACAAAAGGTACTACTGCCTTGGCTTCTGGCATGGGGTGTTGGGTTGGCCCTTGTCCCTGGATACTTTGAATGAGACACTTTGGCAGCTATCCAGATTGGAAATATACCTTCTTAAGTTCCAGATCTACCTTGGCTCATATGAGGGCAGTGTATGGGGATAGCAGCACCTCAGATCGATGCCTGGTTTTGCCAAAGATCAGTCTCCTGCCTTGAGAGTTGTGTTGCTTATCTGTTGACAGTCTGAGAGCAGATTGCCAAATACAGGTTAGGAGGTGTATATGACCTGTAAAAGGATCTTCTTCTTTTCCAGTTGGGCTATTCAAAGCTTGAGCTTTGGTTGTTATTTTTTTCAAGGGTTATGTTATTTTTTAAAAAATATATGTTTATTTAAGTAATCTCTACAACCAACATGGGGCTCGAGCTCACTAGTCCGAGATCAAGAGTCACATGTTCTACCAACTGAGCCAGCCAGGCACCCCTAAGGGTTATATTATTTATTATTATTTTTGTTATTTTTTTTAAGTAATCTCTACCCTCAACGTGGGGCTCGAATCCTAGACCCTGAGATCAAGAGTTGCATGCAGTATGGACTGAGCCAGCCAGGGGTCCCTGGTTGTTATTTTTTTAATGTTATTTTGTTATTGGTTAACAATTTTGATGTCTAGTCAAAGTTTAGTAATATCTATGTTCAAGGGAGTATGGCCTAAGTCAGAAATTTATAGTGCTACCCTTATAAGGGTAAAAAAGTGGCTTTTTAAAGGAGTTGACTAATGCATTTCTTTTTAAAGATCTTATTTATTTATTTAAGAAGAGAGAGAGCTTACAAGCAGGGGGAGCAGCAATGCAGTGGGAGAAGCAGGTTCCCTGCTGAGCAGGGAACCCTGACTCCAGGACCTTGAGATCATGACCTGAGCTGAAGGAAGCCACTTAACCAACTGAGCCACCCAGGACTCTGACTAAAGCATTTCTAGTAGCAGTAATTAGTAGTATATACATGGTAGTTTGAATTCTGATATGTAGAGTACATTGGTGCTTTGTTTTGTTTTCCTGGAATGCATGGCCTATTACCATTTTTCATTCTACTCATCTTTTAATACTCTATTGAAATAGATCTCCTTTGGCCTGGGCCTTGTTCTTCACTGCCCCATCTCCATTAGTCCCCATGCCTATTGAATGCTTTATTTTAGCACTTTAAGTGTTACTGTACCATATAGTTTACTTGTCTTTCTCCTTCAGTTACTTGTAAACACTCTTGTTTTATTCTTGTGTGTTCAAGGCATAATATTTGCCCTGTTTTAATAGATACCCAGTTAATGTCAATTTGGGGAATAACTTTGTCGTGAATTTGAACCATGAATATATTGTCTACTTCTTTGGAAAATTGTTTTCTCCAAATATAAATTCTAGGTCACCTCATTTACATAAAATTATTTAGAGGTGGTGAGATTGGGATAGTTATGGGCTAATGAGCCCAGGCAGCTAGAATATTGCTAAAAACAATAAACGTCTAATAATGGTGAGCAAGGCTTTTTTAAGTTAGATGAAACTGTAGCTGCAACTGTTTCTCTTAAGGATCTTTTCTTTCATAATTTGGGAAGATACAGTTGAATGCATTGGCAGGCATGAGATTTCTACATGGGAAAAAAATTTAAGCTGTATGTCTTCGTATATCAGTGTGAGCTCAGTCCTTTTGGAGATTTAGAAAGCTAAACTTAGTACTTTGTGCACATTCTCCTTTTTCAATCTCTATGTTGAGGTATTGTGTACTGTTTTTTCTGGCCTCGGGGTTGAAAAAGTCTTGACTGTGTAAGAAAGGCTATTACGGTTGTGTACACATACACACATAGACCACCAGTTTGAGTTTTCATAGAATTTATTATATTTTTGGATGAAAGTTATTTTAAAGATTTATTTATTTATTTATTTATTTATTTATTTATTTATTTATTTATTTGAAGGATAATAAATCATGAGTGGAGGGAGAGGTGGAGGGAGAGACTGTCAAGCAGATGCCCTGCCTAGTACAGGCTCCATCTCAGGACTTTGAAATCATGATCTGAACTGAAATCAGGAGTTAGATGCTTAAGTAACTTTCAGGTGTCCCTGAAAGTTATTTTATTTTGTTTTATTTTATTTTATTTTATTTTATTTTATTTTATTTTATTTTATTTTATTTATTTTATTTTATATTTTATTTTATTTTATTTTATTTTATTTTATTTTATTTTATTTTATTTTATTTATTAAGATTTTATTTATTTATTCATGAGAGACATGGAGCGAGCGAGAGAGAGGCAGAGACACAGGCAGAGGGAGAAGCAGGCTCCATGCAGGGAGCCTGACATGGGACTCGATCCCGGGTCTCCAGGATCAGACCCTGGGCTGAAGGCGGTGCCAAACCGCTGAGCCACCCAGGCTGCCCAAGATATTTTTTTTCTGATATAAAACCAGTAGCTATCCTTTGAAAAGTTTGAAAAATAGAACTATGTAAAGGAAAAAAGAAAAATCATTTATGATGCCACAAATAGTATTAATATGTATATATATTTTTAAGATTTTATTTATTCATGAGAGACACACAGAGAAAGGCAGAAACACAGGTAGAGGGAGAAGCAGGCTCCATGCAGGAAGCCTGATGTGGGATTCGATCCCAGGTCTCCAGGATCAGGCCCTGGGTCGAAGGCAGGCACCAAACCACTGAGCCACCCAGGGATCCCCAGTATTAATATTTTTATATATCTTTTGTTTTTAAAACTTTTTTTAAAAGATTTTATTTATTCATGAGAAAGAGAGAGAGGTAAAGACATAGAGGGAGAAGCAGGCTCCCTGAGGGGAGCCCGGTGTGGGACTTGATCCTGGGACT
Organism: Vulpes vulpes; assembly: GCF_048418805.1. Classification (NCBI taxonomy): domain Eukaryota; kingdom Metazoa; phylum Chordata; class Mammalia; order Carnivora; family Canidae; genus Vulpes; species Vulpes vulpes. Next base: position 166,183,076 of record NC_132780.1, read on the forward strand.
CCGGGATCACACCCTGAGCCAAAGGCAGATGCTCAACCATTGAGCCACCCAGGTGTCCCATGTTTTTAAAAACTTTGTTAATTGTTATTGCCAAATCATATAAATATTATGCTTTACTTTCTTCAAGGTCTTTTCTCCTTTTTCCTAATTAATTTTATCTGGAATTTGTTTTGAAGCATGGCTAGAAAGTTAGTTTAAAGTTATAGTAATCATTTTTCTTTTTTTTTTACTACTGGAAAGAAAAGTCTGGTCTTTTGGATTGTTATTAGGGAAGTTTTTTAACTTAGTTCTTCATATGCTTTGTCAACCCCCATAAATTTTTTGGAAACTATTTTTTACATTGTCTTAATTTAAATTAATGACTCATAAGGAGTGCATTCTTTTGCTAACAACAAATCAAAACAATACAATACAGATATAGTTGCTTAACCCTAGACCACCACCTCTTTGTGGGTTATCATTTTGGTTGTGTATACTTCTAAACATTGTTATCATTTGGATGTGTATACTTCTGTATCTTTTAGTATTATTGCATTTTTTGGCTTGTAGAATTAATGTAGTGGGTTTTGTTTTAAGTTGAGCATGGAGCCCAATATGGGGCTTGAACTCATGACCCTAAGATCAAGACCTGGGCCGAGATTTAGAGTTGATTAACCAACTGAACCATCCAGGCTTCCCCAAATAATGTAGTTTTGAATGTGTTTTTTTGACATTAAAGATCTTGTACTCTACAGATGTTATACAGCTTAATTTTTTCATATAACACCAGTCCCTAGGTGTCCATATTGCAAGGTGAAGATTCACTTTACTGTTTTTTATTTTACTATTTTTTTCTTTAAATAAGCTTTGTGCCCAGTTATGGGACTTTAACTCATGACCCTGAGTTGAGGAAATGCATGCTCTACCAACTGAATCAGCCAGGTCCTCCTCATTTTAGTGTTTTTAATTGCTGCATGGCTTTCTGTAATTCAGATATAACAATTTATTAAACCATCTTCTGTATTGAAAGGCATTTAGGTTGTTTGCATTTTTTCCTTTATTCACAATAGTACAAGAAATATCCTTGGTAGAAACTAAATGCTGCTTCAGAAGATTTACTGTAGAACAACTTGACATTAAAGATTTTTAATTTTTGTCACTGTTGTAGATGAAAAAGTATCTTGTTTTAATTATAAAATACTATTTTTCTTAGGGTGAGATGGTAGAATTTAATGATAAAGATGGAAGAAATGTGGTTTTCTGGTATAATTCTTTGCAGAGATATGGCTGGCTGTTTGAAACAGACATTGTATTTAAAAGAGTAAAAAAAGTTGAATTTGTGATTTTATATGAAGATGCATGGAGTTCTCTTTCCCTAACTCATTTTAGTTAGTTTAGTTTACATTTGAATTGAGTTGTAAGTTTCTAGAATCAGATGTTTTAGGATACAAGACCTTGGGAAACCTTCCTAAGCTTGAGAAAACACAGTTTGTATAATAAAATATGAACCATGACACCCTTTTATATCCTGATTTATAAATAGATATATAAGAATAAATTTTAAAGTAGGTTTGGAAAATTGGCAAGTAATGAATTAATTAGAATTCATATATTAAGAGTGTAGCTTTTTAATTAATTTATTAATTAGAGAGAGAGTGAGCTTAAGCAGGGGGAGCAGCAGAAGGAGAGGGAGAAGCAGATTCCCTGCTGAGCAGAGAGCCTAGTGTGGGGCTTGATCCCAGGACACTGAGATCATGATGACCTGAGCTGAAGGCAGACACCCAACTGACAGAGCTACTCAGGCACCCTAAGAGTGTAGCTTTTTAAATTTATTTAAGTATTTTATACATGTATCAGTGGAATTTAGTTAGTAGTGGCATGATCTGTCGGATAAGCAAACTGAAACAAATAGGAATATGGTATGAAAAGGAAATGATCATAAAATAACCCGACTAAATAGTTCCTCTGACATAAATTTCACTTTTGTTAAAAAAAAAAGATTTTATTTATTTACTTTAGAGAGCGTAAACATGCTTGCATGAGTCGGGGAGGGGCAGGAGGAGAGAGAATCTGAAGCAGACTCTGCGCTCTGCACGGGGCCCTCATGGGGGCTCAATCCCACAATGGCGAAATCACAACAGAGCTGAAGCCAAGAGTTGGACTGGGCCACCCAGGCACCCCTGAATTTCACTTTTATTAGTGATTTCCTATGTCTGTTTTGATTATAATTTTCCTATTATGGTCAAGGTTTAAGACACTATATAATTATTGTACAGTGTAGTATATTTTCTTCTGAATTTTTTTATTTCTCTAGAGTTATGCAGATATCAAACAGTTTTTGTTTAATTATTTTTATGATATTCAATTTTTTTAATTTTTAGAGTGCATGTGAGCAGGGGATGGTCACTAGATAGGAGGGGAGGGATAGAAGGAGAGAGAGAATCTTTTTTTTTTTTAATTTATTTATTCATGAGAGACACAGAAAGAAGGAGGCAGAGACACAGGCAGAGGGAGCCCGATGTGGGACTCGATCTCGAGTCTCCAGGATCATGCCCTGGACTGAAGGCGGTACCAAACTGCTGAGCCACCCAGGCTGCCCAGAGAGAGAGAATCTTAAGCAGGCTCCATGCTCCAGCAGGGAGCCCAGCGTGGGGCTCAGTCTCATGGCCCTGAGATCATGACCTGTGCCAAAATTAAGAGTAGGGCACCCAACCGAGTGAGCCACCCAGGTACCCCTTGTGGTATTTAATTTTATGTGTCTTAAATTTGTTTGGTGAAAATAACTAATAGGAATAGCTTTAAAAAATTAAATATCTTTGAGGCACCCACCTGTTTATAGTATCTAATCCACAGTGAACCCATGCATCTTTAGATGTTCTTTTAAATTACCCAAGCAGGGTGTCTGGGTAGCTCAGTCAGTTGAGCATCTGCCTTTGGCCCAGGGTCCTGGGATGGAGTCTGGCATTGCTCCCTGTTCAATGGGAACTTGCTTCTCCCACTCCTCTCCACCTGTGCTGTCTTACCATTTCTCTCAAATAAATAAGTAAAATCTTTAAAAAAATGACCCAGCCAAACCAAAATTCTGAAATAGGTTCTAGTACTCTCTGAGAAGCTCCACAATTCTCTGTGATGAGAATTCTCCCTCACTCAAGTAAACTCAGTTTGCTCAACTATTAAAAAAAATTAAATTTCTGCGTTCATTTTTCTTATTTTCTGGAGGAGGGGGGATGCTTTAAAAGTGAGGCCATTTTAACTTTGTTTTTGTTTAAGTAGGCTCCATGCCCAGTCTGGAGCCCAACAAGGGGCTTGAACTCATAACCCTGAGGTCAGGACCTGAGCTGAGATCAAGAGCTGGACCCTTAACCAACTGAGCCACCCCAGTGTCCCTAACTTTGTTATTTAAATTTTTATTTAAAAACGCCTTTTTTAAAAAGATTTTATTTTTAAGTAATCTCCATACCCAATGTGGGGCTCAAACTTACATCCTTGAGATAAAGAGTCACACACTGTACAAACTGAGCCACCCAGGTTCCCTTAAGTGCCTTTAAAAACATACATATTTATAACAGTGTTATATTTACATGTTTTAATTCACAAAGTTGTCTTTCATTTGTGATACTTATTGTAAGGTGTCAGTTTTACTTAGGAACAACATGTTGTGTTCAATAACATTTTTGGGTAATGGCAAAAGTCATAGTTAAAATAGGATACCTTGGGCAGCCCGGGTGGCTTAGTGGTTTAGCGCCGCCTTCAGCGCAGGGCGTGATCCTGGAGATCCCAGATTGAGCCCCATGTCGGGCTCCCTGCATGGAGCCTGCGTCTCCCTTGCCTGTGTCTCTGCCTCTCTTTCTCTCTCTCCCCCTCTCTCTCTCTGTCTCTCATGAATAAATAAAATCTTAAAAAAAAATAAAATAGATTTTAAATACGTGATGTTATTCTGCTGAAAGCATATTGTGAATCTCTTGGTCTTTGCAGAGACAAGGGAAGGTATGTGCTGGATTTGAAATTCTGTAGAGCTGAATCAGTGATGGTACATATCTCCTTCCCCTAAACTTTAACCTTAGCAGCTAAGATTATATTGTGTGTACACCTTCTAAGCTCACATGCAGCGTCATATGACCATTTGACTTGAAGAGGGAATTCATTATTCATCTGTTTAGTGAACAAATATTTAATAATTCCCTTTATATGATATACCATATTAAGTGCTCACAGCATATGGGTGAACAGGACAGAATCTCCGTAAACTCTAGGAGAGATTAAAATTTAACAAGAAAGTACCAAACAAAGTAGAGAGATACTCATGTTTTACACAGTTAAAAGCAGGTGCAGAGGAAGGAGCACCTAAATCTTGGTGGAAGATTTGCAGGAGAGAGATGCTTAATTTTTGAACCAGTGAGTAGAAATGCATTATGTGAAGAACAGAGGAGAGGCTTTTTTGGCAGAAGGAATGCAGATTGTGTGGGTGGAAGGGTGACTCTTTGCAGAATACATGCTGAGCACAGAAGATAGCCTTGGAGAAACTGACCCATTCAGTCTAGTGAGAAAGGATACTGTCTTAAGTGCCTTCATCTCCAAACTGGTGTTGATGTGTCGATCTGTGCTGTGTGATAAACTCCGCTCCCCAGGTTTTCAAGATTGCATGTGTTTCCTCTAGTGTCACTTGGAGAAACTGTTTCTATTCAAGATAAGATAAGACAAAGAGATGCGAGGAGTGGGTTGTCACCTAAACCGTACATAGACAGATGAGGAGCTGTGCTGGGGCTCAGAGTGAAACTAATTATTCTGAGTAACCTTACTCCAAATATTAAAGTGAGGTGGTGAGTCTTTTAATGCGCACGCAGGATATTGTAGATAACATTGGAATAGACTTTATAGTTCCTTGTTTTAAGAGAATTTTCATAAACGTATTTTCTTTGCATAAACCTGAGCTTGTGCTAGACATTTTTTTGGAAGTTAGTGATAGGTTGAAATGCAGTTAATATACATTAATTGTCTTATTTCATATCAGTTTAAAATAGCTTTATGTTGTGAATCTATCTTTTTTTCTGTTCCTTCTTTACGCTACAATTGAGATGATAGTCTCTCATTGTTGCTTCTTCCACAGAATCTTGGTTTTTAATCTTTTCTGTATAGCTGCTGAAAAAGAAAAGTAGAAAAAAAAGACATAATTTAGTTATGTAACATGGCAATTATTACAAATTTTCTCTAATTTTCCCTTTGCCTGCTCTTTATGTAGTTTACTATGTTAAATGAATTACTGGTTTCTTAACCAGTTTGTTGCTCTTATCATTCTTGCTCTGATATCCCATTTCTAGATTCATGTTTCCTTTCTCTTCTTTCTCTTTTCCCTTTTAAGCCTGTTTTTTCATCTGTCCTGTTTCCTTGCCCCATATCTATTATTTTTGTGCTTACTGTCTCCTAAGCTGAAAACAGATTCTCTGTCTGACCAAGGATTCTGTCTTCATGAACCTCTCTGAAATCTATTTGTTGCACATTTAGCTTTTCACAAGAGAACAAGTGATAGTCTTTGATATCCCTAGATAGCCTAGAGTCTCTCATTCCTTTAAAGTGCCTCTAGTTTTCTCCCAGAGCTTTATTTTTCTCTGTCCTTTGGGAAATAGGCTACTGGCATAAGAACTTCTATTCATTTCGAATGAGGAATATTACATGGAATACATGATTATTGGGTTCACTGAACCAGTAACCCAACTTGTGAAATTAGGACATTGAAGTAGCCTTGGTAAATGGGGCTTTCAGTGCTCCTGCTTTTGACACTTCCTATATTTTGGTGACAGTTCATATAATAGAGCTGTTTAACAATGAAATGTTTCATGGAGGGGGTAGTTTCTACCTCTAAGATGACATTTGATATCTCATTTGTTATTGCTGTTTAAACATCCTACTTGCCTCAGTAATACTAATGCATAACATAATTAGATAAGGCCTTGGGCTGTATCAAGAGATCCATAAAATTGATTATTTTGACAATAACAGCAAGGCTTCTCACTAAGGTACAGGATCCAACTATCTATGGTCATTTTTTTTTTTTTTTTTTTACTATTTAATGTTTCCCAGTAGTTTTGAAAGAGTTGGAAATTTATTGTCTAGATTGAAACATAAATTTTACTTACATTTGTGAATCTTCTAAGTGAGGCAGAGCAAAAGGGCAGGCTACGTTTTAGGGAGAAGTCAGTTTCTGCCTTCATGTGAAAAGATGGAGGGAAGAAGTTGGACTATAGTCCTTGTTCATCAGTTTGCCTTCAGTAGGACCATGATGGAAGGACCTTTCTGTATGAGTGGATTAATAGATCCTGGATGAGGATGACTTCATTTGAGGGGTTGGGTGTTGGGAGAGAAGTTTGAACGAACTTAGGTTGGGCATAGAGAATGGAGGTGAAAGTTAGAATTAGGAGTGTACTAAAATCAGGCTGGAGAAAACTAACACAACATAGTATGTGCCAGTAGAAAGCAAAGCAGAGTGAAAGGGAAGTTTGTACTACTTTAAGGAGGCAGAGAAAAAGAAGAGGATGAAGGAGAGAAATAAAATACCAGCCTGTTTGAGATGGAAAAGTATTGTAGTTTGAAACCATTATAGAAAAACCAAAAGCCATTTATTTGATCTGTTAGTTTGTGGAACTGGTGGAAGAGGCACAAGTGTAATAAAGTCATTTTTTTTAAGATTTATTTATTTAGGGGATCCCTGGGTGGCGCAGCGGTTTGGCGCCTGCCTTTGGCCCAGGGCGCGATCCTGGAGACCCGGGATCGAATCCCACATCGGGCTCCTGGTGCATGGAGCCTGCTTCTCCCTCTGCCTGTGTCTCTGCCTCTCTCTCTCTCTCTGTGACTATCATAAGTAAATAAAAATTAAAAAAAAAAAACTGAAATAAAAAAAAAAGATTTATTTATTTATTCAGAGAGAGAGAGAGAGAGAGAGAGAGAGAGAGGCAGAGACACAAGCAGAGGGAGAAGCAGGCTCCATGCACCGGGAGCCCGATGTGGGATTCGATCCTGGGTCTCCAGGATCACACCCCGGGCTGCAGGCGGCACTGCACCACCAGGGCTGCCCATGAAGTCACTTTGTAATTCATTATGTATTAGTATTACACCCGTAGCTTTAATGAATTTGTTATACATGTAATTGTAATGTTTTTCATTAAGTAAATGCAAATTTTCATTTATTTATCTAGTCATTTATTAGTGACTTTTTTATTGAGTGCCAACTATATGCTAGAGTATGATAGTTCAGGAAAAGGGAGAGAGAAATGTAAATAAGTATATTCTATTGCTGGGTAGACAGAGAAATGAGCTTAATATAATGTGGAAGTTGCTTTGGTTTATCTGTGATTTTTTTCCTAACAAGTTAATTCCTTGAAGCACAGGGTAGCAATTGAAGGAGAAAGTCACACCAACATGTAAGTCATAGAAAAAGATGAAAATTCTGCTAAAAGTGTCTTCTTTGAAGAAAAATAGTGTAGAAATGATGGACACAGATTCTTAATTTGTCAGTTCTGTGCATCTTTTTCTTTTGTGGCTAATTTTTCCTGTTTTAAGTTTTCCCCTTTCTGAGATCATGAAGATAATCTCCTGTATGAACCTCTAGAAACTTTATTATTTGCCTTTCACATGTAGATTTATAACCCATTTACATATAATATTTATGTATACTGTGAAGAGAGTCTTAAATTATATTTTTTTCCAAATGTGTATTCATTTTCCTAGCAGCATTTATTGAAAAGTTAACCTTTCCTCTGCATTGGCACATTTATTCTGTATTGCTGTTTTTGTTATAAATCATATATGTATACACTTTAGATATGTACGAATCTTTTTTTTCTTTTATTGGCTTACTGATGTATTCATGAACCATTACCACACTTACTGTAACTTTATAGTAAATCTTACATTCCCATCTAGTTCTTTAAGAATGTCTTGGCTATTCTTGGCCCTTATATTTCTGTATAAATTTTAGAATCAGCTTATAGAGTTAAAAAAGAAATCTATTGGAATTTTAGTTGGGATTACATGCAACCCAGAGATCACTTTGGAAAGAATTGATATCTACCATATTGAGTCTTCTCATTTAGGATCAGAGTATATTGCTTAATTTATTTAGGTCTTTCCTAATTACTCTTAATGTTCTCTGTAGTAGTCTTACATATTTTTTATTTTTAACTTTATTTTGCTCTAATTGTAGACTTTATGAAGAACTTGCAAGAATGGTACTCTTAAAATTCTTTCATACCCTTCCCCTAGATTCCTTAAGTGAGCACTTTACCATATTTTCTTTATCCTTCTCTCTCTTTATACACACACATACATACAACCTCTCACATTTAGAATTTTTTTTTATTAAATTGCAGACTTACACCTCCTCCTTTATCTGTAAACACTTCAGTGTTTATTTCCTAATAACAAAATCATTCTCTTGCATGACCACAAGTAACACTTATTAATACTGTTATTTAAAATCAGCAGACATTATTCAGAGTTCACAAATTGTCCCAAATATGTCATTCATAGCAAAAATAAATCCAGATCATGTATTACATTCAGTTGTTCTGTTGCTTTGGTCTCCTGTCATCTGTAACAGGTCCTCATCCTCCTTTGTGTTTCATGAGCCCTTGAAATTTTTGAATAATTCAAGCTAGTTTTCTATAATGCCTTCTAACCTCTCAATTTGGATTTGTCTGCTATTTCCTTGTGATGAGATTTAGGTTATACCTTTTTTGCACAAGTACCACAGAAGTGGTATGATGTACTGAGCAGGATTTTGATTATTTGGTTAAGATGGTGTCTGCCACCTTACATAAAAAGTTACAGTTTTTGCTTTGTAATTAAATATTTTTCGGGAGATGCACCTATTTTTTTAAATTACTTTTTTGTTATTAGCACGTTTCCAACTTATTTTTTTTTAAAGATTTTATTTATTCATGAGAGAAACAGAGAGAGAGAGAGAGGCAGAGACACAGGCAGAGGGAGAAGCAGGCTCCATGCAGGAAGCCTGACGTGGGACTCGTTCCCGGGTATCCAGGATCACGCCCTGGGCTGAAGGCGGCGCTAAACCGCTGAGCCACCGGGGCTGTCCAGATGCACCTATTTTTAAGTTAGGTTTGTTTCTAGGTATTATATGTTGTTTGATGCTATTGTATATAATACCTTTTTAAAAAGTCTTATTTTGGGGATCCCTGGGTAGCTTAACGGTTTGGCACCTGCCTTTGGCCCAGGGCGCGATCCTGGAGGTCCGGGATCGAGTCCCGCATCGGGCTCCCAGCATCGAGCCTGCTTCTCCCTCCTCCTGTGTCTCTACCTCTCTTTCTCTACGTCTATCATAAATAAATAAATAAATCTTTAAAAAACATAAAAAAATAAAAAAGTCTTATTTTTCAACTCTTTATTGTTGGTAGGTAGAAATGAAATTCATTTCTGTATATAGTTTATATTCCACAAATTTACTAAGCTCATTGCTATAATTTATGTGTAGATTTAAAAAATATTTTTGTATGTAATCATATCTGCAAATAAGGGTTTTATTGCTTCCTTTCCAGTCCTTGTATCTTTTACTTCTTTTTTATTTTTTTATTTTTTGCTTTACTTATCAGCTAAGATCTCAAATAAAATGCTGAATAGAAGTGGTGGTAGCAGGGCACCAGGGTGGCTCAGTTGGTTAAGTGACTGACTCTTGATGTCAGTCAGCTCAGGTCTTAATCTCGGGGTTGTAAGTCCAAGTCCAGTGTTGGGCTCCATGGAGCCTTCTTAAAAAAAAAAAGTGGTGGTGGCGGCATGCATACTTACCTAATTTCTTTTTTTAAAGGTGAAGCTTCTATGCTTTACTGATAGGTATGTTTTTCCCCCATGTACGTTCATATTAGATTAAGATATTTATCTTTTCCTCCTAGTTTTCTGAGGTTCTTTTTAAAAAAGAAAACACACACACAATTGGTTGTTGAATTTTATCAAACTTTTGTACTGTTAATGTTGTGAGAATCTAATAATTGATTTTTTTGAAGTCGAGCTTATGGAAGCATAATTTATATTCAATAAATTCACTTTTTTGGGAGTACAGTTGGAGGTTTAAAATAGTTTCATTTCCTCAGAAAGTTTCCTTGTTTCCCTTTATAGTCAGTTCTATTTCCCCTCCTCAGCTCCTGACCACCTCAAATCTTATTTCTGTTTTGATTAGTTTGCCTGCTCTAGAATTCTGTATAAATACAATCTTACACTATATGTTCTTGGTGTCTTGTGTCTTTCACTTAGCAAAATCATTCATACTATTTTGACTCTCAGTAGTTCAGTCCTATTTATTACTGAGTAGTATTCTGTTGTACAGATACTTGTTTGTTCATCTGTTAATGGATATTGGAATTGTTTCTCATTTGGGTCTATTATAAAAAAACTATAAACATTTGGATATCACTCTTTATATGGGTATTTTTTAAAAATATTTTATTTATTTTTTTTTATGAGAGAAACAGAGAGAGAGAGAGAGAGAGGCAGAGACACAGGCAGAGTGAGAAGCAGGCTCCATGCAGGGAGACCGATGTGGGACTTGATCCCAGGACGCCAGAATCATGCCCTGGGCTGAAGGTGGCGCTAAACCGCTGAGCCACCCAGGCTGCCCTGGGTATTTCTTTTGAGTAAATACCAAGGAATAAGATTTTAGGTAGTATGATGAGCAATTGTTCTACATCCTTGCTAACATTTGGTATTGCTAGTTTTTAAAATTTTAATTTTTCCTAGTGGATGTGTAGTGGAATCTGTTTGTTTGTTTGTTTATTTATTTATTTATTTATTTATTTATTTATTTATTTATTTATTTATTTATTTATTTTAAGTAAGCTCTATGCCCAACCTGGGGTTTGAACTCATGACCCTGGGATCAAGAGTTGCATGCTCTATCACCTGAGCTGTCAAGGGACCCCTCTTATTGTGGTTTTAATGTGCATTAATCTTTTTTTTTTTTTTTTTAATTTATGATAGTCACACACACAGAGAGAGAGAGAGGCAGAGACATAGGCAGAGGGAGAAGCAGGCTTCATGCACCAGGAGCCCGACGTGGGATTCGATCCTGGGTCTCCAGGATCGCGCCCTGGGCGAAAGGCAGGTGCTAAACCGCTGCGCCACCCAGGGATCCCAATGTGCATTAATCTGATAATTGTTGTGTCAGACATCTTTTCCTGTGCTTCTTTGCCATCCATAATAATTTTGAGTATACTTTGATTGGTTGATATTTTTTTGGATTAAAACAAAGTCATGTTCCTGAAATAAACTAAATATAGTGTGATTTATTTTATTTTTGCTGGATTTGGTTTGCTAATATTTTGTTTAGAATTTTTAAATCTGTGGTTATGGATTTTATTATCAAGCTTACTCTGCTCTCAGGATAAATTGTGGAATTCTTTGCATGAGGTCATATTAATGCCTTGACCATTTTCTGTTGAGAAAATACTGGGTCAATGGAATATATAAGATATATATATTATTATTATATATATATAATTATTATATATATATTATTATATATATTATTATATATATTAAGATATATATATATTCCATATAATGGAATAAGATGGAATATATCTTATATATAAGATATATATATTATATATATTATTATTATATATATTATTATATATATTATTATATATATTAAGATATATATATTCCATATAATGGAATATATAATGGAATATAATGGAACTATGTTTATGTTTTGTGGCATAGACATGTAGGACTAAAAATTTGTTTCTTATGCTTGTTTTAATATTTCTGTAATATCCAAGATAAAGTTCTGTAAGTTATTTCATGGTGCAATCTGCACTTCTCTGTGTATGCAACATTTATAGAAGGGTTTTTAGGTCCTTGGCTTGATACTTAGGTGAATTAGGTATGATTACTATCATTAGGTGTCAGCTTAGTGGCAAGAACATAATACTAGTAATAACACTTTCTTATGCTCTGTTGGAAGACTGTATGTGGAATAAAATGGCAACAAAGGTGAGAAAGAGTGATGGGAAGAGATTGGGCTGAGGCAGGAGAAACCTCAGAGAAAGGTGATGTCAGAATTCAGTCTGGAATGATTTTGTCAGAGGAAGGAAGCCCTTTGAACAAAGGTGTGGAGATTTGATCATCCTGTGTACTTGAATTTGGAGTAGTTGAGAATGGCTGGGAAGTATGGACCTGAAGGAAGGAAGTGAGAGAAAGTAGCTACCTAAAGAAATAAGCATGGGCCATAGTGTTAAACAAATGAAAAATTAAGGCAGTCTGATATTCCTTCATATGCAGTGTAAACTTTGACTAAAAACGATGATGGGAGTCACTCTGTATGTTACAAGAAGGTATAACTGATGAACTGAGGGAAGATGCTGAGAGGTTGTAGGCACACTTGCTATTTAGAGAACTAATTTCAGCCACCAATCTAAAAGTACATTATGACTTTCAGATTCATGCTAGGCTCTTCAATCTAATACCAGGTTTCATCAAGTCTAAATTCTGTTCTAATAATCATCAACTCTAAGGTACACTGTTATTTTATGTACTGGTGAAAAGGAAAAACAGACATTGCCAATCAAGTAACGACACCATCAATTGTTAAATGTGTCTTAGTGTAAACACATTAACACATGAAAAAAGTGCATATTGGAATTGTTGAGATACATGTTTCACTTAATCTTCAGAGTAAGTTTTAGAGAAGTATTACTACTTTATAAATCACTACATATATGTCATGGCTTTTCAGAGTATTGAATAATCTTTATTTTTATTTTATTTTTTTTAAAGTTTATTTACTTATTTATTCATAAGAGACAGAGAAGCAAGACATAGGCAGAGGGAGAAGCAGGCTCCCATTGAGGAGCGCGATGCGGGACTCAATCCTGTAACTCCAGGATCGTGACCTGAGCCAAAGGCAGACTTCAACCGCTGAACCACCCACGTGTCCCTCGAATAATCTTTATTAATACTCCTATTGAATAATCAAACCTGTGGTGACTCCTAAATGCTGTAAATGCTGAATTACACAATACTGTATAATTTAATTACCCTTTATTATTAAACATTTAGCGTATTTCTAAGTTTTTTTCCCTTTTCCATTTGCTTTCTTCTTACTGTTTCTCTTTTCCTTCCTCTTTTTTTGTAAGTACCACTTAAGACATTATTTTTATAAACTTCTGATTATTTTCTCAAGTATAGATCCCTAGAAATAACACTAGATCAAAAGTCTAAGCATTCTTGATATATATATATATATATAGCCATGTTACTTTTCAAAAGTATAGTTTCAGTTTACTTTTTTCACAGCAGTGCTTACAGTTCTAAGTCCCACCATAACTTCTTCAGCATTGGTTATTACAATACACATTTTTTTTCTAATTCTATAAATAAAATGATTGCCACCCTGACCTTTTTTAAGAATCTGTTTTGAGGGGCACTTGGGTTAGCTCAGTGATTGAGCATCTGCCTTTGGCTCAGGTGTGATCCTAGGGCCCTGGGATGGAGTTCCACATTGGGCTCCCCATAGGGAGCCTGCTTCTCCATCTGCCTATGCCCCTGCCTCTCTTTCTGTGCCTCTTGTGAATAAATAAATAAAATCTTAAAAAAATAATCTGTTTTGGATACTTTTGAGGCAGAAGCCTTTAGAGTGAACATTTAAAAAGGTTTCTCTTGAACCACACTAACTGCCAACCATTTCTAAATGGCTTTTAGTGATGTGTATTGCAGCGCATACTTGAATCCTTCTTTTGGGAACAAAAGACTGAGTATTAAGTAATATTTTTCATGGGATCCCTGGGTGGCACAGCGATTTGGCGCCTGCCTTTGGCCCAGGGCGCGATCCTGGAGACCCGGGATCGAATCCCACGTCGGGCTCCCGATGCATGGAGCCTGCTTCTCCCTCTGCCTGTGACTCTGCCTCTCTCTCTCTCTCTCTGTGACTATCATAAATAAATTAAAAAAAATATTTTTCAAAATCCAGAATTTTCTTGTCACAGAATGTTTCTACCAGTGGGCTCTGAGAGAAACAGATTTTTAACAGAAAACAGAAGGGTTGGCACAATTTATTGAAGGCCAGTGGATGGACAGAGGGGATCCTTGTCTTAGTCTTTTTGTTAATGTGGCTGTGGATAAGTCACTTAACTTTTCCCTGCCTTTGTTTTTATATTTGGAAATGAACACAATAACATGGGTCATTGATTGTTCATATTTTAAAAACAGTCAAATTCTGATATTCTGCTGAAGAGTTGATACACCAGTCACTGTTTTTATTTGATTCTAAGTTTTTAACTTTTGGGTTAAGATAGAGATATTTCGTGGCTTGATCCAATACAATGCATTTTAAATATTTTTGCTTTGTTGATACTCATGAGGTACCCTGTATGATGATATGGATTATCAGTGTTTTATTAACAAAAGGAGCTGCTATTATACTTTAGAAGATAGGTTGAAGCATATAATCATTTTCTACAAAGTTAAAAAAGATTTTGTGCCACAGAAATTAAGATCCCAAACATGTATTTTTGTCATTATGCCAGAAAATAACAGTGGTTTCTCTCAAGCATATTCAGTAATAGAACATCTCTGATTTCTGGAATATTTCTACATCTATTTTTATCCAACTCTAAGACTCTTCATTTAGAATGTAGCATTTGAGTGTGTGTGTGTGTGTGTGTGTGTGTGTGTATTTTATATGTGTGTGTGCATATATAAATATCTTATATGTGTGTATATATATATTTTTAGCATTTGAGAATATTGAAATGAAGCAAAAATACTAAAATTGTAGGCCATTTTTGGGATTGCTACAATGTGGTGGGTACAATATGTGAAGAATGATGAGTAGTAGTAATGGTTGTGCTAGTTTTGGGTACTTATATTTTTCCTTTTTTATACTTTTTCATTTATCGTATACATTTGAACATTTCTGTAAACTCCTTTTCATAATGATTTTAAAATTTAAAAGATCGTAAATGATTTTACTCTGCCCTGGGATTAAACCTCTTTCCATTTTAAAATTTAAAAGATCGTAAATGATTTTACTCTGCCCTGGGATTAAACCTCTTTCCATTTGGGAAACACATTTCCAATTCTATAATGAAAGTTAGTGAGACTACAGGTCAGTGAAAACAATTCACTTACCTGAAATGCATTTTATGGCAAACTTTCAAAGATTAAGTTTAGTCTCTTAAGTAAGGAATAATCATATTAATACAATATTGAGACTTTTTAAAAAAAGTGATTAAAACTTCAAATGTGAAATTGTCAGATTGACAAGCTTTTTAAAATATTTGCAATGCAATGATGAAAATAATTAAGATTGCATTCTATAAAAATGTTTTTCCTTGTTAAAACTGAATTTTTTATTTGCATACATTTATCTCCTCTTCCTTGATATTTCACTAAGTGATAGTAGAGGAATAAAAAAAAATCTGCAAGGGCAAAGAGATTAGAAGAAGTAATGGTAGATGAGGGATTTCAGCAAATTTGGATAGAGGAATAGTATCTGACTTAGAGGAATCTGTATTCTGAGTTCTTGCAGTAAGGAAAACCAAAAGGAAGGGATTGATCAAATTGAAGAATCCCTGAAAGGCTTAGGGTTTGGAAGTTTCTGTTATCACCAAAGTTTAGGGTGAAGCCTTAGGGCAGAAAGCAGTTGGGTTGGTTAAAAGGCTGTGAAGAGGTTAGGCCTCTAGGTTTTTAATTATCTTGCCAAAAACCAGAGGCCTTGTTCTCTGGAAAACTGAACTTGATCAGAGGAAGATGAACAGATGCTAACAGTGAGAACATCCCCACAAAAAAGTTGAGTACTACCTAGTTGCTTTAGAATGAAGTATGCCAGGTGATAGTCTTGATCTACTTACACAGAGCTTTTGGCCAGCTTTAGTGCCTGTCAATGTGAATGGAAAACTAGATGTGTTGAGGAAGGCTTTTCTGTGGAAGGGAACAGAAATGGTCGGGAAAACAATGAGAAGGAAACAGATAATGGAGGGAAATAAAAAATGTGATTGTATACATAAAATTTCCAGTAGAAGAATTAGAAAGTCAAGTGGGAGACATTTCCAAAAAAAAGTATAAAGAATACTCCAAAAAAGAATAAAGAGGGAAAGAAATGGATAATAGAGGAGAAAATGAGGGTGGCAGTCTCATAGAAGTAGAGCATCAAATTATAGAACTCTTAGAATGAGAAAATAGAAAATGGGGGAACATGTTTTCAAATAAATAGAAGTAGATCAGAACATTCCTGAGCTTTGTATGATATGTGCCTCCAGACTCCATCTGTTCTCACAGTGGGTGTAGCACAGTAAATTCAAGCAGTGTACATTTAGCTTTGTCATCCTGGAAATTTAGAGCATTCATTAAGAAAAGATCCTTTAAGCTTGCAGCTTAGAGGGAGAACCAGAGGAATCTAAAATGATCAGGAATCTGAAAGACAGCAGTTCTGCATGCTAAAAATATTTGCTATACTTTTAAAATACTGAAGAAAAATAACTTTCAAGCTGGAATTCAGTTGTGTGTGTGTGTGTATGTGTATGTTTTTAATCTATTATTTAAGTCTGAACGTAGAATAAAGACTTCTTTGGACGTGAAAGGACTCCATTATACTATATACCCAGGAGAGAACAGTGCAGAGAAGTCCTGAAATGATAGCCAGGCAGCAAGTTTACAGAGCAGCCATGCAAGGAGGGTGAAGGGGAGAGGGAAGGGCAGGGCCCTGTTGTTGGTTTATAAAAACCTTTTACAATAGTGTATTTGGCTTAAAAAATAAAAAAGCCTGATCTTTTATCACATCAGTAAAAAAATTAATATGAAAGTGCATTCTTATGAAGCGCTATCAGTATTGAATGGGGCTTGTGAGAGAGTTGTAATTAATACTACTTTAATGTGAACAACTAAACTGAAGGGAAAAAACAGGCTCAAACCAGGGGAAATTCTTCCTTCGTGAAGAGCACCCCTCAGTAGTTCTAATGGATTCTATTCCAGGATGGTAATTCTTGTGAATTGAGACTAAATTGTAGCTGAGTTGAATTTTAATTGTTGAATAATCACTGTGTAATTAAGTCCAGAAAATGAATGAGATTATAAAAATAGTAACTGAGTACTTAAACTACTCTGACTTAAAGTTTTTGGACTCAATTGACCTTAGTAACTGGGGACTTTATAAAGTCAATACTGTTAAAACTCAAGCTTGGATTTTGATGTAGGTGGAAAGCAACAGCTTTAAAAGAAACCATTCACAGATGCGTTGGTGGTTAGGCGTGGAGGCAAAATGCCCAGCGTGTGGTAGTGGAGAGGATTTTCATTGTGAGATCTACTTAAAAAAACAACACAACAGTTTGCTTATTTTAAACTCTGTTTAGGGAAACTGAAGCCCTTTAACCCTATAAATAACATTCCATTGAGATATTGTCATACTTTATGAGCTGAGAAAATGTATGAAGCTTTGGATCATACAATCACTATTTTATGTTGAAAAGAGTGATTAATTTTCTTTGTGAAAAGTTAACATTTGATTACTTTTTTATGTACCTTGACAAAACAATTGTGGTTTCATAAAACACTTTAAAAGTTTTTTAAATTTATTTTGAGACAGAAATAAATTTGGGGGGGTTAGGGGGAGGGGTCAGAGGGAGGGAGAATCTTAAGGAGGATCTCAAGTCCTTCAGTTCATGACCTGAGGTGAAATCAGGAGTTGGACGCTTAACCAACTGAGCCACCTATCACTGTAAAATACTTTTTTTTTTTGGTGGAGGGGGGCCCCCAGGGACCCACCCGCAGCAGCCCCCCCTCCCCTGTAAATTACTTTCTATGAAGGATCATAATAACACATGAATTGTGTTTATCTCAGGTCTTGTTCTGAAAATCAAAAGTCTAGGCAGATTTTTCTAACTCAGAGAAATCCCTATTACAATGTTTGATTTATTTGGTTACTTACCTGTCTACTTTTTATCGATATTGACTTGGAAAAAAAGTCTCTCATCTAAACTTCTCCAGCTGTGAGGTAAAACTTTGTGTTTTTATCCATGTTTTGAGAGTCTATTGTGGTGTTCTCTTTCCTTAATTTTATTTATCCAGCCCATTTGTGTGAAATGCTAGGTCAAATAACCAGCAATAAATAGATCTGATATGAGGTTTAAGTATAGTTCAATGGATTATAATAATGAGAAAAACCTAGAAAAATTTAGTAAAAATCAGAAAAATTTAGTAAAAATCAGAAAAATCTGAACAGTAACCTTAAAGATGATTGCTATACTGACTGAGTTTGCTATGTAGTGGATTTATGAGACAAAGTGTTGTAAAAAGAAATTTGGTGGGGGATGCCTGGGTGGCTCAGTGGTTGAATGTTTGTCTTCAGCTCAGGGAGTGATCCCAGGTCCAGGAATCGAGTACCACATCAGGCTCCTGGTGAGGAATCTGCTTCTACCTCTGTCTATATCTCTGTCTCTCTCTCTGTGTCTCTCATGAATAAATAAATAAGATCTTTAAAAAAATCCTTTTTTAAGATTTTATTCACCTATTTTAGAGAGAAAGAATGTGTGTGTGCACACACAGGAGAGAGGAAGGAGCAGAAGGAGAGGGAGAGAGTATTCCAAGTGGACTCTCCACTGAGATCACCATCTGAGCTGAAATCAAGAGTTGGATGCTAAACCAACTGAGCCACCTAGGAGCCCCAAGTCTTATAAAATTAACAGCCAATTAACTATCTTTATACATCATGGGTTAAATTTTTCATAGTATTAATTTTTCTTTTCTTTTTCCTTTTTAAATTTTTTTTGTTAGAGAAAGAGAGCAAGTGAGCATGGATGAGTGGGAGGGGCAGAGGGATAGGCACAAACAGATTCCCTGCTGAATGGGGAGCCCAGGACCCTGGGACCATTACCTGAGCTGAAGTCGGATGCTTAACTAAAGTCAGGCACCCTTAATTTTTCTTTTAACTCGGTTTGAAACACCCAGCTACTAAACCTATTTAATTTGTTTGTTCATTCATGCATTTAGTAATTATTTGCTGTTATCTATCCCATTCTGTCATTATCTTTGATATTGCCCTAATTTTGATAAGTTGTTTTTTTCCTTCATCATACTGAAGTCTTACATATAGTCCCTCTATCAGAACACAGTCATCTCTCCAATATGCCAATTTAATTAGATTGCTCTTCATTGCCTGTAGAATAAAGAATTAGAGTTAAGGACTTTTATACTTTGGCATGGATCTGCCTTTTCAGATTCATCTTCCACCAAGTCTCTTTTCTTCTTCCTTACAGTCTGCTCTCTAGTTTCAGTTCCACATTTTTAAATTTGTTTTTGCCATTTTATTTGTCTAGAATACCATTAGTTTGTTGACATCTTTGAACCTTCAGAATCAGCTTAAATTGCTCTCTCTCTGAAGCATAAGTAAGTACCCTTGGGCAGACTTCAGTCAGGCAATCAAAGTAATCCTGCCTTGATGTTCCCATATAAGAGTATTTTACTTTGGTCAGTTAATTACACAGAACACTTCAGCCAGGGAAGAACAGAGATGTTTATTGGTGCGATAGGGACAGGACGAAGGGACAGGACAAGATAGATCAGGAAAAAGCAATGTGAACACAGTAGATATCATCAATGTTCAAAATGCTCAAATTAATATTTTAAAAAAATACTATTCCTAAGGAATTAATAAGGCAAACAAATGTAGACTTCTTCATAAGGCAAGAAAATATTTGCTTTGGTTTTTTTCCTTCCCAATTTACTTACTAAAAACTAATGTTTGTAGTTTGGGATTTGAAACTTCATCTCAGGGAATTAAAATTAAAATAGTCCTTGTGTCTTGATTTTTGCCTGGTTTTGGGCCTAAGTTTGTGTTCTCAGATGGAGAAAAGATAAGGAAGAAGAAGGTGGTTTAGACTAATTTTGCTCACTTTATAGTACTGAGGGAGATTGCACAGCACTTACTTTTTGAATAGTTCTCCCTATGCCAAACCCCCTCCCCCAGATA
This sequence comes from Vulpes vulpes, assembly GCF_048418805.1. Classification (NCBI taxonomy): domain Eukaryota; kingdom Metazoa; phylum Chordata; class Mammalia; order Carnivora; family Canidae; genus Vulpes; species Vulpes vulpes. The sequence continues at coordinate 166,203,024 of NC_132780.1, forward strand.
TTTGGATACCTCTGGGATATTATCACTTATTTCCTTCCCCCTCCCCCTGGAAATAATTAGTTGGAATTCTTTTAATGACAATGAGAGATAACTCTGTAATTTTAGGAATTTTTAGGATTTTAAAAAATGTTTACATGTGCTTCTGTTTTCTTTTTCTTTTTTTTTTTTTTAGAAAAATATGTCCTTTGTTTTTTGTTTAAGGTGAGAAGTATTATTTTTTTGGTGCTGTGCCTAGCACCTAATAGGAATTCAATAAATCTTTGCAGAATGTATTTGTAATAAAGCTGCTTCATGGTACAAAGTCCCCTGAGATATTTCCTTCCCCAAATAATACCCCCATAACTATGTGACATTATGTGCTGAAGAGATTACATTTTTGTAGGAAGACATATTGTTAAAGTACTCATAGAGTCTCATCATTCTATTATTGCTTGAAAGTTAGTATTTGCAATTACAAGATAAGTATATAGTTCTTTATAAAAGTGGGTAGAACTGAAATTAAGTGAATCACTCATATTTTCTATAGGTGTGGTTTCAGAATGGATTTGTCAGAGAATTAATATTTTTGGGTTCTAATTGTTTGCCTTTTCTGCTGGTGGTTGGTAGTTGAGAAAGAACAATTGTCCCTAAAGTCCATAAATATTTTTCAATTTGTTTTTTCAAAGTTAGTGAAATTACTGTTATCCCTAGAGATTAGAAAATATTATTACATAACATATGATTGGCTCCAAAGCTTCTACCTATTAAAGCTGGGGCATCTGATTGAGGAGTAATTTTTTGAAAAAGATTTGTTAATTCTATTACACTTGATGTTTTTTTTAAAGTCAAATGTCTTGAGGAGTTTGCAATATTTATAACTAATTAAAAGTTAAAAACAAAATTTATACCCTGGTATAACGTGCAAAAGTAATGATGAAGTTGTCATTTAATGAGAAGAGGTCTATAAGAGGAGTAAATTTAAAAGGGAAGATAGGAAGTCATTTTAGGTTATATAAGTTTGAGATGGCTGTTGGTCTCCTAAGTAGTGATATTGATGAGTAGGTTGTGAGCTCTAGATATCTGGAATTCAGGGGTGTGGTATTACCTGAAAATAGAAATTTGGGCATTATTAGCATGTGGGTAATGTTTAAGTACTTCAGACTAGATAAGAAAGCAAGGAGTTGAGAGTAGAGAGACAAACACAGTCCAAACATTAAGCCCCAAGAGTTTCTGATTTTGAAAAGGTAAGGAGGATCCCAGGCAAAGAAGACCAAACTTTTTTTTAGTTAGCGCAATAGATACGATCTTCAAAACATGTTATGAGGGGATCCCTGGGTGGCTCGGCAGTTTAGCAACTGCCTTCAGCCCAGGGCGTGATCTTGGAGTCTGGGGATCGAGTCCTGCGTCCGGCTCCCTGCATGGAGCCTGCTTCTCCCTCTGCCTCTCTCTCTTTCTCTCTCTCTCTCTGTCTCATGAATAAATAAAATCTTTTTTTTTTTCTTTTAAAAAAAGCATGTTAATGGTATGGAGTTGGAAGTACCTAATTAAAAATTTTTAAAAAATATTTTATTCATTTATTCATGAGACACAGAGAGAGAGAGAGAGAGGGAGAGAGAGAGAGAGAGAGAGAGAGAGAGAGAGACAGGCATACAGGCAGAGGGAGAAGCAGGCTCCATGCAGGGAGCCCGAAGTGGGACTCGATCCCAGGACCCTGGGATCATACCCTGCACCAAAGGCAGACGCTCAACTGCTGAGCCACCCACGTGTCCCTACATATAGTATTATTATTATTTTTTATTTCAACTCAGAACTTTTATTGTTATTGTTGGCATTCAGCTGTGTAATCCCTCCTAACAATTTTTTTTACTAGACAAAGACTATTTTTTTATTTAAATTCAATTAATATATAGTGTATTATTAATTTCAGAGGTAGAGTTCCATGATTCATCAGTCTTATATAATGGCCAGTGCTCATCACATCATGTACCCTCCTTAATGTTCATCACCCAGTTGCCCCATCTCCCACTTCCTTCCCCTCCAGCAATCCTTAGTTTGTTTCCTATGATTAAGAGTGTCTTATGTTTTGTTTCCCTCTGATTTTGTCTCGTTTTATTTTTCCCTCCCTTCCCCTGTGATTGTTTTGTTACTTAAATTCCACATATGAGTGAGATCATATAATTGTCTTTCTCTGATTGACTTATTTCATTTAGCATAATACCCTCTAGTTCTATCCACATCATTGCAAATGGCAAGATTTCATTTTTTTTGATGCCTGAGTGGCATTCCATTGTGTATATGTACCATATCTCCTTTATCCATTCATCTGTTGGGCTTTTTCCATAGTTTGGTTGTTGTGGATATTGCTGCTGTAAAGTTGGGGTGCAAGTGCCCCTTCTGATTACTACATTTGTATCTTTGAGGTAGATACCTAGTAGTGCAGTTGCTGGGTCATAGGGTAGCTGTATTTTTAAGTTTTTGAGGAATTTCCATACTTTTTTCCAGAGTGGCTTTATCAGCTTGCATTCCCACCAACAGTGGTTTTTTTTGTTTGTTTGTTTGTTTGTTTTTGTTTTTAAGATTTTACTTATTTATTTATTTATTTTATATGAGAGACAGAGAGAGACAGAGACATAGGCAGAGAGAGAAGCAAGCTCCTGTGGGGAGCCCGATGTGGGACTTCATTCCAGGACCCTGGGATCAGGACCTGAGCCAAAGGCAGACACTCAACCACTGAGCCACCCTGGTACCCCTCCACCAAGAGTATTAAGAAGATTCCCTTTCTCTGTATCCTCACAACATCTGTCATTTCCTGACTTGTTAATTTGTTAATGTGAGGTGGTATCTCATTGTGGTTTTGGTTTGCATTTCCCTGATGCTGAGTGATATGGAACATTTTTTCATGTGTTTTTTGGCCATTTGTATGTCTTTGGAGAAATGTCTATTCATATCTTCTCATTTCTTGATTGGATTTTTTTCTCTGGGTGTTGAGTTTGATAAATTCTTGGTAGATTTTGGAGACTAGCCCTTTATCTGATAAGACATTTGCAAATATCTTCTCCATTTCTGTCAGCTGTCCTTTTGTCGATTGTTTCCTTTGCTGTGCAGAAGGTTTTTATTTTGATGAACTCCCAATAGCTCATTTTTGCCTTTGTTTCCCTTGCCTTTAGAGACATGTCTAGTAAGAAGTTGCTGCAGCCAAGGTCACACAGGTTGCTGCTTGTGTTCTTCTCTAGGATTTTGATGGATTCCTGTCTTACATTTAGGTTTTTCATCCATTTTGAGTATATTTTTGCATATGGTATGAGGAAATGGTCCAGTTTCATTTCTCTGCATGTGGCTGTCTAATTTACCCAACACCATTTGTTGAACAGACTGTCTTTTTTCCACTGGATGTTCTTTCCTGCTTTGTTGAAGATTAGCTGACCTTAGGGTTGAGGGTCCATTTTTGGGTTCTCTATTCTGTTCCATTGACCTGTGTGTCTGTTTTTGTGCCAGCACCATACTGTCTTGATGATTACAACTTTGTAATAGAGCTTGAAGTCCAGAATTGTGATGCCACCAGCTTGGATTTTCTTTTGCAACAGTCTTTTGGCTATTTGGAGTCTTTTCTGGTTCCATATAAATTTTAGGATTATCTGTTCCAGCTCTGTGAGAAAAGTTGATGGCATTTTGATAGGGATTGCATTGAATGTATAGATTGCTCTAGGTAGCATGGACATATTAACAAGATTTGTTCTTCCAATCCATGAGCATGGAATGTTTTTCCATTTCTTTGTGTCTTCCTCAATTTCTCTCATGGGTGTTCTGTAGTTTTCTGAGTACAGATCCTTTGCCTTTTTGATGAGGTTTATTCCTAGGCCTCTGATGGGTTTTGGTGCAATTATAAATGAGATTGGCTCCTTAATTTCTCTTTCTTCTGTCTCATTCATTAGTTTATAGAAGTGCAACTGATTTCTGTGCATTGATTTTATATCCTGCCACGTTGCTGAATTCCTGTATGAATTCTAGCAATTTTGAGGTGGAGTCTGTTGGGCTTTCAACGTAGAGTATCATGTCATCTGTGAGGACTGAGAGTTTGACATCTTTGCTGATTCAGATGCCTTTTATTTCTTTTAGTCGTATGATTGCTCAGGCTAGGACTTCTAGTACTATGTTCAACAACAGTGGTGATAGCGGACATCTCTGCCGTGTTCCTGACCTTAGGGGAAAAGCTGTCAGTTTTTCCCCATTGAGAATGATATTCACTGTGGGCTTTCCATATATGGCTTTTATGCTATTGAGGTATGTTCTCTCTATCCCTACACTGTGAAGTGTTTTAATCAAGAAAGGATGCTGTCCCTTGTTAAATGCTTTTTCTGCATCTGTTGAGAGGATCCTTTGGTTCTTGTCCTTTCTTTTATTAATATAGTGTATCACATTGATTGATTTGCAGATGTTGAATCACCCTTGCAGCTCAGGAATAAATCCCATGTGGTCGTGGTGAATAATCCTTTTAATGTACTGTTGGATCCTGTGGGTTAGTATTTTGGTGAGAATTTTTGCATCCATGTTCATCAGGGATATTGGTCTGTAATTATCCTTTGTGGTGGAGTCTTTGTCTGCTTTTAAGATCAAGGTAATGCTAGCCTCCAAGGAGTTTGGAAATTTTCTTTCCATTTCTATTTTTTGAAACAGCTCCAGAAGAATAGGTATTACTTTTTCTTTAAATGTTTGGTAGAATTCCTCTGGGAAGCCATCCAGCCCTGAACTCTTGTTTGTTGGGAAATTTTTGATTGCTACTTCAATTTACTTGCTGGTTATGAGTCTGTTCAGGTTTTCTATTTCTTCCTGTTTCAGTTATGGTAGCTTATACCTTTCTAGGAATGCATCCATTTCTTCCAGATTGCCTAATTTGTTGGCATATGATAATGTGTTCTTATAATTGTTTGTATTTCTTTGGAGTTGGTTGTGATCTCTCCTCTTTCATTCATGATTTTATAAATTTGGGTCCTTTTCTGCTTGATAAGTCTGGCCAGGGGCTTACCTATCTTAATTCTTTCAAAGAACCAGCTTCTAGTTTCATTGGTCTGTTCTACAGTTCTTTGGCTTCTCTTTCATTGATTTCTGCTTTAATCTTTTGTTTGCTTATGGTTCTCTCAACTGTGAATGGTGCCATGTATGGTCTGTGTTTGGTAAATTTTGATAAATTTTAACTTTTTTAGTATATTTAAATATATATATGGTAGCAAAGGATAAATTAGACTAACATCTACATATATTTTATCAGACTTGTATCTATATTTTATAAATTCATGACTTACCTTTTTCTCTTAATATTTTCCTATTTCTAGGTTATGTGGTTTGTCTATGAGTTTTTTCAAATTGTTACAAATCTCCAAAAAATTTTGCAATGTATTTATTGAAAAAAATCCACATGTAAGTGCACCCATGCAGTTTAAACCCATGTCATTCAAGGATCAACTGCACTTCTGTAGTTTACTATAATGCTTACTTAAAAAAATATCAGTTGTCCTTTAGTTACTAAAAACAAGGTAATTTTTGGTTGTTGATGACATATTGTACATTTCTGTTCTTTTCCTGAAAAACATAAGGAATTTCAGATATGCTGACCTAACTCCAATGATACATATATGTAATTGAACTTTAATGTGTTTAAGGTTTCCAGTATAATAGAACTGGGATTTGAGATGTCCTTTTAAGATTTCCTTTGCAGGGATCCCTGGGTGGCGCAGCGGTTTGGCGCCTGCCTTTGGCCCGGGGCCCGATCCTGGAGACCCGGGATCGACTCCCACGTCAGGCTCCCTGCATGGAGCCTGCTTCTCCCTCTGCCTGTGTCTCTGCCTCTCTGTCTCTCTGTGTGACTATCATGAATAAATAAAATCTTAAAAAAAACCAAACCTTTAAAAAAAAAATAAAAATAAAATTTCCTTTGCAGTGTCTTTTTAAGTACTCTTCATTAGCAAACGTGCTTTTTAGTAAGTGTGAATGTTGATTGCATGGGTTTTTTCTGATTGCATGGTTTTCTGAGAACAGATAGTAACATGTCTAAAAAGTTTTGTCTTTTGTGGGATGAATAAATAGGACTTCATTATTGAAGGATAATTTGTTAAAAGTATTTAGGATTGATTCTAACAATTAAGTGAAACCTTATTTTAAAAAGAGGTTTATTCTAATATAAACCATGCACTAGGTAGAAAATAATATTTACTTTAATAGGGGAGGGTATTAGGTGTCCATAATTTCTTTAGGCACAAGTACATTGTCAGTATAGAGTTAGAATAAGACAAGTTCAGATAAGAATCTAGGTCACCTTCATGAGGTCCAAGGTCAGTGGATGTCTTTGATAATAGTGCTCATTGTGGCGTCTTTTGGGTCATACTGCTCCAGTTTGGGCTGGTTGTTTGCCTAAGTACAGGGCTCTAAATCGGAAATTATTTTCCTTTGACAATTACTTTGTCGACTTCCTGCTTCATGTTGCTGAAGTCATTTCGATTCATGATCCTTGGATATGACCCATGTTTTTTTCTTCTGATTTATCAGATATATGTAGCATCTTCTCTTTACTTCTGGTGTGTGATATTTGATGTAGTGTCATTTTGTGTGTGTGGTTTTTTCCCCCAGTTATTGTACTGAGACTTAATGAGCATTTTGGCTAGACTCTAGAAAATCATGCCTTTCAGTTCTGGTGACTTTTCTTTGGACATTTTAGTTTTTCTCCCTTCTATTTTTTGAGGGTGGCAGGATGTCTGTTGTTCCTGGTATTTTGACACTTAATCTTTTTATTAGTCTCATTTTCTTATCTCTTATCTCCTCCTTTCTTCTTGGTTTTCTGAAAAATCACCTCAAATTTACACTTTTTATACTGTCTAGTTAATATGTCATTTCTGCTATTATATCATTAAAAGAAAATTATTTCAGCACTTGTTAAAATGACAAGAAAGACCATTCAAAATTATTGCAATAGGTGTATATTTGCATTTGTATTTGTTTGGTCTGCCATAACAAAATGCCGTAGATTGGCTATCCTAAACAACAGATATTTATGTTCTCACAGTTTTAGGGGCTTGGAAGTCTAAGATCAGGGTACCAGCATGGTTGCGTTCCAGTGAGGACTCTCTTTTTGGCTTTTAGGTGGCCACTACCTGGCTGTACATTCACACGGCCATTGGTGGAGATGAGCGATCTAAGATCTCTTTTCCTCTTTTTATAAGACCACCAGTTGTATTGGATCAGGATCTCATACTTATGATGTCACTAACCTAATTACCTCCTAAGAGCTCTGTCTCCAAATATAGTCATATTGGGAGTTAGTGTTCACATATTAAAAAAAATACAAATTTTGTAGAGGGAACAACAAAATTAAGTCCATAGCAGATACATTAAATCTATAACAAAGGGTATTACAATAGGGGGGAGAGATGGGGCTCAACTTTGAATACAGCAAAGACAGCTGGGGATTATAGCCAATAACCAGAGTGAGGAGGTCAATGGTTATAAATAACTAAGAGGAAACTGCGAGGATAGGAGACTCTTGAAAGCAGTTCAGGGATTTATACATCAAAGGTAGGGGATGAAAAACTTGATTAGGTATCAAGGGAGAGGGAGAAGCAGACTGCCCACTGAGCAGGGAGCCTGACCCAGGGATCAATCCCAGGAGCCTGAGATCATGACCTAAGTGGAGGCAGATGCTTAACTGACTGAGCTACCCAGGTGCCCCAGGAAATCTCTTTCTTAAACAACTTTTACCTAGTCTTTCTGATGTTAGACTCTCTCTTTTCACTCTTGTTTCTAGAAGTATCTTTGCAGTATAGTTATTATGTCTTTTTGAGATTCAGTGGTATAATTTGGGTTGTCTTTCATTCTTTCCCTATTCCTGACTTGAGAGTAACCTCTCTCAGATTTGCTGAGTCAGTTGCCTCTCACCCATTTGCTTTCCAGCTTCCAAAATACTGTTGCTATTGGCTCCTTTTTGTTTTTTCCCATCGTTGTGGACTAATTTCTTTTTAAAGAATCACTTTGTTTAGATTTAGGGATTTGATGAAGGGGCAAAATTAGATGCATGCCTTTAAATCTGTTGTCTTAAGTTGCGGCAAATGGTTCAGAATGGGAATGCAGTTTGAATAGTTCAAGGAAATTTGCCATTTTTTAAAAGACTTTGAGGATTTTCTTTGCTGTGATTTTTTTTCAGATATTTAATTATTCCTAAATGATATTTCATGACTCTTCTGTAATTTCTATTTAGAAGTATAATAAGATATTTTTTGTTAAATTTACTGGTGGCTTCAAACAACAGAAAATAAGTGGGAGCAGTATGAATAGTACCTATTGAGTACCATTAGGATGATGATCTCAATTTTATGTCACTTAATCCTCATAGCAATTCTGTAAGGTAAGTGATATCATTTAATGCATAAGGATAAAGATAATGATCAGAGAGATTAAGTAACTTGCTTAAGAGCTAGTCAGACAGTGGTGGAGCTTAGTTTCAAGCTTAGGTTTTTAAGATCTTTCAACTCTTTCTAGCTCACCATTTCTTTTCTTTTCTTTTCTTTTCTTTTCTTTTCTTTTCTTTCTTTTTTCTTTTCTTTTCTTTTCTTTCTTTTCTCTTTCTTTCTTTCTTTCTTTCTTTTCTTTCTTTTCTTTCTTTCTTCTTTCTATTTTATTTATTTATTTGAGACACAGGCAGAGGGAGAAGCAGGCTCCATGCAGGGAGCCCAACGTGGGACTTGATCCTGGGTCTCCAGGATCAGGCCCTGGGCTGAAGAGGGTGCTAAACCACTGAGCCACCCAGGCTGCCCTCACCATTTCTTTTTACTCTTCCCAAACTGTGTACACAATTCATTCACTCACTCAGTGAATATTCAGTTGCCTGCTCTGTGTTGGGCCTTGGGAACACAGAAGGGACTGGATCATGCCCTGATGGAAAAGGGATAACATGATCAGATTTATCTTTCAGTAGGATTTCTGGTGATCCATGCAGATTGGTAAGGGTAGCAGCAGCAGACGGCCTAAGTTAATTAGAGAAGTCCTGGTAAAAGGCCCTGTTGGTTTTAACTAGGATGGCAGAAGCAATATAGAGAAGTGGGTGAAAATGAGATTCCCGTTAGAAGTAGAGCTGATAGGTTTAGGGGAGTGATATGAATTTGCAGGGAGTTGGAAGAATTGAGGATAACTCCATGTCTGATTTGAATTGAGTATTGTTGGTGCCTTTACTGATATAGGGAAGAACAGGCTGGGGTGATGGATCAGGGTAATAATATAATAATAACAATGTTATATCTTTTGAATATACCAATGGGAACATGTCCAGTAGGCACATAAACATCTGGGAACTCAACTGAGTGATATATTCTGGGCTAGTGCAATAAGTTTGGACATCAGTCACCTAAAGATGGTACTTAAAGCCATGGAACTAGATAGAATTATTTAGATAAAGTGTTGAGATATAGATGTGGTAAGTCTAAAGCAGTGTTAACAGATTCACTTCTATGGAGAATATTAATTTAGTTTCTTAACTTGGAATTGCATGTAAACCTAACAGCTCTTGCTGTTTGGGGAAAGCAAATCCTAATCCCACTGTATAGTCATGACATAAAAGACTAACCAACAAGCACATTGCCAATAGTTAGAACCTTCTTTTTTTTAAAAGATTTTATTTATTTTATTTATTTATTCATGAGAGGCAGAGACACAGGCAGAGGGAGAAATAGGCTCCATGCAGGGAGCCCGATGTGGACTTGATCCCAGGACTCCAGGATCACACCCTGGGTGGAAGTCAGGTGCTAAACTGCTGAGCCACCCAGGCATCCCAAGTTAGCAGCTTTTTGATTGAACTGTATACCACACATCCTTGACTTTCATAAGAAAATAGACCTGAGAGCATCCATATGGGAACTCTTTAAGTATAGATAAGTAATGAAAAATAAGTTCCCATTGAGATACTGAAACAAGAACATCTGGGATCACTCACAAGCCAATTCACCATTTCACAGTAGTCTCATAGAATCCAAGCTCATGAAAATTAAATATTTTGTCATGAACCCTTTGGGATGAATTATAAATGTTAGATATGACCATGCCAAGAATGAAAGAAGCTTAATAAGAACACTTGAAAAATTAGAATTCATAATAGGCAAAAACTGTAAACAATGCCAGTGTCCATTAGTAGGACAATAGGTAAACAATTGTATAATTGGCCAGTGGGCTAGTATATACAACAACATGATTGAATATCAAAAATATTTTGTTGAGTGAAAGAAGCCACACATAAACGCTGTAAGATTTCATTTATATGAAGTTCAAGAAAAGGCAAAAATGAATCTATGATGAGATAAACCAGAACATTAGATACCTATGGGAGTTAGAGATTGACCATAAAGGAACTTCCAGGGGTGATGGAAATGTTCTATATATTGATTGTGGTGTTTGTTAAAAGGCTATATCTATTTGTTGAAACTCACCAACTTGTATATAGGATTTGTACATTTCATTGTGTTTAAGTTTTACTTCAGTTAAAAAATAAACAAAAACAATAAGCTAAATGGTTCTGTGAAGGTGCATATAGGGAGTCACATGAATAAGACATCTCTGTAGTCTCAGATTGTCAGGGAAAGTTTCCTGGGGGTGGGGGAGTAATCTTTCACATCTCTTGTTTTTATCCCTTCAGGTCTAAGATGACTTTTTTTAAACACTTAGTTAACTCCACACAATAATATATATTCCTTGGACAACTGTTTAATTTGTGGTGTGATCCAGAATACTTTATATAGTAAAAGGAAGTGTTGTTATCAGTAACATTGGGGCAATAAGTAAAAACTGTAACTGTTTCTCCCTATTTCTGTATTGCTCAAAGTGTAGTACTCCACTGCAATCACAGTTGAAGAAAGGCTGTAGCAGAGCAGGTGTTACCTGAAGGTATATAGTCTGCTTGGTACTTATCTGAAGGTTGATAAAAGGGTCAGGGTGTAGCAAGATGAAAGGAAGTGGAGATACTTATTGCAGGGGCAGATATGTGTTTCTATGAATTGCCATTTACATGTTAGCTTTCTAAAACGATGTTATTTATTTTTTATTTCCAAAGTTATTAATGTTATTTTATTTGTTCCTTTGAAAACAGGAGATAGTGGGCACTCCCTTCAAAAATGGAGGATGGGAAACCAGTTTGGGCGCCACACCCTACAGATGGATTTCAAATGGGCAATATTGTAGATATTGGCCCTGACAGCTTAACAATTGAACCCTTGAACCAAAAAGGCAAGGTGAGTTTCTCAGAAAGATTTCAAAATTTAATTTTTTTCTATAAATGTCTCCCTTCTTAATGGAATAGATATTCCTAGCACAGTATAAGGGAAAGCAATTTTCTGGTAAGTGAATCTTAGTTTCCTAGTGAGTTATTTATTGTTTAAGTATGTTGTATCCTAGGGAAAAAATGGTGTCCTTATCATAAAATTAGACAGAAATCTAGTGAGCCTTCTATTATCTCATTCTTAGGAAGTAGTTATATGATAAAGTATGAACACTAACATTTTTATTCCTTATACTGTATTGTTAAAATTAATATATTTGTGATGTAGTCAACATGTTATAAAACAAAAATATGAAAAGTGAATGGGATTATTTTATCAAATTTTGCTTTTTACTTAAGCATCTAGATGATTTTTAAGCTTTTTATTAAGTTTATTAGCATAGGGTTGGAATAAATATATTTCTATTAAATAAAGATAAGTCTTTTTAAAAAAATACTTAAGTCTAACAAACCAATCTATTATTATTATACTATTATATTATTGTTTTCATTATAATGATAGGTTTTTTTATAATAGTTTTTAAAACATAAAAGCATACTTTAATTTTGTACGCATAGCATCTATTTCTTTTTATGCTTAGACTAGACAGTATTGCAAAATAGGAGCTTGGGGGAAATGTGATCAGGAGTTTCTTTGAGTCTTTATGGAGACTATAAGGTCTGTTTTTGTGGGAGAACTTAAGAGTTTTCAGTTTAATAAATACTCCTGTTAAGCAGATCTTCTGACTAAATTAAATTTGTTGATGTCATTTCTGTTTACTTTAGACTCTGAGAATGTTCGTGAATAATTTATATTCTACTGATACATGGTTAACTAATGCCATATGACTGCCATCCTTCTGGGAACCTTAGAAAAACAAGGTGGATCTCTCATGAGGTCTTTTCACAGAGAAAACTATTCTGTTACTGTAAACAACCCAGGAACCTAAATGCATAATATATAACATGCTGTGCTAGAGGAGGCCAATTAAAGATACTCTCAGGAAACAAAACACAAACTAGTTTCTAGTTTTTCCTCTTATTAACAAGTACCTATTTGTACTTACAATGCTGTACATGTTCAAAGAATGACATAATTAAGAAATAATCTCAATTATTTTCATATATTTAAAGTTATAGGGGAGGGAAAATTTTCCTCTGTCCTTTCAGGTCTCTGGCTGGATTTAAGAATAAAACTGATACAAGACAGAATCACAGAAGAGCATACCATTTTTATTACATTTTTTTGTGTGTGTGTACATGGGAGCCTTCACAAGAGAATGAAGTTCTGAAGAAGTTACCCGAGCAGAAAGCTTTTATACCTTTTTGACAAAGAAATAATAAATTTGTGAAGAATTGATAAGACGGAGGGGTTTGGGTTAGAGTCAGTACATTGTAGTGAAATAATTAGGAAGATAAGATTAGTATGACAGAGTTTGTATAGATTTCTCTTGGCCTTGATTGCCTTTCTCTGGTGATAAGAATGTCTTCTTTCTTCCTGGTACAGGGAGGGCACTTTTCACATAGGAATTTTATCTCCTGATTTCAGGGATAAATGGAGGATGAGAATGGCTTTCTTGTACCTGCTGTTTCTCAAGAGCATTTAATTCAAAATAATCAATATGCCAAAGTAGCATATTTAGGGATGATAAAAATATAGTGAGCCTTTCATTATCCTTCAAAGTCTTTTTTCATTTTTGTGTAACATAATTTATAGGCACGGTAAATCAGAAGGCTGCAGTGAAATTAAAAGTATTATTTTCTAGGTATATTCTGTTGAATATATTTTGTTATATCCATAGGTGACAAAATAATTCAATTCAGGCATAGAGGAAGCTTGATTTATGAGTGTATGCTTTTTCATATTTTAAATATTTAATATGCTTTCAACTATGCCTTATTAGTATTAATCAGGTACATACATAGAAGCAATAAAAACACTTCAGATTTAACTTGTGGAGTTATGAAAACTTCATGGATTTGTAGGTAATTCTGTAAACTAAGAAACTTCTTTCCATAAAAATGTTTTGGAAGTTAAGTTCTCAGGAATTGCTTCTAATTTTAATTTTTCTCCCACTGTCTGATCAGGGTCTTAATAAATTATAACATCATAATAACCATGTAGTTGAGAAGATCCATAAGAGTAGCAGTTTTGCTAAGGTAATTCATGTTAGAGAGATCATCTTTTAAATATTAAGGAATTAAGTGCATAAAGTGATGGACAAGTCAAGTAGATCTGTTTGCTGATATAGTAGAAGTGTGGAAGAAGGAATTATGAGCTCTAGTGAGGAACATTTGATATTTGATGATAGTAATGGTTTAAAAATTTTTTTGATTATGACCAATAGTAAGAAATGGATTTTATATTGCATTTGATATGTGTATTGTATTTGTGTATTTATAAAAATAGATTATATATTTTAACAAGTATGTGCATTGTGTGTATGTATATTCATAAATGAAACATCCTTACCTCATGTGATGCATTCTATTTTATCTTTTATGCTGTTAAAAATGCAGTCTTGAGCCTTAAATGGATTTCATGTTCCATATTTGCAGCAGACTGGACTTCAGGCTACAGCCCTAAATATATGGCATTTTAGGGGTCTACATTTTCTTTTCCTATTTTGCTAGTCTTATCTTTTATCAATAAACAATCTCCTCCTCCTCATACTCCTACCATATGCTTATTCTCATGTGTCTGTTTCTCCTTTTCTACCATTCTTCCTCTCCAGTATTTATCAAGCCCTCACCATGAGCCAGGTGGTTTTGGGTGCTTTGTTCACAGTGTTCCTTGCTCACAGTGTTCCATTTGCCACTCTCCATAGCTTTTTGTTTAGCAAATACTATTTATCTCTTAAGACTGATTGAGGTCACCTCCTTTATCAATTTTTCCACAGATACCCAATCTCTTCCTCCTCCTCCCATGTAGTAGAATTTACTGTTGATTACTTTTTTGGAGGAGTGGTAAAAATTCTTAGCTTCCTGTAATATTTTATCAGAGATACTTGTTTACATTTCTCTCTCCCTCCCTGCTAGTCTGTAATCTTCTCAAATGCAGAGACTTTTATTTGTCCATTTTGTCATTGGAGCTTGATGTCCTGTGTTTGATGTGTGGTAGATGTTTACTGCTGGTGATCAATGTGTGCTTTGTTATGTGATCTTCTCTTGATAGGAGAAAAAACATCCTCCCTCTAAGAGAAAACAATTGCTTTAATGAAACAAGTTTTCTTTCCCACTGAGTAGGCAGTAAAGGGGAGAGAATGATGAGGGCTGATGATAATTGTGGGATGAAGGAGGGATAGAAAATGTCTTTTAGGATTCATTACTGGCCTTTTACTCCTGCTCCTAATCTTCCCATTTTAGGAATTTGTTGTCTTCTGCTACCCCATTTTTTGACTTTCTGGAGCCTCTTATATTTGACATGGCTCTTAACAAGATAAAACCCAAACCTGAGGTCTGGGGAGTCCTTACCCCCTTTGCCATAGCTGTGAAAGAAGGCTGACGTCTGTGACATTATAAACCTCTGCACATTTATAACATTAAGGACATTTGGGCTGGGTTCTAAATAATTAACTTCCAGAGTTTTTAAGCATAACAGTTTTCTAATTTGCATGTGACTTTGAATTAAAGTAGTACCAGCAGCTTGGATTTTACTCTGAAAACTATAGCAGTAGTCTTATTTTATACTCTTGCATATATATACATATGTAGATCTATAGATATTATTTTAAAATAATTGAACATTTTTCCTTAGAGTTTTATTTGGAATGGATGTAAACTTCACCCACAAAAGTAAAAGTAATTGTAATTGTTTGAGAAGTATAAATTCATAGGCAACTGTTAGAATGACATGAATAAAATTTAACACCCTTTAGCTTGTAATTTGAGATCACTTATTCTCTCTTGCAAGATACTATCTTAATTCTAGAGTTTCTGCCATAGCATTTAAGTAACATAATAAATACAGACTTATTCATTGATATCTATAATATTATGGACCAGATAGTTTTGGATACTGTTTATATTTCTGATACATTCCTTCTTTTTTAAATTTTTTTAGAAGATTTTATTTATTTTTATTCACAAGAGACAGAGAGAGAGAGAGAGAGACAGAGACACAGGCAGAGGGAGAAGCAGGCTCCATGCAGGGAGCCCGATGTGGGACTCGATCCTAGGACTCCAGGATCATGCCCTGGGCCGAAGGCAGGCTCCAAACCGCTGAGCCACCCAGGGATCCCCCCGATACATTTCTATACAGGAATTTGGGTCTAATATGTTTTACTGAAAGAGTAGCATTAAGTACTAATCTGTTCTGTTGGTATATCTGATTCAATGTTATCTTTTTTTTTAAACAATAAAATTGCTTTTAATGCAAACATTAAAAATGTTATTTTAAAAAAAGTTGTTAAAGAACATACCATGTAAATTTAATATTAACATACTTCTTATTTGGTCTCGTTCTAAGGCATTAGAGCATAGGATGTTTTTAATTGATTTCCATTATTGATTTCACGTTCATGTAAATAAAAGTGGGTAATATTTGAGTAAAGTTATTATTCTCTTTTTGGGTTAGTGACTTATTAAACAGAAGGATCTTATATTGTATTTTAATGAAGAGCATACTTTTGCCAGTATTCCAGGGTATGCAGCCAATTAAGCTCCTTTATTTTTCTTACTATTTATAAGCTTCTAGTTTAATGAGCTTTTGTTTTGTTTGTTAGACATTTTTGGCTCTCATAAACCAAGTGTTCCCTGCAGAAGAAGACAGCAAAAAAGATGTGGAAGATAATTGTAAGTATCAGGTTAAAAAATAGTTCTCAGGACAGAAAAGGAAACTTTCCTTCCAAAAAATAAACTAGTGGTTATATTACTAGGTATACTACACTGGTTCAGAAGAAATGTAGCCTTTTGATATGAAGTTCATGTGAATGGAGGAGCTCAAAAGACCTGAATTCATTATTGTTTCACATTTGCAGTTTGGTGAAAGAATCTCTTGAATGTCCTTTTAGTGTTATCTCAGTTGTGTAAATGTGGGCAATGGTTATAATTTACTATGAGGCCTGAACTAAATATTAAATATCTCTTGTTAACAGTTTTGAGAGAGTTATTTTGAAGCTCATCTAGAATCAGATCACTTTTGTAGTTGTATATGTAGTTCTGTAATTTGGAAATTGAGTCAGGAGGACCCATTTAATATCACTGTTTAAAGGAAACAAACATGTAACAAAAGTATAAGCACTAATTGCAAAATTGATTTTAGAACATTGTATTTTATCTTAGCGTATTTGGTGGAAAAAACTATCCAGTTGACCAGGCCATGTTTATTTTCAAGGTTTATAACATTTTCAAGGTTAAGCAGTTTCATTTTTTATTTGGCAATATATTTTTTAAGGATTTATTTATTTTAGAGAGAGAACGCACAAACAGGAGCAGGGACAGAGGGAAAGAGAGAGGGAGAGAAGCAGACTCCCTGCTGAGCATGTAACCCAATGTGGGACTCCACACGGGGCTCAATCTCAGGACCCTGGGATCATGACCTGAGCTGAAGTCAAGAGTTGGACACAACCAACTGAGCTATCCTTGCTCCCGTATTTGGCAATATTTAAAGGATCCTGTCCAGTTGCTTGAGTATCATTAATGATAATCTGACATTAAAAACTCTCCATTTAAAGAAAAAACCTGGCTGGTTTAGTCAGTAGAGCATGCATTTCTTGATCTCGGGGTTGTGGCTCTGAGCCCCACATTGGGTATAGAGATTTCTTAAAATCTTAAGGAAAAAAAAAGAGAAAGGAATGTATTCTGTCCTTGTTGATTTTTCTTTTGGAGTTCACCTTTGAGTATTCCTGTAAGGTCCTCATACATGAGTAGGACAATGGGGAATAGTGGAGTAATGAGAGAGCCAGGGACTCGGGGAGAACCTGAGTTCAGATTCTGACTGTGCTGTTAGGAAGCTGTGTACCTGTAGACAATTTATCTCTCTTCTTAGAGCTTCTGCATCTGTAAAATGAGAGTGATAATGTGTATGTTGCATGTTTAGAGATGATATATTTAAATTATGTGGTGCAGTGCCTGACCTCTAACAGTCTTTCAAATGGTAGCTGTTATTAGGTGTAGGAGATTGAGAAAAAAAAATGTAGAGTTTCTTTCCAGAATTGCTAGAGAATTTGTCTCATGGGATATTTTTCTGAACAGCATTCAGAACCAAAAAAAAAAAAAAAAAAAAAAGTAGCACAAATTTTCTTTGCTTTTTCTGTAAAATTCTGAGCATCTGATTTGATTAATATAGTCACTTTGTTGTATTGAAAGTATATTAAAATCAATGCTCTCTGAAATACTACTTTCCACTTGAATTGTATTGTTTTTCAACCAGCTTTCATTAATGTGTACTCACCTGGTACTCGTTAGATATACTCACCTGTTTGGAAATTTGTTGTTTAAAAATATCACTGTAACACAAATGTAAACTGGGTGTATTTTAAATTGGCTTTTGAGGTTTTACATGTACCAGAATTTTAAAAGATGGAATTAAATCTAACCTAGCAGGTGGATTTTAGCTTGGATCAAAGTGATTCAGATTAAGATAGTAGTATTGTTTTATTTTACTTTTCTTCTTCAAATATTTAGTGATTTGCAAATTTTATGTTTCAGGTTCACTAATGTATTTAAATGAAGCCACTCTTCTTCATAATATCAAAGTTCGATACAGTAAAGATAGAATTTATGTAAGTATTTTATATATGACTTAGGTTTTTGTGGAATAATTGCTTTACATGCTGCTTTTTGACTTTGTGAAGCTTGAAATTTTTAACAGGAAATCTTATTTGATCTTAGCCTGTTGAATAGAGTGTGACCTCCCTGAAGATAAGGATTCTTTTCTAGTTTACTGCTCTAACTCCAGAGCTTAGAACATGCATGGTACCTAGTAAACACTTAATAAATATTTGTGGAATGAAATAATGAATTTAGAGCATCATCTAATATCTTTCTGACTTAAAAATGTCCAATTGGATTGTTTCAAAAAACACTAGTTATTTGGGATTTTGATTTCTTGTCTTTGGTATATGTCTACAGATATTTCAGTTAATTCACTTTCCACATTGTTCTGCAAAAAAATTAAGGTTACTTATAAAGAATATATATTGAAATAAAAACTTTGATGACAAAGAAATGTCAATTAAAATAGAAAGCAGTTATCTGAGAAAATTTCCAGAACACTGGAAATAGAGCCTACATAGTTGCAGTATTTCATTAAATTCTAGATAACTTGCTTAAAAAAATCAGAATATTAAAAAATGAAAGAAAGTCCTTTTAATGTCAGTTAGGGTTTATACCACAATGGTCAGATGGATACTTGGCTAGTATGTTTTAATTATAATTATTCATTGGGCATGTATGAGGTTTTATTCTAATATATGGCCTAGTTGTAGATTCCTTTGTTGGCTGGAGATAAATTACCCACTGTAGTTCTCCTGTTATAAAGATAGGACTCCATTATTTTTGAAAGAAGAAAACACATGGCTTCTTTGACTCTTCCCAGATCAAATAGCAGTCTTAATCTTTTATATCACTATCAATTTGCCTAATTATACTCACTTAATTCTGACTAAATTACCTTTAGTCTTTGCCATCTGTCCAAATAGTGACAGCTGGGAAATAGAACTAGTCTTTTTTCATAAGAGTTTACTTGCTGTCTTTTAATTGTATACAATATTAGTCTTCACTTTCTTCTTTGATTTTTTTCAAAAGTGACTTAACAGAGAATATATTTCGGTTGATATATGGCAGTTTTTGATTAGAAATATATTTAGAAGCAAAATTCACTCAGCAGACTAATATTGGGCATCTGATGTATGCTAAATGCTGTGTTAGTTACCGAAATAATACAGATTTTTAAAATTCGTTAAAACAGTTGAACTTGTAATAAGTCATTAAAAGTTGATTTGGATCTAACCAGGAAGCATCAACTTTCAAGTAGAAATGGTCACTATTTTTTCTGTACATGTCTTATATTACTTGGTGATAGAACAGTCGTATTTATTTGAGAAAATTTTAATTGTTTTAATATTTTTTCTAGAAGTTTGGAAAATTTTTACTATTACAGGAAAGATTATACTTTTTAGGAACTGAGATACTTTATTTTTATTTGGGATATATTGGTCTTTTGCTAAGTTTCCTGTGTTGCAGTGATTGCTGACTGTGACCATTAATAACTGAAGGTTTTAAATGCATATTAGTTATGTTTCCAAAAAAATTGTCTTTTTTCCACATTTAGTTGATGTACAAGTCTTCTAAATTGCATGATTGATAGAAAAAAATTATCCATTTGTGAAATTTAAGTTTTTGTTTTTCATGTATAATGTCTATATCTTCCTGGAGTATTTTAGGGTTATTCCTAGCTTTTTTGACCTTTCTTTTCTTAAGATATGTATGCAGTTGGGCACATGAGCTGTTAGATAGTGGCTCTTTGGAATCATCATCTTCTTTTTGGAAAACTAGTTTTTTCAAAGTTATCTGAGGCCATGATTGGTATATTTTTTTCCTAGTCAATTATGTCTTTTAGTTATAAAACCATTAAAAATCAGTAATATGTGACTAATAGTAATTATTACTATAACGTTTGGAAGAATGGAAGCAGTTTGGAATAAGAGTTTAAATTTGATTTTTTTCTATTTCTCATCAACCAGAATTATCACTGTTCTTCCTTAGAATTTGAGTAGAACCAAAAAAAAAAGAAAGAAAAAAGAATTTGAGTAGAACAATAGCTGACTCACATTTAACATTTTTATTGGTTACTAAAATCTCCCAAGGAAAGATTATCACCTGGAAATGAAAAATTTTTTACACCACTGCTGTAAACATGTTTGAGAACATTCATTGAATTTTAGATTAGTAGTCTGAGAGTTCAGGGTTTCCGCATCATTTCCCTTCTACGACTAGAAGCAGAAAAGAGAAAAGTATGGTTCTGTCTGCACTAGTTCGGCCAGTAAACCACAACTAATTGCTAAACCACAACTCTTTTTCTACCCACAAGGAATTTTATAAATCCTATTGGTGCATTTTTCTGGTCTTTTAGAGCCACAGTTAAATTCCAGAGTTAAAAGCAAACTTAAGTTGCTCATTAAGCCTGTCAATATTCTAGGCAATGGTAAGCATATGTTGTTTTTCAAAATCTGGGACCAAGTGGTCACTAGAGCACTACATTAATCCTTGCCTTTCAGTGATAGAGATTGGCCTAAGCATCCTCTGAGCTTTATTAAGCTCTTTGGTAGCGGTGTAAATAAAGTAAGTCCAAGTGAGGAATATAAAGACCAAGACTCAAGCTGTAGGAATAGAAGTTGGAGAGTAGATTTCTTAAGTAGAGTCAACAGAAGAAGGCTGATTGAATTAGAGGCTTAGACTCAGCCTCTGTCTCACTGTCTGTGGTGGCTTGGTGGTAATGCCATGAACCTGGAGAAGGGGAGGAGCATATGGGTGGAGAATGTTCTCTTTGAGGCAAAAAGGGTACAAGAAAGATAATTTTGGGTGTTCTAAATTTGAAATGTGTATAGATGAGAAGATGAAAATATTAAGAGTTAGAGAGGGGCAGCCCCAGTGGCTTAGCGGTTTAGTGCTGCCTTCAGCCTGGGGTATGATCCTGGAGATCTGGGATTGAGTCCCATGTTGGGCTCCCTGCATGGAGCCTGCTTCTCCCTCTGCCTGTGTCTATGCCTCTCTCTCTCTGTATCTCTCATGAATAAATAAATAAAATATTTTTTAAAAAAGAGAGAAATATGGGTCCTGTAGAAGGTACGTTTAGGGCTAGAAATACAGATTTGGAAGTCCTAATTTATATACAGAATTAAAGGTGTCTATTTGCTGTATTTTCTTTCTCCTGGGAGCCTTGTTTGGTTTTATTTTATTATTATTTTTTAAGCCATTTTTTAAAAAGATTTTATTTATTCATAGAGATGCAGAGAGAGAGAGAGAGAGAGAGAGAGGCAGAGACACAGGCAGAGGGAGAAGCAGGCTCCATGCAGAGAGCCTGACATGGGACTCGATCCAGGGTCTCCAGGATCATGCCCTGGGCTGCAGGCAGTGCTAAACCGCTGCGCCACTGGGGCTGCCCGCCTTGTTTGGTTTTAAATGAAAATAGTAATTGGAAAGTTTTATGTTTATGCTTTTTCTGTTTAGACATATGTCGCCAACATTCTGATTGCAGTGAACCCCTACTTTGACATACCTAAAATATATAGTTCAGAAACAATAAAGTCATATCAAGGAAAATCCCTTGGAACAATGCCACCACATGTCTTTGCAATTGGTAAGTAATTTCATTGTTTTTTTTTCCCCCCTTATACTGTACAAATTTACTGTTTTTCTTTTGGATTAATAAAAGATACCATGAGTTGAATATGTATTTTGGTGGACCTTTATACATATTGAATGTATCACCATTATTTAGGGTTGTGTATCTTACACAGGACGGGGTATAATAATGTATGTCATTATTTTTTTTTTAATTTGTCTGTGTTCTTTTAATTATGTTTACCCAGTTGAAAGTAGGAAATGTTAAATTTGTGTTCTTTTAAGTATGTCTACCCAGTTGAAAGTAGGATGTAATAAAAGCTGACCTAATGGTTCTTTTTGACTCCTTGACAGGATCAGTTTCATCTTAAAAGTGTCCTCCTTCATAGCTTTGAGGCCCAGGCCTTCCATTGTTACCCAGGTCATCACTTGTGAGTGTTTTACTAGGGCTAGATATGAGCTGTAAGAGCAGACATCTTCCCTGCCTTTACTTGCATCAGGGCTTTATAAATGTTAAGAATTGGAAATGGTATATGCTTCATATCTCTAGGGAATCTGTGGAAAGACAGGGGTCTTTGCCTCTCTCAGCTTTTCTCTCATCTTGAAGGACTTTAGCTTTGAGGAACACAGAGATGTGTGTTTTGACACAGACACCCCCACCATAACCCTCTGGATCCAAACATAGCCAGAAGTTAAATGACGACATATTTTGGTAGTAGTTCTTAGGGCAGTCTGTTTCTCCTTGCGCTTTCTTTTCTTGCCTACGTTTTGACCAAACCAGGCTTCACTTCCCAATTTGGCTGACTTATATACTAGGCAGAGTGAATATATCGGCCAAATCCAGTGCAATAGCAGATTGACTTTCGGTTCTGAGATGCTCTAATGAGCATTAGTATATTTTCTGTCAGCTAGCAAAATGGCACAAAATTCTTTGAACCTGAATATGACCCAGCTCATCTCTGGAGAGAAATCACTTACTTAAAATGTAAATACTCTGACTTTTATTTTTAGTTGTTTACTGCTAAGAAAATGTCTAGAATGATATTATGAAAGTCAGTAGAACAGATTACTGATAAATTTTCTCCCTGTTGTAGCCCCTGGTCAGAAGGATAGGTACATTCTTGCATGTAGTCTCCATTTGGTCCAATAGAGTAAAAGCCATTTGCAAAGCCTTGTACCCATTTGTATGGGTAGCACATGTCTGAAATGGGAAATAGTCTTCTAGGATTAAATTGGTTAGACCTAATTTTGAATTAAAATTGTTTTAATATGAGACCACTTCCACAATTAAATTGTGTTCAACTTGTCTTTGTAATACTACTACACTGATTTTGCAATTATGAATTTTTTCCTCCAGCAGAACTTTTGGTTTCCAGATTTCTTAATTGGTAGCTGTTGCTTACTTTTCTCTGGGGCCTTCATTAGTTATGTGTACTGAGCTTTTTTTTTTTTTTTTTTGTTTAAGATCTGCTCTGGAATTAGGAAGAATTGAGCCATAGGTCATAATATGAAGATACTCTAGTACAAATATAAGAGTTGTTTATTGGAATTTCATATTACTTAGCTGTCAGAGTAATAAGATAGGACATTTAAAATAAAACTTCTAGAGGTGTTTTGAACACTTGGAGTGATTTTATTTTAAAATGTTACTAATTGTAAATACACATTTATAATTTCTTTGAGAGCAGGTGCTTTTTGATTAAAACAACTATCATTTGTATCATTTAGTAAATTTGTATTTAGTACACCATTTATCATTAATGTGTTACTTTGACCGTAGCTGATAAGGCTTTTCGAGATATGAAGGTACTCAAGATGAGTCAGTCTATCATCGTATCTGGAGAATCAGGAGCTGGCAAAACAGAAAATACAAAATTTGTTCTAAGGTGAGGAGTTTTTAGCTAACCTGGAATATTTTGAACAGGTTGATTCTTTTTTTTTTTTGGTAAAAAATATATAAAATAACACTTACCAGTTTAAGCATTTCTCAGTGTACAGTTCAGTAGTATTAAGTATATTAATAGTTTTTTCAGTCAATCTCCAGAACTTTTTATCTCACAAAACTGAAATTCTGTGTCTGTTAAACAACTCCATTTTCTCTTGTCCCAGCCTCTGGCAACTATCCTTTTGCTTTCTGCTTCTGTAATTTTGACTATTCTAGATACCTCATATAGTAAATCATACAGTAATTGTCTTTCTGTGACTGCTTATCTCACTTAGCATAATATCCTTAAGTTTTATCCATGTTGTATCATGTGTCACAATTTCCTTTTTAAGGCTGAATAATATTCCATTATGTATATATACCACATTTTGTTTACCCATTCATTCATCAGTGGGCACTTTGGTTGCTTCCAGATCTTGGCTGTTGGGAATAGTGCTGCTATGAACATGTTATTAACAAAGAGATACAAATACCTCTTTGGTTGAACAGGTTGACTTTTGTATACTTTTGCATACTTTATTGTATTTTTAAAATGGTTTTATTTTTAAATTTATTGTTATTATTTTTTTAGAGAGGGAGAGGTGGGGAGGGGCAAAAGGAGAGAGAATCTTAAGCAGGCTCTACACCCAGCATAGATCCTGATGCAGGGCTTGATCTCACACCCTGAGATCATGACTGGGCTAAAAATCAAGAGTCAGATTAATTGACTAAGCCACCCAGGTGTGCCCCTAAAGATTTTATTTTAAATAAGATCTACATCCAACATGAGACTTGGACTCACAACCCTGAGATCAAGAGTTGCATGCTCTACTGACTGAGCCAGCCAGGTGCCTCTTGTAAACTTTATGACATAGTTTGAAATGGTAGGTTCTATCCCTTTTAAAAACAGACACCTTATGTGGTAGCTAAGCCATAGATTATTGAAAACTAGCTCTGACATGCTCTTATGGGGATCCTAAAGGAGACCCATGCTGGTTATGCAAAGGGAAATCTAGAAATGATCCTTCAAAATTCAACCTTTACATCCTCTTCTCAGTATTCCTGCTATTAGTGTGGTTGACACCATTTTTTTTTTACCTTAAGCTTATGACAGCTTTTTTATTTCTGTCTCCCCATAACCCTCTTCTCAGTGTATCCCCTTTGTTGCCATCAAATTAAACTCTACACATTGTTTAGAATCATTGCATTACAAATATGGAAGGAACCATAGAACTCATTAGTTTAGTTCCTACAGTTTATATACTTAGGGATGTTAAATCTAATGTCGAAGCTACTGCTAGGACCAGTGCATTCTGAATTCTCACCAGTGTTATTCCCTCTGTATTACAGTCTTTTTTTTTTTTTTTAAATTTATGATAGTCACACAAACAGAGAGAGAGAGAGAGAGGCAGAGACATAGGCAGAGGGAGAAGCAGGCTCCATGCACCGGGAGCCCGACGTGGGATTCGATCCCGGGTCTCCAGGATCGCGCCCTGGGCCAAAGGCAGGCACTAAACCGCTGCGCCACCCAGGGATCCCTTGTATTACAGTCTTAATCAATTAATTGCTGCTGGGTCCCTTCTTGAAAATTTGCTATTTTTTTATACAGATGTATACTATTCAGTTATTTGTGTGAAATAATTTAGAAGTTTGTTATTGTCTATTATGTATATGCAGTTTTGGTTAAATGAGTACTTCCTAATACTCTGGGAATTCTAAGCAATTCAGTGTCTTTTTCTTTTGTATGTAAGAGTCATATGTTGAGTCTGTGGTTTATATACATCTTTAAAAATGAATAACTTAGAAACTGTAAACTTATAATACACACTTAAATTGTAAGTCAAAGATTACTTTTTGTTTTGAAATGTTCCAGGAAAATAGTTGTTCCATCATGTTTAATCTTTGGCTAAAACAACACAAAGAGTGGTGACTTCCTATTGTTCAGTGGCAGATTACTTTATTTGCTCTAACCATAAAGATTGAATTAATACCCTATCACAGAAGACTTTGGAATCTTAGTAGAAGATACATATTCCTGTGTGAAATGTGTGGCATATTTAAAACCAAATAGTTGGTTAAAGTCAGAGTATTTCGAAAAACAGTTTTTAAAATGATGCTGATTTAGCTGTTCAAGGTAATCCAAATAGAATTTTAAATGTTTAAAAAACTGTAATGGGCACCTGGGGGGCTCAGTTGGTTAAGCACCCAGCTCTTGATTTCAGCTCAGGTTTGGATCAGCTCAGGGTTGTGAGATCGAGCTCCAAGTCAGGCTCCTCACTGAGCATGGAGCCTGCTTAAGATTCTCTTTGCCACTTGGCATCAGGCTCCATGCTCAGCAGGGAGTCTTCTTGAGGATTCTTTCTCTTCCTTTCCCTCTGTCCCTCCCCTGCTTACATTTTCTCTTTTTCTCTCTCTCAAATAAATAAATCTCAAAAAAATATATAAATTTGTAAATTTTAAATGAATAGTTTCAGTGATGATCCAGGTTTAAATTTTACATGTATTAAATAATATTAAAGTTATAACTGTAATGTGTACAATATTATTGTCATGTAAATTTTTTATCCTATATTTTAAACAGATATCTGACTGAATCCTATGGAACAGGTCAAGATATTGATGATAGAATTGTTGAAGGTATTGTTAATTTTTAAAATTCTTATTTTTTATTGTTAGATACATACTGAAATTAACTTATGAGAATCCTCTAAGTGATCTGGAATACTCTCCCAGAGATCCAGAAGACTCTTCCATCTCCTCCAGATCTTTATTCAGATATAACGTCTGAGATTTTTAAATGTCTATTGTTTTTCCTCTCACTCCATGTTAAGTGCTAAGAGGGTAGCGATTTTTATATATTACAATCTCCTGGAATAGTGTCTGATACATGAGATATGCCCCATAAATTTTTCTAGGATGAATGAAAGAAATATAGGAAGCATTCTGGACTCTTAATTTGCTTTATTGACCTTGTTTTTTGTAAAGGAGAGAGGAAGAGGGTTATTTGGAATTAAAATGCTTTTTTGGGGAAATTTTAGTGAATTAGTACAATTGGAAGGCAGGAGTCTGTAAATTGATTTCTTTAAGGTCAATGCTTGCATACCCCTTAGAAAGTTTTCTCATATCCCATCTGGATACTGCTGGTCTAGTCAGCCACCATGGTTGAATCTATACCACTCTCCTGCATCGTAGATTCCTCTCTGGTCTCCCCACTTATATTCTTGTTTACCTGTAATTTGTTCTCTGTGTGGAAGTTGGGATGATCTCTTTTGCTTTCAGTCTTTTAATGGCTTCATATTGCTCTCAAGAGAAAGCTGAAAATCTGTAACATCGCTAACAGTGCTACTTGTGGTCTGGCCTTTGCCTCCTCTTTCAAATGGAGTCATTGTTCTTTTGAATCCTTATACATTAGTCATGTCAGTCTCCTTCTAGTTTTTTTGAGATGTTTTAAGCTTATGTGGATACTCTTTTTCCTTCTTTCTTCCTCACTTTCCAGTATGAGGCACTCAGTAAGGATTTTAATAATGATGATGAAATTAACATATGTGAGATGTATTATGCATTGTCTGATTTGCTGGAAATCTGTTCTTAATTTAAATCCCTACAGAATGAGGTAGGTACTATTTTATGCCTACTTTAGAGATTAAAAACTGAGGTAAAAAGACTTTAAGTGGCTTGCTGAAGAGTGTATAGCTCATCAACTGTGGAAGTGGAGTATAATTAACTCAGGCATCTTAGCTATGTGCTATACTAAGAGCATATTTTAACACTCATACTATTTTAAAGAAAAATTTCATTTAAACAAAAAATTTATTAAGGGCCTTTTGTGTGTCTGTATTTTGCTAAATCATAACTAGCAAATACTATGTACATTTTTCACAATTATGTGAAATATACATGTAGATGAACATAAAAACTCTAATAAACATTTTTAAAGTTTACATCAATAAAGTTTTTTGTGTTTCTTGATTAAATAATTTTATAAATTTACTTACATTTCTCACTATGGTATTGTAACACACCCAGGTATGAAGATCTCTTAAGTAATGCTTTATTCACAGTAAAGTACCTCACTTTAATGAAGAAATCACCCTTTAAAATTGAATAAGTAGGGATCCCTGGGTGGTGCAGCGGTTTGGCGCCTGCCTTTGGCCCAGGGTGCAATCCTGGAGACCCGTCCAATCCCACGTTGGGCTCCCGGTGCATGGAGCCTGTTTCTCCCTCTGCCTGTATCTCTGCCTCTCTCTCTGTCTCTGTGTGACTATCATAAATAATAAATAAAAATTTAAAAAAAAAGATAGAAGCTACTCTTTAAAAAAAATTGAATAAGTAAATTAACAAGAACAAATTACGGGTTAATTCAATAGAATACTAATTAGTATTCTGATTTGTTTACTTGAGGTGCAAACTCACTTGCGAACTGGCTATAAACCTGGGTTCTTCTGAGGGAATGTGGTTTGTATATATGCAGTGTGCTGTAGTTGAGAAAAGTTGGAAACTATTATTCCAGATGTTTCCACAGCTCCTTACTGGAGGATGGTAGATGTTAACTAGCAGAAAATAGAATTATCATTTGATGCTGTCTTTAATTGAAGATTGGTTGTTGGTTTTAGAATGAGTATATCAGTAGCATGACTGTAATTTTCTGATAGACTGTTATACTAATTTTGGATATTTTACTTAACATTTAAGTATTTTGGCAAAAAGTAGTAGACTGATAAGGAGTTGGGGAGACTTGTAATTGAGTCCCCCTTTGGCCAGTACCAGTCATGTGGCTTTCCACAAGGCAGTTGACTTTGTTGGGCCTCAGTTTTCTTGCCCATCTGAAAGGTTAGGTATACATGCAAACATTTCTTTCAGTTTTAATATTTTCTTACATTTTTTGGCAAGTGAAATAACTGGAGAGTGATTTTTGAAAGGGTTTGGATACTTGTTAAGCTTTCTACTGTGTATAGAACAAGAGAGATGAACTTTAAATGATTTCATGAGAAAAATTTTAGTAATAAACATTGGGAAGCAACTTATGAGGTTGCAGATGGAGAATATGTAAGATTGATACTAACCTTGGATGTTTGTAGTAAAGACTGGTGAGTATAAGAATAGATTTTTTTTTAAAAGATTTTATTTATTCGTGAAAGAGACAGAGAGACAGAGACATAGGCAGAGGGAGAAGCAGGCTCCCTGTGGGGAGCGTGATGTGGAACTTGATCCCCGGGCCCCAAGATCATGACCTGAGTCAAAGGCAGATGCTCAACCACTGAGCCACCCAGGTGCCCCAAGAATAGACTCTTAATAGAGGTGCCTGGGTGGCTTAGTTGGTTGTGATTAACTCTTGATCTCAGATTGGGTCTTAATCTCAGGGTCATGAGTTCAAGCCCTGCATTGAGCTCCATATTGGGTATAGAGCCTACAAAACAAACAGTAGACTCTAATAAACCTTTTTCAGTCATGTAGTATGTTTAAGTGATTATAAGATTAAAAAAATTAAAATTTTACATTTGTTCATTGGGAGTTTTATTTACATTTAAAAATATTTTTATTGCTGAGTGAAGTAAGTCAATCGGAGAAGGACAAATATTATATGTTCTCATTCATTTGGGGAATATAAATAATAGTGAAAGGGAATATAAGGGAAGGGAGAGGAAATGTGTGGGAAATATCAGAAAGGGAGACAGAACATAAAGACTCCTAACTCTGGGAAACGAACTAGGGGTGGTAGAAGGGGAGGAGGGCGGGGGATGGGAGTGAATGGTTGACGGGCACTGGGGGTTATTCTGTATGTTGGTAAATTGAACACCAATAAAAAATAAATTTTAAAAAAATTTAAAAAAATTTTATTAAGTTATTTTAATTCCACTATAATTAACATACAGTATTATATTAGTTTCAGGTGTACAATATAGTGATTCAGTAATTTTGTACATCATTACTCAGTGCTCATCATAAATGTACTCTTAATTCCCTTCACTTATTTTACCTCTCTCTCTCCTATCTACCTCCCCTCTGATATGGTTTATTTTATTTTATTTCCTTTATTTTATTTATTTATTTATTTATTTATTTATTTATTTATTTATTTATTTATTTTTAGCTGGGTACAGTATACTTTATTGATGGTACATGACAAGGTAGGGCTCCCCAAGCCCCTTCCCTTCCTGGGTCTGGGATGTAAACTGGAGGTCAGGAGATTCTCAGTATGTTGGGGGATTAAGTTGGGGCAGGGACTCCCCAGCAGCTGAGGGCCTCTCTCTTTCTCTTGTTCTTGCTGGGGCTGGTGGTCCAGGAGGCTCTTACTCCTTGGAGGCCATGTGGACCATGAGGTCCACCACCCGGTTGCTGTAGAATTCATTGTCATACCAGGAAGTGAGCTTGATGAAGTGGTCATTGAGGGCAATGCCAGCCCCAGTGTTGAAGGTGGAAGAGTGGCTGTCACTGTTGAAGTCACAGGAGACAACCTGGTTCTCAGTGTAGCCCAGGATGCCCTTGAGGGGGCCTTCCAGTGCCTGCTTCACCACCTTCTTGATGTCGTCACATTTGGCAGCTTTCTCCAGGGGGCATGTCAGATTCACAGCTGACACGTTGGGGGTGGGGACACGGAAGGCCATGCCAGTGAGCTTCCCATTCAGCTCAGGGATGACCTTGCCCACAGCCTTGGCGGCGCCAGTGGAAGCAGGGATGATGTTCTGGGCAGCCCCTTGGCCGTCACACCACAGCTGCCCAGAGGGGCCATCCACAGTGTTCTGGGTGGCAGTGATGGCATGGACGGTGGTCATGAGGCCTTCCATGATGCCGAAGTAGTCATGGATGACGTTGGCCAGAGGAGCCAAGCAGTTGGTGGTGCAGGAGGCATTGCTGACAATCTTGAGGAAGTTGTTCTCATGGTTCACGCCCATCACAAATGTGGGGGCATCAGCAGAAGTTGCAGAGATGATGACCCTCTTGGCCCCGCCCTTCAAGTGAGCCCCAGCCTTTTCCATGGTGATGAAGACTGTAGTGGGCTCCACAATATACTCAGCACCAGCATCACCCCATTTGATGTTGGTGGGATCTCACTCCTGGAAGATGGAGATGGACTTCCCATTGATGACAAGTTTCCCATTCTCAGCCTTGACTGTGCCGTGGAATTTGTCGTGGGTAGAATCATACTGGACCATGTACACCATGTAGTTGAGGTCAATGAAGGGGTCCTTGATGGCAACAATATCCACTTTGCCAGAGTTAAAAGCAGCCCTGGTGATGAGGTTCCCAATACGGCCAAATCTGTTCACTCTGATCTTCACCATCGTGTCTCAGGGACGCAGCTAGCATTGCACCAGAAGATGCGGCTGTCTGTGGAACGGGGAGGAGCAGAGAGCCTGATATGGTTTATTTTAAATGAGTACCCTCAATTAAAGTTACTATTTTTTTCAATAAGAACATTTTTTATTTTTTATTTCTTTTAAAGATTTTATTATTCACGAGAGACAGGGAGAGAGGCAGAGACGCAGGCAGAGGGAGAAGCAGGCTCCATGCAGAACCCCGATGTGGGACTCGATCCTGGGACTCCAGGATCATGCTCTGGGCCGAAGGCAGGTGCCAAACCACTGAGCCACCCAGGCGTCCCAAGAAAATTTTTTATTAAAGCATACTTCAGGATACATGGTTCTAAAAGATATACATAAAACATTCTATCCAAGAAAAATAGAATACACATTTTCCTTAGGTACAAACAGAAGAATTCCCAGAAGAATCTAAATCACATAGAAAGAGACATGACAAATATTACAAATTTAAGAGGACTGAAATTATACCAGGTATATTCTCTAACCACAGTGGTGCAAAACTAACAATAAAAAAATTAACAAACAAAGCTGGAAAATCTACAATGTAAATATTATATATTTAATACATAAATATTAAGCAGTACACTATTGCACAAACAGTAGAGCAAATAAGAAATCAAATGGTAAATCAAAGTATGTCTCAAAAGAAAAAGAAAGCACAATATTCCAAAATCTGTGGGATGTAGCAAAAGCAGATGTTAGAGTGAAATTTATGCTATAAATTCTTGTATTAAGAGAAAAAGTTCAAATGAAGAACATTACACCACAAGGACCTAGAAAAAGAAGAAACTTATCTGATTGCTGAAATTTAGTAGAGGAAGGAAACAACAAAGAAAAATCCGAAATAATATAGAGACGATAAACAATAACATAACATTGAAAGTAATGACCAGTTTTTCCAAAAAACAAAGCTGGTAGTGCTTTAACTGCATTAGGAAAAAAAGGAGAAGACTTGAAAACCAAAATGAGAAATGGAAAAGAAAATAATATAAGAGATAGCCACAGAAATACATAGTGTGGTAACAGATTACTGTAAACAGTGATAGACTAACAGATATCTTAGAAAAAAACCAGATAATTCCTAAAAATGTACAAGTTACTACAATTGAATCATGAATCTTGAATCCAAAAAATAGGACATCTTCTTAGACCAATAATAAGAATGGATATTGAGTTAGGAATCAAAAATCTCCTGGCACAGAAAAGCCCAAGACCACATTGGCTTTATTGGTAAATTCTACCAAAACATTAAAAAAAATTAGTGACAGTCTTTATCAAAATCTGACAAATAATGGAATAGAGCACATTCAAAATCATTCCATGAGGCCAGTACCCTCTTGTCACCAAAGCAGGATAAAAACAATACAAGAAGGAAAAAAGTCTAGTTTGAAGGATGCCTGGGTGGCTCAGTCATTTAAGAGTCTGCCTTTAGCTCAGGTCATGATCCCCGGGTCCTGGGATCAAGCCCTGAGTCTGGCTTCCTGCTCAGCAGAGAGCCTGCTTCTCCCTCTTTCTTTGCCCCTGCCCCTGCTTGTACTCTCTCTCTTTCAAATAAATAAATCTTAAAAAAAAAAAAAGTCTAGTTCAATATAGGTATTGCTTCTCTTTCTTTTAATGTCCATTTGTGTGTTAAATGTTTCTCCACCTCTTCACTTTCAATCTGTAGGTGTCTTTGAGTTTAAAATGAGTCTCTTGTAGGCTGGGATTCTAAAAACTATTGTTCTGAGGATCTTTTTTAGTCATTCTGTAAACTTATATGTTAGATTTTGTTGAATGTACATGGAAAAATGTTAAATCTGGAGGTTTTATTAATATATAAAATGTTTTAGGAAAGTAAGTCAACTAATAACTTCTGACTTGTATTTTGTTCACCAGGGGTTTACTGTTCTCTAATCACTATTCCTTTATGGCTGATGTACTTGTGAAAACATTATAATTTTTAGGGAGTAATTTTTAAAGTTGACTTCTAAATTTTGTAACCTAATGACTTTTTAAAATTTAGTCTTTTCCATATCATTTACATATGGTAAAGGAAGAGTAGTTTGGAATAAGTTTCCAAATTTGGGTAGGGCATTACTCATAATTTACATAATTTGAGTAATTTTCCCATCTTCTGTACTTTAATAGGGTCTGAATATAATGGTAGTCAATAAATATTTGAGAGATTTGACATTATCTGTGAATTCCTTCATGGTAATATTTATGAAAATATTTTTTCTATCTCTATTAATAAGGAAACATACTATACATATTGTTTCATAATTTTCCTTCATACTATTTGTTGATGAAATATTTTTATTTCTTTTTCAATAGCTAACCCTCTTTTAGAAGCCTTTGGAAATGCAAAGACTGTTCGGAACAATAATAGCAGTAGATTTGGAAAATTCGTAGAAATACATTTCAATGAAAAGGTAAGTGAGAGTGAGTTTGGGGATGTTTGGAAAGTGTTTGTGAAAAACACAAGGGTCTTGAGGTGCCTGGGTCGCTTAGTTGATTAAGTGTCAACTCTTGATCTGGGTTCACATCTTGATCTCAGGGTCATGAGTTCAAATGCTGAGTTGGGCTCCTACCTGGGCATGGAGCCTACTTCAAAAAAGAAAGAAAAACACAAGGGTCTTGTTAGAATTGGTGCTGTACTTGAACTTTTGGTAAATCCATTTGAGTTTTTCTCTGTTACTTTAGTTAACTGGGAGAATATATGTATTTAGTATAACCTTTGTAAATATTGTAAGCTTACATTTATTTAGTTATCTGCTATTTTCCTTGATAAATATTACAACCTTTTTGATATAGACAAATGTTTATTAGAAAAATAATTCAGCATTGGGTAGGGTATGCTTTCAGACCTTAAATACAAACCTGTATTTTCTCTGTTTTGTTTTTCAGAGTTCAGTTGTTGGAGGATTTGTTTCACATTATCTTCTAGAGAAATCTAGAATCTGTGTTCAAGGCAAAGAGGAAAGGAATTATCATATCTTTTATAGGTTGTGTGCTGGTGCTTCTGAAGATATTAGGGAAAAACTTCATTTGAGCTCCCCAGATCATTTTCGGGTAGGTTGGATGAAAAGAAATTATATACAATTTTTGCAAATTGAATTGCTTCCAATTCTAAAACTTATTTTGATGGATTCTGATACCTAGTTGTATGTAACTTAGGTTAAATCCATGTAACGTGATAGAACATAGGTTTCTATTGAGATTTACTGCTAAATTTATAACACTATATGAGGAGATATATAATGGGAAAGAAAAAGGGATATATGGGAAACCACTTATCAATTTAAACTCCTTAAGAAATTTATAATCTGTAATGCTGGCTTTAAAGTTATTTTTGACTTATTTGTTAAAAAAAGTTTTCACCTCTGAATTAATAATGGACCCATGATTGTCTTCCTTAATTCAACAGTAAATATTTATTGCTTGCCCATTGGGTACCAGGCATTGTGCGTGGGTGAAAAAGATGAACAGTTCCTGCTCATGAGCAACTTAGAATCTGGTGGGAAACACATACACACACACAGATGCACAAACACATATAGTCTGACTGATAGGTTGAATGATTAGAGAGAGATATACATAGAATGCTGGGGAATTTGGAAAAACTTCAAGGAACAACTGATGTTTGATTAGAATCCTGAATGATTTTCAAGTGTTAACTAGAGGAAGAAGTAAACACTTGAATACTACAGAGTATTCTTAGTAGATCGAAAAAGATGAACAAAGACAAGAAACAGCTTATAGAGTAAGGCAGGAAGTGGTGGTAGTGAGGCTAGAAAGTTTGGTCTTCTGTAGTTAATAAGGAGCTATTGAAGGGATTTAAGTAGAAAGTTGGATATCAGGTCTATATTTACCTCTGGCTTTAAAATGGAAGGTGTCTTTAAGCAGGTAAGGTAGGAAATGGGTAGAAAATGCAACTATGGGTAAACTGGTTGGAAACCTGTGGCTATAGTAGAAGTAAATTACTTAGTGCTTGAATTTGGTTACCGAGGATGGGATGTCCAAAATACTAGGAGATAAAATTGATAGAACTTGGAGACTGAGTATTGTTAGGGAAGAGTAGTTTGGAATAATTTTCCAAATTTGAGTAGGATAACTGGGTGGGTGTAAATACCATACTAGGGCCAGATGGAAGATTTGTGGCATATAGGATGAGTTTAGTTTTGGAATCTACAGATCATTTTAGGGGAGAGGATTAGAAGACAGTTGAGGGCGGCCCGGGTGGCTCAGCGGTTTAGCACCACCTTCAGTCCAGGGCATGATCCTGGAGACCTGGGATCGAGTCCCACGTCAGGCTCCCTGCATGTAGCCTGCTTCTCCCTCTGCCTGTGTCTCTGCCTCTCTCTCTCTTTCTGTGTCTCTCAGGAATAAATAAATAAAATCTTTTAAAAAATCATTTAAAAAGAAGACAGTTGAGTTGGGTATACTAAGCTGAAGATTATTTTTTGTGCTGTAGTGATACGTTTGGGAGATGTCAGTACTCTGGTAAGAGTTAAAACTGTGACAATGAGTAGATGAGATTGTCCAGAGAGATTGTGTAATATTGAAAAGCACGTGCCAGGATCCAGACTCTGGAATTTGAAGAATATGAGTGTTGAAGAGTTGCCCAAGAAAGAAAGCACAGGTGGAATTGTGTGAGAAGTACAAGGAAAATCAGTAGTGCCAAGAATCACAAGCCAGTTCAAGAATTTCAAGAAGTGGTGACCGGGGATGGTTAGCATCGTTTATAAATTTGCAGCTAAGAAACAGTGTCCCTGTGAGGAGTACGTGGGAATTACGGGAATGGGTAAGGAATGCAGCTTGAGTAAAGTTCTCCAGGTGATTCTGATAATCATATTTGGGTAGGAATCCTCCACATGAGAATCATGACACATATATTTAATTATTGTTCTCTGTGTGTATTTGTAATTTGGCTTTTTTTTTTTAAAGATTTTATTTACTTATCAATGAGGGACATAGAGAGAGAGAGAGAGAGAGAGAGACAGAGAGAGAGAGAGGTGCAGAGACACAGGCAGAGGGAGAAACAGGCTCCATGCAGGGAGCCCGATGTGGGACTTGATCCCGTGACTCCAGGATGATGCCCTGGGCCAAATGCAGGCGCTAAACTGCTGAGCCACCCAGGGATCCCCGTAATTTGGCTTTTATTGCTACTTCAGTCAGTTCTTTTAATATGTATTTGGAAAATTTAAAATTTCTGTGTTAAAATGCTTTATAACGGCATCTGTTTATATCCTTCTACAATGTCTCACCTTCTCTAGAACTCATCAAATTAATTGGGATTTTTAGTTGCCCACATTATCTTCATGAAAGTAGAAGAGGTATTTCTCTACAATGATTTTTAGAAAAGAAGTATAAGTTACAATGAATCATATAAAATTTAATGATGATGTGGCTTTGTTGCCACTGAGTTAATGATAAAGTAATGCAACTATCCTTAATTTAGCATTTCTTTTTGTTTGGAGGCTTGGGAGCATATATTTTGTGTGTTTTACAGTGTATAACCTTTCCTGGCACAATGGCAGGCATCCAAGAAAGGCAGCTACTGAACGTTTTTTTTTTTTTTAATTAAGATTTCATTTATTTATTCATGAGAGACACAGAGAGACAGAGAGGCAGAGACACAGGCAGAGGGAGAAGCAGGCTCCATGCAGGGAGCCTGATGTGTGAGACTCGATCCTGAGTCTCCAAGATCAGACCCTGGGCTGAAGGCGGTGCTAAACCGCTGAGCCACCCAGGCTGCCTTTCTGAAATTCTTTATTAGGTCGGAAAGTTTCCTGCCTCTGCAGTGTGAACTGGGAGGCATGATTTCCTCTCTGGATAAGGAGGACACTAGAAGTACAGTATGTTCACCCAAATACATCTGCAGTCTTGCTTTCATGCATGCATACCTCTGTGTACTTTCCCTTAAATGATTCTGCCTTAAAGTGACTTGAAAATTGTGTTGGTAATTTCATCAGGTTTTTCTGTAATTTAGTCAGGAGCTCCAGTTATAACTCATAGGTAAGGTCATAAAGACAAAGAATTTCAGAATAGTGTTGAACACTTCCCAAAATTTTTTTGTAACTACTCTATCTAAAATATAGTATGTAAAGAATTGTAGAGATACCTGTGTTTGGAAATATTTCTATTAACTACTCATGTATTTTAGAAAATAAAAGGTTTAAAAGATTGTATTATTCAAATACTCAAATATTTTTGCATATGTTTTATGGAAGCATTTGTTGTAGTTATGCAAAGATCCTTGAATAGAAATAAAGCTTGGATAGAATGAAATGGATACAAGAATAGTTAGTTTTTTCTAGTTACAGAAAAGTTGGAAAAAACAGGTAGTAGGTTTTTATACTAAATTTAGCTATCCAAAAGCCAAATATTCAATAAAACAATTGGGGTTGGGGGGATAAAACCCTTCATAGCAAAGAAAACATTTGTTTTGACTCTATGCAATTAAGCTACCATTCTCTCACTAAAATAAGAGTTCTTTTTTGAAATAGTTGCAACTGCTTACCAATATTTTCTTACCTCTTCTATTTTTTTCCTAAAGATTCTAAGGTAGAAAGAATAGCTCATTGTATATCACTTTTTTTCATTGTAGATCATTTTCTGGTTTTATCTGTTCTTAATATTTCATTATAATGGAGGGACACAGATAAATGTATTGATCATCTAAAATATTAATTTATCCCCAAATCATTAAAAATGTAGTATACATTTTTTCACAGTATCTGTGTGATACATGTTTAATCTTGAAATTCATGACCATGGTATAGTGGAATCATAGTGACCTGATTTAAGAAATACTGAAATGTTTAAAAACATTTTCCATCTTGTTTCTTGTGTACTTCTTTCCTGACTACCCCCACTCCCCAAATGTGGGTAGAAAATCTCTTTGAGATTAATAAATTGTTTTCTTCTCAACTACTTCCCAGGTTCTATGTTTTAAAAGTGCTTAGTCTTTAGTGGGCTTCTGGGCAGCAAAGTAAATCATTGAGATTAAAGTTGAAATTGTTATTTGAATACCTATGAAGGTTCATAAAGCAAGTATTATAATTCATGTATGGTCAGTGTTAACTATCAGTAAATATGAAAGGCATGTTTTGAAGAACTGATTTTAAAAATCAGAAATTAAGAAACTCAGGGATATTATTCTGTTATTCAGCATTAAAAATATTACTTGAAATATTAAACCACAATGTGTGAGTTCTTATTTGACACTCTACATATTTAGTAAGAAGGTGATTTTCATTATTATTTGTAGTACTTATGAACTATATTTTTAAGAAGATATTTGATATTGAGATTTAAAATTCTTGCCTTTTAAAAAAAATTCTTGCCTTTAAAAAATAGGAAAGTTTTATGGTATTGGTTTTTATGTTAGTTAATTTAAAATCTACTTTCAGGAATCCGGATTTTTCAATATCCTTGGTTTGATTAGTAGAAGTAAAATGTTTATAATATATAGAAGTGTCAGTTGTAATTGAGAGATTAAATGATATTCAGGTTATATTTAAAAATTCTTTTTGGTTACCACTGTTTGATAAGTTGTGTTTTCTTTTGTGCTGTTTTCCTGTAGATCATATTTGTTATATTTATATATCTTTTTCCTAGTATTTAAACCGAGGCTGCACTAGATACTTTGCTAACAAAGAAACTGACAAACAGATTTTACAGAACCGAAAAACTCCTGAGGTATAGTAGATTATTTTTTTTAATTAAAATCTTTAATACAAAAAAAATACTGAAAGATATATTTTTTTATTTTGGAGCCCAAATAATATTTCATACTTTTTGGCTTATACTTTAAAAAGAAGTGCTCATCCAAGTCTCTCTTAACAGTGTAGTATTTTATGCCTCTGTTGATATCTATCTGTAGAAGCCACAAGTTTTGATTCTTCTTGCTTAGGCCTCAATGCACTGCTCTCTTCCTGTTCTTTTTCCCCCATGTGAGGCTATTAAAATTGCCTAAGAATTATCCTTTGCTAACATTTCTGAAACTTACTCTTACATGACCCACTTGGGATTAAGTATAAAATGTGTCCTTTATAACTTATTTTCCACTTTAAGACTTAGCTCTGAAGTAGACATTAAATAGTGTAAGCATTCTTGTGAACTGATGCTCATGTGTTGTTGTATTTTTCTTTAAAACATTATATTTCTGTAATATACAGAAACAGGGAAAGTTTTACATATAGGTCTTACTAAATTATTATATTTGTAAGGGTAATTAGGTATTATTGTACTATTATTTTAAAAACATCAAATCCTTATTCTAAAAATCTATAACTCTTATAAATTTTAATATGTAATGTTCAAGTAATAGTATTAAGTTGTATCTACTGAAGGAGGTTAAATTATGAAATACTGAGTCAGGATTAATGATAGGGACTAGCTCATTTTTTTTTTTTTCTCATTTTGTCTTTGTTAATTTTGTTTAAAGATTTATATTGAGTATTGTACAGTTTTTATTATGCTCGCCTTTTAATGTGTGAATCAGATGCTTTTGACTCCTTTCAAATGGTGAGATGAATTATGTCTCTAATATGTTCCTAGAAAAGAACAGAAAGCAAATAAAAATTCCCATTATTTTGAATTCTCAGCCAATTGAATAGTTAATTTTTAAGTTGACATTTATCATTTTATTTTTATTTATTTTTAAAAGATTTTATTTATTTGAGAGTGAGAGAGTGCATGTGTATAGAGTAGAGGGAGGGGAGA
The DNA here is from genome assembly GCF_048418805.1 of Vulpes vulpes. Taxonomy (NCBI): domain Eukaryota; kingdom Metazoa; phylum Chordata; class Mammalia; order Carnivora; family Canidae; genus Vulpes; species Vulpes vulpes. The sequence continues at coordinate 166,242,529 of NC_132780.1, forward strand.
GAGAGAAAAAAAAATCTTAAGCAGACTCCCTGCAGAGCACAGAGCCTGACGTGGGACTCAGTCTCACAACCCTAACATCATGACCTGAACCGAAATCAAGAGTCAGAAGCTCAACCAGCTGAGCTATCCAGATGCCCTGATATTTATTATTTTAGACATAAATGTCTGAATTATAAATTGTAAACTTTAGTTTATATGACATTCATGGTTGCACTTTAAGAAGTAACTTCAGTATTTATTATGGTATCTTTGTCATGATAACTTTTATTTTTATAATACATTGTCAGAATATAGAAATTGTATTCCTTCCTCTAAGGTAATGGAAACATTACCTAGTAGGATAGTGCAGATGTCCTCAAGGAAAAAGACATATATCTAAATTTGATCTTTGACATGGGAAAAACTAAGTAAAAAGGGAAGAAAACTGGATTTTACTCTCCAAAGAGTAACATGTACTTTTTGTATTCTGGTGAGAATAAAATGTGCTCTTTGCCATTCTAAAATCAGCATACTTTGTGAGCTATTCATATTACTGAGTATATATATAAAATTATATGTGAATAATGGATTAATATGTTTAAATTACTTTTTATGTCTTCTTTATCAGGAGGATGAGGTGATCATTTTGACTAATTAGAATCCTTTGCCTAATTCCATTTGAGTGTCCTAAGCTGTGTGTAATTTTTAGGAGAATGCAGTATTTTTAGTCTGCCATAATAGCAATATATTCTTAACATTTGATTAGAAACTTTTTAAATGAAGTAACCATTCATTTACAAGACTAAAAATTCTGCATGTTCAGTGTTTTTTGTTAACTTTGGCTGCATGTGATCTTCTCCTTTGCTTCTTTTAAGAATAAAATTTCTTTATCTAGACATTTTCCAGAAATTTCACCCAGGCATAATTAAACATTTTAAAGAATTTTGTGGAAGATAATCACAACTTTAGCTGGGAAGCAATTGGCAACTGGGAGGAAAAAAAATCTCTTTTTTGGGACTTTAATGACCAGTTAATTTAATGGAAAGTTAATTCTGATGCTGTTACCTAATGTTTAATTTTACCTATTCATTATCAAGTTCTGGAAAATTCCTAGTCCAATCTTTCTGTGTCCAGTAACCTTTATTTTTCTCCTTATAAGGTTTCTGCAGGCCTAACTTCCTTAATCCTTTTTCTGAGCTTTTTAATAGGTTCTAACAAATGAATACTTCAGATGTAAATTCTTTTAGGAGAGAAAACAAATTTTCTCTTTATTTTTTTCTGAAATGTGAACCATTGCATAAATTCTTAGAGTAAGCACAATGCTTACTAATATACTTTACCTCATATACGTTTATACAGGAAGATTTAAAAAACAATTTTCTGGCCATGAAATTTGGGATTAATTTGTCCATTATTTTTATTACTACTGAATATTCATATAATTGATGGCAGTTAACCTAAAGGAGTATGATGCTAAATGTTAGATTTGAATTTTTATTATAGTTTTTTACCTTAGCTCTTTTTGACCTGTGGATTCATGTTGATTCCTTTCAACCACTTATATTCCTTTCTTTTTCACTCAATTTATATTTTTATCCAGCATTATAATGCATTGGAATTAAAATTGTGATTTAATTGGAAAAATCTCATTCAATTTTTGACTGATTTTTATTGAGGTAATTGTAGAGTCACAGACAGTTGAAAGAAGTAATACAGAAAGATCCTGTGTATATTTTGCTCAGTCATTTAGTTTTTGAGTTGTTAGAATAGTAAAGCTTTCCCATTGACGTATTTTATTTTTGCATGTTATATAGTGCATTAATAGACCTTGCAGAGTGGTTTTAATGTAAATAATGATAAAGAGCAATTAATTGAGGTCTTCTTGTTTTGTAGTATCTTAAGGCAGGTTCCTTGAAAGATCCTCTGTTAGATGACCATGGAGATTTTATTAGAATGTGCACAGCCATGAAAAAGATTGGTTTGGATGATGAAGAAAAGCTTGATCTGTTCCGGGTAGTAGCTGGTGTTCTGCATCTTGGAAATATTGATTTTGAGGAAGCCGGCAACACTTCAGGTTCGTTTGTGGTTGTTTTGTTTTATTTTTATTTTTTATTTTTTTTAAAGGTTTCATTTATGTATTCATGAGAGACACAGAGAGAGAGAGAGAGGCAGAGACACAGGCAGAGGGAGAAGCAGGCTCCATGCAGGGAACCCGACATGGGACTCGATCCCGGGTCTTCAGGATCAGGCCTTGGGCTGAAGGCGGCACTAAACCGCTGAGCCACCTGGTTGTTTTGTTTTAAAGAGGAATAAAATTAGAAGTTCTGTCATTTCTTTGTCATATGTAAATTTAATCTGTTTGTGTGCAGGTTTTGAAAACCCTGAAATTTCTAGAACGTATTGTGTTACATGGTACGTCTTGGAAATGAAGGATGCTGCATTATTAGTGACTATGAGCTCTCTTTTGAACAAATCAATAATACTGTTGGGGAATAATTCATTTTATGAGGCATAAGTAACTGTGATTATCCGGGTCACATTTAGTTAAAATTTTCAACTTTTACAGTATGTACACAGAATAATTCTCTACTATCTATTAAGGTATTTTGACATTTTTCTGGTTTATTGGTATAAACTTGGATCAGTTAATTAGGGCAGTTGAATATGTACAAGCTCATATGCTTTATTATTTGGAAAAAATAGGTTCTAGTTTATGCACATTGAAAAGAACATTTAATGCCTGCATGATAGTAACTTTTATATAATCTTAAGTTTGATCCATGAATTACAGGGGTTGGAAAACTGTAGCCCTTGGCCAAATTTGACCAGCTGCCTGTTTTGTAAATAATGTATTGTTGGAACGAAGCCACACCCATTTATTTATGTCTATCTGTGCCAGCTTTTGTGCTATAGCAGCAGAGTTTAGTAGCTGTGACAGAAACCATATGGCCAGCAAAACTTAAAAACCTGACACTTAAGAGAAAAAGAATGTGACTCCTGCATAAATACATTATTAAAATATTTTATAACACGAATGAGTTAAAAAAATCGAAAGCACCATTTAATATAGTAGTCAATAGCAGGGCTCTAGTGTTAGATCCCAGAAGCTCTCTGACCCTTGTTTTTTTCATTTGTAAGATAATGAAGAAACAGTCCATGAGAAGTGCTTTTAAAGGATAGTGCCTAGCAATAGTATATATGTATGCATATAAAGAAGGAGCACAAGAGGAAGAAAAAAGAACATTTAAAAAATATCTGCTGCGTGCAAGACTCCTTACAACAGTGTTTCATCATAAACAATATAATCTAAACTTTATAAAAATAATGAGGTAGGGGATATTATCTGCATTTTATGGAAGTGGAACCTGTGCAGAAGTAATACATTTATTAATGAAGTTATAGACGTGAGAGAGTTGAGTTCTACCCATGACTGACTAACTCAGGTTCTTCTGATCATTGTCCCAAGTTGCCCTCAGTCACTGAGCCTCCCTGAGAGTCCTGATCTGTAGATGAGCAGACTGAAATAGACAGTCTTACTGACTTTCAGATTTAGTATCCTGTGATTCCATAAAGTCAGTTACATCAGATGCAGCACAGTGTAGTGTTTAAGAGTACATGCTCTTGAGCCAGAGTATTTATCACCAGCGTATTACCTGCTTGTGTGGTATTGGGCCATGAACTTCACCTCTCTGTGTCCCTAGTTTCCTCATCTGTAAACTGGGGATAATAATATTCTTTGCCTCATGTTATATAGAGGAATAAATGGATTAAATATTAAATGATGTCAGTACTTATGTCCAGCACATAATAATCACTGTGTTTTTAATGAATAAGTAAAATAAAAATACAGATTAATTCTAGTTTTGGATGTAAAAAAGCAAAATCAGACATGTTCTTAGCGTGCATTAAAGTTTTAGTTTTTTTGAGGGATTTAAAATTCTTATTTTGAAAATTAGAATACATCTCATTTGTTAATGTAGTATTGTTATACTAAGGGAGTAAGTGGGAGTTCCAAGTAACACAAAAAAGTTTAGATTAAGGCACAGTTTGGAAATATTGTTAGAAGTGATAGTTGGTATTTTCACACCTCATTTATTACTCTGTGGTAGACTATGCAGATGTATACAGAGGATCGTAAATGTGATATGATCCAGTTAGTTGAAAAGCATTTAAACACTCAAAAGGCAAATAGCACATATTTATATTATCTTTTATTTTTCTTCTCAAAAATCCTCTGTTGAAAGGAAGATGAGCAGAAAGCAGAGAGGATTAGAAAGAGGCAATAAATCAAGAAAATTAATAAACTAGGTTATTTTGGGGCCCAGGGTGACTCCGTCAGTTAAGTTTCTGCCTTCTGCTCAGGTCATGATCTCCAGGCCCCGGATTGAGTCCCATGTGGGCTTCCTGCTCAGCGGGGAGTCGCTTTCTCTCTCTTTCTCCCTCAGCCCATCCCCAATGCTCATTCTTTTTCTCTCTCAAATAAATAAATAAAATCTTTAAAAAATAAAATGGGTTATTTTTATTTTAATTAAGGCTTACATTTTATTATTTATCTTTTCTGTGACCCTTCCTGTAGATCCAAATGGTTTCTTTCTAGTTAGAATTGTTTTTTTCCCCCTAGAGAGCTCAATTTTGGCATGTCCTTGCAGTTTGAAAAAGCTGTGGATATTTATGTAATTATTTTATCAGAAAATTTATTCTCTTATAAATGTTTAGAAGATTCTTATAAAAACTGAAAAGTTTTTACATGATAGCATATGCAAAATATGCCTTTTGGGACTTTCCTATGTTTTTAAAATTCTGCAAAACAGAGGTAAATGCTATTTTAACAACAAATTTAAAGAATGTTCAGAGAAGTTCTTTTTTTGGAAGGGGAGTGACATGAAAACCTTTGATTATTTTACAGTTTTGCCTTTTTAAAACCTTTAAAATAAATATCTTCTTAGGTTAGCCTGAAAGTATGTGAGAAACTTCGCAAAACAGTTAAAAATAAAGATGTTTAAATATATTAATGAATTATTGGTTAATCAGTTTAGTGAGAGCTATATAACTTAGATAATCTGTGTGTGTGTAGAAACTAGAAATCAGTAGTTAGCTTATTTTCCTAGAATTAAAGGTTCAGTATACTTCTAAGTATTCTTGTCCCCTTGTTCTTTTTCTTTGGTAACAGCTTTATTGACGTATAGTTCATAGACTGTTCAATTCACCCCCTTAAAATAATTTTTTGGTTTTTAATATACTCGAAGTTGTGCACTTCAGCATTATCCTTGAAGTTAGTTTTGAGAACATTTTCATCACTTCAGCGTTCACCTCTCCTTCTTTCCCAAATCCCTCAGCCTTAGGCAGCCACTAATCTACTTACTTTATAAATTTGCCTGGTATGGGAATTTCGTAGAAATAGAATCATACAATATGTGGCCTTTTGTGACTGGCTTCTTTCTCTAGCATAATGTTTTCATGGTTCATCCTTGTAGCTTCCTCAGTACTTCATTTCTTTTTATTGTTGAATAATGTTCCATTCTGTAGATATATCACTTTTTTTTATATGTATATCACATTTTTTATCCATTTGCCATTTGATGAACATTTGGGTTGTTACTGCCTTGGGCTATTATGAATGATACTGCTGTAAACATTCTTCCATTTTTTTTTTAATGGGCATATGTTTTTTACTTCTCTTGAATATATGCCTAAGAGTGGAATTGCTGTCATATGGTAACTCTATGTTTAACCTTCTGAAGAACTGTCAGATTGTTTTTCAAGGTAGCTGTATTCATTTCACATTCTTATCAACACTGTATGAGGATTACTGTTCCTCCACGTCCTCACTGATGCTGTCTGCGGGATTATAGCCATAGTAGTATGTGTGAAGTGTTTTACCTCATTGTGGCTTTTGTGTTTTTCTGAAGGCCCATGAGTTTGAACATTTTTTCATGTCTTTATTGACCGTTTGTATTTATTTTTTGGAAAAATGTCTGTTCAAATCCCTTGCCCATTAATTGGGTTGCCTTTTTGTTGTCAAATTTAAAAAAATATATTCTAAATACAAGTTCCTTATCAGGTATATAATTTGCAAATATTGTCTTTCAATCTGTGGCTTGTCTTTTAAGTTTTTGGGTAGTGTTCTCTGAAACACAGAAGTTTTTCATTTTGATGAAGTCTAATATTTTCTTGTGTTGCTTGTGCTCTTGGTACCATATCTAGGAAACAACTGCTCTGAGATCATGAAGATTTATGTCTGTGTATTCTTCTAAGACTTCCCTAGTTATAGATAATAATTTAGGTCTTTGATTATTTTTTAGTTAATTTTTATTTATGATGTAAAGCAGGGGTCCAGCCTCATTCTTTTGCATGAGGATATCTGGTTGTCTCAGTGCCATTTGCTGAAAAAACTGTTTTTTTCCCCAAATGAGTTATCCTGACAACCCCTTGTTCTTATGGAATCTCATGGTTTGTTTCTCCTGAGACCAGTCTGTTAATTAGTTTACTTATTTTTCATGGTAAACTTATTTTTTTTACTATGATTTTCACACATTTTTTTGTAGTTTTGAAATTAGATTTGAGTTGAATTATTTATAAAAATTGAACCTTAAAAAGTAAAATGTTCACTTTTAAAATATTAGTAGTAATAATACAAATAATAATAGTTAACCTTTATATAGTGCTTACTATGTACCAGGTACTGTTTCAAGAACTTCACCTATATTACCTCACTAATCTCAGTAACAGCCTTATCAGGTAAGGTTAAGTACCGTTAGTATCCTCTAAATGGATGAAGAAACTGAGCACAGAAAGAATAAATGACTTGTTTGGTCACACAGCTAATGAGTCTTAATTAGCCCAGAGGCTAAAGCACTGAAATATAGTGTCTTTCTATATAATACATATATATATATAAATTAAAAATATATGTTAAATATATATATATATATATTTTATATATATAATATTTTTTAAAAAATCCTCCATAACTAGAAATCTATGGATATAATGTACAGGGAATAGCAGTTATCTCCTCACCCTCTTCCTCTTTCCCAAGCAACATGAACACCTGCATATGCATGCACAGGTACACACAGATGCACTACACACACAGACATAAAACCTCATACGTTGACAGACAGCCACATTGATCTACTAAAGTGGCAACATTTGCTATTAAAATTATTCCTTAAAGTTTTCAGGAATCATATGAATTTTAATAAGGTACTGTATTTCTCTAGGGATTTACAGGGATTATAATCTATCCATATATTTTGCTTGCTGGGTCATAAAAAATGAAACAGTGGCAAGTTGATATTGATGGGCTGAAGGATTATATCATGGACTGCCTCGAGAGAGGATCTTCCATTGACCTTGGCAGTATGAGCGTCTGACAAGGGTGGTGAAAAAGTGAGGTGAAATTAAAAGTCACAAGTTAGCCTTGTCTATTCCATAAATTTATGTAAGTGAAGTAAACTTCTAAGAAATGGATCATGAGAATCTGATTTATATAATGTCTGATAACTTCAAATCTAAATGCATTTTCATTAGGTGGTTGTAATTTGAAGAATAAATCTACTCAGGCATTGGAATATTGTGCAGAATTACTGGGTTTGGATCAAGATGATCTTCGTGTAAGTTTAACTACAAGAGTCATGCTAACAACAGCAGGGGGCACCAAAGGAACAGTTATAAAGTAAGTTCCTTAACTCCTTGCTCTAAAAATCTTGCCTTGTGGTTTGTCAAGGAAAAATCTTTGAGAACACTGAGATTTAAAGTTGATTTTCATGTATGATTCATTCTTTTCATTATAATGTTCTAAAACATGTACTCGAAAGATAAGAATTCTGTGCAGTTCCTTGCAGTAATCTACTATATAAATAAATGCTGACTTCCACAGCTCTTAAAGTGGTTCCTTACAAATATGCTGCATGGTACAGATTTATAGTTTATAAAGTAAGAGAGGTTTACTTTTGTACAACTAGAAAAATATGAGTTGATTATGTTAATATTTGTTTTAGGCAACAAGTTTTATTTTTTTTTAAAGATTTTATTCATTTATTCATGAGAGACACAGAGAGAAGGCAGAGACATAGGCAGAGGGAGAAGCAGGCTCCTTTCAGGGAGCCTGATGTGGGACCCGATCCCGGAACTCCGGGATCACACTGTGAGCCAAAGGTAGACGCTCAACTGCTGAGCCACCCAGGCATCCCAAGACAACAAGTCTTTTTTTTTTTTTTTTTTTTTTTAAGATTTTATTTATTTATTCATGAGAGAGAGAGAGAGAGAGAGGCAGAGACACAGGCAGAGGGAGAAGCAGGCTCCAAGCAGGGAGCCCGACATGGGACTTGATCCTGGGTCTCCAGGATCAGACCCTGGGCTGAAGGGGGCACTAAACCGCTGAGCCACCTGGACTGCCCCCAAGGCAACAAGTTTTTAAAAATTTTTCAAGGTTGTTTTTTTTGAGATATAATTCACTTTTTTAAAGTGTATAGGTTAGAATATTTTAGTATATTTGCAAGGTTGTGCAACCATCACCATTTGGTTTCAGAAGGCAACAGATCATTTTACTTTAAAAGTGATTTTCTTTACAAATGGCTTGTTCTAAAACTTACTAAGTAAAACTCACCTTAGTAAAGCACTCAGAAAATGGAATTTCCCCTTGCCTCCCAGATTCTTCATTTATAGGAAATTGCCAAGATTTCTTAAATCTGTAACCAAGAGCTTCTAGGTTGTATTTGGGTCTCTGTACACTTTTGGCTCAATATCCTATGTTTGAGGCATTTGTTTTTTATACTATAAAATTGCTATTCAGCCATCATTCTGAGGCACTGTTAGATCTTCATTTGTGGGGGAAAAAGTCAGATCCTCTATCCCTTCTGTCCCTTGCCTAATATGGCAGTTCATGAGCTCTAGTGACATATTTTAGGAAAAATTTCAACAAATTAAGCCAAGAAGGATTTAAAAACAAACTTCTAGCCACTCAAAAAATTTGGTAAACTCTTAAACTTTGGGAAGCATTAGCAAGGTACGTTTAGCCTGATTCTTTGCTAAACTAATTCCAAGTTATTATAAAGTAAACCTTAGCAAAGAGAATGTGTAGTACTGCCATACAGTTGCTTTTCCTTGGAGATATTTCTGGTGCTCAGAGGAAGTCCAGTAAAAGCATAGATGTGTGATCTTCAGGTAGCATTTCCTTCATTTCCCCTTTGTTCTAAAGTAGTTGTTTTAAGTGTTATATGTATGGAGTGCTCATAAAAGATTGATTTAAGAACGGGTTCTGTTGTAGGAAGTATAAGTTGGAAAACCAGTTTTAAAGGGTATTCAGTGTCAGTCTAACCTGAAAGACTTTTAAGTTTACTTCAAATTTGACATTTTTTCCTGGTGCTCCCATAATGCCTCATACTTACCTTTATGATAGCATTTAGCACGGTGTTTGAAAATTCAGTTTTATGGAAGTTTCTTCATCACACTATAATTTTCTTTAGGAAAAGGGCTGTGTGTCTGTATCTGCAACATCTGGAACTGATACACCATGTAATTACTTATAATGAATAGTAGAATTGGACAGTCCAGATTTTAAGATTGTAAACATTTCTTCCTAAACAGTGTTAAACAAGATACCATACTTTAAAGTTATCTTGAATTAAGCAGTTTCTTTTGCATTTAAAGAAAGTCAAAAGGAGTCTTCCTTTTATTATTAAAAGTAATTTTATTATTATTATTACTTTGAATAATTTTTTATATTTTCAGCACGTATAATAAAGCATAAATTAAGATTAAACCGTTTTTTGAGCCAAACTTCTTTTACTCAATAAAACATTTTTTATCTATGTGTAATTTCTTTAGTTCTTTTAGTATGCTTCTTAGCCCCATTTATTTGTGCCTATTCACAAATGACCTTTTGTAGCTATTTATTTTGTTCTTCACAGTGAATGTGTTTAGATAGATATACTTTTATCTGGGGTATCTGATGTTATTTTCACAGTTATTACTATAAAGAATTTTCATTGGTATAGTCTTCTTTTATAGGGTACCCTTGAAAGTGGAGCAAGCAAACAATGCTCGTGATGCCTTGGCAAAGACTGTCTATAGCCATCTTTTTGATCATGTGGTAAACAGAGTAAACCAGTGTTTTCCTTTTGAAACATCATCTTATTTTATTGGAGTCCTAGATATTGCTGGTTTCGGTAAGTATAGTTGTTTGTGAAATTGTACTTGGTATTTTCAATTCAATTTTTCAGATATATTTAGAATAAAAAAGCTACTTTTCCCCTTGTCATACCTTTCACTTGATGTACTTTCAGTTATATGTCCATATTTAAATTTCATTTCATAATATGATTTAAATAGGAAGTTGATGCTTCAAAAAGGGAAAAGCTTATAGATTTTGGTCACACTAATGCTAAAATTAAAACATGTTGATTGAGGAGCACCTGGGTGGCTCAGTCGGTTAAATGTCTGACTCCTGATTTTGGCTCAAGTAATGATCTCAGGGTCATGAGATCAAGCCCTGCTTTGGGCTCTGCATTAGGCGTGGAGCCTGCTCAAGATTCTCTCTCTCCCCCTTTTCCTGTGCTGCTCCGTCACCAAAAGAGAAAAAAAAAACAAATATGTTGATTGAAACCATTATTGTTAGATGTTTCTGTACTCCTAAACAAATGCAAGTGAATAAAGGTAAAGTCTTGAGAGCTACTAATAAAGAGAATTAAGTCATTAAAACCACTGACTGTAGTGTAGTGCAGGGTACAAGCTGACGTAGCAAATAAGCAAAACTCTTTGCTATGTGTAGAAATTCATTATTAGTATTGTCAGCAGATAGCTGTTTCCAGTGAATTTCCACCAAATGAAAAAATATCTATATTAAAGATATAAGTATATAATATAGTACATAAAGTAGATAATATGTGTATTCAAGATATTATATGTTAATTTATATTTAAGATAAATATTTGAGAACAACCACAGGGCTATGCAATTAGAAATGAATCACTAGCATCTGAGTGCCATTTTGTTTTGAATGACTATCTTGTAAAAATCTCAGAGTAAATATGTTTTATATTGGACTTTATCACTGTAGGTGTTCCTTCTGGCTTTGTAAGACTGGTGTTTTCCTTCTGTGCAGTTTGTTTGCTTTTGCCAAAGAAAAGTATGAGTATTTACTTTTGGGGAGGGGTAGAGTTTTGCTTTTGATGTGATACATATTTTAAAACTTATAATTATCAGCTTTTGTTCAAAGGTAGAAAAACACTCCTCATTGACTTAGGATTTCAAAATCTTCAGACATTTGTTTCATGGTCTGCACCAGTTTTATTGTGATAGGCACATATACAGAATCATAACATTTTAGAGGTGCAGGTATCTTAGAGATAATGTAATACAGTCTTTTCATTTTTAAATGAGTTAAAATTCATAATACTTTTTATAGCTATCATTTTACAGATTATACAGAAACATATCTAAAGCACTTGTAATTTTTTTAAAGAGGCGGAGACACAGGCAGAGGGAGAAGCAGGCTCCATGCAGGGAATGACGTGGGACTCAATCCCCGGTCTCCAGGATCCCGCCCTGGGTTGAAGGCGGTGCTAAACCACTGAGCCATGGCGGGCGGGGGGCGGCCCTAAAGCAATTCTATTTTTTTTTTAAGCACTTGTATTTTAAGCCATTTTTGTTCTTTAGTTAATGTAGATAGCTTTTAACACCTATGCTTAAGAAAATCATGTTGTAAGTGGCTTACATTTTGTATATTTTACTCTATGACATTTATCTCATTTAATACACATCATTTTTGTGGAGTAAAATACAGTATTTTCAATACTTAAATACCTAACAAAATTTGTCTTGAAATAAGAGCATCTGGGGAGTTTTCAACAATTATATGTATTTTTTTTTACTTAATTTTAAATTAAGCATTGATATAATAAAATTTTATCCTAATTATAAATTTATAATGTGAACTTTATCTGATGATGACTTTTGATTTTGGTTTTGTTTTCAGAGTACTTTGAACATAACAGTTTTGAACAATTTTGCATCAACTATTGCAATGAAAAACTTCAACAATTTTTTAATGAAAGGATTCTGAAGGAGGTAATTGCCATTACAATTTAAATTTAAGAACTGTATTAAGCTATTTTAATTTCAAGGAACAGAGACATGCTGCAGTTACCCTGATTTATGGAGTATAATGTAAGGTGGCTCAGGGGATCAAAGATGCATAGGACAGGCCCCCAGTGACCTAGATGTTGCTCAGGCACTTCAGAAGTGTTAATTGTACACTTGATGCTTAGGGACCCAATACAAACTCTAATAGGCACCTCCTGAGAAGTGAACATCTGTTGCTTCTTATTAGTGACTTTTGCTAGACTTGTAATTTTGCTTGTTTCTTTTTCTGAGTTTGTTGCCTTTGCTTCTGCCACTGCCAAACAACTTTCTACTTTTATCCGTGACATTGACATCTCCTATCCTTCCTCTGTCTCTCTGCTTTTGCCCACTCTGCTACCTGTTCACCCTTTCTGTGTTGCAGGAAAACCACCAAATCAGGGGATTCAGTGTGGCAATTGACCAGAGTGCCTCTGGCCAGTGCTTTTCTGCCAGGTTACTGTGTATACTGCCCAGTTGCCTGTGAATGGGATACCTATGGCTGGACACTGATCTCTCTGGTCTAGGAAAGTACTTACTGTCACTACGCCTAGTAAATATCTGTGGGCATGGTTGACACTCACAATCCCAAGTCGAGGAAAGTTATTTCATAATTCTTTAGAGTACAGAATAAGTAATGGTAGATTTGGATCACTTGATTTGTGATTACATTCACCATTCTTACCTTGTATTTGAATTCTCCAATATTTTCCTACTAATACCTTTGGCTTTCTTCCTTTGAGCTATTTGAGGTATGTTTTATTGAATGTAGGTAGTAGAGTTACAGGGAACTCAGAAATGGTCTAGTTCGGCCTTTTATTTTACAAATGAAGAAACTGATTATCAGAGCAATTTAGTGACTATTGCAGGTCTGAACTCACCTTCCAGCTGCTGGCCCACAATACTGTGTTCTCCTCATATTGGTACTGCTGTTTTCCAAGTTCTGTTCTCCACTGTATCTGGACTTTAAATGTGAAATATTCTTTCCTATTCCCATTCCATTAATCTTTTCACATTTTAGTATATTTTTGTTTTTATGGGTTTCCCAGCACATTCCCTTTTATACTTTTTTATTTGGATACTATATTTAAGCCAGTTCTGGCATAAATGAACAGGTAAATCAAATACTTATCAGTTCAGATAATCACTCTGAAAATATTTTATCCAGCCACATTAATTCTTCTGTTACTATTTTAAGTGGTACATATGTGTTTCTCATTTAACATGCCCTAATTCTTCCCTTCCATGCCAGCCCAGCAAGCTTTATTTTTATCTAGAAACATGACAAGGAGACAGTATCTTGCTATATGTTTATTTTTAGAACAATTCTTTTTTAATATTTTATTTATTTATTCATGAGAGACACACAGAGAGAGAGAGAGGCAGAGACACAGGCAGAGGGAGAAGCAGGCTCCACGCAGGGAACCTGATGCAGGACTGGATCCTGGGACTCCAGGATCATGCCCTGGGCCGAAGGCAGGTGCTAAACTGCTGAGCCACCCAGGGATCCCCTAGAACAATTCTTTAAAATAAATGTTTGGATTTCAAATTCAGATTGGGTCTTAAAGGGACACTGACTTCTAAAATGATAGAAACCTTTTCTAGTATATCTTGTGGGAGAAAATATTTAAACATTTGGGAAAAAAGATTAAAATACATGTCAACCTAAGCTCATTGCATTGTTCATTCATCTTTGATAAAATCTTTTTTTTTTTCTTTAATTTTAAGAAGGTGCCAGACTTACATCTAGGAATTCAACTTTAATTTGTAAATTTTTTCTTTCAAATGACACTTTATTTTTCCCAGTGTTATATTCCTTGTATGTTACAGTGTGTGGCTACTCGAGCCCATTTGCAGTTAATTGCTGTTTCTTTTATTTTAGCGCCTGGCTGTACATGTTAAAAATCTCTTCTGACTTTGGACAGTGGTTTAGGACTATTGAGGATATATAGAAGAGAGAAATTTCATGTCAAAGGGGCTAGTTTATCTGTTCTTTAAACTTTTAAAACTTAACACAGCAAGTTCTTTCATTCTTCTGTTTTCTGGGGATTGGTAGACTATGGCCTTTGGGACAAATCCAGCAGGCTGCCTATTTGCAAATGAATTTTTATTGGAATACAGCCATGCTTCTTCATTTAGCATCATCTATGGCTGCTTTTGTGCTGCAGTGACTTAATTGAGTAGTTTTGACAAAGACAATATGGCCCACAGCTAAAAATATTTACCATCTGGCCCCTCACAGAAAAAGTTTGCTGACTCATGGTCTATTCTACTAATAAGTTTGACTTTGAAATTGCTAAAGATTTCAAAGCCATGACCTTTCCTTGAGTTTGAATGGCTATAAACAGATCTCTGTATGTGTGTATAGCTCTGCATATTTAAAGAACAGTGTGCTTATCTGCAGGCAGGAACATTTCCACATCTGACTTTACATTGCTTTAGGGGCAAGGATTTTTCTTCCCTAATGTTTTGTAAGTCTCCTTAGCTCCTGAACTAGTCAATATGAGCCTTTGTACTCTGGACTACTCAATAAATGTTATGATCAGATGGCACAAAACAAGCCATCTCATATCATAAAGATTTCCATTCTTATGATTATTTCATTTTAGGAACAAGAACTGTATCAAAAAGAAGGTCTAGGTGTTAATGAAGTGCATTATGTGGATAATCAGGACTGTATAGGTATGTGTTTTTTTATTCCACTTTTGGGAAATATGGGAAGGTAGAGTAAATGCTTTTACTAGTAATTTTTCTATGCCATGTGATTGATACTACCGATTATGCGACTTAAAGCTCTGGTATTTGAGAGAGGTTTTACTTCTCTAATACTGCCAGGAAGTTGTTGTGTTTTTTTTTTGTTTGTTTTGTTTTGTTTTTTCTACCAAGGCATCAAATTCAGCTATGTTGTAAGTTTTCCTAAAATGTCTTCTGTTTACTGTGATGGATATTTTCATTCTTAAACAGTCTATATGTGAGTAAGTTAAGAGGGAACTAAATTGCTTAAGTAGTAAAGGGATAAATGATCTCACCTGAGGAAGTCCATACGTTAGCCAGGCTCCAAGTGAGGTTTTTCAGTATTTGACTCTGCTCTTCTGTAGTTCTCTGTATTGGCAACAACCCTCTGGCCTGTCGTAGGTTGGCTTCACAGGTTTCATGTGTCATATCCAGAACATGCTATGCAGCCAGGAGAACAGGGTCTCTGTTATTCTTGTCTATTTTTATCAGTAAGGACACCTAAAATTAACTCTTGGGAAGACTTTGTTTTGAAAACTCCATTTGACAATTGAGTCAGTAACTCATATGCCAGATTTGGAGAACATAGAATAATAATAATAATAATAATAATAATAATAATAATAATGCTTTACATTGGTACAACTTTCCAAAGCATGTTCAATTTTAGCTGGCTCACTGAGCATTTCAATTATATTACGGCCTTTCTCAGATCTCTTTGCCTTTGATTTTGTGATTTGATATCTTTGCTGGAACTCCTCCCCTTCTGTTTTCTTTCAGCCCAATTTCATATCCTTCTATGTCTATCAAAATATTCATTTATAGCTTAATTCAGCTGCCCCATCCTTCACCATCACCAGTTGCCTAAAAAGCATCACTCAGAACAATGCAGTTAGAATTTTCTCTCCATATGTCCTATAACTTTTGGAGTCTGTTCCACTTAATAGTTTTATATACTATTTTTAAGCACTTTGTTTTTTATAGTTGTATTGTACAAGCAGGAAATTCAAATAACATGAATGGAAGGAGCATAAAAATGTGCTGTTACTGAAGTTTTGCTGGAAAACATTTGAATCAGTATTGAAAAGCACTTTTAAAAGCTCTATATGCTCTGTATGCAAAAACTCTGTATGCAAAAGCTTATGTAATTTTACTTCATTTTGAATGTAGATATCATATGGAGAGGAAGAATTTTTGGTTCTTTGGCCTCTCATCCAAGCTTACAAATAGGATGGTTATTACATTAATCATATGTTTATGGAATTGTTTTTCTAAAACCTATAGTCAATAGTTTTCCCTGCTATCTGAAAGTTAGAGCATTTATATGAAACCTTTCATAAGCCAAAGTGGTGTAAATTGGAGAAGCAATTACCATTTTGTAAACATGAAAATTCTCTTTGGATTTCTTTCAGCTAGTGAAGGACAGGTACTAATGTAAATCTTTTGTAAAAGCAAAGTGGCATAAAGCAAACTTTTCCATAGTGGGGGAAATCTGTGTATGATGTTATTTTCTGATAAATTGCCACATTTGAAATGAAATCCATCTGCTTTCTGTAGCCTGTGAAGATATTTATATAATCATCTGTTACATCACTTCTGAGCAGTCCTTTAAATGTGTGATCAGGAAATTGTTCACATATCTTTAATATGTTTTTACCCTATCACATTTTGATGTTTTTGGAATAGATTTAATTGAAGCAAAATTAGTGGGGATACTGGATATTTTAGATGAAGAAAATCGCCTTCCCCAGCCAAGTGATCAACACTTTACATCTGCAGTTCACCAGAAGCACAAAGAACATTTCCGACTCACTGTGAGTTTACTATTCCAAAATTGAGACTTTGTGGTGGGAAGAGAAGCCTGTAGAAAGATGTACTAGATATTATATATTAAATAATTAGAATAACAAGTTATGTGGGGCTGAGAGCAACTATAATTTATCCAGCACAGCATCTTCTATAGATAGGCACTTAATTTATACATGTATATTTTGGATGACAATGATCTATCTAATGAAGGCCCTTTTAGCTGGATGGAAAATACATCTCATCTATCTGAAATGTACAAAAAGGTATACCTGCTGTTTTTATGTTCTTCCTTTTAGCAAAGTGGCCACCAGTTGCTTTGCTATCATGTGATCTTGAATCATGTTCCAGGGGTTAGCATCTAGAATCACAAGCAACCACCAGCCTCCATGTTTGTAAGACTAGGAATAAAGTTCATGGGTTAGGGTCTGACTGGTGTAAGCAATCCATATTAGATAATGGCCAATTTATTTTAATGTTTTTTCCTAGGGAGTTTTGAATGGAAAATATACTCAGGGACATAGAAACTGAAGCAGTAGAAGAATTATTAGCTAAAGGGAAAACAGACACAGAGAGCAATATAAATAAATAAACATTTACTTATTTTTTCCCCTTTTTTAAAGATTTTATTTATTTATTTTAGGAAGAGAGGAAAAGCACATGTGCAGGGGGAGGAGTAGAAGGAGAGGGAGAGAGAGAATCTCAAGCCAACTCTGTGCTAAGCAGGGAGCCCAACACAGGCTCAATCTCATGACCCAAGCCAAAACCAAGAGTCATCCACTCAACTGACCGGGCCACCTAGGTGCCCTGAAAAGGGTAAAAAGACCTAGTTTCCCGAACTGCTGTTGGGTAATAGAGCTGTGCTTGAATTCTTGCAGTAGTGAACAGTAGGACTCTTCTGCGTGAGCTAGCCCCTGTGGTTGTTGGAGTGTTTCCTTTGTTCACTTAATTCTGTGTTTATCTTTACACTCAGCTACCATTATTTGAGGTAATACAAGGACAGCTCCATCTTTTTGCTCAATAAGAACTGATTAGCACAGAGAAATATGGATGTTAATTTCATCCAGGAAGGTAGGTGCTGCCTTGTCTTACAGAGAACAACAAAGAAAGAAAGGCAGGAAAAGAAGGAAAGAGAAGTTGCTTAGAGTTGCGAATGCACCCTATCCTGTTTATTATTTTGAGATTGTAACCTAGTGTAACAGGGCTTTGATAGATCCAGGAGCTGAAGTGAATGAAGACAAGTATTGTTTCCGTATATCATTAAATCAAGAGTGTTGGGTAGTTTGATGCATTTACTTGAAAAGCTGATGTAATTGTCATAACCTTCTCTAGGGACTGAATCTAATCTACCTGTCCTAGTAACTTGGAGTTCTTTTGTATCATTAGATATTTCTTTTTTTTTTTTTTAAAGATTTTATTTATTCATGAGACACACAGAGAGAGGCAGAGACACAGGCACAGGGAGAAGCAGGCTCCCATGCAGGGAGCCCAACATGGGACTTGATCTCGGGTCTCCAGGATCATGCCCTGGGCTGAAGGCAGCACTAAACTGCTGAGCCATCCAGGCTGCCCTCCTTAAATATTTCTTATAATGGGGAGCCTGTTTCTCTCCAGTGGAGATAGAAATAAAACAATATGTATCCTCAACAAAACTTTTACTATAATTGAAGATATATACCCAGTCCTATTTATACACTGTTCACTGGTCTTTGTTATGAAAAGCCTGATGCATGGTTATCTTTACAAAAAGTGCTGATTGCTAGTCAACAGAATTGTGACCAGGATCTCAGACACCCTTGAGTGATAAAGTACATATAACTATAGGGACAGCAAGGTGAAGCATCAAGAATGGACTTTGGCTGCTTGTCTCAAAAGAGAACAAGAGCAAGATAGTAAATTCTGTTTTTTATAAGCCATTACTTTTATATCTTTGGAAATAAAAATAATGATAACTATTTATTGAACATTTAGTATGTACCAGTCACTGATCTAAGGGTTTTACTTAAATTATTTTATAATTCTCACAATCTCTGAGGTGGATCCTGTTTGTATCCCCATCCTCATGCTAGAGATGAGGAGTCATATATAGGTTAAGTAACTGGTCATGTGTAATGTTCTGAGGAAGTGGTGGAGTTGGGAGTCAGGCTGGGCATTTTGACTTCAGGCCCTCATTTTGACTCATGCTGGTGTGTCACCTCACAGAGAAGAGGCTCTGTGGTCTCCTAGCTCTTTCACCTAGAAAAAGCCTGGTAAGGCTCTTAAAGTTTTAGTTTTTTTTTAATTTTTAAATGAGATTGTCTTTCTTATCCTTAGTTTATTTTGAGGATCTGATATATATATATATATATATATATATATATATATATACTCTTATGTGAAGACATTTTGGAAACTTAAATATGAGGTATTATAATTGATAGTAGAACCCTAAAATGATTCAGTATCCTTCAGGTAGATTCAGGCTCGTTGTATAAACATGTTAGGATGTATAGCTATAAAAGTGGTAAAGGTCCTATACTGATTTCAGGTGTGTTTTAGAACAGTGCTTTTCAATCTTGGCTGTACCTACGGATCACCTGATGTAAATGGTATGGGCTTTAGGAGATTTAAAAGTTCTCCAAGTAATTGCCAATCAAGGTCAAGAACTACTACTTTATACATAGACAATTAACTTTTAAAGTGCCAATTGTTTTGCATACTTATAAGGTTGTTTTTGTCTTAGTCCTTTCTTCTTTTTTAAGAGATTATAACCAAATACTTGCTGGATTTCATTGGTAGTTTAAAGCTTATTAGAGGTGGGATCCCTGGGTGGCGCAGCGGTTGAGTGTCTGCCTTCAGCTCAGGCTGTGGTCCTGGAATCCCAGGATCGAGTCCTGCATCAGGCTCCCTGCATACAGCCTGCTTCTTCCTCTGCCTGTGTCTCTGCCTCTCTCTCTCTCTCTGTGTGACTATCATAAATAAATAAAAAATTAAAAAAAAAAAAAAGCTTATTAGAGGTTTCGAAGACAGTATAATTGTGTAAAGTGTGTAAAGTGTGAAAATTTCCTTTATAATTTTAAGTATTTCACATCCCAAATATTATCTAAAGGAAATTATGTAATCTGTTTTTGATAATTTATTTATGTCTAAAAATTTATTTATTCGTGATGGACATAGAGAGAGAGAGGCAGAGACACAGGCAGAGGAAGAAGCAGGCTGTATGCAGGGAGCCTGATGCAGGACTCGATCCTGGGATTCCAGGACCACAGCCTGAGCTGAAGGCAGACACTCAACCGCTGAGCCACCCAGGCATCCTTGTTTTTGATAATTTAATAACTGATATATGTTCTCTTTTCAGATACCCAGAAAATCTAAGTTGGCAGTTCATAGAAACATCAGAGATGATGAAGGCTTCATTATTAGGCATTTTGCAGGGGCAGTGTGCTATGAAACAGTGAGTATGACTTTTACCAAGAGAAAACCATTTGTAATTAAAGCTGCACTGTATAAAATATTAACCCCTAGCCACACCTGGTTATTTCCATTTAAATTTAATAAAATTTAAAATTCTTCTGGACGTGGCTACACTTCCTGTGTTCCATGTCTACATTGATGGCAACTGTGTTGGACAGTGCAGATATAGAACAGTTCTGTCATCTCAGAAAATTCAGTTGAACACAGCTGCATCAAGAGATATTACCACAGGATGGACTGAATCATTTCTGTTTGCTTTATTTTTCAGACTCAGTTTGTGGAAAAAAATAATGATGCTTTACATATGTCTCTTGAATCCTTAATATGTGAATCCAGGGATAAATTTATACGAGAATTATTTGAATCATCCACAAATAACAATAAAGATACTAAACAAAAAGCAGGAAAACTTAGTTTCATCAGTGTGGGAAACAAGTTTAAGGTATTTGTGTTAAATATATTACTTGAAAGTTTGTCTTTGTTGCATTTAAAGTAAAATATATTGTTTTATACTTTACAGAGGATAATGTAGATCACTGTCAGAAATCCCATACGTGAAATGCAAGAGCAGACCCTGCGTTATTGATATTTACATACAAAATAACCTAAAATAAGTTTAATAATTGAACATACAGAAATTCTTAAAATTTTATGAGTCTGTTCTTTCTTGTTGCTTAACATACCTGATTCATACCTGCTTCTCCTAATGTTCTTGCTTCTGCTTACTGTTTGGTTGACCTTCAAACCTTCTCTTTCCCATGTGTTTTCTGTTTCCTTCCTCATTCAACAGTTTTGTTTTAGCTGGAGTAGTCCAGCTCGGGATGGCTAGAGAGAACTAGTTGAGTTGAGAGAGGAAAAGCAGGCACAGCCAGGGGCTTCAGGTAAATGATCACCTTTGTGGACTCTTATTTATAGAATGTGGCTGCCATGTTAAAAAGAGCCCGTCTCAAGTTAATGATTCAGTTTTTAATTTATTTTCAATGTGCTTTCTCTCACTATGCTTTATGGGTGTACACATTACACTAAAATGTGATTAAAGCTTTGAATAACTTTATAAAAGATAAGTGCTCTGTGTGACAAACCCTTCATACTGCTTATTTAACATTGAAGAACATCTCATTTATTTTATTAATTTTGGATCAGAAATTTATTCTTTGAGATCTGACAAGGAATTGTCACATAATGTGTCTTAGAAATTGGTTCTATTGTTGAGTATTTAGCATAGAAAAAGAAAATTTACAAACTTTTGTATCGTAAGTTTAATGAATAAAAAATTATAATAAGTAGAACAAGGACATAAAATTTCTCTTTTATACATTTCCACAAAGTATTGCTGAATTTACAAGAAAACTCTGCATATGCCTTTCATTATGTATATTTTAAGTATTAAAAAATGATGTAATTAGAAACTATTTAAGCATGAGAATACTATAATAATAATAATAACAGTACAAGTCTCCTGAAATCCCTTGTGGATTGAAATGGGCTCTAAATAATTAACTTGATAAAATCATGTTTATAAAGCTAAGTTTTTTTTAAAGTAAATATAAGAGAAAGCTTATACTTTTGAGGTAATTGAATAAAAAGTCTTTAACTTTGTTGAAAGTTACATTCATTAATTATGAGTTCTTAGTTCTTTTGAGCAAGAGTTTTTCCTCTTATTTTGATACTCTGAAATACCTGAGTAGATATATGATAGCAGATTAGTTTAAAATAGTATATTAGCCTAAATGAAATGGCTATTATTATTTTTGTACTGCAGTATTTATAGTAGTATTGCTGGTAAGAACATAATTGAAATTTTGGACAATATAAAAAAAACAAACATTCTTAAAATTCTTTGAATTAAAGTATTAGTAAAGTATTATGTTGACTTGAAATATTGCTTCTGTGCAGTAGAATATATTTTGCATATTAAACTGTTAAAAACTATAATTGAGTGATATTATTAATAAAATTTCAAAAATGTCTTATGAGAGACTTTGAAATGAAGTAATAATTCTTAACTTAAAATATAGTTGAATAGCTTGTTAAATTCAAGTTATGTGAAGCAATAAAAGAGGCTAGTATTTATTGTAAGACTTCAGAAATCCATCCTCTCTAAGAGCCAGAAGTTCTCTATTGAAAAGGAACATTTTCAGGTTATTGAAACATAGCCCTTTTACTGTTAGTTTTTTAGAAAAATATTCCTTTTTGATGGAACTCTTACTCTGTTATTATGTACTTAAATATTTATATGCTTTATAGTAAAAATACAAATAAAGACTGAGTTTCATAAAACTGTTTATCCTTATGCCTTATGGTCTTTACTTCCTTGATAATTAGCATTCTTCCCTCTTCTCCCAAGTTTATTTTTGCTGCTTCTACTCTTCTGAATTACTCTCTCTCCATTTTTTTGGAGAACCCTGTGCTCACTCTACGGATTAAGAGGCATGGACTTGGTGACAGTTTTCTTTTCAGATTAGTGGCTCTCGACTTGATTTTCCTTTATTTGGTGATCCAGATCGATAAAGGTTGTCAGAACTCAGTCAACCAGATAAATGGGGTATTACTGTATTTTTTTTAATACAGTAGGAAGTCACTCCATTTTTATAATTTAAGCCTATGATACCTGAATTATATTGTAGTATCATGGGTAAGAGAGTGAAGTTTATTAGGCCTGTGTTGGAATCTTGGCTTTATCATTACTAGTTCTATGATCTTAGGCAAGTAATTTAATCTTGCTGGACCTTACTGCTTTTACCTGAAAAATCAGGCTAATAATACATCCTTAATTAGAATTGTTGTGCAAATTAAACATGATAATGCTTGTGAAAAGTTTTGATCAGTACCTGACTCATCGAAAGCATTCAGTACAATCTACCTATTATATTGTTATTATTAAATATAGCTATGATTGATCCAGTATGTTAATTTAAGAATAAACATCTTAATTTATCTTTCTGTAAGTAGTAAAATAAGCATCTTAGTTTAAAAATGATATAAGAACTTTACATAATTTATTTTGCAGACAAGTAAAGCAAAACATTTTTTTAAGCAAAACATGATTTTAATGCATTATTAAACCAGCATAAATTATTATCACTTAATATTATTAGAAAGAGGAAAATATAGTACTTTATGTTTATCAAGTTGTTTTTGAGAAAATTGTCCAAACTTTTAAAAATAATTAAAACGTGAAATATTTTAAAATAACAAAGAGGGTTTCTATAGCTAGGCAGGACAATTTTATGTATGATAAGTGTTAAATAAAACATTTCTAATATATACCATTAGTGTGTATCCTTCAGTGGAATATGATAAGAAACTACACCTAACTTGCTACATATTTAAGTATTGCTTTGTTAATCTCTTATGGAATGCATCCCTAGTATTTTATTTCTTTTGTTGCCTGTATATTTTTTCCTCCTCCATCCCACCTGCAAGTGTGTGTGTGCATTTTTTAGCATTGCTAATTTTCAATCTTTTAATTATATAAGTTTGTGTAAGTCACATGTTATTGTCCTTAGCATTATATTAGCCAATTTTGCATGTTACTGTCAAAGAATTTATCAGTTGTTAAATTGTACTGTGTTGTATGTTGATGTTACTGCATGTTATTTTATGCTAATGTTGGAGAGCTAATATTAACTTATAACACTGTGTACTTTTGCTTTTTGAAGTAATAAAGTGATTTACTTTCGTCTACAGACACAATTAAATCTGCTTCTGGATAAACTTCGGAGTACTGTGAGTACCCTTAGAAAAAAAATCCAGAGTTTTTAAATGGTCCTCTTAAATTATCATTAGTAATTACTCAAATAAGCACAGTAAGCCTAGAATAATTAGAAATTAATTTTAAACTGAATTCCCTCATTTTAAAAAATCAGTTTTTAAAGTAGTTGTCATTTTAGTTAGGCTTCTTCTGAAGAAAAGTCAAATATATATGTGAAGTCATTATTTTATAAATATACAGAATTCTCTCAATCTTGTTAAGATTATCTTATAGTTTCAAAAAATGAAAATAATTATGTGGAGAAGAAAATGTATTTTTTAGGATTAAAGATAATGCATGTAGTTAATTTTCATTTTATTATTCTAATAGTAACATTCTCCAACATGGCAATATTGAGTTTGAAAAAATACACATAATATCTTTATGCCCTGTTAGGCAATATTTCTTAGAGTCCTTTTTTTTTAACTAGACATTTTTAGTGGTTTACTCTGTTTTTTATTTTTAAAGATTTTAAAAAATTTTTTTGAAAGAGGGGAGGGCAAGGGGAAGGGCAGAGGGAGAGGGAGAGAGAGAGCCTTAAGTAGACTCTGAGCTGAGTGCAGAGCTTGATACAGGGCTCTTATATCCTGACCCTGCGATCGTGACCTGAGCCAAAACCAAGAGTCAGACGCCTAACGGACTGTGCAACCCAGATGTCTCAGTTCACTCTGGTTTTTAATGGAAAATTTACGAGAGAAAAAAGTTTGATATGTGGGTTATGTAAATGAGGCGTGATTCCAAGGTGAGACATTTTTTAAACAGATCTACTGAACTAACCAGCTATTCTTCCTTACCAAGTAGTCATTTTGGAAAGCCAAATATTTATTCTGTCCATGATGTTATTGCTTACTGTTAGACTTGCTTTTGGAACCATTAAGAAATTCTTGCAAATACCCTCATTGTTTGCAAATATTTATCTCTTAAGAACCACACATCTTTAAAGATCAAATCTGATGGGGAGGGTGTTTGAATTTTTATCACCCAAATATAGTGCTACTGTAAGATGATGAGAGTACTTCTGTGATTTATAAGAAGGTATTTCTAAAAAGTGTTCTGAAGGTGTTTGCAGTGAGGATTGTTATTGAAATAACTATTCAGTTTTCTAAGGGAACTACTTTGTAAAGAAACAGTAATTTGGATGTCTGGTCTATTTGCTTTAATACTCAACAGTCTCATTGTGTACATATCCATATTCTTTCTGCCTCATTCAACATAACCTGATAACTGGTTCCAGTTATTAGGTTATGTTGCCTTTAAAAGCTTCTAAAAATACCATTTAATAAACAGAATTTTAGAATGTGCAGTGGTACAGCTTCAGGATCTACTATATATTTTTGAAGTAGAATAATGAAAAAGGTTGAATTTTTTCCCCCCACTTTGGGCTAAATTTGAAGAGGCGTAATTTTATTTTTATCTCTTGTTACAGGACAATTTTCTTATCACAGAAATATGACATATAAATACACAAGTGTAGAATAAAATCATATATAAGTCTCCAAAATGTATTCAAATGTTAAAATATTTTACGATGAAAGACATTTCTTTTTACAGTAACAATTTTTGGCACTCAAATCTAAAATGTATCTTTCTTTTCCTTCTTTTACTTCCTTCATTCTTTCTTTCCTTCCCCTCCCTCCCTCCCTTCCATTCCTCTCTTCCTTCTTTCCTTCCTTTCATTTTAGCCTGTTGTGGGGCTCACTCCCATGACCCCTAAGACCACAAACTGAGCCAAAACTAAGAGTCGGATGTCCAGCTGACTTGTGACTGAGGCACCTCAGTATTTTTCTAATAGTATATAGTGCAAAAATTCATTCCAAGCTTGAAATTTTAAAAGTCTCTAAGTTTTAAATTCTTTAATGATTATTTTAAAAGAGGTTCAGATATTAATGGTAACATGTTTGAAAGTTATTGGTATTCATAGAAACAGAAAAGCAAGAATGCTATGTGCATTTTTAAAAAAGTGCCTTTATTCTCCTAGGGTGCAAGCTTTATTCGTTGTATCAAACCTAATTTAAAGATGACAAGCCACCACTTTGAAGGTGCCCAAATTCTGTCTCAGCTTCAATGTTCAGGTATTTTCATGTTTTTACAATTTATATCCATGTGTGTTAGGAGTCTTAGCTTGATACACTTTAATATGTACAGTGTTTTCAAACGATCACAGTTACCTTGATTGTTTTTAAGTGCAATAAGATTTTTACTTTCAAATTCTTTTAATTATAAGAAAAGCATGGCTAACAAATTATTTGAGCTATACTGGGGTATAGTTTATCGTGAAATTAAACAGTTTTACAGCATTGAAGTAAAATTTATAATAACTCTTTAACTGCAAATATAGATCTCCCTTAAGTAGGTTCCCTTCCGATGGCCTTCTCAGTCTGACAGCAGTTCATTTCTCATGCCCCACGTAGCTGGGGCAAGAGGTAGGTTTTGGTGTCCTTGCTCTCACTCCACCACTTATAAAAAAATGAAAACACAGTGCCCTCGGCTGCTGCAGAACTTCTGTGCAGATGTCAAACTACCGCTCTCCACCTCTCACCTGCCTTGTTCTCACTTTGCTTGGTCACAGAAGTCTTAGGCACCAGGCACTGTTTTTCCTCTACTGCATGTCCGTCTGCCATCCCTACCCATGCTACCCCTACTTATGCCCAAGGCATCAGTCTTCTCCTTGTCTTTGAGCCATCTCAGTCTTGAGATGCTTCCTTAAACTCTCTTGTCTTTCTCATTCCTTATATTGTTCCTCTCAAAGTCAGATTTATTATAAAGCTAGGGTCACTTAAGTTTCAGGGTCCCTCACTTAGGTGGGCTCCTTTGAAAACCATGTACCTACTTTTGTATTCTTTTGTAATTTGTAATTTTGTACTTAAAAAAAATTACAATTATATAAGCTTTGGGCATACTCTCCCTGCTCTCCTCAAATCTCTGAGTCTTTGCCAACAGACAGCCTCTCCTCTTTACTAGAAGATGGAAAGCTTCACCTATTTGCTACCAGACACTTCTGTCTACCTATGTAACCTTCCCTTCTATTAAGAAAGCAGACGGGCCTCTCTTCTTAGTTGCCACTATGGTTCTTTGGAATCATCTCTTCCTACCTTCTCATGAATCTTCAGCATTGATTATGTATATTGAATCATTCTGTTTGAGATTGTCTCTCTTATTACCATTTAAATGTACAGAGACCTCAACTTAATTCAAACCTCTGACCCACATTCCCTTCTAGCTACTTCCTTATATCACACCTCACTTTTTGTCCTGTAGTTTTTCCCTTTGTGTCCAAGAATAGTCTATTCTTGCTTTCTCTGTTTCCTGCCCTCTGCTCACTCTTTAACCCAAGAGAATTCAGCTTCTACCTTGATCAGTCCAACAAAATAATTCTTGATAGGGTCACTGGTGATTTCCCTGATCCTAAATGCGATGTTCATTTTGTATCCCTTCTCTTAGTGGATATCACGGCAGCATTTGACTTGACCAGTCCCCCTCATGTAGCCTTTCCTTAGCTCCTAAATCAGCACATGTCCCTGCTTTTCAATTCTCTGGTAACTCCTGACTCTTCTGCAAGGTCCTCTTCTTCTACTACTGGGTATTATTTGTTAGAGTTTTTCAGGCTTTGGGTTAGGCCTAGTTTCTTTCTCACTCTTAACCAGTGCTATCTGACATAGCTTCCCATGTTGATGGAAATATTCTTTTATTTTATTTTATTTTATTTTATTTTATTTTATTTTATTTTGATGGAAATATTCTATATCTGTGTTATGCAACATGGTAGATACTGTGGCAGTTGAGCACTTGAAATGTGGCTAGCACAACTTAGATACTGATTTTTAAATTTTATTTAATTTTAATTTTTTAAAACTTACCCACATGTGGTTAGTGCAACTACAGATCACAGATTGCAACTACTACAGATTGGTAGTAGGTGCCATATTGGACACATAGTTTCATATTCTCTAAGTCTCCCCAAGTCCCTCTGATGTGATGTGAGTCTTCTTTCTGCCCTAGATTTATCAAAATGTAATTGACCTATAACATTATGTAAATTAAGAGTATACAAAATGTTGACTTGATACAATTATATATTGTAAAATGATTATCAGCATAGCATTAAACTGTCTCATCAGATCACATAGTTACTAACTCTTTTTTGTGATGAGAGTATTTAAGATCTGTTCTGTTAGCAGACAGTGAAGTCCTAGTACTCCCTAATCTAAGCTTTCACCAGCTTTCACCTGGATTTTTGCTATAGCTTTCCAAGTATTCTTCTGGCATCTCTTCCATCTGTTCTTCACATACATCTGGAATTATTGCTTTATAACTCAAGTCTGATCATGTCTTTTTTACTGCTTAACATACTGTAATGGCTTCTGATTATTATTAGGGGAAAAGAGCAAAATCCTCCTGGCTTATGAGGTCCCATAAGGTCTAGCCCATGTGTTTCTAGCTCCATCTCTTTCCACTCTCTCTGTTCTCTGCGTTTCAGCCATGCTGGCGTTTGTTTGGTCCCTTAAATGTTCCATGTTCCCTCCTGTCACAGGGCTTGTGCACATGCTGCTTCCTCTGATTGAGAAGCTCTTGCCTTTCCCTTGTCTTCATCTGTTGTGTCTACACTTGATTGTCCTTTCTTTGTGAAAGCCTTCCTTGATATCTCTAGCAGGAAGGGGGTCTGAATAAAGGAGCTGAGCACCTTTATTGTAGTCATAAATTTTATATATAATTATTTAATTTTTTTTGTAATCTAGAAAATCCCTTGAGGGTAGAAACAGTGTTCATTTTGGCTTGTACATTTATCCCAGCTTCCTAGCAGTGCAGAGCTTATACTAGATTCAGTAAATATTTGTTAAGTGAAATGCTTGGTCTAGCACATATGAAGACTTACTTGTGAATAATTTTAACAAATTCCGGAAAGTTATTTCATGTCTCCTGTATTCATACATATAGTATGGGTGTATTTTTTTTTAAACTAATTAATTTATTTGAGAGAATATGAGCGTGAGGGGTGGAGGGAGGGGGAAAAAGAATCTTAAGCTGCTGATTCTCACTGAGCACAGAGCCCAGCATGGGGCTGGATGTCAGGACTCTGAGATCACAACCTGAGCCAAAACCAGGAGTCAGATTGTTAATGGACTGCACCACCCAGACACCCCAGTATGGATGTATTTTTGTAATATTTTCTTTAGATAGTTTTTAATTTGAATATGACTTTTTTTCTCATTTAAATTTCTCTATAGGCTTTGTTTAGCCTGATATAATAAATCATTTATTTTCTAAATGAGCATCTAGTATCCTGGCAAGTCAAGCATGTTTAAATTTAGCTATATATACTCTTAAATTGGTAGAGTGTGGTGTTACAGATGCTTTAGCTAGGATTTCTCTTTCAGTTAAGCAGTATATTTCTATACATTAAGTTATATTGGCAATTTAATAGATGACACCAATTTGTAGTAGTTTGATTTTTTTAAAAGTGATAATAATAATAAAATGGTATAGAATTGGTTCTAGTTGTGTGGCCAGGTAATGAGAAAAAGAAAAAAATACCAATAACTGGTAGGAATACAAATATTTATGATGCTTTATAAAATAAAGGCATTTAAGATTTGAATTCTATATTGCCTTTCCATTTTCATTATTTTTTTCAAACTAAGGAGAATTAATTCATTTAGGACATCTTTTACTAAAATTACTATCTTCTGATCAGCCAATACCAGGGCAAAGTAGGGGAAGGTAAGAGTTCAGGCAGATGTTCTTCCTCTGTAACCTTGGGGTTGTGCTACCCGTCTGTGGTAGCAAAAAGGGTTCTGAGTATAACCAGCTGGACTGTACCAACAAACCCCTTGCCATCTAGACTCCCAGAGGAGGAACCGGGTTATGGAAATTTCTAGAAGAAGAGTACTTGTTTTTGGTGATTTTTATTTATTATTATTATTAATATTATTATTCATGATAGACATAGAGAGATATATAGAGAGAGGCAGAGAGAGAAGCAGGCTCCATGCCAGGAGCCCGATGTGGGACTCCATCCCTGGGACTCCAGGACCACGCCCTGGGCCAAAGGCAGGTGCTAAACTGCTGAGCCACTCAGGGATCCCCTTACTTATTTTTTTTAAGTGTTGAAAGCTCTGTAGAGTAAATTAGCTTCAAATCCTGAGAAATGCAGCTCCAGGCTTGGCAATTTGTTAAGTTTCATGAAATTCTTAATGAACTTTTGTGAGCCAGTTCATATGTTGTCTTCAGCTACAGGGCAAGCCAAGAGACTTAAAGATTGCAGATGTGTACGTTCCCAACGATACTTGTTTATTCGATATAAATGGACAAGAATTGTTACAGTACAAACCAAATTTTTATTTCTCCAAGCAGAGCCAGGAACTAATTAGAATTAGTTTTAGATCTTCCTTTCCATAGGAGTGATTGCCTTTATGTGGTTTATTAATTAGTATTACAAATTACAATAGTTATATAGTTGACTCTACCAAAAATCAAATAGTAGAGAATAATGTAAGCAAAAAGGAGTCTTATTTCTCAGGGGGTAACCACTTAATTCTGTTTTGGGTATATTTTTTATACTGATTAAATAAAGCTCTGCCCTATTTTTAATGAATACATTATATACTACCATATGATTGTAACATAATTTAATTAATTGATATTTATTTCTCTTTTTTTTTTTCTATTACAGTAACCCAATGGCCATGTGTGCATTCTCTATGCATATCTTTGCCCACATGTGTGATGAGTTGTAGGATAGATTCATAGAAGTAGAAAGTACTGAGTCAAGGGCATGAATGTTTCCAAATTGCCATCCAAAGCTCTTGCACTGGTTTACTTTCCCCATCAGTGGTGTATGTGTATATTTTCTTACACTGTGCATCAACTCTGAGTACTATTGATGTTTGATACCTTTGTCAGTCTCATAGGTTAAAATTCAATCTACCTAGAAAAGATATCTTTCCTATAAGATTAATTTTAAAATAAAAATCCACTTCTTAAAAAATGTTTTGTAGTTTCATTTTGCTAATTTAAATTTTGACTGCTAGGAATTTATTTTGGTATACAGAGTGAGGTAGGAATCCAGTGTTAGGTTTGTTTTCTAAATGGCTGGCTGTTTGTCCTAACACTTTTTGTTGAATAATCTTAATTTCCGTAATCTCAATCTTAATCAATTTCCATTGATTTGAAAGTCCCAGGAAGTGAAACCCAGGTCTTTTTAGATTTTTTTTTTTTAAGTTTGAGAGAGAGTGAGTGAGAGAGAGAAGAAACAAGGGGAGGAGCAGAGGGAGAGGGAGCAGCAGACTCCCCACTGAGCAGGGAGCTCAACGCACGTGGCTTGTGGGGCTGGATCCTGGGACTCTGGGATCATGACTTGAGCTAAGGTAGATGCTTAACCAGATGAACCACCCAGCCACCGCCCCCAGGTCCTTTTATAAATAAAAGTCCTGGCATTATCTACTGTGGTTGAACCTTACCCTGACCACTTTACGCTTTTCCTGACATGAAAGGTTCCTATTGACTCAAGGTTCAGATTATCAGCTACTAGAGTTATACTGAAAATAGATATTCATCCTATAGACTCTTTACCCCAATAGACGAGTTTCTTTGAGAGGTGAGTGAAAGGGCATCTTTATAGTAAAATAGTGAACTCTTTCTTTTTCTTTTGCTTTGTGAAGCACAGGTGAGAACTTGGGAATGTTTTCAACTACTTTTTGGAGACTCTATCAGGAATTTTTTTCTAAAATTAACCTCAGGACTTGGAAAGTGGCTTAATGCAGGGCATTAATCTCATACTCATATGCTATTGATTGTGACAGAGGTTTCTAGCAGGAAAAGGTACAAACTAAATTTGAGCTTTCTAGGGACCAGTAGTTTATCTCTAGAAAATGGTTAGTCCAGCTGATTTTTTGATGAAATTTTCTGCGATAGTTTTACGTGGGGGGTAAATTGGTAGATATTGAATATGAATATGATATTCCCTATGTAATATTTCATTGTTGAAGATTCCTGTAAATTGCCCCTTTCTAAATATTAATTTGTAAAATTGTTTGATCATTCATAAGTTAATTTTGGGCTTCTCTACAGAGATTGGCAATAATTTGTGTTTGTTTATGAATCTAGGTATGGTGTCTGTTTTGGACTTAATGCAGGGTGGTTTCCCATCACGAGCTTCCTTTCATGAACTCTACAACATGTATAAAAAGTATATGCCAGATAAACTTGCAAGATTAGATCCAAGACTGTTTTGTAAGGTACAAATACTACCTAAATTGAAATTTCTTAGCTATGAACTATCTTTCTAATTACTATTTGGCATTTAACTTTTGAACTTTTATTTTTCAGGCTCTTTTTAAAGCTTTGGGCTTAAACGAAATTGACTACAAGTTTGGATTAACAAAAGTGTTTTTTAGACCTGGCAAGGTAAATACATTTTTATTTTAAACTTTCACATGATGGATATGGATAGTTGGAGTCAGTGCATATTTTTAAGTGTTTAGTGATTTGTATTATTCGTGAGTTATATGATCACTAGTAGTATGTGCGTCTGTGTATATTATTTGTGAGAGGATTATAGTGTGTAAGATTTTTGTATAAGTTTTACAGCTTTTATTTCACATTCAGAAGTACTGGAATCAGAGCATTGTTTAATTGGATTTTTTTGCTTAAATAAAGATTAACCAGAAAATACTTATTTTTTCAAATTTATTTTATTTAATTGATTTATTTTTTTAAGTAGACTCCATGCCCTATGTGGGACTTGTAATTAAAGCCCTGAAATCAAGAGTCACATACTCTACTGACTGAGACAGCCAGGTGCCCCTACCAGAAAATACTTAATTGAAGAATTTTCTAAAACATATTTAGTCTTCAGTAATTCAAAATTCCACAGTACTTTTGAGTCTTTGTAACAAGAACAAGTTCTATTGGATTACAATAGATGTATAAAGTATAGGAAATTGGACTGAAGTTTGTGCTGACTTCTTTCAAGAAGAATGAAATGTATAAATACATTATGAGAGTATAAATGAATCAGAGTGAATGAATGTATACTTTTTTTTATACTTTTATATATAAATATAATTTTAGGCTAATCCATAGTTTTTGTATCTATAGATTTTTGTACTAAATTACAAGACTGACTTATAGAGCATTTCATAACAAATAGGTACGAAACAAACAACTAAATGCTATTCACAATCTGTAATCTTTTCACCATTCTTAACTTTATTAATATTGATTGAATAATAGCATCCTCATAATTTTAAACACAGCTGTTATTATATGATAGCCAAGTATACTTGTTTGACTTAGTAATATTATTAATAAATATCTCTAGTGCCTTGAAGGCTAGATTAATGATAATAAATAAATCTGATTTCACATTTTTGTCCATGAGATAAAGATCTATGTAATACTTCCCTATA
This sequence comes from Vulpes vulpes, assembly GCF_048418805.1. Classification (NCBI taxonomy): domain Eukaryota; kingdom Metazoa; phylum Chordata; class Mammalia; order Carnivora; family Canidae; genus Vulpes; species Vulpes vulpes. The sequence goes on from NC_132780.1 coordinate 166,275,784, forward strand.
AATATTTTTATTGCACCCATGCCATTTCCTATATAAAAGAAAAAAACATATTCATAGTTAGCTTAGCTGTAATCATACATATTTATCATAAGTTCAACATTTCTCTTATTTAGGGGCTATAATAAGAATTTTAGAATTAACAGTTTGAGAAAGCACTTGGTCTTACTTGCCCCAAGAAAAATTAATCAGAATATGTTGAAAGTACAAGCTGTTTTATCATTCCTTTCTCAGTAAAACCTTTTTGCCAACCATCTGTAATTGTCATTTAAGATTTTTTTCTACTCTTATTGTTGAATCTGCTAACTAGCAATGAGTAAGCCCCTCTTACCCTTCCAAAAAAACAATGCTGAAGGGGAGAAAGGCAGCGAAATATAGCCAGATACATTTAAAGTTGCTGTATACCCTCCTGAGACTTGTGTGTATAATTGTTTTGTGATCATTTCTAGGAAGTTAGGTTTTGGACTTCTAATTATTTTGTATCTCACTTTATGTTTAAACACATTTATTTTTTGACACTGTTACTAAATTATTTCATTTCCTAGTTTGCAGAATTTGATCAGATTATGAAGTCTGACCCTGATCATTTAGCAGAATTGGTTAAAAGAGTCAATCACTGGCTTATCTGCAGTCGCTGGAAGAAAGTTCAGTGGTGCTCACTCTCAGTCATCAAATGTAGGTGTTTTCTTTCACATCAAAATGTGTAATTATTTTGAAAACGAATTGGTTTGTGGAATGTTATAAAGTTGTGAGTGCTGGGCCCTAGGGACCACTTTGCTTATTCAAGCTGTGTCCCTGGCTCCATGTAAAACCTGCAAGTAGTGTAAATATTTTAAAAATATTTCTTGTATATGTTACTTACCTTCCTATTCAGATGTATTACAGGAGAATTAATTCCATCATGTCCTGAACCAGCAGAAACAAAACTCATGGTCTTGATTCGTCTCCCTCCGAATCAACCCCCAATCTCTCAGACTTAAGCCAGAACTTTCCTCTTTCTGTCTGCTTGGCATTACCAGTACACACACCAGAAATTTCAAGATTGTAGTTGTCTCTGCTTTCTTGTCCCTGAAGTCTTGTGGGTGGACAAATCCTCCTGATTCCTGCTCCAAATACAGTCGATTGTTTCCTTTTTATTTTTATTGCCAGGGTCTTACTGTAGCCCCCTTGCCTACTCACATAATAACTTCAGTAGCTCCCCAACTGGGTTTTCTTGGCTACCTGAGAGTTCACTTTGCAGAGTTTCTCTCTAAACTAAAAGCCTTTTATTAAGGCTTTCCTTTAAAATAGGGCAGAGTCTTAGAATGTCTTTCAAGGCCCCATGAAATGGGGTTTCAGCTTCCCTTTCTAGCCTCTTCTGCCACTGCTCTTTTAGACTCTCATCTCTCTGACACGCTGGCCCGAGCCACTACTTTGTCTCTGCTAGATCATAGCAACTGCTTATCTCTGCTGAAAACAAGCACTGGGAGCAGAATGTTTCTGGGTTACCTGAGGGTCTGTGACAAATATTTAATTGTATAGAATTATTGGCAGTAACTTGATTAAATTTGTAGTTGCCCCTCCCACCTCCCCACTTGCTAATGCTAGGTCCACAAAAAGGATTAAGTAAGGTGTACCTTATTGATAGAAAAATAAAATCCCTTTGACTTAACTAAAAGGAACCATGCAGACAAAGATTATTATTGAGGTCTTTTGTTAGACAATTGTGAATATAGATAAAAAGAAAACTATAAGAAAAAAAGATAACAAAAGCTCTTTTTTCCCATCATTTTACAAGTAAAATGTAAACACATTGGTCACTATAGTTTAGTGCTTTCAGCTTTATACATTGCATTATGATGGAAAACACATTACATTTAAATTATCTCTGCTATACCATTTGTTTACGGATTGTGTTGTGCAGTGGTGAACTCAGTAACCAGACAGGATCTTTGCAGGATATTAATAGGGAAGCTCTGAAAAAAGGTGTTTCAAGGTCAGATTAGTGTAGAATGTTCTGGGTAACTGAAGTTAAATAGATCCTTTACTGCAGGGCTCTCAGAGGCTTCACCCCGTATGTTCATTGTGAAGCTCCATAGCATTTAGCTTTTCCTAAATCCATTTGACAAGTGAATCCTTTTTTCAGACAGATTTTTAACACATCTAATAGATCAGTATTTCCTACCACAGTTTGGGTAGCAATAGTGAGACATAATAAGGAAATAACACTTTTAAAATGTAAATCTAGCCACACACATGACGTACTTTTTATTTTTTAAGAAGTATAAGGAATTAAAAAAATGTTAAACTTCCTGATTTTGTTATCTGGTATAATAGGTTCATCACAATTTCACGTTTCTTGAAAATTGCTTTGTGGAAATCAGTGCTTTTTAAGAATATTATATGCCTGATTTAAACCAAATAATTTTCAATCATTTTATTTTTCTCCTTCACTTAGTGAAAAACAAAATAAAATATCGAGCTGAAGCCTGCATTAAAATGCAAAAAACTATTCGAATGTGGCTTTGCAAAAGGAGACACAAACCTCGGTAAGACGAATAGTGCCTAAAGAATCCTGCTAAACTTATTCACCCTAATGTAAAATGGCTAGAAAGTCATAATGAAGAGCAGTTTGGATACTCTCAGAGTTTTCTCTTTTTTCATATTTTTTGTGAAAAGACGTACTAGTCTGTGATTTTATATTATGTACTTGAAATTAATTAACTAATTACTGCATTATTTTATTACTTGTTCCATGCTACAAGAGGATTTGAAGTAGCTTATGAAAATGTAAACACTATAAAAAGGTTGAAATAAATGGCTAAAAGAAGCTCTTTTATTCCAATTATTTTGGTGATTTGAGTTTCTTGGTAAATGTCAAATTCATGTTTTAAAAAACATCTCATTAATGTTTTCACTGTAATTCTCAAGTTTATCTATAAGAATTATATTGTTCCACTGTAAATTTCATCTTTATTTTTGAGTCTTATTAATTTAGACTTTTTAAACTAAAAAGTTATTCAGTCCTGAATAACTGTTAATCCTTAAACCTTTTCAAAGGGATTACATAACTCTTTTAAGTTCTTTTATAATTTGAATTCTCAAAATTTTCAATATAAATGTGGAAGGCTAATATATTACTGATAGGCATCAGTATCATTCATAGTCATATTTGATTATTATTATTTTTTTTTACCTCTTTTCAACAAGAGCTCTAAAAAAGAGAATCCTGGATAGTATGAAAACAGAAGTGAAATATCCTATTAGCAATATGTTTAGCATTTTATTAAGATGAAAAATCAGTGCATAGCATTAAGTGGTGAATTTATACTCTGATGAAGTATTATCTTACAGCATTGATGGCCTGGTTAAGGTGGGCACACTGAAAAAACGACTTGATAAATTTAATGAAGTAGTAAGTGCATTGAAGGATGGAAAACTAGAGATGAATAAACAGGTCAAGGACCTTGAAATTTCTATTGATGCTTTGATGGCCAAAATTAAGGTATGTAATTTTAATCCAAATGACTGACTTTTTAAAATAACTGAATATACTATGTTATTGGTATTGAATTATATAGAAAAAAACCCTTTTTAAAAAAATACAAAATGTTGCAAATGTTGAGTCTCAGTGATAGCAAGTGATGCACATTATATTGTTCTCTCAGCTCTGTGTTTGAAAATTTTTATAGCCAAAAACTAAAAAGATAATTGTTATGCAGTTTCATCTGTTGTTAGGAAACTCCTTCCTCCCTACCCAAAATAGTAACTAAAAAGTCTGCTAGTAAGCTTTTATATAGTCATTATTGAGGCAGGAGTAATGCAAGTTATTTTGTTTCTTTTTCTTTTTTTACCTTTAGAAACTAATTTTCAAATTATAAAAGTAAGTAATATTATGGAAAATTTGGAGACCACCAAAAACCCCATAAGCCCTGACAATAACAGATTTAGCTATTAGACTGCTGTGCAGTCACCTTCCAATCTTTTTAAAGATGCTTATGTTTGTGTGGTCCTCCTCACAATTTGATTTTGAGCCTCTACTTTTTTTTTTTTTAAAGATCATTTATTTGAGAAAGAGCACATGGCGGCGGGGGGGGGGGGGGGCGGGGGGGAGAACACACCAGCCGTGGGGAGGGCCAGAGGAAGAGGGAGAAACAGGCCCTCTGCTGAGCAGGGAGCCTGATGCTGGGCTCAATCCCAGGACCCTGGGATCATGACCTGAGCCAAAGGCAGCTGCTTAACTAACTGACTGAGCCACCTGGGCGCCCCCCCCAGCCACATTTTTTGAAGGGTTACTTTGGAAAATCATCCAATAATTTTAGTATATTTAGTAATTTCTTAAATATTCCCTAAGTAGTATTTTGAACATTATTATTAAAAAAGAGGAAACAAAAGCAAAATTAACAAATCATTCCTTAAAATAATTTTCAACTATAGTACGTTACTTCCTCTACAGTACACCCTTAGATATTTGATTACTTGATTAATAGGAAATAGATTCACATATTTGTTTGCAGAGATGAATATTTTTAAGAACATTATTTAATGTACAAATAGTATAACAAAGATCATGGCTTTACTGCTTACCGACTTTTCCAGTCTTTGTGTGTGTGTGTGTGTGTGTGTGTGTGTGTGTATGTGTGTGTGTGTGTACAGGTCTTTTTGTGTGGTAAAAGCCTGTGACATTAAATTTACCATCTTAACCATTTTTAAATGTAATTCAGTAGTGTTCAGTATATTTTCATTGGTGAGACAGAAGAGATAATTTTTAAGTACATGTTTATTATTTTGTTTTTAAGTCCACTATGATGACGAGAGAACAAATACAGAGAGAGTATGATGCACTAGTTAAAAGCTCAGAGGAACTTCTCAGTGCATTACAGAAAAAAAAACAGCAGGAAGAGGAAGCAGAAAGGCTGAAGCGTATTCAAGAAGAAATGGAAAAAGAAAGAAAAAGACGTGAAGAAGATGAACGACGTCGAAGAAAGGAAGAGGAGGAAAGGCGGATGTAAGGAATTTATATTGTTTTGAATTAGAAACTAACAGAATAGTGAATTCTTGGTGTTGATGCTGATTAATGAATATTATTTTTAAAAGTTCTAGTCTTTATAACAATAATTTTAGAATAAGTTTAAAAATAGAGAAAAGTTCATGTTATAATAGTGATTTTAACTATAATCTGAATTTTCTTAAGGCTTTTATATCTGAGGATTTCTTAACTTATTTTTAAAGCTTTGACTTATAAGCAAGAAAAAAGGCACTTCTACTTTTCTGCAGTTTTAAAACTGACAGCTTTTTGCAAGGTTGCCACCATGGGGCAGACAGAAGGAATGTGTAAGAGTTGTTTAATTGGAGAAGGAGGAGAGTGAGGCACATGTGATCAAGACCTTGCAGGTAGGCTTTATAACCAAGTTAATCTACAGATTTAAAGGTTATACAATATAATTGTAATTGTTTTTATTTATTTCAGAAGAATTACTGTCAGTAGAGTTAGACTTTGTTTTCAAGGTAAGCTGATGATGCATATAGCCAGGAGGTTAATTTCAGTCCCCATTCTGTAACCTCTGTTTATTAATAGTTCGATTGTTTTTGATGGATTTCTTATTTTCTATTAAGTTTTTGAGGAGTTTCCTCTTTTTTGTTATAGGAAACTTGAGATGGAAGCAAAGAGAAAACAAGAAGAAGAAGAGAGAAAGAAAAGGGAAGATGACGAAAAACGTATTCAGGTATATAATTATTAGACAGACAGAATTTCTATCAGAATCTACAAAATTATAAAGACAAAAGAAGTTGCAAACAAAACCTTGATTTGTTAGATAAACGGTCTTTGGTTTACCTTAGAGACAAAGGGCTTTCTCTGAAGTGGTTGTGGGGAGGGACTTTGGATCTAGGTAAGTGAGTTCAGATCTAGGGTCTATCACTGATAGAAATTGTGACATTGCACAAGTGATAATGAGTGACTGTGGGCCATGGTTTTTTTTCTGTGGATTGAGGATAAATAATAGTTGTTAACATTAAATGAGTTAACTTATATTTAAAGCATTTAGCCCCATTCAAAAAATATTTGTTATTATTATAATTGGGGGAAGGTCAAATGAATATTCACTTAAAACATAATTATAACTTTACAACTTTGTAGATACTAGTATCAGTAAGTTAGGGTTAAGATAGTCCCCCTACCTCCATTTTTTCTAAAGTCCGTATCTGAGAATAACTGATCACATATTTGTGTTTCTGTTTGTTTTGGCTTTCATAATTCATCCTCAGCACAATCAGCCTTTAAATTCCTGACATATGCTGTCTACATGTTGGTCAATGTGATATACCTAGGGTTCTCATGCAATTATTTGAGATACTCATGGTGATAGAATGGTGGAACTATGGTTCCTCTGCCTTCTCTTGGATTTAGGAAAGAGGAGGGAAGCATTACCAAAATATAGAAGAAAAGGGAGACTGGAGAGATTTCTGGTTAAACAATATGTATTCCTCAGTAAAGAACTTGTGTGGAGCAATTTTAGGTAGTAATGATCAAGTAAACAAGTAGAGAGAGCTTACTGAGATAGCTTTCTGTCCTTGATAGGCTGAAGTGGAGGAGCAGCTGGCCCGACAGCGGGAGGAGGAATCCCAGCAGCAGGCTGTTCTGGAGCAGGAGCGCCGGGACCGGGAGCTGGCCCTGAGGATTGCCCAGAGTGAAGCTGAGCTCATCACTGACGAGGCCCAGGGTGACCTGGCCCTCCGGAGGTACAGGGCCACTGGGTGGGGCATGGCACCTCTGCTTTCTTTCCCTCTCTGCTTCTTGTTTCCGTGTAAAGGGACTAGGAGAAAAATCACATTCTTTAGGCCCTGATCTATTTTAATTAAAATCATTTAAAAATTATTTGTTTCAACTTTTATACCCAAGCAAATGAAACCATGATTTCATCAAATTGTTGAACCAATGAAAAATAAAAATGATATATCTGTTCATGAAACATCTCAGCTTTTACTCTGAAATTGTCAAGGAGTATTGTATAAAAAGTAGACATCTAATTTCTAAATACTTGCCATTAAATACTGGCATAGAAATCAGTGAATATATTATAATCCAATTAATATACTTGAGGTTGAGATTTAATCTTTTCCTAATGCAGTTTTTTTTTTTAATATATCATATGCCCTAACACTTGGAATGGGGAAGAGTTTTACACACACACACACACACACACACACACACACACACAGATCCCATATTTCACAATAGAGTTCCCTTTCCAAGAAGGAAGGCTTATCACATTGAAATGTTTCCAAATTATCTCTTAATACTGAATTTTATTGGAGTGTGAAGAAGTATAGATGTGCTTGTTAAAAGTCCCAGGAAGGTCCTCACATAACATTCATTTTTAAAAGTGTGGAATGTAGAAACATTCATTATTTTGATTATTTATTTGTAAAAACAGCAAAACTAGTTTGTGAGGTTGCTTTGCATGCAGGTATATATGTTTATAGATATTGAGAGGCACATAGATTTATGTAACCATGCTTTCCAGAAGGTCAGAGCACTGTTTATAGCAAACTGTAATTAAAATGCAACCACTAGGTGTTGCTATTTCCTTGTGAAAGGAAAAAACTTGGTTGAAATGGCAAGGCAGTGATTAGATTTTATTTAGCTAAAACAAAGGGATGGAAGAGGGTATGTTAAGTTGCCTTCATGCTTTTTCTAGGAAGTGATTACATTGGGGAGCTCTGGGGTCTGAACTGTATATGAAAGTATATTATATTTAAATAAACCGAATAGGCCTATCAAAGTATAGGCCTTTTCCTACAGCCAGGGTGTACCTTAAGGATATTTTTTCTTTACACTCTGGCACCTGGCTAAAGGCAAGACAGGTTGGAGAGCATTACTTGTAAGCTCTTGGGTTTGAGTCCAATATTTTAGCTTTTTATTAACATTTCACTGTAATTGAAAAAGTATTTTCTCTGGGCTGTGATTCTTGTAACTGCAGACTCAGCTTAGTTGCTCTTGTGTTCCTTCTACCTGTGTTATGTTGGAATGTCTGGGAGCCTTTGTGTATAACTGATTAGTAACTGCGCCAGTCTCCTCAATGAACCAAGCTCTTACAGCTGCTCTCCCTAATGTGTGTGAGGAAGCACTGCAGTTGACCCGAAGTGGCTTCATCATGGCTGAAGTTCAATTTCTAAGAGACTCATTATTGGAGTCGGTATTGGTATTCATGACCAGCCAAGCTTTAGGTGTAAGCATTTGAAATATTAAACTATATCCAGAGCCATTCCACATAATATGTATAAGATACAGACTCATATGTGCATTCCTTCCCATCTTCAGAAAGATGCACTTTTTCCAAGAGTGAGTGGTCTCTCAGAGAAAGAGTGGATCATTCAGTACCTTTAACATAAATGAAAAGTTACCTGTGATTTAATTTAAGCAGAATTAACTATGTAATGGTACCACTACTAAGTAATTAGGAGATATGATTGAAAGGCAAAAGAGTTAGCTTTAGTGTTCCTGTGAGATAGCTCCTAGGTTGTTGTCTCCTTCTCTTTTAAATGCCCTTTAAGTCCTTTTTGGCAGCCCTTTCCAGGAAAGCTTTCCTTGACCCCTCATGTCCTCATGAGTTTCTGTTCTTTAGAACCTCCTGGTTATTTTATACTCTGTACTACAAGCATTAATAACACTTCATTATGGATGATGTTCTATACATATTTTCCATATTTGATCATTTCATTTTACTCCATGGCCCACAAATAAATGTTTTTGAATGTTTATTTTACCTTTGTTAGCACTGAATTATTTCTGACAAATTTATGAGTAAGAACTCTCTTAAGTAATACTATTCTAATATATAGCATGAAAATGTCATTCTGGGGTTCTGTGATGCATTTAAAAATACATGTAAATGGATTTTGCTGTATTAAACAATTTCCAAGTTACTTTTTCAGCTCGGATTCCCGTCCAGTAACTTCTAAGTAAGAATTGTTTTCTACATATGTAATATGTTTTAAAATGTGATCTTAATTAATTCACATATGATCCTTGATGCAAAGTGATTTCACTTTACCTAAAATTATGAAATAATATTGAGATTCTGTTAACAAGCACACTTCACAGTGTATGAATTTTCTAATCTAGGTATATATTTGCTCTTTAATTTTCATTGAATGTCTTTAATTTATACTTTCTCATAATTTTTAAGGAAAATTTTAAACATTAAAATTTTGAGTGATCTCAGATTAAATAAATATGTTTTTTTTTAAGTCAGTGTGTAGAGTATTGAAACACAAATTTGGTACAATCCAGTTTTTCATGATTCAGAATTGCTTAACGAGATTAACTAAAATATATTATTTTTCACAGAATCGTTGGAGCAAGACCCATAATGACACCGTATGTCATTTCTCTTTTAAAAATTTGATTTAGTCATATAACCCTTTTTTTCCCTTAACAGATTGTGGTTACTTTTTAGGAGAAATGGTTTCCTCATTAAAACAAATTTTTGTGGGGTTTTTTACACATATTTTATGTATATACTACATATAAAATTTTGGAATATATATATATATAAAATCTAAATTTTAACACTTTATGACCCCTACTGTAACCTTTATAATGTTGATTCTCAACTTTGTCAGACCCTAATACCAGTGACAGTTGTTTTATAAGTCATGTAACCTGCATAAATAATTCTCTCCAAACATTATGTGTAAAAGAGAAATGAAAGGGCATATTATTTATAATAAAACAGTATTTATTTTAATATGAAAGTGCTTGTTCACAACTATAGGAAAATATCAAATACTCATATTTTCCATTCATACATAGTATCACCATAAATATGACAGCTACAAGTGCAAATTGATGTAAGAATGCTATATTGGTTAATTGAATGCTGTGAAATTGTGAACAGTACTTTGTAAGGTTTTTTTTTTTAGTCATATTATTTTTTTTAAGATTTTTTTTTTTAATTCATTTGAGAGAGAGACAGAGGGAGCACAAGCATGGGGAGAGGCAGAGAAAGAGATAAGGAGAAGTAGTCTCCCCACTGAGCTGGGAACCCGATGTAGGGCTCGATGTAGGGCTTGATATGGGGCTCGATCCCACCTGGAGATTATGACGTGAGCCAAAGGCAGATGCTTAACCATCTGAGCCACTCAGGCACCCCAGTACGTTGGAAAGTTCTAAACAGATTTTCCTGCAGTAGTTGCATTTCTGGAAAAACTCTGTGAATATTAAAACCATGCCCCCCAAAAAGGTTCTTTACATGTAGAAGTCTGTTTACATGTAAAACTGTATGTGTGTGTGTGTGTGTGTGTGTGTGTGTGTGTGTGTGTTTCACCTCTATCTGGTGGACATGTTAATATCACATGGGATACCAGGCACTTGTTCCTTGTGCAGGACATTTGGCACCCCTGACCCCTCACCTCCTCAGATACCAGTAGTGTACTCTCACCACAACCTTGTTACCACAGGGTACCAAAATTTTTAAAAACATCTCTGGGTGCTATTTCCTTCCATTAGAAAAGCAGCTCTTTAGTTACCATTTGAGCTTGAGTTAAATACGCCCTGCAACTAGTGCATATAAAGTAAAATTGTGAATATTTGTATATAGTTTGGGAAAGTTAGAAGGAAAAAAGCAACTGGGTGCAGGAACCATTTCTGTCTAGTCTCTTTGATGCAGCTCCTAGAGCAGTATCATAGGGTCAAGTGAGATGCTGAGTCATTAGAGATTGCCTTCCAGGGTAGTGTTGCAGCAGACAGGGAAATCTCTATATAATCAATAGACCATGTAGTAAAGAGGTATGAATTCTCTTTAAAAGAAGGGTATGAATTCTCTTTAAAAAAAGGGTATGGGGATTCCTGGGTGGTGCAGCGGTTTGGTGCCTGCCTTTGGCCCAGGGCGCAATCCTGGAGACCCGGGATTGAATCCCACATCGGGCTCCCAGTGCATGGAGCCTGCTTCTCCCTCTGCCTTTTTTCTACCTCTCTCTCTCTCTCTCTGTGTGACTATCATAAATAAATAAATTTAAAAGAAAGAAAAAGGGTATGAATTCTCTTTAAAAGCTGTGGGAAAAAGAATGGGGGAAGGTTTAGAAGAAAAAGATGGTAGAAGCAGATGCTCTTGGATGCTAAGATGGAAACCTTGAGATAGGATGATAATGTAGGTAGATGCACCTGGGTGGCTCAGTCAGTTAACTATCCAACTCTTGATCAGGTCATGATCTCAGGGTCCTGAGATCAGCCCCATGCTCAGCGGGGAGTCTACTTGAGACTCTCTCTCTTTCCCCCTCATCCCTCTCCCCACTCACACACATGCACACACAGTGTCTCTCTCAAATAAATAAATAAGTCTTAAAAAAAAAATCTTGAGGCAGGGTGATAATAGAATTTTAAAAATATTTATCAAAATTGTATGGAGTTTGAAAGAAAATTCTGACTAGCCTAAATGGAGATTGACAAATGTATTGCTCAGTAGGTATTTTTATACATATTTGTGTTTTTAACTTTTCATTTATTATCATCAGTCACCGGTTTTGAAAGATGACTTTTTCTCTGACTGTGCTTGCTTGGATAGATTTTTCTCAGCCCCTAATCTGAGTCAATGTTCATTACAAGGAAAGAGAATTACAGGAGTCCTTTGTTCCTTTATCATCAAGGTCCCAGTTTCTGACAGGCATCCAGGAAACTGCACCCTAATGCAAACATACCCATTTTCTTTTCTTACAATTTTTGCTGATTTGTAAGACTTTGAGGTTACCAGAGTCCGATAATAGAATGAGCCATGAGAAAATGATTAATTACAAAGGAAAAAAGAACAGGAAAAGAAAATAATGAAATTAATGAATTGTTGATGACATGATGAAATATCTATTACATTTCACAGAATTAAATGAATATTGAGAAAAGTTACACTCCCCTGAATAATAAAAGAAAAGTAACTTTTGCCTCTAGGAAATGTTTATCCTTAGAGAGGACACTTCTGATTTTTTTTTTTTAAGATTTTATTTATTTATTCATGAGAGACACACACAGAGAGAGGCAGAGACACAGGCAGAGGGAGAAGCAGGCTCCATGCAGGGAGCCCGATGTGGGACTCGATCCCGAGACTCCAGGATCATGCCCCGGGCCAAAGGCAGACGCTCAACCACTGAGCCACCCAGGTGTCCCACACTTCTGATGTTTAACACATACTTGATGCATTTGAATTCTTTTATATTTTTTAAAGCATGCTTTGATTCAGAATTTTAGAGTTTGAATATATTAGACTCTTATTTAAACTCTGACACTATAATATAGATTAGCTTGGTTTACCACTGTTACGCCATCAAATTAATATTTACTAAGCAACCTCAGTGCAAACTCCCTCTATAGAATCTATATCCTGCCAAGTTTCCAGTATGCATTTAGAACATGTTAATTATATTCTACAAATAAAAAATACCACAGAAGCATGTCTCTCATGAGGTTTTATCTAAAGTTCCTACTGCAAAATGGAGTTCAAACAACCTTAACTGTATTTAAACAAACATTTGCTGTATTTTATGGTTATATACCATGTTGAATAATATATTATTAGAAACTTTTACAAAGTAAAATGATAGTGTGAATCAATAATCCTATTGAAAACATATATTTCTAATTATGCTTTTAGATTCTGTAGGTAACTTAAATTGTCTTTTATATGACTGTACTGTATTATCATTTTTCTTATAGGGAACAAATGGAGAGAGAAATGTCAGAATTTCTGAGTAGGTTAGTGCAGTGGAATTTGGGGAAATAAGTGTCACCTCAAAATCATATTTTTAAGTCACTGTTCATTATTTGGACCAGAACCTGTTATATGAATAGTCTATTCTTTCCATGTAAATTTTCTGTGCAAGAAATGTCACTTCACCCTATACCACCCTAACAGAAAAAGATAAAAAACAATGTTCTAAGTTGGTGCTCTTCAGTGGAGAGACCATTGGTATTTTGTCTTTTTTTTTTTTTTTTTTTTTTGAGACCATTGGTATTTTGGATGAGACTGTTCCTTGTTAGTAGTATTGCCATGTTTATCACTGGCCCTCGCCAACTCTGTCTCAGTAGTGGAAGCTTTCCTTTCAAACAAAATGAATGTTTTGAAACTCACCATGGAGGTGGTGTTGCCCCTCCACCTTTCCCCCCCACCCCCTCCCTGACCCCCTTGCCAGCTGGGAACCTTTGTGCCTAGTTCCTAGCTTAAGGGGAAGTAGAGAAAGAGTGTGGCTTCTGAGGGCCGCCTCCCCATAGCACATGGTTTAAAAACCACTGATGTAAAAATTGAGCCACCAGAGAATATGACTTCCTAGCAGGATCTGGTCCTTTACAAGTGGATATGAATCAGTAACCTTTTCAATTGGAAGTTAGAGTTAATTCGAAGTATTAAAATTAATATATTTTTTAAAATCAGAAGTCAGCTTTTCTACTACCTAGTATATAATTTACATGATTCTTTATAACAGACCTAAATAATCAGTAATTACATCTTTATTTTACTATTTTAATAATTCCAGAGATGAGGGAAAAGCATTTAAATGTTACATTTGTGTATTTAGGTTGCTGAATATGTTTTTTAGTAGATGTAGTTTGTTTGATGTAATATGAGTGAAAAGTTAGTAATATTAAACCATATTTTAAGCAATAATGATTTGAATGCAGTGTTATTTTTTTAAAGTATCAAAATACACCTTATGTATATTGGCACTTCATATATATTCTGACAGTCTATGAAACTGTATATTATGTAAATTCACTCTCTTTCAAAAGAAAATAACAATAAAAACCCATAATAATTTTCAGCTGCTCTCCTAGAAAAGACTCTTGGAGGAGCTAGGAAGAAAAGAGAATTTATTGTTAGTTTACTGAATGGTAGTTTAGGGATGTAGAAGAGAAAAAAGAATATATGAATAAATGTTAAAACATAATTTATTGCTAAAGGTAATAGAGAGACCTTGCTGACACACAGCTGGCTCTTTCTGAGCAAAGCAATTAAGAGGAAAAAGCCACATGGAAAATTGCCAGTCACACAGCTTATGAAAAGGATAGATTCTGCAGTAAATTTAAAACAGATTTGAACCATAAAAATACAGAAAGAACTAACTGGCCACACGTTGTTCTTTAGCCAGGCTTATATGTTACTAACAATCATCATGTCTAACTGTTGTTAAGTATATAGAGTGAAGTGTGCTATTTTTTATTCTCTACAATGAAAGCATAAATAGACCTTTTAAAGAGGCAAAATGCCTTATTTTTCTCACTGCTAAGCTTAATATGGAGGAATAATTTCCTTTATTTCAGGAAGAAGTATACATATTTTCACAACATCATTTCTCATTAAATATCTGTGTCTTGACTGCCAAGATTCCTGTTATCTTTCAGAATGTGAAATAATGAGAAAATATGACCTCATTTTCAGGTATTACGCCTTGATCATCCCTCTTTAATAGGAAATGTTTTCTAAGTAGTGGATGATAAAGGTAAAATTCCTTGTGTGATACCTGAGAAGCAATATTTTAGTTCTTTAAAATTTAGTTCTTTCCATATTTGTGCCATCTTTCTTTTTATATCTTGAAATGTGATGTGTTTAAATTCTTTCTTTGCTACATTGATCTTACTTGCAGCTTATTCTGACTGCTGTGTGACAGGAGTCATCTTTTGCTGACTATAATATTATTATAGAAAAGTTGTTTCCATATTTTCTGAATAATTATTCCAAGTTATATATACAGAAACAAGTTGTAATCCCTGGGTAATACTGCTACGAAAAAGTGGAATTTATCTCAACTTATTTTTTAATTTATTATTTTATATTATATATATTTTTTCTTTCTTCTTTCCTCATTCCAGCATTCCTGCTATACTTGTGCCCTTTGAAATCTGTTATCTGCCTCATGACCTAAAACTTCATTTAATTATTATTATTATTATTTTTAGCTTACACAGCTCTATGTTGGTAGCTCCAAGCACAAGTGAGGGGCTAGCTAAGAGGGCACTCATTAATGTTTGTGGAATAAATATAGCAAATGAAGGAAGGTAGAGTCCTAAGACCAAGACTTTTAAAGTCAGAACACTTTGGGTTTCAATCTCAGATGCTACCTGTTATTAGCAGTGTGTGACCTTGGGCATGATCTTTATTTCCTGCTCAGAGTATTGTCTACTCATTTTTATTTTATTTTGTTTTTCTTTCCCATAAGTGTACTCTTTAATCTCCATCACCTATTTCCCCCATCCCCCCACCCATCTCTTCTCTGGTAACCATCAGTTTGTTCTCTATTGTTAAAAGTCTGTTTTTTGGTTATGTTTCTTTTTTTCCCTTTGCTCTTTTGTTTCTTAAATTTCTCATATGAGTGAAATCATATGGCATTTGTGTTTCTCTGACTTATGTCACTTAGCATTCTATCCTCTAGCTCCATCCATGTTGTTACAAATGGCAAGATTTCATTCTTTTTTATGGCCAAATAATATTCCATTGTGTGTGTGCGCGCGCGCGCCCGCACACACACACACACACACACACACACACACACACACCCCGTATCTTCTTTATCCATTCATCTATTGATGGATACTTGGGCTGCTTCCATAATTTACTAGTTGTCATATTACTGAATATGAGAGTGTGGCTTTATCACCATACAGAACTTTCCTAAGTATTCTGTTTAATAGTGATGCAAAAAGTCACAGAGCTTTCCAGACTCCAGCAGCTCTTTTAGCCCATCTTTAATGACTCAGGCAGTGGATTGCAGTTTGGCTACTCACTTGTGGACCTTGCAGACATCCAGATGCCCAGGGAGGTTCTAAGCCAGTAGCTTTGGCTGGGGCTTGGCCATCTTGTAGCTTCCAGTAGCCTAAGGGTGATTGCTCTATGTGACCTTATGGCTCATAAATCATTAACATGCTTCTAATGATTTTTCAAGAAGTCAAGAGGATTTCCTTTTTGATTTTGAGGAATATATATAAATGTATTTTTTTAACTTTAGGTATCCATTTACCCATTAGTTAGAATATTTAAACTGGTGTCTGGGGTTAGTCCATGGCACCAGGGTATTAGAATCAGAAATTCTGATTGAAAACATAATATGGTTATTAAATGACACACTGGATAATTTTAATTTACCTAGGAATCCTACATATAGTATACCATTCTTAATCTTATCTATCAAAGATACAAAATTATTTTGTTTTTCTAATAGTTATTTCCATGTCTCAAACTGAGATTCACTTTCTTGCCCCTTTAGTCAACGTTTCATTCATTTTTCTAGTTTAAACATGCAAAAATATGTAATAATTACAGAGGTCCTGCTGTACAAGCTACCAAGGCAGCTGCTGGTACCAAGAAATATGATCTCAGTAAATGGAAATATGCAGAACTACGTGATACCATCAATACTTCTTGTGGTAAGTGTATTGAGAAGATGAAAAATGGGAAGGCTCTGTGGCTGACAGGTAATAAAGCAATACCTAGATTGGGGTATAATTTTCTTCTTTTTTGGCATATAAATTAAGCCATTCTCTTTGTTATTCTCACCTTGAAATAAAGACCTAGTTTACTCACAAACCTAAAGGACAGGCATACTTATTAAATTCATTTTGCTTGTCTCTTATCTAGGTCTGAGAGGAAAAGCATAGAAAAATTACGATTTAGGCTATGCTAATGACTGACTCTTCTAATGTTATTCATAATAGTTAAATACTTGTATATCAGAATCTTGACCTATGTATGCAAAGTAAAAAATGGCAATGCAGTCCTTTTTTTTAAGCTATTTTTTCCCAGCAGAATAGGAAAATACTATATCCAGATGATTCCATATAATTGTATTCTTGTTTAAATCATAGTTGTTTGAGTTTAGGCTGCTGTGCCTAGGAACTAACATGCCGTGATTGTACAGAACTTCCTATGTTCTCTCTCTCCTCACTGAGTTTATCTGCATAATTACAAATAAAAAAATCTGTTGGATGTAAATCTAGTTTGCATATTAGCATAGTGACTTCTTACTCTATTTTTGTGGCCTCTGACCTTCGACAAGTGTGACTTAACCTCTCTGATTGAGGTTCACCTATAAAAGACCTGTTTAGCCCAGGATTCTTGTGTGAAGCAAATGATACAGTAGCAATGCATAAGAAAATTCTCTGTAAATGTAAAAGATAATAGTACCATAAAATTCTCATCTTTATCAATAATGTGCTTACTTTTGATTTTGTACTATTAATTTAAAAACAAAAATGTATTATATGTATAAATATATAAGTTTATGCCACAGAATAATTATGTTAGACAATTAAATTAGGATGCTAATTCCTTCTTTGGGTGGGGGGCTCTTTCTATATAATCCACAGATATTGAGCTCCTGGCAGCTTGCAGAGAAGAATTTCACAGGAGACTAAAAGTGTATCATGCGTGGAAATCCAAGAATAAGAAGAGAAATACTGAAACAGAACAGCGTGCTCCAAAGTCTGTTACTGATTATGGTAAAAACAAATCTGTACTTTTGAATGTTCCAGCGTATCTGTATATAATGTATGTAACTATACGTAAGACATTTTGGATAAAATATATAATACAAATTTTCTCTTACTATGCAGCTGTGATCCACTGAGGCTAATACAACCACAGTGGCTTATCTTTCATAGCATTACTTCTATTATTATGTCTTTAAGTCGTATTATTAAATATTTGAATTTGTTAAGATAAATTCTGGAGATAAGAATACTTTTGTCTATACTAAAGAAGTTGCTCAGTAATGTTGTAAATATGTATTTTTTCCACATATACATACATACACATATAGAATGATTACATGTGGAAATGTAAAGAATACAGTGAAATAAGAACAATTGCTGCAAACATTATTTTACAATACTGTCAAAATATAAGAGTGAGAAGTAGTACCTTCGTTTAGACCAGTTTTGCCTATATCAGGATTTGATTTTTTGGTTGAGATTCCAAAAATAAATTTTGTTACTTTGTTATGCAAAAGACAGAGTTATATACTTGAAATTGGAAAGTACAGAAGAATAGACCTAACCTAGTAAAAGTATGTACTAACTTTAACATTAATTGAGAATACTTGTGATATATGAGTTGTAATTTCAGTCTTAAAAGCAAATATTGGAATTTCATTTGTTCAATTTACTACTTTCAGACTGGCACAATTTATTAGCTTAATTGTGGTCAATGTCAAGGTGACATGTTTTTAATGTCTTTATTGCAAAAGCACTGATAGTATTCCCAGCACTGATAGTATAGCTTAGCAACACATGACCCTAAGTTGTCATAGAAAATGAGCTCTCCCTCACTGTCTTCCTAGCAAGTAAAAGCAATGTTTGATTAAAGGCAATTAAATGGTAGAATTTTAGTATTTCCAAATTGTTGTAAAGAATAGATTAAGTAAAAAGAATAGATTAAGTAAAAAAAATAGATTAAGTAAAGGAAATACTATTACTAAGAGAGCTGTTACTTCTAGTGATTGCTCACGGAGTATCATCAGTCAGAATATAATGCTCTGAAAGGGCAATGAGAGATCACTCAGAACTAAGAAACAACAAGCGGAAGGCCCTCTAATCATCGATATTCTTGTGACCACCACTCTCTTCTCCAACTTATAAATTTATCCCTGGGAATTGAAGATAATAGGATGATTGCATTAGCAGTTCACTGTATCAAGTTTCTAACCAGTTATCTTTGTTTTGTAAAAATGGCAATGGGCTATACCTTCGAGCTATAACCTATTTAGCTGTAATGTTCTAATTATGGCCTTTAGCTGATAGGCTTTCATCATGATTTTTTTCCCCCAAAATTTATACACCTGAATGATTACACTTCTTTTTAAAATAAGAAAAGTCATGTTTTAATTTATGGCACATACATTTTTAATGAATACACAAATATTTCCTGTGTGTGTGTGTGTGTGTTTTTAAAGATTTTATTTATTTATTCATGAGAGACACAGAGGCAGAGAGAGAGGCAGAGACATAGGCTGAGGGAGAAGCAGGTTCCCTGCAAAGAGCCCAATGCGGGACTCGATCTCAGATCCCAGGATCATATCCTGGGCCAAAGGCAGATGCTTAACCCCTGAGCCACCCAGGCATCCCAATTCTTGTGTTTTTAAACCAAAGTTTGGTACTGTACTCATCCAGCTTTGCCCCCAAAGAGGCAAATGATACATGGTATACCTTGCTTACTTTGTTTTTATACTGTTTCCATTCATAATATACTATTTGGAAGAATAAAAGAGTAAATTAAGAAGATTTCCCAAGAACATATTTGGGAATTTTATGTGAGTAAACTCCACACGTATGTATGTATGTATGTGTAGCCTTCAAAGAATTTGATAATGGACCATTTTCAGATAAAATAATAACTTCTGCTCTGAAAGGTACTCATTGTTCTCATTTTTTTTCTCATGTAAAACACATTCTGACACAGAAGTACAGTTAAGAGAGAAGTTGAAGTGCATCGAGATGCTTAACAGTCAGTTGAGAAAATTCTGTACTAAGATAGTTTCCTAATGGAACAGCTAATAAACCTTTAAAAGGAAATACTCTTTAGTTTAATATTTAGAAAGATTAGAATTCCTTAATTTGAGAAAATTAAAATAACAACTTATAATTAACAAAAATATAACTAGATATTACTTAAGAGTAGTACGTTGACAAATCATGGTGAAGTCTTGTAACTGAGCGTGGAGAATCTCAGACCCTCCTCCTCTGTTCTCTCCTGAGTGAGCACGCTCTCATCACATTTACTACAGAAAGAGATTTCCAGAAATAATTATTGGAGCAGTGGCAAGCTACTTAGTAATGATTTGCAATATTTAGTTGCTTAAAACTGACGTTGGAGAGTAGTTTTATTTCATAGTTCCTAAAATAAAAATTGCATGAATTTAAGATTTAGACAGTTTGAAGAAAAAGTAAAATATACTGAGTATATGTAAACACGGCAATGCTTTTTCTCTAAGGCATATATTCTTTTGATAAATGTAGAAGGTTTTTTTTATTTCTACAGAAATTTTAGTAATGCTTTGAAGGTACTAGAATGTCTATGACTGAGTCATCATGTTGGACTTTTGTTTGAATATTATTGTGTCCCAGAATTATAAACAAAATATAATTTTTAAATTTAGGTCCTCTTTATATGTCCATCAAGCAGAATTTCCTAAAATATAATCAAAATAGCTTTTTTCTTTTTCTTTTTCTTCCCTTTTTTCTTTCTCTCTCTCTCTTTTTTTTTTAAATCAGAAAGCAGCATCTGGTTGTAGATAATTCTGAGAGTATTTGGTTGTGGACAGGATATTTACTTGTTAGTCACCACCTCAATTGATGGGAAGGCTTTATAAATTACAAGAATGCTCATTTAACAGTTTTGCCATTTTTATCTTTTCTTCAATGTAAAATATTTATTCACAGATTTTGCACCATTTTTGAACAATTCACGTAAGTCAATGGGTGGTAACTTATGAGCTAACTGGACGATGGGTTATAAATACTTTATAAAATACTAACTTCTATTAAACATTGTTTTGCTACAATTTTTAAGTGGAATTGTAGTACATTATGTTGGTTTTCGGTACTAAGCTATTTATTTGAGATGATGCTTTCATTTGGATCAATCCAAAATATATATACAGAATAAAATTAATCTGTTTTATAAAATTACTTCTGTTTAAAAAATAACTGGCACTTTATTCTGTAAATATACACAATTCTCATTGTAGCAAAACTTAACAAGCAGCTGATCTTTTAGAATAAAGACTAACTTCAGGTGCTGGTTTCAAACACTGTTATAGTGTAAACATTTGTATCCAGAGATCTGACTTTTGTGTGATAATCTATTACACAGTTTTAATGGGATGCCTCCTAATAGGAGGAGATTATTCTGTTACTTGTATAGATAGCATCTTATGATGCACATTTTTGATAATTTAAAAACTTTGAGTCATCTGAGTATGCAGTAAATTTATTCTGCAGTTGAGCAATAATGATTTGGATATAATGCCATATTTGTTTGCCAACTTGTTGGACCTGATTTTTTTCAAGTGCTTCTACTAATTTATAGAGCCATATTTAAAATTTATTTCACAACATAAAGATGACACAATAGGATGTGAAAGAAATAGTCATTTATTAGTTTAAAACTTTCAACATCTGTATCTTTGTGCTTTTCCAGATGAATATTTGTGAAGTTAATTCCCCTTTAGTACAATTTTAGTTCTCACGTGAGTGAATAAAAAGCTATCAAAGACTTTCCCTTGGGCTTCTTAAGTTTACCCAATATATTAAGGTACAGGAGACAGTCTTTTAAAAGAAAAAAACAGGTTAATTTTACAAGTGTCTATCAGTATAGTAGTTAAGTTCCCTGATCAACTGGGTATTCTAAGTTACCGCTTAGGATGGAAGGAAGGGTTTTTCTTTCTTATCCTTTTAAAATTCCTTAATTTGGGGCTACTGTATTTTCTTCAAGTAGGTAATTTTTAAAACTTGAAATGGAAACACTAAACTGTAAGTAGTTTGGAGGGACTACAGGAACAAAAGAATAACGAAGCTCATCTCTGTTAACATGCTTTAAAAGGTGATGCTAAAGGTGATGCGGCTTTTTAAAGTCACTAACAAAACTGGTCCTCTGTTTCATTCTTTCATGGGCATATATAGCTTTGCTAACTGCTTTTTGCTTCTCTGGTTTGCACAGAAATAAATTCAGCTGCTATAAAGCTTTTACTATCGGTGTAAAAAGTAGCGTAAGAGTATTTTCATCCTTTCAGTATTTGGAAATTCTTACAAAAGCCATGTGGCTATTCTTGACTTACACATATTCTGTAATTTTTCATTATCATACTTAAGCATTTCAGTGAGATTCTTAATTGAGCTGCAGTAGATGGTTGGTCCTACTTTTAAAGTTGTGAGTAAATAAATAAATAAATAAATAAATAAATAAATAAATAAAGTTGTGAGTAAAAATCATACTAAACAGACTTTCCAGAATTATGCTGCTGAAGCTATAAAGTTATTGCCCCAGAGAAATATTTTTATCTGCAGATAAAAGAAAAACCTATATGTTTATGAAATGAAAATTGAGCAAGGGGGAAAATTGATGAGTGCAATGTCTAGTACTAGCAGAAAAGCAAGGGTTTTTCTTTTCTGTAACAAAGAGAACCAAATATTATATACTCCCCACTTATCTCAGTAGATTTTATTCCAAGAGAAATCTGATTTCAGAGTAAGTAAATAACTCTGAGGGAAAGTTCATGCTTTTACTGGTTACAGTTTTTTGTTGTCATGAAGTTGTCTAAATATTATTAGTAATATACCTGTTCTGGTCATTTTAAATTCCAAAATCAGTTGGCAAAAGAGCAAACTTTTGTCTTCCACTTCTCTGAGGAAATAGTGATTAAATTGACAGCTAGAATTCTTCACATTTGTGAAATTACCATTTATCTGTTTTATCATAAACAGTCTCATAAAAATTATTCTGTGGCCTTTGATTCTGAACTCTTTGGAGATAACATAAATCCTAACAAATAATATTAGTTTGCTTTCCTGCCATGTGAATTTTAGGTTACTGATACAGTCATTTGTGGGAATTTCCTTGGGCTTGTTTGTTATTATTGCTGGTGTTGTGGAATGTGTGTGTGTGTGTGTGTGTGTGTGTGTGTGTGTGTACAATGTTAAGGAACATCTTTAGGGTAAGAAAATTCTAAGATTACACTCTAAGTTTTATTCAGTTATAAGCAATTAATATTTATATTTTGTTTTAAAGTTACTAATATTAGGAACCCTCTTCTTCTTTAAAAAAAATGTGTAGTGCTTTTTAGGATTAAAGGCTGTTTTCATTATCCCCTGGGCTGCTGGTGTAACTTTCCTTGCTCTTTGTAATAGCTCAGCAGAACCCAGCGTCTCAGCTTCCTGCCAGGCAGCAGGAGATGGAAATGAACCGGCAGCAGCGCTTCTTCCGCATCCCATTCATCCGCCCTGCCGACCAGTACAAAGACCCGCAGAATAAGAAAAAAGGCTGGTGGTATGCCCATTTTGATGGACCATGGATTGCCCGGCAAATGGAACTCCATCCTGACAAGCCACCCATCCTTCTTGTGGCTGGTGTGTATGATTCACATGAAAAAACCTTATAAAGCAAAAAAGGATTATAAACCCTTTGAATGAAACTGTCTAACATATAATGTAATAATTCATTAAATATCAGTTTTGAGGGATGGAATTTTGCAGTTAAATCACACTTCCAGTTAATTGAGGATTAATTTATTTATGATGTGAAATCGCTTGGATTAATTATGTCCTCATAGAGAGCACATAGAAACTTGCCTGTGTCCTAAGAACCTTTTCATTGGTATTTAATTATATCAGTTAATTTATAATTGTTTAAAGAAATGTAGCATTTTTTTTATTAAGGCTGATAACTTGTTTAATCAGCTGTGGTGTTAATACTTTCTGAAAGGGTCCTTGGTGGAGGACAAATTTAAGTTGCTTCTGGTGAATTTATTAAGCAGATTTCTGTCACAGAGGAGGAAAAGAAAGGTTTAAAAGTTTTTATATCTGTGAGAACTGAGAACTATTTCAGGAGTAAAGTTTAGAGTAAGTCCTTCTGAAAAGAGAGATGGTTTATTCTCTGATGCCTCCCCTGTGCAGGTAAGGATGACATGGAGATGTGTGAGCTGAATCTTGAAGAGACGGGCCTGACTCGAAAGCGTGGTGCTGAGATTTTGCCAAGACAGTTTGAAGAAATTTGGGAACGCTGTGGAGGCATCCAGTACCTCCAGAATGCAATTGAGAGCAAACAGGCTAGGCCCACGTATGCAACGGCCATGCTGCAGAATCTGCTAAAGTAGATGTTGCACCTTAGCTGACAGCTGGGAGCCCTTGCCGTGGTAGCAAGGAGGGTCTGTGCCCCAGAGATTTAACGTTTCTGTGATCATGTTAGAATTGCTTCTACAAAGGGAACAGATTTTAGTAATCATGGCTTTTTGTTAATTTAAGGTAAATTATGGTAGTGAATTTGGGGCCTGAAAATTATTTTCCTGTATCCAGCTATAACTGGATCCAGCTGTTCAATTCCTTCTCATTCTAACACTTGTTAACACTTGGACAGATTCTGACATTTCTCATTCTTTGCCAACAGACTACCTTGAAGTCTATCATAATTGTTCTTTAGGAAAAGAGATTTTTTAAAAAAAAAAACTCAAAATACTAACTTTGGAAGGAGGCACAGAATCATATAACTGGAATAATGAAACCTTAGCTTAAATTTTCTTACAAAAATTAAGGCACTTAAAATAATCAAGGCACTGATTTTTTTTGATCTGAAAAACTGTATATGTTACTTTTTCAGAAATTAATGGAAATTTGCATTGAAGGTGGAAATTTTAATCCCCCCCTCCTCCTTTGCAGTGTCTTAATTTGAGTAAAACAATTTACCTGAACTTCTAGAATTCCAGAAAGGGCCTGAATGCATGTGATGTACTCTGTGATAAAGAAGGTACTTACAGTATCTTGCATGGATTAATTTTTCTTTTCTATCACATTGTGTCACTATGGAAAATATTTTTTTTTTTATTCCATGGACAAATAAAGGAAATTCTCAAAGCATTTAAATGCTTCAAAGTTTTGAGATACCTTGTTTCGCTTAGAAAAGGAAAAGGGTTTTTGGTGGCACTGTGGCTTAACTGGACTGAATTCAGATATTCTTTCAACTTCATCTCAATTGTGATTTTTGTATCAGAATCTTGTCCAAGTTGTTTCATATGATTTAAGCTAGTGTTTTGCTGCAAACCATCTTTGTTTTTAAAAAGTTCCTAGTATCTTTTTTGGTCTTGAGATTTTGGTAATTGTAGAGCTGTTTTATAAGCTTTGTGATTCAAAAGTCCAGTACTTAATAATTCCTTATTTCATGTAACTGATAATTTAATTTTTTCCTTTGTGTGGTGTTAGTTTTGATCAAATGTCAGCAGTTTCAAGCCTAATATTTATGACTTCATATTAGAAATTTGGAGATAAAGATATATCAAGGAGTTATGTTGGCATAATCTTAATGAGTCTTGTTTGTATTTTAGAATAAAATTAGAAAAATAAAATTATTCTTTGCACTTTTTCTCCCTGATTTTTAAATACCTTAACCTTTGAAATGGATTTCTAGTGATTTTTTTTTTCTAGAAAGAGTACCTCAGTTAGGAAAATATTTCCCAGCTGATTAGATTAGTGCTTGTGAGCCACAGTTTTCAGAGTTGCTTCTCTCATAATATGTGTCTTAGTACAGAAATATTTATTATGATACTATGCAAATGATTGTCTCCTGTTAAAGAAATTAAGTGGTCCTGTCTGTGCTATTGAGAATTTGAATGTGATTATCTTTTGAAGGCTGTATTACTGCAGAAAATCACTCACTCCTGGGTCATTTGGTCCCTGTGATTGGTTGACAGAAGGTCTGGTTACTGAAAATAAATGACCTATTCTCTCTTCTCATCACTCGCCTTTAATTGGTGTTTTTATTTGGTAGGATAGTGAATGATAAACTTAACTAGTAGCAAGTAAAGTCCTTGAAGACAATTTAATAACCAAATTGATTTTTAGTAAGTTGTCCCATTAGTGCTGCTTTCAGAAGGAGTCTTACATATCTCCCAGATACATGTAAGCTCTAGACAGAAAACTCATCAGACAGGTTAAGATTATTATAATGAGAGAACTTAATGTTTTGAAGAATTTGTAAGACATTTATCACAGCAAACCATCTTTGTAAGTCTTTAGTCGGTAATAAAATTATAGTTTTAAGCCATTTTGTTGCTAATTATGTCACAGAGCTGTCCTAGAACTTATTATCTATTTAAAGTAGTCTCCTGAGTTAATTTTGGGTACCAGGAGAATTGCCCTAATTCAGATAGACTTATGATAACCTACATACAAAAGATGTGTGCGCGCGCGCACACACACACACACACACACACACACACACACAGAAGCCCCTTTGCTGGAAAAATTTGGGACCCTACCAGCCTTTAAGGAAAATAGCAGAAATGGTGTTCTAAAAGATGTTGATAGCCACTTTACAGTATTCGCAATCACACCCATAAACATTATGTGAAAACTGTAGGAATCAAAAGTAAATTCCTACTTTAATGTCATCTTAATTAAGATTTAAAATTTTAAATTTAAACCATGCTGTATATTAAGAACTAATCTTTTCTTAATGCTTGTCTTACTCAATACATGTTCCTTCCTTAGTGCATACTTTGCAAAAGTAGACATACATAAAATATTAAAAATGAGAAGGAAAAATGTTTCACATTCCATTTAATTATAGTATAATTTCTAATTCCACTAACATATTTGAGGTATGTATTGTGAGCTGTGGGTATACTCTGAGAGCAGGAATGTTTCTCTAATACACATAGGTCAAGAGAACAATGAATTTTCTTAGTTGTAAAGTTGAGTAGATGGCACCTTCTCAAAGGATTATGTGAGGAAAAATGAAATAATGCATGGAGGACAAGCCCACACAAGAGATATTCTATTGTAACTCACATTCTGCTTCTTATAATGACTTTTTAATATGTCATTCTTTTCTATAACACAGTGAACATTTTTTTAAGAAAATACAACCTTACATGGAAGATAGATGGTCTTTGTGGCAGCTTAGCTAGAAAACAGAAATTTATAGGCAAGAATAATGAAGATTAATTGTAGAACTTTATTGGAGTAAAAAAATTTTTTAGAAATTTCATTCACAGGTTATTACTATGGTTCTCAGGGGATCCAGATATATAGATCTTTGGTTTCTTTACATGAAGTACCTTGAATACTTGGATAAGTAGAATAAATATTATTGAATGAATCAGCCAGTCAATAATCCAATATTAGTGGTAGGTCTGCCTCCTTTTATAGACGAGGTAAAAGAGATCAAGAGGGGTCAAATAATTTAGTTCTAGACCATAAAAGAAATTATAAATGCTTTTGTTCCAGTCATGTGGAGCAAAAAGAATCAAGCAAATGTTTTTGAGTAGCTCCCTGTTGATTTTGTCATTCCACACCTTCAGAAGATGTGACATTTTCACTATATATCATTACCAGAAATAACAAGTATTGAGAGTTTTTAGTTCTCTGAGAAGAAATAAAACTAACAAGGGAGGGGAGGATAGAAGATCTCTAAAAATGAGAACAAGGATAAGTTGAGGGGATCAAATGTTAACAATAAGGAAGAAGAAAAGCAATGGTGGAAGAGAAATCAGTCTGCCCCTGAAGACTCTACATCCCCAGGTTGAAGAACACTGATATGTTTTAGGTGACAAAGCACTCCGAGATCTTAGCTGAGTTTTAGAATGAATTGAATGTAATAGAGAAGCAGAAACTATGGTTATTAATACTTGGATGAAGAGAGAACTGGTATATAAATTCTTAGCATGTAGAAATGGCAGTGCCACACTGGAGAGGGCCAGCAGTAAGGAGACATTCTGTGCATCAGCCTCATGAAGGGATAAAGCTGGAGAGACTTTGAAAGGTAGAGTCTACCCAACAGGTAGACTTCTCCATCACTAATTTAATATATGAAGTAAGTTTGGTTGTCATACTTTTCCAGAAATTTTTCAAAAGATAATCAGGAAAAAAATGTGCATTACAGAATCTTTACTTTGTATCTATGCAGCATCTCCCCTCAGACCTCAAATAGGCTTACTAATTGGCCATTTCCTTTTCACTTTTGAAAATCCGTGTAATTGCAACTGATACTTAATTTTTCCTCATTTCCTTAAAAAATGTATATTTGATTCTTTCTTAAAACACTGATGTACTGGAAACAGAAATAATAAATGCTGTCTGTGTAGAATTTCCTCTTGCATCTTGTGCTTTTCATACAGTTACAGGGTGTTACAAACAAAACAGCTATAAACACGGCACTTGTTCCAGGTTTCAGATGGAGTAAGTTGCAGAGTCTGGGGTCCCGAGCCTTACCCAGTCACCAGGGCTGGAAACCCTGTGCAAGTTGGCTGGCAGAAGAGCCAGGGGAACTCAGGTCACCAGAACGTCCTTGAGTTTTGGCCCCAAACTGTTACGGGTTTTCCATCCAGGGAACAAGTAGGACCATGTGTGACCTGCGACTACTCACACTGACTAGATTGTAGAGAACCCACACCTTGGCTGCCTTTCCCCCAGGCCTTTACCAATCTGTTGATGAGATGATGGGATGTAAAAATTGGGGATTCAAGGAAGAGCTCTTGCTGACATTTGGAATATAGGCAGTCTCTAGAAGCTACTTCATGCCCGCATCTGGAACCTACCATGATGCAGGTGGGTCTTCTGAGAGTGCAGGTCAACGACTCTTCTCCAGCTGGTTGGGAAAGACCAATTAAAAATGTGGGTAATCCAATGAGTGAGAGGCTCGGGCTTCAAAGGGCGGCCTTTCTAACCGAGGATTGAGTGTTTACATACTTCTCTTTACCCATCAAAAACTTCATTCCCGGGACACCTGGGTGGCTCAGCAGGTGGCTGAGCATCTCCCTTCAGCCCAGGGCATGATCGTGGAGTCCCAGGATCGAGTCCCACATCGGGCTCCCTGCATGGAGCCTGCTTCTCCCTCTGCCTGTGTCTTTGCCTCTCTTTCTCTCTCATGAGTAAATAAATAAAACCTTAAAAGAAAAAAAAAACAACTACATTCCCTACTCTTGTTAGAGCACAACTGAAATGTAGAGGATGGAGGGCATGTTATGAAGATGTGATCATGGATTTTCATTTTCTCTTATTTATTTGTTAAAAATGTTTTTATTTATTTGAGAGAGAGAGAGAGAGCATGCAAGCAGGAGTGGGAGGAGGGGCAGAGGAACAAGCAGACATCCTGCGGGTTGTGGAGCCTATCACAGGGCTGGATCCCAGCACCCTGAGATCATGACCTGAGCTGAAGTCAGATGCTTAACCTACTGAGCCACCCAGATGCCCCTCATTTTCTCTCTGACACTTTTTTTTTTTTTTTTAGTTTTTATTTACTTGAGAGAGAGCATGAGCAGGGAGAGAGGCAGAGGGAGAGGGAGAAACAGACTCCTTTACTGAGCAGGGAGCCCGACATGGGCCCTGATCCCAGGACACTGGGATCATGACCTGAGCCAAAGGCAAGCTCTTAACCAACTGAGCCACCCAGGTGCTCCTCATTTTCTGTCTTGATGGAATTGTTCTCATATGTTTTTGGTTGGCTTATCATGCTTCTTAACAAGCATGTTTTCCTCTGTGTTCCAGGGACATGGAAGTGAGTAGGTATATCTCCTGCCACCATTCTTTGCTTTGTGGCACTTGATCAACATATCACAATTTGAAGTCCTTATCCTATATCACAATTCCTTACTCTGGGATAGGATTGGGGTGGGAATAGGATGAATGCTATGTATTTCTGAGGCCAAAGGAGTGGGTTATCAAGGGTTTGTAACTAGGGGGAGAAATACCACTTCCCAAAAGATTGTATCTATTATTAGGAAATATTTGTTTTTATTCTTGAAGTTTTACTGCTAAAATATTGCTATCAATGTTGAATATTTTATCTTTTGGTAGCATGAAAATCATTTATCATAATCCATAAAGAAAATCCAGGGACTAGCTAGTAAAACACATCCATTTTATTATAAATCTATGAATATGGTGCTTATATTTTATTGAAATTAATGTTCTGCAGCAAATATTTTAATAGTGGAACATTTGAAATAGATCATTTTTCTTTAAGTAGCACATTAAAAACTGGCTAAAACAGATTACCTTGATACCAATCTACCCATGCACATAGGAAAGTTAGTGTCGAGTATTCAATGACATTATTAAATTATAGGAAGGCATAGTTCATGTGTGATGGAAAACAGGAGTTGGTTATGTTACAAAGTACAAAGTCACTTTTTCTCCCCAATATAGGGTCTGGTCTTAATATATACAGCTTTATGTGACTGGTCACAAGAAAAGTTAGATTTCCCATGGTATGTATATGTGAACCCCAGTTCCTTTTTTTTAAAAAAAGAAGAATTCAGAAATTATTGGCAATAAAATGATCTGTGCAAATACTAATTTCCAAAACTAGTGTGCCTGAAGAATTGAAGGGATGTGTGTGTGTGTGTGTGTGTGTGTGTGTGTGTGTTACAGACATTGAAGTGTGGAGCAAATACACCTCCACCAGTGTTTACATACTGGATACATTCATGATTCAGATTCAGAGAGACCTGTAGTACTCCTTGTACAAGTAGTCATCTTTTATGGACAATGTAACCCATGAAGACAGCTTTGGTCCCTTCTATATTGTTCAACCTCCCCTAAACAATAAGTAAGCTGCACTTGTAAATGATCTGTGAGCAATATTTTAAGGGCAGCTGGAAGCAAACCTGGTTTGCTCTCACTTTGACTATGGGTCAGGAGTAGCTGAAATATGTTTTACTGATTGTGTTTTGGATTTTGATAATAAGCATATTTTTCTGCAGAATGTGCTAGTCATCAAGTACACAATTCTTCTCTATTTGAAACATGGTGTGTATTGGTTCTCAATGTTGACTCTATGCCTGGATTCCAACGACTGGTGAATATGCCTGCCTATATTTTCAGGACTTTAAGAGTGGATACAATTTTCCTTGAGAAAGCAAGCCATTTCTCTTGAGACAGATTAAATTACAATCTGTACATTTTTAATATTTAATTTCCTTCCCCATCTTGATAGTTAAATTCTTCATATCCTCCGGTCAGTAATTCAGAATTTCTTTTCCTGATTATCTGGAAGAGAAATAGTTTTAAGAACTTAAGAAATGCCACCTGAGGTCAAATCTGTATTTCACTCCAGTGTCACTTCTGCTGGTGTTAGAAAGAATATGCATGCTGTTTAGGGTGTCCTCTTGGAAAGGTTTGGAGATGCCCTCCAACATATTCCTACCTTTATAATGTAGTAGGAATATATTCCATCTCTTTTTAAACCCATTTAGATTCTCAGGCTGAACCATCTCTTGAAGCAGAGGGGACAAACAGTTCATGACCAGTCACCACATTCCCAACCGTAGCTGACGTGATTATTCTATGCTGCTTCCTTGTTTGAAATGTGGTCCTTGGGATCCCTGGGTGGCGCAGCGGTTTGGCGCCTGCCTTTGGCCCAGGGCGCGATCCTGGAGACCCGGGATCGAATCCCACGTCAGGCTCCCAGTGCATGGAGCCTGCTTCTCCCTCTGCCTGTGTCTCTGCCTCTCTCTCTCTCTCTCTCTGTGACTATAATAAATAAATAAAAAAAAATTTAAAAAAATTAAGAAATGTGGTCCTTAATTTTACCTAGTACTTTAGGATTTATTTGGTATTTCCATCCTCCCGGACATTTTGTTAATATCAGATCTGATGCTTCATTGTCATTTTTTGGCTCTAAGACTGAATTTTTTCTGTCTTTCCAATTTCCTTTACTTCAGGAAATCAAAATAGTACACGTTATTCCCAGTGTGCACCTAGATAACATGAAATTGAGTCTTTGGTGTGGTTGCCTCAGTATCCTTGATTATATATTGATGGTAATAACTTGTTTCAGGTACAAGCTTTGATGCGTTCATTTCCACCCAACTCTAGATCTCAGGTAGAGTGGGCACTGGTTGATTATCACTCACTTTTACCATCAGAGGTGGTAAGTTTTTTTGAAGTTTTAAATTTTAGACTAAAAGTTGTTCAAGATATTTTCTCAAAAGTTATTTTTAAAAACTATCTAATTTAACCTGGTTATAGATAGGTTATTTCCCTTTGTAAGAAAATTATTTTAGCAAAATAAGTTGGATGAATAATTTGAAAGGGATACCTAGGACACTGGAAGGAACATTTATCTGAGGATGAACCTTTAGGAATTTTTCAATTTACTCACTGTTCACAAATCATGTTTCTCCTATAGATTTTTCTACATATTTTTGCTTTAGCTCATTATTTGAAATCAAAAGAAGATATTTTATAAGAATATGCATAAAATTATTCAGTTCCAGGAATATAAATTATTATGAAAATTTCTACCTGTTGCAATGCAGTTGCTAAATTGCACATATGCTTTTATTAGAAAAAGTGAATAAAATACTTGGATCATTTCTGTTATTTTATTGTTCTGTTTATACACTTAAGTTTTTTTTTTTTAAAGATTCATTTATTTATTCAGAGAGAGAGAGAGGGGGGCAGAGATACAGACAGAGGGAGAAGCAGGCTCTATTCAGGAAGCCCAACGTGGGACTCAATCCCAGGTCTCCAGGATCACGCCCTAGGCTGCAGGCAGCGCTAAACTGCTGCGCCACCAAGGCTGCCCTATACATCAGTTAATGCCAGCCTTGTCTCTATCTTCCTTGCACTAAGAAATGCATCTGCCTCTCACCCCCTGCTTACAATACTAAATTAAAAAGCTAGGTGAATAAATGGAAAGTGCTCTTACTTATCTCTATTTAAAACAAGAGTCAGACTTAGAAATATTTTAAATTTTCTTTAAAATTCAGTAATTAAAACCAACATATAAAAGTATCATTTTACCTTGTTATTTTGCTGCTGTTGGAACTTTTTAACACGAGTTTTGTATGCTTGATTTCTAGAGTGACCTGGTGACCTACAAAAGAAAGCAAAAACATAGTATCCTATTTCCTGGGCTTATCAATATTAATAACCACTCTAACCTTCTACTATTTTGGCTTTAAAATTACTATGACAATGAAAATGGATAGCCTGTTTTTGCAGGGGCCTTCCATTACAGCTAGAGAACTATGCCTTCTGCATCCACTCCTGAGTTTTGCCTTCCAGTTGGTTTACTGTTTCTTAGGCAGTGGTGTCAGAAGGATTGAGCAAAGCTCATGGGAAAGATGAGTGATAACTTCACCTTGCAAAAGTGGAGTTATTTTTTGCCTTATTTTTAAAGTCAAGCTGTGAGTCGTGGTTGCTGAAAAACAACTGTGCAAGGACATTTGTTCATACAATTTAAAAATAAAAGTTATTTTAAAATTTGACATTTATAATTCAAGACTTTTTAATATACATATCATTTCTGATGATAGTGTATACACATTTTGCACCTTGCTTTTTTCCTCTTTCCGTTATAAAATGGACATAATATTGGGAATACATTCTGTCCCTTATCAGTAAACTATTTTCTTTCTCCCGACATGCTGTCCATTATAATTCCAGGGAAAGCTGGAGAGACGGTATCACTATAGGAAGGAAGTAAGAGCGTCTCCTGGAGGTGTAGTTGGAGAAGACTTCATTGTTCCCGTTTACCACCAGCTAAGGGAGCATTTTTAGCTCCCACTTACCCTGGCTGGGTAATTTGGAGGATCTGAAAATCCTAAAGCATGGGCTGGTGCCTGGGGTCAGACTAGATCACAGATGAGGAAACTAGGAAGATAGAAATTTTCCAAAGGGCCTGGTGAGGCAAGAAGAGCCCTCTGCCCCCAACCCCCATACATTTAGATACCACCTTGGAGAAAGGAAGGGAAGGGAAAGGATTTTGAGCCTGATTCTATATTCCAAGGGAACAGAGTTGCCTAAAGTGATTGCTTCAACCATTAATCCGATGAAATTTTAAAAATTGGATTGGATTATATTACTCTAACCCCTCCCTGCTTAGTTTCCTCCCACCCCCAACCCTTCCCTATCCAGTGGAGAAAGTGCTCAGAAGGGAGTCAGGAACAATGACTAAAGATAAAAAAATGGATCCTTCTCCTGCCTGAGGTTTAGCAAGTTAGTAAATCTGGGATCATATTGTAGTTAAGACAAGTACTTAATGAGACATTAAAACCTCCTCATAGATGCCACTTTGCATCATCATTTCTTTTATCTGGCTCCTATGTTTGGAAATAATTTTCTTTTTTTTCTTTTTTGGAAATAATTTTCATTTCATAAAAAACATCATGGAGGACACATTAGGCCTATTAAATTAAAGGACAGAGTGAAAATTTTTAGAGTGAGGAGGAAAAGTCATAAATAATTTACTCTATTAGATCTAGATTTGCATTTTCTGCATATGTATAATGATAATTGTAATTAATAAAAGCCAAACTCATTAAGCTAAAAAAGGGACCTCTGAAAAGGAAAATTTTGTTTACTCTTGGAAGAATTTTTACCAAGTCCCTAATATAACCGAACCTATGTATATAGGACAATCAAAATTTAAGGAAATGAAAACTGTATGGGGTATACTCGTAAACACTGAACTGAGGAAAAGAATAGAAGGAAAACCAAAAAGTAAAAATAGAATGAATGATGACTTGGCAGTAGAATGACAAAGAAAACAAATGGAAATATTCATTGTGTATCAATGGACTCATCAGTAAGGCATTTGCCTTCGATATAGTTTTCCCATCTCTTTCTTCACTTTCAGGTAGAATGACAAAAACACAGCCCAGTTTACAAAGCTTTAGAGAATCCTGCTTTTGTTGTGACAACACTTCAGTGTCATCAGCTGATTTGCTTCTGAGTTTAGGTTTTTTTTTTTTTTTTGAAGATTTTATTTACTTATTCATGAGAAACACAGAGAGAGAGAGGCAGAGACATAGGCAGAGGGAGAAGCAGGCTCCATGCAGGGAGCCCGACGTGGCACTCGATCCTGGGACTCCAGGATCACGCCCTGAGCCGAAGGCAGATGCCAAACCGCTGAGCCACTCAGGCATCCCATGAGCTTAGGTTTAAATGCCAGTACGGACTCTCAGTTTTTTCCTTACAGGGCTGCCCTTTGATATCAAACAGCTCCAATAATGCTAGCAGCAGAGTAGTTTACCCTGAAGAGCACTATCTGATTTGTTCCTCATCTAAACCCATGAATGTATTCCTATCATCCCCATTATATAGGCAAGAATTTGAGTCTTAAAGTTGTTCTGGTTGCAACTATTTAGGGTATTGCTTGAATTTTAACTTGTTCTAACTCTAAAGCCTCCAGTCTTAATCACTGTCTTCACCGATGGTTGATAAGGTCTTAAACTGTTATCTGATCCTCACGTAAGTAAACTGTCAGAGACACATAAATGATGGCATCTTGAGGCAAAGGAGGAGGTGGCAGGGATTCAGGGGGCGGGGTCCTCAGCACCACTGTCCTTTGGTTGTTCCTCTGCCTAGAGTCTGTCTGAGGCAGCTCCTGGGAGCAAGGCATTTGTCCTCATGGGGAAAGATCAGGGTTTAACATTGAGCAATTCTTGTCCTTTCTATGGTTAACTGGAATAGTAGTTGAGTGTATCTGTCATTCCACATATTTCCTATGCTTTTCCTTACATATTTGAATCATTCAAAATTGTCAATATTTGATGATTGGTTACTGAAAAAATGGTAATGCCATATCGTTGAATCTAATATACTTATAAGTACATAGTTTTAATATTAAATTATTATATAAACAGGATATATTATCCTGCAACTTACTTTCTCATTTAATTAAAATGTCTTATTTCTATGGCAGCTCCAGTAGAGCTATATTATTGCTTTTAACTGTTATGTTCCATAGTGACTAATATACCACACTATAACTTAACTATTTCTCCATAAATGAGATGTCCAGTCAAAGCATGATGTGGTGAACATTTTGTAAATGTATCTTACTGCACAAATGCAACTATTTTTCTAGGAATAATTGTCTAAAAGTAGAGTATTTGAATCAAATTTAAAATTTTATCAATACTAACAAATATTTCTTGGAAAAAGGTTTTTCCAATTTACACATCCACCAACAATGCTGGATAGAAGGAGAGATCACAACCAACACCGAAGAAATACAAACAGTTATAAGAACACATTATGAGCAACTATATGCCAACAAATTAGGCAATCTGGAAGAAATGGATGCATTCCTAGAAAGGTATAAACTACCAAAACTGAAACAGGAAGAAATAGAAAACCTGAACAGACTCATAACCAGCAAGTAAATTGAAGTAGCAATAAAAAATCTCCCAACAAACAAGAGTCCAGGGCTGGATGGCTTCCCAGAGGAATTCTACCAAGCATTTAAAGAAAAAGTAATACCTATTCTTCTGAAGCTGTTTCAAAAAATAGAAATGGAAGGGAAATTTCCAAACTCCTTGGAGGCCAGCATTACCTTGATCTCAAAAGCAAAGACCCCAACACAAAGGAGAATTACAGACCAATATCCCTGATAAACATGGATGCAAAAACTCTCACCAAAATACTAACCCATAGGATCCAACAGTACATTAAAAGGATTATTCACCACGACCACATGGGATTTATTCCTGAGCTGCAAGGGTGATTCAACATCTGCAAATCAATCAATGTGATACACTATATTAATAAAAGAAAGGACAAGAACCAAAGGATCCTCTCAACAGATGCAGAAAAAGCATTTAACAAGGGACAGCATCCTTTCTTGATTAAAACACTTCACAGTGTAGGGATAGAGAGAACATACCTCAATAGCATAAAAGCCATATATGGAAAGCCCACAGTGAATATCATTCTCAATGGGGAAAAACTGAGAGCTTTTCCCCTAAGGTCAGGAACACGGCAGAGATGTCCACTATCACCACTGTTGTTGAACATAGTACTAGAAGTCCTAGCCTGAGCAATCATACGACTAAAAGAAATAAAAGGCATCTGAATCAGCAAAGATGTCAAACTCTCAGTCCTCACAGATGACATGATACTCTACGTGGAAAGCCCAATAGACTCCACCTCAAAATTGCTAGAATTCATACAGGAATTCAGCAACGTGGCAGGATATAAAATCAATGCACAGAAATCAGTTGCACTTCTATAAACTAATGAATGAGACAGAAGAAAGAGAAATTAAGGAGCCAATCTCATTTATAATTGCACCAAAACCCATCAGAGACCTAGGAATAAACCTCATCAAAAAGGCAAAGGATCTGTACTCAGAAAACTACAGAACACCCATGAGAGAAATTGAGGAAGACACAAAGAAATGGAAAAACATTCCATGCTCATGGATTGGAAGAACAAATCTTGTTAATATGTCCATGCTACCTAGAGCAATCTATACATTCAATGCAATCCCTATCAAAATGCCATCAACTTTTCTCACAGAGCTGGAACAGATAATCCTAAAATTTATATGGAACCAGAAAAGACTCCAAATAGCCAAAAGACTGTTGCAAAAGAAAATCCAAGCTGGTGGCATCACAATTCTGGACTTCAAGCTCTATTACAAAGTTGTAATCATCAAGACAGTATGGTGCTGGCACAAAAACAGACACACAGGTCAATGGAACAGAACAGAGAACCCAAAAATGGACCCTCAACCCTAAGGTCAGCTAATCTTCAACAAAGCAGGAAAGAACATCCAGTGGAAAAAAGACAGTCTGTTCAACAAATGGTGTTGGGTAAATTAGACAGCCACATGCAGAGAAATGAAACTGAACCATTTCCTCATACCATATGCAAAAATATACTCAAAATGGATGAAAAACCTAAATGTAAGACAGGAATCCATCAAAATCCTAGAGAAGAACACAAGCAGCAACCTGTGTGACCTTGGCTGCAGCAACTTCTTACTAGACATGTCTCTAAAGGCAAGGGAAACAAAGGCAAAAATGAGCTATTGGGAGTTCATCAAAATAAAAACCTTCTGCACAGCA
Organism: Vulpes vulpes; assembly: GCF_048418805.1. Classification (NCBI taxonomy): domain Eukaryota; kingdom Metazoa; phylum Chordata; class Mammalia; order Carnivora; family Canidae; genus Vulpes; species Vulpes vulpes. Next base: position 166,313,305 of record NC_132780.1, read on the forward strand.
AAGGAAACAATCGACAAAAGGACAGCTGACAGAAATGGAGAAGATATTTGCAAATGTCTTATCAGATAAAGGGCTAGTCTCCAAAATCTACCAAGAATTTATCAAACTCAACACCCAGAGAAAAAAATCCAATCAAGAAATGAGCAGAATTGGGGATCCCTGGGTGGCGCAGCGGTTTAGCGCCTGCCTTCATCCCCGGGCGTGATCCTGGAGTCCCAGGATCGAGTCTCACATCAGGCTCCCTGCATGGGATCTGCTTCTCCCTCTGCCTGTGTCTCTGCCTCTCTCTCTCTCTCTCTCTCTCTCTAATGAATAAATAAATAAAATCTTTAAAAAAAAAGAAATGAGGATAAGACATGAACAGACATTTCTCCAAAGAAGACATAAAAATGGCCAATAGACACATGAAAAAATGCTCCATATCACTCAGCATCAGGGAAATGTAAATCAAATCACACCAGTCAGAATGGCTAAAATTAACAAGTTGGGAAACAACAGATGTTGGTGAGGATGTGGAGAAAGGAGAAACCCTTGTACATCGTGGGTCAGAATGCTGTGGACACTCAGAAAGCAGTAGGGTTTTTTGAAGTTCCTCAAAAAGTTGAAAATACAGCTACCTTACCACCCAGGAATTGCACTACTGGGTATTTACCCCAGAGATAAAATGTAGTGATATGAAGGGGCACCTGCACCCCCATGTTTTTAGCAGCAATGTCCACAGTATCCAAACAATGGAAAGAGCCTAGATCTCCACTGACAGGTGAATGGGTTAAAAAGATGTGGTATACGTATACAATGGATATTACTCAGTCATCCAAAAGCAAAATCTTGCCATTTGCAGTGACATGGATGGAGCTAGAGGATAGAATGCTAAGCTAAATAAATCAATCAGAGAAAGACAATTATCATATGTTCTCACTCATATGTGGAATTTAAGAAACAAAACAGAGGATCATAGGGGAAGAAAGAAAAAATAAGACCACATCAGAGAGGAAGACAAACCATAAGAGACTCTTAATCATAGGAAACAAACTGAGGGTCGCTGGAGGGGGTGGAGTGCAGGATGGGGTAGCTGGGTGATGGGCATTAAGGAGCACAGCTGATATAATGAGCACTGGATATTATGTAAGAATGATGAATCACTGAACTCTACCTCTGAAACCATACATTATATGTTAATTAACTGAACTTAAATAAAAAAAAAAAAACAACCAGTTTTCTCTGATGTTACCCACACTGGATATTTTTGATATTTTTTTTACCAAACTCATGAATAACAAATGTTATCTCTTTATTGCTTTTGGATTTCCCTAATTATATTGAGACTGAGCACATCTTTTCCTATGTTTTCCTGGTCATCTGGATTTTTTCCATGAATCGCACTTCTGTATTCTTTGCCCATTTTAATATTAGCATGTTTGTCTTTTACTGATGTGTAGGAGCTCTTATTATTATGGCTGTTCAACCTTTATGATATAAGATAGGTTATAAATATTTTTCTCCCACATTGTTAATATGTTAATTTTATTTATGGTGACTTTTTTTCTGGGGAAATCCTCTCACTGTCATCTGGGTTGGTGTCTTAATTAGGGAAGTCATTTTTTAGTTGAGGATTATAGAAATGGTTTTAAAAATAGTTTTCATCCTACTTTTAAAGTTTTAATTTTAGGTTTCAATCTTTGATATGGAATTGATTTGTCTATAGTAAAAAACTAATTTTATTTTTTCCTAAATGGAAGCCAATTGTAGTCTAATCATTATTGACAAGTCCATGCTTTCCTTACTGATTTGAAATGCTTGTTAAAATAAATTCTCTAAATATAAAGGTCTGTTTGGGGTTTATATATATTTATTCTGTGTATTTATTGTCTGCCTTAGTGTTCTAAATATTATTTAATGTATTACTATTCTACAGAGCAACCTCTCCATCATTGTACTTCAAGATGTTCTGTTGTACATTTTCATTTTCAGAGGAAATTTAAAACCAGAATGTGAAATTCCATATTGAATCCTGTTGAGATTAACTTGGAGAACGTTGGCAACATTATCATAGCCCTCACTCACTTGAATGGATACTTTGTGCTTCATGTTCTTTGCAAAGATGCTTTTTAAACATAATTTCATATACCGCTTGCAGTAACACAATAGATGGATTTTATTAGTCTCATTATTCAATGAGGGAATTGAGATTTTGAGAAGTAATTGGTCCAAGGTGACCTGATTAGTAAATTGCTAAGCCAAATTTTTAATAACAATTTGACTCCAGGATATTACATCTTAACCACCATTGGGCTAAGTCACTGTCTTTAAAGTGTTAATATTTTAAAAGAACAGGGTAGGTCATTTTTTTTTTTCTGAAAAGCATTATTTATTGGAAAGAAATATTAAAGGAAGTCTCCTTAATCCAGCAAGGACAAATACAGTTCCCCTATCCCCCAAAATATATCTCCCATCTGCTCACAAGTTCTCCCCCTGCCCCAATCTCTTGGGATTCCCTGGATTTGTCGATCTGACGCCAGGGCCTCCATCTGCAATGGAGTCAGTTCCCAGAAGGCCCAGAGCAACATGAAATAGTGCTACCCTATACTTTCTTATCAAGGGATGATGGCCAGAAAAACAACAAATTGGGGTGCTTTGCTTGACAGCTCATCTTAATATCCAGTTCTTCAACAAAGCCTCATACAAGCCAGAAGGTAAGGCGTTCTTAGGTGAAATCAAGCTTCCATGATAAACCGGTTCATCGAAACTAGCAGATGATTCCAAGAAGTCTTTAAGGGATAATTATGCCAAGAGAGGAATCCACACAGTCAAGACATGGCTTTCTTAGGAAGATACAGCTATTTAATCTTAGCAAGGGCAGCTGCTCTTCTTTCTGTGTTCTGGAACAAGGCATGAATTAAGCTTTTACTTCACTGGAAGAGAATGCAGCTGCCAAGGGCCCCTTAGTTAACGTACTGAGTTATCTATCTAGCATTTGTGGCTTGTTGGAGGGGTAGTGTTAACTATTTAACATGGAATGGTGTGCTTTAACTTTTCTAGCGCGTTGTCTTCTCATTATTTTGGGGGAGGGAGGGTCTCTGCTGGCACTGTCTAACCTGCTTACCTGCCGAATTAGCAGTTTGCTTGTGCTATAACCGTTTAAATTGTAGGTGCGACTTAGGGTAGGCTTTAAAGTGCTGGGTGGTGATTTGAGTTCAAACAATAAAAAACTGTATTTAAAAAAAAAAAAAAGAATGGTACCTTTCTCTAGTTTCTTGTTGATTGAGTGAGTAGGCAGATGGTCATGAGCTCCCTGGTGGGAAATTAGAGGCTGTGGCCACTAGAATGAGGGAAAGGACAGTAAAAACAACCCAGGATGATCTACTAAAGATAAGGGTCTAAGGTGATCACCACTGAGGAAATGTTCAGGTGTGTGATTGGAAAATGTTGACCGGGAAAGGTGAGACGGGCTCACAATGAAGCTCTCTAAGGGCAGAGTGCACAGTGTGGACTTTATCTGGGTGTCACAGGACTTCGAAAAGAATTAGGAGCCTTTGTGTTTCCTGATTGTTCATAACACCATCTACACCCTAAAATCTGGCTCATGAATAGAAGGCCAATTATATCTTGCCTCTTTTTCCCTCTTAAGAGCTTCTCTTAACCTTTTCTGTTGGAAATAAAGGATTGATGAAACATATTATATCTATAGAATAGATTACTATGTAATCATTAAAAATGATGGTACAGAAAATATGTAATGACATGAGGGAATGTTCTATAAAAAAGCTGAGTATACAGAACTCAGTCTGATTCCATTTGCTTTAGAACATTCTATGTAAACTTTCTGTATAAACATGTACATCAAAAGATAATAACAGTTAATATGAATATCATATGATTTTCCTTTCTCATAATTATATTTTCCAAATTTCTTTTAATGAGAGCTATATTTACAAATAGGGAAAAAAACAAATATTACACACACACACACACACACACACACACACACTCCTCAACACCAATTAACGTAGTCGACCATATGGTATTATTCCTTAGAGCTGACACACATTCTTTTTTCTTCCCTTATTGGTGTTAATTAAATACTGTTGAACGGTTTGGAACAGTGGTCTCAAAGTGTGGTCCCTGGGCCAACAGCAGTAGCCTTCCCTGGGCCGTACCCAGACCTACTGCATCAAAAAAGAGCTTGGCAGGGCCTGGCCATGTGTTTTAATGAGTCCTCCTCTGAGAGATTTTGATGATCACTGGAGATCGAGAACCACGGGTTTAAAGGAATGTAGGCATTCATTCTGATGATAGGCTTCTCAAAATCAAGAATAACAAATTTGGGGGTATATACAGTTACTGTGCTCGACCTACCTGCACGGAGCTCCCTTACCCTGGATGACCTCACATTCCTCTATGGGTGCACAGATGCCCGGGGCCGGGTGGTCCAGGTGCCCCTGGTCCTCATACCCTGGTCTGCAGCGACATTCTGCTTCCTTGGTCCACTCATTTTTTACACACTGGGCAAATTCGCCACAGGCCAGGAATTTGCAGGGATCTGCTTGATCAGCTGTAAGAGATGGGGCAGATTTTAATGAACTCATGGATGCCTGAGCAGTGGAATGGGCAGAAACCAAAAGTTAAGAGACCAAATATATTTGCCATCACTCCGTTTTGGAGTGGGTTACACAATAGTGAGAACAGAGTGGAGGGAAAAGTGAAATGCACATTTCTGTATCTTTGAGTTTATAAGCATAGGTGTTAACATATCTACTCTAAATATAATCATACCCAAACTTGGCTGTGCAGTAGAATCAATGAGAGGCCTTGTTAAAACACAGATTCCTGGTCTCAGCCTCAGTTTCTGAGGCAAAGGGTTTGGGATGGGGACTGAGAGCCTGCATTTCTGAGGAGGTCCTAGATGATGCTGATACATTGAGAGAGCACATTTTGATAACCACCGTATGAGAGAATTAAGATTTTTTATTTGTTAGGGTTTTTTTTTTTAAGATTTTATTTATTTATTCATGAGAGGCAGATTGAGAGAGACAGAGAGAGAGAGAGAGAGAGAGAGAGAGGCAGAGACACAGGCAGAGGGAGAAGCAGGCTCCATGCAGGGAGCCTGATGTGAGACTCGATTCCGGGTCTTCAGGATCAGGCCCTGGGCTGAAGGCAGGCACCAGACCGTTGAGTTACCCAGGGATCTCCAATTTGTTAGGTTTTTATGGTGAGCATTTTCTGCAGAGATGAGCTGTGAAAGTACATATTAAAGTCAGGTATACCTTATAAAGTAGTTAAGTAGTTAATGTGGGACAATTTCTTTTCTCTTAGTCCTTTGCTGATCTCCTGGGTCCTAATGTTCGAGATCTTTCCTTTGGGTTAATCGTTTTTCTCCCTATTAAAGTTCAAATAGATATCTAGTCTCTGTTTTGGTTGTTTTTTTAATATTTACTTATTTATTTATTCAGAGAGAGAGAGGCAGAGACACAGGCAGAGGGAGAAGCAGGCTCCATGCAGGAAGCCCAACGTGGGACTCGATCCCAGGTCTCCAGGATCACACCCTGGGCTGCAGGCAGCGCTAAACCGCTGTGCCACTGGGGCTGCCCTGTTTTGGTTGTTGTTGTCGTCTTGACTGTTCTCTTATACTCTAAATTCTGTAGCATTGTCACAGATTTTTTGTAAAGTAGATTAGAAAATCAAGAGAATCTCAGAATATTTAGCTCTGGGAGGCCTGTGGCCCCTGCTAGCTTTCCCATTTTTATAGAGGTGAGCACATGGAGCTCTCAGGCAGAGAAGTGAATGACCTGGGTACCCACATGCTGATGGCAGAACCAGAACAGGCCTCTCAGTTCTCAGACCACTGCTCTTTCTGCCCCGAAAGGGTTTCCTTTTGAATCACAGCAGTCATTTATCCCTCAGATTATTCTTTCAATAAGAACCTATTATGTGCAAGGAGCTAGGGCACAGGTAGCCATGCATAAAGCTGTTCTTCCAAGAAGCCTAGGGGTGGGTAAGAAATACATACAGATGTTTCTATGTGAAAAGCCCAGTACATTGTCTAGTATAAGAGCTCTAAAAATGAGGTCTAAATATGAGCCATAAATATAAGTTAGGGAAGAGATCACTGCTTCAGTTATTTCAAGTGAGTTGCATTTGGACATGCAAAGACTATGAAAGGCATCCCAACTGATCCCAGCAGCCTGAACAGAGGCAGAGGTGGGAAAACAACAGATATGAGTCAGGGAAGCATACTTTGGAGGCAGCAGACACTCATGGACAGGAAGGAAGGGAATCAAGACTGGAAAGATAAGGCCAAATTCTCGTAGGTCTTGAATGCCATGCTAAGGAATTTGGACTCTCTAGTCAAATGGAAGCCGTGGAGGATTTCTGGGCAAGGGAAGGATATCATCAGAATTGTGCTTTAGAAGATATGTAAATAGAATCATCAGAATTAGGATGATTTCGAGTGATCATCTGGTCCCGTATTTCCCAAGTGGGAACATTGGCAGAACTCTAATTCAGCAGGACTTAATTGGTTTTATGATAAGAAGAGATTGGTGGCTAAATAAAGAAAACAATTTTTTTCTCCAAATCCGGGGTGAAATAAATGTAACAGGTTTCTTTCTCTTTCCCTCATTTCTCTTTCTCCCTCTTCTCTCCAAACTCACCCCCTTCTCTTTTTATTTTTGAATTTCCTAGGCTTGGGCACTGGGTGGCTCAGTGGTTGAGCATCTGACCTTCAGCTCAGGTCGTGATCCCTGGGTCCTGGGATCGAGTCCCATATCCGGCTCCCCACTGGGAGCCTGCTTGTTATGTCTCTCTGCCTCTCTCTCCTTGACTCTCACAAATAAATAATAAAATCTTAAAAAAAATAAATTTCTTAGGGTCATTAATAAGCCTATTGTGAATCTTCAAGTGGAGAACATAGTCAGCTGCTAGGCCAAGTTCACTGCCCACAAATATGTGTAGGGTCACACAGGGGGCCTGCAATATTGGGTGAGAATTTAGGTGAAGTTATATTTCTCTGCAGCTTGAGGATCCCTTATGGACAAGCAGGCCTGACTAAAGCGAACTGGCTTCTTCTGCTTGAAAGTTCCTAAAGCTGGCCATGTTATGGGATCCTTGTCACTGTCAAATTTACCCTGACAACCCAGGTGATTCATATCCAGGGCCTGGTATAATAAATAACAGCTGTCAGCAACTTTACACTCAAGACTTGTAGTCTTGATCATGGAAATCAGGGGGAGTAGTTAGGAGGGTCATTTCCCTCTCTCCAGTGGGGAATGGTATTAACTAAGGAAGCTGATGGAATGCACAGATCCTACCCCTCTGAAGATTTACAGTAAATGTGTGATAACCAAATGAGTTTCATGTTAAAAAATTAAAAAAAAATTACTGTTTTACTATTATTTCCTTCGGCCCAGCCAGGCATCGTCTAGGCACCAGGAAAGCTGAACGGAACACAATAAGGCAACACTGGAGAAATAAGTGTATCCACATCTGGGAGCCCTGGATCAGACATATTTGAAGAACAAATGCACCTAGTTTATAGATAACTGGCTCTCCCCATGTTATTTATCCAGAACCTGTCTACAGAGAAGTAGGAGACTTCAAATCAGCGAGCTCAGTTTTTGTTTGCCGTGTGTACTTTCCTGGTATGAAGACAACATTCATTGATTCAACAAATATCAGTGTGGCCCTTCAAAATCTTCAGCACTAAGAATTTCAGCCCAACTAATTGCTTTAGTTTTTTGTTTTATCCTTTTATATAAGACTTTACATTTTATGTATTTTTTTATTTTTGAAAAAGATTTTATTTATTTATTTATGAGTCCTACTGTGGGACTCATCCCAGGACAACCCCAGGAACCGAAGGCAGCTGCTCAACCACTGAGCCACTCAGGTCCCCCAAGATTTTACATTTTAGAATGTTAGAGCTGAGAGGTATTTTAGAACCTTCTCACAAATCTGCTCACTTTGCAGATGAGGAAGCTGAGACTCAGGTTGAGTGCTGCCAAGCTCAAGGCTTGTGAGCCGGTCACCTGTGTGCACGGAAGTACCAGGGAAGGAAAGAGCCAGGAGGGGGAGCTGTGGGACCGGGCATGAAAGGCAACTGCAGTTCATGAGAATCGTTAATAGAAGAAATCTTATTTAGAAATTTTATTTGTGAACCAGCCCCTACTGCTTCCATTATTATAGCTGAAAAATACTTTCCCTCGGTGTGTTGATGGCCCTCTACTTATGTGCCAATCTTGGAGGGACACACCTACAACTTCGGACTTGAGAAGAACTGCGGGGAGGAGGTGCCCCAGAAGAGGCTGTTCGATGGATGACAGTTTCATAACAATTTCTGAAGCGAAACTTTGCCTATACTGTTATCACTTTCTTTCTTAGTCACATGCCAAAGACATTTCTCTTTAGCATGATGGACTCCTTCATGATTTGCTGTAGGCCATTTGACTATTAGCCTCCTCCTTAACACATCCCCAAGGCTTTGCACAAAACAGAGTTTGCACAAAATCAGTCTAAACTTCCCACTTTCTGCTCTTGGTTGGGTCATCCTGACAGTGTAAACATTATGTAGCAACAACCTGAAATGCTGTGTTCTGAACATAGACTGTAACTTGGAAAGAGGGAAGACAAAGAGATTTGAAAACAATAGTTGATTAGGAAGAGAACAACTGGACGCCATTTTCTAGAATAATATTTTCAAGTCATCATCCGGTTGTGTGTGGATATGACGAAGTGAAGCCCTCGTGAATGGCTGGTGCATAGACTAGTTGGCCTATAATTGCCTTGGCTTCCTGGCAAAATACATTATTTTTATGGTTGGAACTAGGGAGAGGTTTCCTCATGAGCCTGTACCACACCCACCAAACACCTATTATCTGTTTAGGGTCGCCTCTGGTCTTACTATAATTGCTTGCTGGCAAAATGAATTAAATTTCTGTCCTGAACTTACTTAGGGAGCACTTCTATGCAGCAAATTAGACAAATCTCCGTGTAGAGGCAGTCCAGGGCACTTGGCCTCAGTGTGCTGCGCAGTATCAGGAGCTGCTAGTTTGCAGCCAGTGGGAAAGTTCCAAGTCCAGCCTGGCACCAAGAGGTCCTGGCCTTGTCCCTAGCTTCCCATGTGGATTCTGGAGGTAGTCGAAGCATTAATGTCTTTCCATTTCAGGCCTTGTCCCTGACACAGCCCTGGGGATCATGATCCTGAACGTCTAGCTTCACCAGGAGTGCAATGATAATTATTAATACAAACAGTAAGCTCACATTTATTGAGGGCCATTTTGTGTTTGGCAGTGTGCTGGGCACTTCAAACATGTCTTCATTAATATTCACAACAAACTTCCAGAATCAGTATCACTGACCTCATTTTTGTAAGTGAGAAAACTGAAGTCCATCTTAGCTAGGAAGTATTAACCCCAGATTAGCATCCACATGTCTGCTTACAATGTTCAGCTTTTGACATCATTCTAGTGGTTTTCAAATATGGGGTTTCCAGGAGACACCTTAGGACTCCAAGGGGTTGACAAGGACAGGATGGCGTGTGGGGCGGGGGGAGGCCCAAACATGCCAGCATCTTCACTCTCACTCGTTTACATATCAGACTTCCACAAATGCTTTCCTTTGAACAACAGCTCTTAACTAAACCAAAGCTCAAAACCACTGGTTGCCAAAGCTCCTTCATTAGGCTGAATATTTCCTTAGAGAAAGTACAGTCTGACACTACAGCAGCTCCACATTTGTTCCTGTTACTCAAGTGACCATGGCTTGAAGAAAGTGAGCTGCCACTGGGGCTTGGAAATACTTGTATCATTCTGAGATTTCCAGTGTAAGCACATTCAATGTATCAGTTTCTCCTCTGATTTGCTTATAGAATGTCTTTCATCTGTAGGCCAAAGGTTCTGAAAAGTATTCCCAACTGGCTGGGGCAGGATGTCTCTTAGCTCTTGTGATAAAAACCATTTAAAAGCCATTTAAATAAACGTCCCTTCCCTGCAGGGAACCCTTTGATGCATTTTACAGTTAACATAAAAAAGACTGTGGTGTTGGTCACCAAGCAGTTTATAACTTCAAAAGTCCCTGATGGCCCAAGACTGTCTTTTTCAAAGCTTCCTGTCATACTCGTCCGGTCTGATAAAGACTCTCCTAGTCTGTCAGGCCTCTTGGAGGGGCTGGGGTCTTCATGTCACCAACTCCAGTGCATCCCACGCCACCCCCTTGCCACGCACTGCGGACTCGCCCCACAACCTTGGGGCTGTGTATTGATCCATGTTCTTTACCGATAGGGTCCTGTCCCGAGGCAGGATTTCAGCTGAACGTGGCTGAAACTCGGGCTGCCCGGGCCTGGCCGGGGCTGAGAGCCGCCGCCCCTGCCCCCAGCGCCCACTGCGGTGTGATGGAACCTCGCGTTCGCTAGATGGCGCTAGACGGCGCTAGACGGCGCTAGATGGGGCTGGACGGCGCTAGACGGCGCTAGATGGCGCTAGACGGCGCTCGGTAGCAAAGGAGCGGGGGGCGATTTAAGCGACGAAAGGCTGAGCGCCCCAAATGCTCCTCTGCGGAGCGCTGGGGGTTGGGGGGGGAGAGTCTGGAAGGCGCGCGCCCTGGCGGGAGGAGCTCCAGCGGACGGCTGCTAGACTGCAGCGACACGTCGGGCTGGGGGACGGTGGTGGGACCCCCGAATCCTCTCATCCCGTCCCCCAAAGGCCGAGCTAGGGCCCCGGGCTTCCGAGGCGGGCGGGCGGGCCCTCCGCGCCCAAGCCTCACACCTGCACGCCGCGTGCGCGCACCTGCCGCTGGAGCGGGGGGAGGGGGGGAGGGGAGGCAGCTGCAGCGCCCTCTCTCCCTCCTGTCCCAACTCATAGCTAAGGCTTTGCGGGCCGGTTTCGCTGCCGAGCAGGAGGGGACCTTTGCCCCGCGCGGCCGAGAATGACAAATCCACTGATCCCAGTCTCGTGATCTGCAGGGTGCAGGGCGCGCCGGCCTGAGCCCGCCTTCCTCTTCAGTGCTCAAGTACATGTTTTAAAGGCTTTAAAATCAAAACAAAAGAAACAAAAAAACCCAATATAATCCACACTGGATATTCATCTCTATACCAACACGGTCATAAGATATCATTTTAAGTATTTTTGTTCATATTTACTTATTTTAAAGATTTTAAAAATGTATTTCAGACAGATCGTGACCAAGAGTCAGAGGGAGAGAGAATCTCAACAGATTCTGTGTTGAGCCCCGAGCCCAATGAAGGTCTTGATCTCACAGCTGAGATCATGACCTAGGAGGAAATCAAGAGAAACCCTCAGAACTGACTGCGCCACCCAGGTGCCCCTAATTTTTAAGTATTTTTAAATTAATTAATGTTAATATTTTTATTAATTTTATTAATACTCACGAAAGGTCTAGAGTCCACAAAGTCTTAATGCAGCACTGGTAGTCTTATTTCCTTCTCAAGATGTGACTGTTACTGTAATACAGTGTTTGGTGCTCAGCGCTTGGTAGTTTGTATAAATAAATACGGCTATTCCCTGAGGGTTCCTTTGAGCCAAAATGCAGGGACCTCACCTTCCACACAGGCCCATCCGGTTTATTACCCCAAATCCTGTGACCATTCTGCGGATTTGCTGCAACAGCAGAGGGAGTGAGTTTGCTTATCCCTGCCTTCAGTGTTGAAGCGCCCCAGGAAAGTGCTCTGGGTGGAGGAGCAATCCCAGCAACTGTCTGTGGCCTTGGGAAAGTGGCTTAGCATCTTTAGTCTCACTTGACCCTACTATAAAATGGGTTATTTAAACCAGATGGTCACTAATGTACTCATGTCCCTGAAGCTCAAATATAAATCTCCCATTCTAGGTGTCCTACTGGAACAAGACCGCTGGGAGCATTTGCTGGCCATGCTGGCATACCTCCAGAACTATTGCTGAAATTCAGTGATCAAAAGAACTTTAAAAAAAAAATCTATATTTAATTTAATATTTCATTGTTTTATTATTGGCCAAAACATGTTTTGCTATGGCTTATAGCTGAAGGGCAGGATTAGGGTGAGAATAATCAATCATTCAATGATAAATAGCGCACATTAGAGCACCATGCATGTGGTTGGAGTTTAACACACATTTGTGGAACTGAGTAAGTTACTAGTGAGGATTCTTTCTGGTTTAAAGGGATATGTAATATGAAAAACTTTGGGTTTTATCTTAATTATCCAGCATTCTCAAGAACAACAACTATACACTGTTCATAGTAGGCTCTCAGAAACTCTTTCTTATATGAATGGATGTGTGGCTGCCCTTACACATCATGCCCAAGATGAGAGACTCAAGAACTCTTGGTTATTATTTATGTCTACTATACTGAGGTGTTTCAGGTGCACTGGCATTAGGGCCGAGTGTCCCTGGGTCAGCTGATGGCAGGAGAGCTCTGAGAGCAGCTGTGGGAAGTAGCCCTGCTGCTGGGCTGAAGCCCAGGCTTCTGTGCATGGTTTTCATTCAAGAGTTCCAGGAAGGATTCCAGGAGCATCTTAAGGAAGCTCCATGCAGTGGCTCATGTGTGGGATGAGAGCATGTGCTGAAACTCTAGAGAGGCTAAAGGGACCTTGTGGTCCAGCCAATATTGGGGTCCCCTCATGGAAGCAGGTGTTAACAGAAAATCCCCAGTGATAACATCCTAGAAAGCACAGGGCAGCAGCAGTGTAAAAACTGGAGATGGGGCCAGAGACAGGACATGGGGTGGGGGCAGAAGCTGGGAGAGTCTCCTGGAAGGAGATTCCTGTGGCTGCCTCAGTTCAGAAGGGACACTCCTAGCAGAGCCAATAGTACATGTAAAGGGGATATTAGGAAATTTGGGACCTTTATTTCTGAAAGTGAACTTTTTTCTTTTTCTTATCTTTTCTTTCTCTTTTTTTTGGGGGGGGGAATTCTGAGAATATAACAAAATATAGGCAATTTCACTTGGTGAAATGTGAAATCTAACAATTCATTTAGGATAAATTAAACTTAAGTGTGTTGTCACTTTTTCTAAATAAACAACCTGCATATACCTGGTAGGAGGGTCCGTAAGACCCTCTAAGATAAAAAGGCAGTAGGCCAACTTGAAGAAAGCACGCAGAACTGCCACCAAGTTCCAGTCACAGCCCTTGGTGACTAGTAAATGGTAAATTACTTACACTTCTCTGAAACGCAGTTTCTCCAGCTGTGTAATGGGGAGACATCCTATCACTTTGCATAGTTATTTATTAAGATTAAAAAGTGTCTATTAATAGTTGCTGTTACTGTTTTTATTGTCACTATTGTGATAAGTGACATCTGCCACCTTTTTAAAGCCGGCAACTAAATGAGAGTCTTTCAGATTATGCAACTTTCCAGAGAAAATGAGTTTGCTTTGACTGGAGGAATCCTGGATGCCAGACTGTAATTAATTTCAAAGTTTACCATTTACCAGCCTTGAAATCTGCCCATTTTTGAGGGGACTTCTTAGGAATTCAAGGAGAGAATAAGTTAGAATAAGTATGTGTTTTGCATTTTTGGAATCTTCAACCTGCATGGCTAACTGGCATAAAAGCCCTACATGCTTCTAAAGAATTTTCATAGCAGCCTAAATGAAAGACGGCTCTAGTTGCCAGGGATGCTAGCGGAATACTGAGCAAGCTGTGATTTATTCGATTTTTCAGTTGATAAATCACAGATAGTCCTAACATCGGTTTATACTTTCTATATCATAGATTCATTTATTCAGGTTGTTTTCAAAAGGTGAATGGCAAACCACACGTGGTAATAACACTGTGTCACTTCTCTCATGGGTCTGTACCTCTGCAGATGTTATTTGGCCTAACCCATTACTTGCCCTCATCTAGAGACACATCCAGGAATTCAGATGCTGATCTCAATGTGGAATGATACTCACCTAGGAATCTCATGAGAAGTTTCAAAATTTCTCTTCTCCTCTTTAGTCTAAAAGTTACAATGGAATAACATCCCCCCCCCCCCCCAGCATTTCTATAGTAACTACATTTCCACTCTGATGTTAGGCCAACAGAAAATAAATGAAAAAGACCTGATTGGATTTTATTTTGCAAATAGAACTAAATAATTGGTCTTCTGGGCATTGCGTGTAAATATAATCAAAGCAGGGCATAGAAAAGAAATGCTAAATCCTCTGACCAAGACTGCCTTAACCTTCCCCCAGCTTGAGTAACTCTAGACTCTGACTTCCCTTTTCTTAGTTTACTACTAACTACTAACGGTAATTGTAGATTGAATCCCTGCTCCTTTGAGAGGTCAATCTTCTTTACAGCTTCTTGTCAGTATTGCAACTCAAGGCTGTCTTCCACCAGGACCTAGGAGCCATTCCTTTGAAATGCAATCATCAAAGAAGACAGAGCCCCCTATCTCCCAGTCTCGGTGTGTGTGTGTGGGGGGGGGGGTAGGAGCCCATCTCTAAGTTGTAAGACAGGAGGGGGACAGGCCATGGGCACGTCCTCGTTTTCTACTTCATCCCAGCCTCACTAAAACCTCGCCTCTGCTCTTGCCACTCTGCTGGATTGCTTTTCTGAAGGGTTCTAGTGACCTCTGACCTGTCGACTTACAAGATCTCCACCCACAGTTTGCTCACAGCTGCTGAAATAGCTGACTGTCTCTCCTGCTCTCCTCTCTTCACACTTCTGCAACATCATCTCTGGTTCCTTTCAATGACAGACCTTCTACTCCGCATTTTGTGTTGGGGTTTCTCAGAGGGTTCTCCTTTTTCTCCTGCCCTACCTTGCCCTGGGCCATTTTTTCACCCGTTCTCTGGTTTCAACTGAGGTTTCCCAAATGTATATTTTCAGCACTGGCCTCTGGCCTCTGGCCTCTAGGCACCTACTTCATAGGCTAGCAGTGAGTTCATCGAACGTCCATTTTTTTTAAAACTGGTTTTCCCAAACATTTGTGGAGTATTTTTATATACTTAAGATAGGTTATTGATTTTTGCTTTAAAAACTTAAATGAATTAACCTATGTAGCTTTTGTAATTACGTGTATATTTTTACTAAATGTTTCAAAATTTGCAATATTTTATGAATGTTAAACTGTACATATATATATGAGATATATATCTCATATATATATAATTTTTTTCCTTGAGAGAGAGAGAAGGGGGGGAGGGGAAGGGCAGAGGGAGAGGGAGAGAGAATCTTAAGCAGGCTCCCTCAGCGTGGAGCCCAACACAGGGCTAACCTCACTACCCTGAGATCATGACCTGAGCCAAAATCAAGAGTCAGTCACTTAACCAACTGAGTCACTCAAGTGCCCCGAACTTATGTTTTTATTTTGTAATTTTGAGAATACTTTGAGGACTGTTTAGTACTTAGTTTGAAGACTTCGAGTTTTACAAAATTTTATTGAAGTTTAAACTGCAAAAGACCATAGTCATAAAAAAGAAAAGAAGAAAAGAAAAAAATAGGACACCAAACTAGGTGCAAATAGATAGAAGAGGGGCTTTTAGATAATGTGGCTTTAAATGCACTAGCTCAGCAGGGCTTTCCCTTCCAGGCTGAGCTCCCTACTTCGCGTCTAAAGCTGTTATCACAGTGAGGTAACTGGAGTACTCTGAAACTTCCAGAAGTGTCTGCATCTTCCTCCTGGCCTTGCTGGAGGAGCCCAGCCCCACCTTTCTCTTCTGGGGCTCACCACGTGGATTCCCCAGGATATCACGCACTCAACAGCGCCATCTGCCCACGAGACCTGACATGACATCATCTTCTGGCCTCCAGAATTAATTGCTCTTTTGGTGCGTCATAGTATTTCTGTTCATATCCTGATTATTGTATTTAGTAGACTTGATTATAGCTTTTTAGGTATATATGTGTATATATACACATATATATGGTGTATATGTGGTCCCTACACCCATCAGAGATGGTCTTCCTTTGAATAAAGTCTTCTTTGCCGTCTTGCCAAGTGTCATTGAATACTTTTATTATTTTTTATTTATTTTTATGGTACTGGTAGTCCTTGTGGCTGCTCAGCCCTGGCTCCCACCAACCACTACAGGCTGTCTCACTGCCCACGACTAGCCCAGAGGGACTAGAATTCTCTACATTAATCTCTAGCCCTAAATTCTCTTTTCTTTAGTCACTAAGCCTCAGTGAAATGGGATTTAAAGGAAAATTCAGTGCTTTCTTTTATTATGCCTCAGTGATTCCCAAACTCACAGAAATTTGCAGCTGAATGTGGCACATCAGAAAGTGCTCTTTACAAAGGCTTTTTGAATGAAAAAGGCACAGGTCTGATCATTCTAAAGTATTCCTCTTTGGCCACCTGCAAGTTCTTTTGGGCAGAGACCGACTTTCATATATTAATGTGTTATATGATGGTGGATGAATGCTTATTGTTTTGGATTAGGCATGTAGAAAATGGTAAAGATCTGATAATCAACCACTTGCTCGTTACTTGGGCCAGTCTACCTTTTGCCTTTGGTGAAGTAACTAAACCAGGATTTCTAGGGGGGCAGCAAGGAGCTCACCTCTACTCCTTGCCTGTCCCTCCCTGCCTGTTCGTACCTTCTTCCTTCTCCACCTCCCTGTTGATTGGAAGGAATGCTTTTGGGGGTAGGTTGGCACAGTGGTCTTTCGCAGTAAATAAGAGTCCTGTTAGTTAGGTTTTGGATTTATCCACTATGATATATACAGAAAGAGGAATTCATAAAATTATATTGTTATTTATTGTTAATTTTTATAAAATCCTTATTTGGCTAATTCTGCTGTCCTCAAATCCTTCAGTTCAGGCTTTACTATGTCCTAGTTGGCTCACTATAGCCATTTCTTGGCAGACCTCTTCCATCCATCCATCCATCCATCCATCCATCCATCCGTTATTCTGTGAATTTCTAATGTATCAGAAATTCAGATTTTTCTCATTCTTTTAAGTACCTAGTAAGAAATAGCATAAAGTAATTTCCCAGGCTGTCCCATGTGCTTCGGCCTCCCCTGTTGTTCTACCATTAAAAGAATAAATTGTCCATGTACCCCCACAGTACACCTGGCAATCTTAAGGCATGTCTGGGATAGCTTGGTATAAATCTGGCTTGAATAGTGACTGAAACCAAAAGTAACAGCATCTCATTTCTGCTGCTTTTGGCTTCTTAGAGGAAAAGCTACATAGCCGAACTGGTCACAGGAAATAAGCATAATTCCAGTTGCAACCTCCACACAAACTCCTCGTCAGGGTACTTTTTATAGTTCTCACTGGTACCCTATGCAGATCTCAAATCACTAATCAACCTAATAATGACAATGTTACAATATTAACTACCAGTATTCATTAGTTAACAACACGTCTGATGTTATGCTGGGTGTTGCAAATTCTTTCTGTTAATCCTCACGAGTGTTTACTGTCTCCATCTTCAGCTGTGGAAATTGAGTGCTGCCATTAGTGCACAGGATTCACATTCAGGACCATGGCTCTCCAAGGTCATTGCTATGCTGTTTTCTTCCAACACCACTCCCGGTGTCCCTCTGTATCCCAGACAATGCGTCACCAGCAACCTGCTCTCTTTCTAAGGCACCAGTGAAGAAACCCATCTCCACAGCAGCACACCTCAGTTCTCCCCTGCTTCAACTTGGCTCCCTAACACTGACCTTTTCATGCTATTGGATGGGTCTCTAAGCAGACTATCAGCTCTCAGAAGGAGGGAAGGAGGGAGAAGACGATTGGACCCTCATGTCTGTCATGCTTTCCAAGTTTTCTTGTACTCATCCCTGTTCATTGCTTTCAATTGTCTAAAGAAATTGGTCTCCTGATCCTAACTGGCAGACACCTCCTGGTTCCTCCTCCATTCTGAGGTGGTGGTTTTCAGGGGAAGAGGCAGTATCTTACTAGCATTTAGAAGGTCTTTGATTTCTTACGGGGTCCTCAGGGCTTTCTAAGCTGCTCCTGTTTTGAGGAAAGCACTCCCAGACTTAGTGCCTAAGGGTGATGTCTTTTTAATGATCCTGTTTACTGATCCTGTTTACTGAGGCGATTTTCTTAAAGTTGCTCAAAGTTCTGCTCTGTCAAAGAAATGTGTCTCCCAACTGAGCCTCTTTGCATTTTGCCCAAGGCTTTTTCCTTCTGCCTTCATTGTTAGAAAAAAGCCTGAGAGGATGTTAAAGATTCACTTCACTAATTCATGGCCAATTAGGAAGCTTTGTTTTAACCTGACTAGAAGGTCCCATTGGCCTTCTAGTTTGGATTTGGAACCTTGCCCCTCCGCACTCTGGGAGATTTAAAAATCTTCCTTTGATTGTTTAGAAAACAGAATTTTGAAAGTAATGACGGCAACAGTTCCTAATTTGGGCATAGCTGGTTACAATGGTACACCCAGTATCTTTTATTATAAGAATGGATATTTGCTTTCTATTATATAGATTTGGGCTAACCTCCATCATCTTATATATATATATTTTATTGGAATTCAATTTGCTAACATATAGCCTAAGACCCAGTGCTCATCCGGCCAAGTGCCCCCCTCAGTGCCCATCACCCAGTCACCCCCACCCCCCCGCTCACCTCCCTTTCCACTACCCCTTGTTTGTTTCCCAGAGTTAGGTGTCTCTCATGTTTTGACAACCTCACTGATACTTTCACTCATTTTCTCTCCTTTCCCTTTCACTATTTTTTATATTCCCCAAATGAATGAGACCGTATAATGTCTGTCCTTCTCCAATTGACTTATTTCACTCAGCATAATACCCTCCAGTTCCATCCATGTTGAAGCAAATGATGTAACCCCCATTATCTTTTATAAGAGTTCTTCACATCAACACTTCTCTGTTTTAACCTGCACACGGAGGCTGATCTGTAGTGTACAAATGGTAAGATATTATTTTCTTCTTTCATTGGTGGTGGTGCAGTGCCTTTTTTTGAAGCTTGGATTTTGGTCTAATGATTATTTTTCTTTCCTCAGGATGCTGTTTCAGTTTCATCCTGAATTGGGTTATTAGGAGGCACTTCTGATAGTTAACTATGACTGGAAATTTTCTTAGGTAGAAACCCTCCAGGTTGTTGCAGTTTGCTAAGAAAGTGCTTCTGACTTCTAACAGAATGCAAATTAGTTTGGCTGTGGGAAATGTTAAAAAACAAAACAAAACAAAACAAAAAAACAAAAACAAAACCGGCAACAAAAACAATATCTTAAGGCACAGCAAGAGTTGTGTCCTGAGGGGGTAATTAAAACTCCCAGATTGTGAAGCATGAGGTGTGCTTCTCTGCTTTTTTGATGTAGGAAAACCTTAACTTGTATGTTTTAGGACACTACCTTTCTAATAAGGTGATCTATTAGCTTCCAATAGATTGTTATTTAACAAGTGTGATTTTAATTTGATTTTTGTGGTCTCAAAGTTGAACAGTTTGCTAACCAAACAAACAAAAACAAAAAAACTCCCACAATTTTCTTGGTTGGATTATTTTACCTGTTTCAATGTCGAGAGAGTAGCTGTCTATCTCCAGGTCAAGTTGTTGGGCTGCAGCAGAACGAAAATCCTCCAAGACCCCCTTCACAGCCTTGGTGAGGTTATATGGTACTGACTTAGCAAACCTCATTTTGCTATTCACGATCACACTCCCATTTCTGAAGTTAAGTATTTCAAGTTGCTTAAATCCCGTGAGATTGGAGCGCAGATATGGAACCAGCTGCAAAATGAAAGATGGTTTACCCTTAACTGTGTTCTAAGTTCTCAGTGACTGCTAATTCCATTTATATTCACTTCTCATTATCTGAGGCATACATTTCAGTTCCTTTTTGATTGTTTTTATTTTTATGTTTGGATTTAATGTGAGACCAGAACATGACTATTTAATGATCTATTTGCAGTGATTATGTCCCATATTTTCACCTCTCTATGTGTATTGAGATGGATGGGCAGTGATTTTCTTCATGATGGATTGGGAGAACAGAGGATTTTTAAAAATCTAGGCCAATGTTATCAGCAAAGCAGGAATGCCAGGTTCAGTTATTAAAAAAAAAAAAAAAGATCCAAGCAAATAAAAATATGTTCCAAACTGAGCCCAGGAGCTGATTGACCTATGCCTGTATAAATGGGAAATCTATTTGGAAGCAACCAATTGGAATGACCTATTGAAATAACAGCTTACACATCAGCTTGTCTGTCTATGCAGGACATGTTTCATGGTCAATGCATATGCCGTGTAGTGGAAACAGCAGGGCACTGGCAGTCAGAAGACTTGGTGTCAGTCCTGGAACTGTCCCCAGCTAGCTGAGTGACCTTCATCAAACCACTTATCCATTGTATTGTACCTTAGTGCCCTTATCTGAACTGTGAGGAAGAAGAAAAAGTGGTTCCCTAAGGACCTTTGCCAAATTGTTATTTAATAATCTCAAAAGTATGCCCAAGGGAAATGTGCTTCCAATTCTCACACCTGCTTATTGTGAGCCACAGCCACCCCTGAGATCACTTTTCAGAAATGTCTGAAACTCAGCAGTGTCTGCCTTGTCCTTGGCCCTGAAAGCTAATCCCCTCTTTAATGAACTGATGCCTACAAACAGAGAGTACACACATGCAAGCTAAAATCTCCCAGGCTTAGCCTAGATCTACTTTTTCTTATCCCTGTTTTCTGCCCCACCAGAATTTTGACTCTAACCTTGCCCACATTCCAGTAGCCATTCACCCCTCCCATAGGTTATTGTAAAAATAAAATGAAATTTTATACCAAGTGTGGAACTTCTTTTTTTCAGGCTATTCTCAGTATTCTCCTATTTACATTAACTGAGCTCATTTTTTTTGTGTTAGCACCGCATTGGTTTCTGGTGGGAATTCCCTGTCTCTATCTAGTATGCAGATGACTAGTGGCCTCCTTCTCCCAAATCCATTTTCTTCTTCACAGGAAAGAGGTTGCCTCCCTAGAAACCACATTTCTCAGCTTCCCTTGCAGCAAGGTGTGGCCATGTGCTAGTTGCCATCAATAAAATGTGAGTGGAAGATACGCAGGCAACTTTGGTATCACTTTCTTAGGAAACTGCTTGTCTATCATTCCGCTTCTCACAAGTGGAAACAGGGATTTACCAGTGTCTCAGCTTTGTGTAAATGAAGAAACACCACTGGGATTGTCAGGGTTATAAGACAGAGGAAATGCGAGTCCCTGGATGACACTGTAGAGCAGAATTGCCCTACCCTTCAAATTAAAGAGAAATAAACTTGTATCTTATTATTTAAAAAAAAAAGATTTATTTAATCACAAGAGGCAGAGGGAGAGAGAGAGAGAGAGAGAGAGAGAGAGAGAGAGAGAGAGAAACATAGGCAGAGGGAGGAGGAGCAGGCTCCATGCAAGGAGCCTGATGTGAGACTCTATCCTGGAACTACAGGATCATGCTCTGAGCCGAAGGCAGGCGCTCAACTGCTGAGCCCACCCAGGCATCCCAACTTGTATCTTAAGTTACTGTATTTTTTTTTAAATATAGTTGACATGCTTGTTATATTAGTTTCAGGTGTACAACACAGTGATTCAACAAGTCTATATGTTACCCTATGCTCACCACAAGTGTAGCTACCATTTGTTACAATACTTAAGTTACTATATTTTTGATCTCTTCATTATGGAAGCTTAGCACATACCCTAATTAATACACCTGAGTTAGGTACACTGGGACTCTGTTCCCTGAGATTGTCCCCATATCTACTCCTCATCTCATTGGGCTGGGGGTGGGGTAGGGAGACTGAACAAAGTCTTCCTTTAAAGCTTACTCAGTTGATTGAGCCTCTGCCTTTGGCTCAGGGCATGATCCCGGAGTCAAGGGATTGAGTCCCACATTGGGCTCCCTGCATGGAGCCTGCTGCTCCCTCTGTCTGTGTTTCTGCCTCTCTCTCTGTGTCTATCATGAATAAATAAATAAAATATTAAAGAAATAAAGCTCACTTGAAGATGTAGTTTTAATTTGCATAATGATTTGACTTACATGAAGCTTACAAATATTTTTCTGTTATTTTCAGAAATTCTATAATTTTTGCATTGTATACTTGACCTTGTTTGTGACTTTCTGGTTTTGAATCCTTCCATGTGATGGCAAGAAAACAGCCTGTGGCATTATAACTTTGGAAAAGTTTGCTCATATTCCTTTTAAATTCCACGTTCAGTACTTGAGTGGCTATGTATTATTCCTTGGAAAACTAAATTAGGAAGAAGTATAATGAAAAGATCTTAAGGAAAAGATCTCATGAGGCTGGGTGGTAGTGTCTGCCGGAAGTGTCCACTGCAGAATTTAACTTGCTTATTGGATCTGATTCCATCCCCATATTTTAGCTGAATGCCTTCAGTAATAGCTGTGTCAGAGGCTTTTCTCTTCCAACATTCATTGCTCAAGACAGCCAGTAATTATACTATAAAGGAACAACAACAAAAGAAAGGACATGCAGGGAAATGGAAGCAGTGCTTACTCACCAGCTGTGTGAATTGCTGTTCCAGAGCTTGGTACTCTAGAGAGCTCTTGTTGAACAAGTTGTTGGAGAAGGGCATGTTAGCGACTCGCAGACTGAAGAACACGACCAGTTCTTGGCCCTTGGTGGCAGTGGTCATAGAGCTAGTGGTGAGGTACTGTAAAGCTGGAGTAGGAGTGGTGTTCTCCAAGAAAAGACCTGGGGTAGAAACATACCCACTCAGTCTTGGTACCTCAGAGGAGGCAGGAGTGTTAGTTAGATCCATTATGCTTAAGTCTCTCACTATATCTTGGCTGCCTAAAGATGCAGTTGAACGTGAAATTTCCAGAGCTGATTGGCTGATGGAAGAATAGTCATCCGAGGGGATGGTTCGTCCTGGGATTAGTACTGTCTGGTCAACGGGCATTATGTCTGTGGCACTTTGACCAGTCAGAGAGAAGATGCTTGATGCAGTGAAGAAAGGTAGAGTGTCTGATAGCGAAGCAGAGGCCTTAGCAGGTGGAGACCAAGAACTGTCTGTGGAAAAAGCTTCTGAGTCCAATTCATTATGTTCAAGCATTTCCCCCAAAGAATGGAAAGCAAAAAAGGAAATCCAAAGTTAGACTTAACTTAATTGCATTGATTGTTTTAATGTCATATTTTTATTTTTTTTATTTTTATTTTTTTTATATATGTATTTTTAGATTTTATTTATTTATTAATGAGAGACACACACAGAGAGAGGCAGAGGCACAGGGAGAGGGAGAAGCAGGCTCCATGCAGGGAGCCCGACATGGGACTCGATCCTGGGTCTCCAGGATCAGGCCCTGGGCTGAAGGCGGTGCTAAACCGCTGAGCCACCTGGGCTGCCCTAATGTCATATTTTTAAAGAAGGAATTCGTATAGAAAGAATAGGCAGCCCTGTGTCCAAACCTGGGGAGAGAGAGGGTGGATTTCTGTACTCATTTAATTCAGGGCTAAATAGTTCCAGATATAGGAGCCTAAAAGACCACCAATAACCTAAAATTTCTGCTTAGCCAGAAACAACACACCTAGGGACCAGCTGGTAAAAACTGACTAGGTCACCAGGTGGTGCCAAAACACAGATGGCATTAGAATAGATTTGGATCCCACATTACCATCTGGAACTCCTAACCAATTAGCTATGCAGTGTGGGTCCAGAAATTTTATTCACCTTCCAATCATGCAAGCATGCATCTTATGTATTTGATTTTTGGATCCAAGTTATTCCATTTTGGTAGCTTTACCACTTAAAATTTAAATTATGCTTTTCCAAAATTAGATAATCTGACTGAATAACTTGCTGATTTGCAAAATAGTTTGGAGAAGGTAAAGTTGTAGGTGATACATAAAATTGAGCTTTATGTTGGCCATACAGATTGTTAAATTGATAGCATTTAAAGTTTTGTTGTTTTTTTCACTTTTACATGAGTATACCTTGGTAATTTCTACCAGTACTTTGCATTTCTTCCTTGGGTAGGAACACATTGATCTACTAAAATCTATCCTCTTTTTGGTACAAAATTAAAATCAGTACGTATTTATGAACTAAGAAAGTGGCTATATGAAACTTTCAGATAAAGAGATTGGTGGGTTATTAAAATATTCCAATAAACCTAAATCCAGAGCCACTGACAATATTTAAGGCATTAGGTAGATCAAAACAAGGAGCTTTCTGTGATTACTTCAGTGGCATTTTGGCAAATATGTGGGAAAGCTGTGTTGAAATCCAAATGCTAAGCATGATGAATGGACTGTCTGGATGCAGATATAATCTTTGGACTCTCAGCTAATTTACTAGAGTGCAATCACCCAAACTGAAACTCCAAGTGATAAACAGCTCTGAAAGGTGGAATCATATTACTTTTATTAGTTTCTTAAAATAAAACCTGCCTGTTGGTGAACTGTACCCAGATTTCAGAAAAGTACCCTCTTTTCTCTCACCTAGGGAGAATGCCTAGGCATGTTTGCCAATACTTATTCAGTTGTCAGAAATGATGATTTCTAACATCCAGGATCTCTCTGGATATACACCTGTAGTTTTATTCAAGCTTTCATTGCCATAGACTGATGTTTGTCTCTCCCCCAAATGTATATTTGAAGCCCTAATCTTCAATGTGACAGTATTTGGAGGTGGGTCTTTGGGAGGTAATTAGGTCATGAGGGTGGGTCCATCAAGAATGCAATTAATGCTCTTATAAAAGGAGACACAAAGAGATGATCTCTCTCTGTTACATGAGGCTATGGCAAGAAGGCAGCCTTCCGCAAAGCAGAAAGGAGTACCTCACCAGGAACCAGATCTGCTGGCAGCCTGATCTTGAGGTTCCCAGCCTCCAAAACTGTGAAAAATAAATTCTTGTATAAGTCCCTCAGTTTCCTTTGTTGCAGCAGCCTGAGCTGACTATGACATCCATAGAAAGATCTGGGACGAATAAATGAAAGGTTACAAATACTATCAGTGATTTGATTTGACTTCTTTGTGTCATGGGGAAATGCATATGAACTTGTGTTGCTATGATGTGGTCTTTCTGCTCCTCTAGATGATAAAGGTCTAGAAAGAAGCCCAATGACAGATATCTTCATTCTGTTCCTGGGCCAGTATCTTATTACTCACGCTTTTGTTACTAGATAGACTTAAGCCAGATTAAAATAGTCTGCTGCCTTAATGTCATCAACCAATACAAGTGAATTTCTAATCCCTTCCCTTTGTAACATCTTAACAGTAATCTTTTACATTCAAAATAAACCTAAGCAAGTTCTTTCACTTGATAGAACAGTTGGCTATTTAAATGTAGGGTTGCTAGATAAAGTGCAGGATTCTCATTGGAAAATACACTAAAAAATTATTTGTTGTTTATCTGGAATTAAAATTTAGCTGGGGATCTTGTATTTCTCTTTGCCGAATCTGGCAGTCCTATTTAAGTGCGGTTGTATAAGACTCCCTCTATTCTCTCTTAGCTTGAGATTGAAACTATTAAGGCTTTGGCTAATTCTTTTGAAATAAAAATATTGTCAAACCTCATAACCACTTATAAATGGGTTTTAAACAATTATGTTTTCATTTGATTCTTAAATAAAAATTAGACACGGCAATGACACAGGCCATTTCAACATTAAGTTTTTTACACTGCAACAGAGAAGTCAAGCACTAAAAGCCAAGGCTATTTATTTTATCATGAGGTATGCAACATAAGTAGACTGAAAATAACTTGACATTTGGCTGTTATGCTACAGTGCATGTATAGTTCCTGTGAGGGTGTGGGGTGTGTTTTTATGTCAGTGTGCCTGGTGGGGGTGCTGGTTAGAATTTCAGCTGCTGGTTGTAGAGGAAATGGCTAGTTTGGTCATTTTCTGGGCAGCAGACCTGTCCAAAAGTAAAAGCCACAGATCAAATGGTCCAAACCAAGATATACGAACTCAGGTTTAGCAGAAACCCACAGTGAGAGATGCAGGTAATGGGTGAAGATGGGCACAGTGAGGGTAGCCAGGAGTCCTACTAGTAGCCAAAGGAAGGCAAAGCAGATGATGAGCAAGGTGTGAGGGACAAGTACAGTTGAAAGAATATTTTAAATGCTTCTAGAAAAAGATACACATGCTATAAACATCGAGTGGCCATCTATTTTATGTTTAAAAATCTAAAAAGAGATTCCACAATCTCTTTTTAGATATTCAAGTGGCATCAACAGCACTTTCTTTTTTTAAGATTTTATTTATTTCTTTGATGGGGGAGAGAGAGAAAGAGAGAGAGAGAATGAGGGAGAGACAGAAGGTACAAGCAAGGGGAGAAGCAGGCAGGAAGAGTGGGAGAAGCAGATTCCCTGCTGAGCAGAGCACTGGCCACCGTGGAGCTCGATCCCAGGATCCTGGGATCATGACCTGGGACCATGACTGAGCCATCCAAGTGTCTCAACAAATTCTTAATTCTATATCAAACAAATCCATTCTTATTTATCATAACAAGAAAATTATTTCCTTCCTTTTTGGCCTAGTATAGGGATAGGAAATAAGTATTTATTATACATTCATTCAACAGATAAATATTTATAGTCTGCTATGTGCCAGGCATTGTTCCAGGTACTGGAATACATGAGTGAACAAAACAGACAAAAGTTCTGGCCTCGAGGAACTTATTGTCTAGTGGAGGAAGACAGAAAGTAAACAAACAATGGGAAATGTATAGTATACCAAGTTGTGGTAAGTGCTATAGAAATAAAGTTAAGTGGGAAATGGTGTGAGAATGTTGGGTTGGCAATTTATATAGAATGGTCACTGAGAATATAATATTTGAGCAGGACCTGAAGGGGTAAGAGAGTTTAGCCATGCAGCAAATGCAGATGAGAAAGCCAAAGGAAAAAGGGTGTCTTTAATGTTTCAGTAACAGCTGGCTGGGAGGGCAGCATGGCTAGAATGGAGTTCTATACTATCCATCAACTGTGAGGGTGACCAAAGATATTTTCAAATACTCGAAGTCTCAAAAAACCCCTCCTAGGCACCCTTTCCTAAGATGTTTTCACATAAAATGATGGTAAGCCAAGTAGAAAGAAATGGGATACTGAAAAAAACTTAGGGAAATTCTCTGAAAGGTGGTAATAATGGGGTCTTACGGGGAGATAGGTACCACCGATGTCTCAAGAGACAAGTATATGGAATACTTGTATAATCAAACCCTCTCCATTGTGGCAAATTATTTACCTTGACAAAACTGCTGGAAAACGTGCTCTACAATATAAGAGAGTAAACCTAGAGAGAGAAAGCCTGAGATCTAGGGACCAGGGAATCCAACCCAGTAGGAAGGCCAAGGAAATTCTAAAGATGATAGCAAAGGAGAGTCCCAGGTGACAGCTGTTGAAAGGCTTAGAGAGTAGCAATCTAGAAAGAAAGAGAAGAGGGTCTCTGAAAATTGTAAGTGATAAGTTACCTGATGAGGAAAAATATGTTGGAAAATTCATTGGAAAGTTAGGGAATAGTTGACATTAAATACAAAGAAAACTAAGGAAATAAAAAAAAATCAAAGAAAACATCAACTCTAAGAAAACAGAAAGGAAACAGAGCAAACAGGTCAGTTGTGAATATATAATGTAAATGCTGAATATTGATTTAATTATAGTTATCATCTTTGAGAAGATTAGGTGGAAGCAGAAGAATGGTTTTGTGGGAAACTTAACATTTATTTACAATAATAGAAAGACAATAAATGATATATAAAACTGATGACTCAAAAGATACATATTATTTAAAATTATAGGAAGAGTAAATACCAGAAGAAATAGCTAATTGAGGTAAGAGACTAGTTTTGGTAAGTGGGACTACACAGTGGGGAGGTGTGAGACAGGGAAAATGCTTAATTTGTCAGAACACTTTAATGTGACTTGACTTAAAAAAATTAAGTGCTTTATTTTGGGATAATTGTATATTTAAATGTAGTTCTAAGGAATAAAAGAGTGACATTGGTAAAATGGCAGAGTAAGAAACGCCAAAAGTCAAGTTGTCCTTTACATTCTAAAGTTACAGCTAGTAAGTAATTGTGATATAATAAGAAATCTATATTTGGTCTCTGCCTCCAGTTCCTAACACAGAACACCTAAGTCCCTTATAATTTCCTGGGTGATAGGAGTATCTTTTGTTCTAGTGAGGTGATTCCTGGTGGGTTCCTATATAGCTGCACCTTTATATCCTTTGATAAACATCTTCCCATTTCCCCCACCTCCTGGCTCCTGGTAACTACCATTATGCTCTCTGTGTCTAGGTATTTGAATTTTTAAGATTCCGCATACAAGTGAGATCATGCAGTTTTTTTCTTTTTGTGTGTGGCTTATTTCACTTAGCACAATGTCCTCCAGGTTTGCCCATGTTGTTGTAAGTGGCAGAAGCTCGTTTTTAAAAGCTGAATAATAATCCACTGCATATATCGATAGATCTATCTACCTTTATATCACAAATTCTTTAATCATTCATCCACTGAAAGATATTTATAGCTGGCTGATCAGAAGTGATAAGTGATAGCCTGGGACTTGCAACTGGCATCTGAAGTGGGGGGCAGTCTTGTGGAGCTGAGCCCTTACCCTGTGGGGTTTGTACCAACTCTGAGTAGAGTGGTTAGTGTCATACTGAATTGTTTGACAGCCATGTGATGTCTGAAGAGTTGGAGAATTGGTTGATGTTGAATAACCCCTCCACACATTTGAGGTTAAAAGTATTGTGAATGGAGAAATAGTTTTCCTTTTAATAGTTAAGCCCTTAGGAACTTTTGCACCCGTGAGCCCTCTTAAAACAATTATCTCATTATATCTTCCAGCCAACTCAAAGATAAAATAGACAACTCAGAAATGTAGAAGCTGTAGAAGGTGTGAGAGTGAGGTTTAAATTCACTTAAATATGGAAATCTGCCTAAGGAGCCATAAGAGGTGTGATTGCAGAACCAATTCTAAACTTATGAAATGTGACAATTGTAAAATACTCACCTAACTACCAAAACTTGTGATGTGGGGGAATGAAGATGGCTGGACTATGAGTGTTTTGGTAAATTTATCTTTCATAGCAGTACACCAAAAAATACTGCCTAGTATTGATACAAATAGTGTAAATGATGATAACTCCAGATTAATATTTTAGGTAATCTTCCTTTAGGGATCTCTTAAGAATGAATATGTCATGAGGTAAGGAAACACTTATCTGCAATTCAGCAATTTCTTGCATGTCATTTCAACTTCTTTTTCTCCTATTAAAGTCAAGTAAAATTAAATGCAGTCCATTTTATTAGAATGACATTGCAGAAAAATTCCATCTTTGCAAAAGTACTTTTATCTACCCTTTTATCTTTTTAATTATATTGAGTGATATCTGAAATGATAGGTATCCTTTAATTATTTCTCAGTAGCAAAATTTTAACATTGTTATTTCACTTACTTTTTGGGGTAATTTTCTTATCCTTTAACATTTAATTTAATTTAATTTATTTTTTTGAGAGAGCACACACACATGTGGGGGTTGGAGGCAGAGGAAGAATCTTTTTTAAAAACTTTATTTTTAATTTTTATTTAAATTTTTTAAAAATTTAAGTTCAGTTTAGTTAATATATAGTGAATTATTAGTTTTAGGGTAGGATTTAGTGATTCATCCATTGCGTGTAACACCCAGAACTCATTACATCAAGTGCACTCCTTAATGCCCATCACCCAATTACCCTATCCGTCCACCCATCAGAGAGAGAATCTTAAACAGGCTCCATGCTCAGCCTGGAGCTCAACCTGGGAATTGATTGCATGAGCTTGGATCATGTCCTGAGCCAAAATCAAGAATCTGATGCTTAATCAACTGAGCCACTCAGGCGCCCCTGGTAATTACTATTAAAAAAAAAAACCCTATTGTTTAGTCATTCAACATAAATATACACTTATTGTTTTTCTCATAGATATATTTTGTAAACCATAGATTGAAAACATAGCTTCATGGTTATCTGGGATAAATGTGAAATTTCAAATGTATCTGTATTTTAAGTAAAAGTCTTAAGCAGAGCCACCAAAGAAGCAAAATATTTTACTATCAATTCTTTATTGTCATTAAATTATTAGCAATAGTGTTAAATAATATTAATTTACATTAAATAATATTAACATTAATAAAGTTAAATAGCATCTGGATTAAAACTGAAGCTGGTAAGAATCTTAATTTGTAAACCCTGGGGAACTTCATTGCATTTTTTTACTATTTTAGTTAGATATTTCTGTGAGGTTATGCCTCAAAATCTAGTCTTAGAATCTTGGGAGGTAGGATTGAGGGTGGGATAGGAGGAAACTAAAATTTATTTGGCATCTGTTATGTTCTAGGTAGCATACAGGGATATTAAAAAAATTTTCTCCATTTACTTTAAGCCATTTTATGTTTTCCCAACTGATTATACACTCTGCATTTGCTTCTTGATGTGAATTATTGGAGTCTTGAAGTATGTGTCTGATTATGGCTTCTCAAATGATTTAACTAGGTAATTAAAGAGAGGTAGCCCAAGGCTACAAAGATGAGTGTCCCCTCAACCAGTGGTCATCATTAGAATGAAATATGCATGTTTATGTATTCTAGCATGATGCATTCCTCTTCCCAAATTATCAACAAAAGTACTCTTTTTTTTAAATTTATTACACTTTACCTTCACTTAAAAAAATGCTGAATTTGGGATGCCTGGGTGACTCAGTGGTTGAGCGCCTGCCTTCAGCCCAGGGCGTGATCCTGGGGTCCCGGGATCAAGTCCCACATCAGGCCCCCTGCATGGACCCTGCTTCTTTCTCTGCCTGTGTCTCTGCCTCGCTCTCTCTCTCTGTGTCTCTCATGAATAAATAAATAAAATCTTAAAAAAATGCTGAATCCGAGAAATCTTATTATACTTAAACTCTGCCTTATGTAATATAAAACTACAGACCTCAGAACTGCAACATGTCTGATTACTTTCTCTCTTCTCTGTAACATATCTCTAATAACTTTCAATTTAAAATCGGCCATATATGAGGAAATTGTGAGGATGCATTTGGAAAAGGAGCTCATCTATGTCTTTTCCTCATTTGTTAATGGCCTTAATGAAATTTTTGATTGTCTGCTCTGAGGAAATAAACATTTTGGGACAAATGAAGTAATTGTTATATGGATATGACATGCAGTGATGCTGTAGCTTTTAACAGCATGCCCATAATTCAATTCTGAATGGCTTTTGAATTATTTATTCCAAGATTATTGAAGAGGTTGTGTTTTTCTACCTCTGGCTTGCAAAGTGAAATAATCAATATTTTCCTCTCTATTAATAACTTCATATATATCTAAGAAAATAATAAAGATTCAGATAAAATAAAATGTGAATTTGGGAATGTGGAAAGAGCACAAAATATTACATGGTAGGCAGTAGGCAGCCTCTAATATGGTCATTGATGACCCTCACTTTATTTTATTCATATCCCTGTATAGTCTCTCCTATATGCATAGAACTGAATTCTACTGAATACTTACTATGGAGGAAGTGATTAAAAGGTTCTCTTACCCAATTTCAATGAGAAGGGAGTTTCCCCACACCATCAACCAATTCTCTGATGTCAGCTGGGTGTACGACAATTCAACTCAATTCTGATACCGTCTACCTGGAAATAGTACCAGCTTCCACATGTTAAGGGCTCAGCCACAAGACTGTCCTCCATTTCAGATGCCATTTGTAAGCTCAGATTGTTACCTGTGCTTCTGACCCACTGGCTACATATTGGAGGTTCCAAAACCCCTCCCTAGGTTTAATTTCCTACAGTGGCTCACAGAACTCAGGAAACCTACTTATTCACTAAATTACCAGTTTATTACAAAGGCTCTTATAAATCAAGAGCCACATGAAGAGATACATAGGGCTACATCCCAAACAAAGGAGCTTCTGTCTTTGTGGAGTGTGGAGCCTAGCATGATGGCATGTGGAAGCTTTCTGGCTCCCGGACCCGTAAGCTCTCCAAACCCTCTCCTTTTGTTTTTTTATGGAGGCTTCATTACATAAGCATGATTGATTAAATCATTGACCACTGGTGATTGATTCAATGCCCAGACCTTCTTGCTTCCCAGGAATCAGGGACTGGGACTGAAATTTTCATCCTTATATTCATGATTGTTTTCCTTGGCAACAAGCCCCCATCCTTAGGTACTTTCCAAAAATCAACTCATCTACATAAACCTAATTGTGGTGAAAAGGGCTTGATAGGAATCAACAAGATACCCATTTTACCTTTATGTCTTTGAAGTGATTTTAAGAACTGGGGACAAGAGGCGAAATACTACAACAAGAAAAACTCCCATTGCTCTTATCACTCAGGATAGTCCAAAGATTTGGGAGCTGCGAGCCAGGGACTGTGGATGAAGACTAAATATATATATGAGAAATGTTTTGATTATCTGAATGACTAAATATATATTTCCTGTAAATCACAATATTACAATGATATATGATTATGAGGCTAGGTCATAAAAGATGTTTTTCTTCTACCTTTCTCTCTTGAGTCAATTATCATGGAGGGAATCAGCTGCCATGTGGTGAGGACACTCAAGCAGCCATGTGGAGAGGCCCATATGAAGAAGAACTGAAGTCTTCCTGTAGCTAATTTGCCAGCTATGTGAGAAAGTCACCTTGGAAGTAGATCCATCAGCCCCTGCCAAGTCTCTAGAGGTCTGTAGAGAGTCTGTAACCTTGGTTGATATCTTGACTGCAACCTCAGGAGAGACCCTCACCCTGAACTACCCAACTAAGTCACTTCTTGATTTCTGACCTACAGAAACTGGGAGAGATAATAAATGCTTCTTGTTGCTTTCAGCCACTCAGTTGTAGAGTAATGCAACAATAGGTAACCAATACACACAGAAACCCTTAAAGATCCAGAATTGCAGAATTTTAGGTCTGCCAATTCTGACTCTGGCTTTTATTGGAATACCACAAAGAATCTTGCTTTTGGTTTAGAATAATTATTTTGAAACATGCCTTTCTTATTTTACAGAAATGTATCATAATTTACATAAGATAGGCAGAAAGATTATATCAGTATTCTGATCTGCACTGGGGACATTAGATACCAACTTACTGATAGTTTTAGAACAGGGTATGGGTTTGTATTTATGGTATGTAGAGGGGAAGAATGAGTAGAAAGGACAGAAAAAGGATTATATATTCAGAAACATGGTTTCTAAGATTGGTTTTGCCATTCTGAATTTCATTTACCTAATCTAGGTCGCAATAGGCAACCTCCATTCCAGGTGTTCCAAATCAATCAATGCAATACCTCCTTTTTCTAACAAATACTTTGTAATGCCACCTTTATGACCCTGAAGTGACCTTAATCAAGAATAAAACCTAGCTACACATACTTCCAAAAAAGTCAATGCATTGTTCAAACTGTGACAGAAAGGAGAAATAAACAGAAAATAATTTATTATACTGTAATGTGAATTTCAAAAGGCGTTACAACACCCATAAGACACAATAAAGTAGTTAGAAGCCTGTACTTATATGTAAATATCTATAAATATCACTCTGGATTCCATAGCTACAAAATAGACTGATTTACCTGTTGTACTGGCAACATAAATACTATGATCACCGCTGTCATAAGAGAAGTGATTTTCTGAAATGATGGTTGACACTTAGTAAAGTTCAAACAAAACAAAATACAATCTCCCTTTAATTTACGTATTAGTTGCATTCCTAGGTTAAATTAAAATTTTGCAAAATACACTTTGCAAATCATGTGAAAAAAGTGTCAGGAAAAAATGTGAACCATGTAAGTGTCTTATTTAAGTGTAACTTCCAGGTTATTTGATTTATAGGGGCTTGCACCTTCTATTGCTTTGCAATCTGTTAGTTGTAGGATGCCCATAGTAATGTAAATTATTGTCCATAGAAAGGCAAAGGCTTTTCATCAGGTGAAATAAAATTGCTTATTTCCCTGTGGATATTCATCAATTTGCATATGCTGGTAAATTTATTTCCTCACTTTTTTGTTTTTTTGGAGAAGGCATCCAAATTTGAACTATTCTTATTTTTAATTGCTGATCATGTGTTGTTTGAATTCTCTTTCAAACTGGTGATAGCATCTTGTTTCCCCAATAGTTAGTTAGGCACAATCTTTGACACATGTTCATTTTATAAATGTGTAAGAGTCATGATTTTACCTTTTTAAAAAAGATTTTATTTATTTATTTATTCATGAGACACCCTCCGCCCCCCCCCCCCCCCCACACACACACACAGAGGCAGAGACACAGGCAGAGGGAGAAGCAGGCTCCAGGCAGGGAGCCTGTAGTATACTGCCCCCATGATAATTACTGCTGACAATGCTGAACTTTAACCTGAGTTTTACCAGAAAACTGCAATGGTTAAGAAACCTTCACCTCAACCCGCTTGCTTTCTGAAACCTCCCCACCACCTTTTGTTCTGGGAGAGGGCTAACTACAAAGAATCATTTTTTCTCATAGGATTTAGGTAAGACTTGTCTACTTTTTCCCATGACTCCTATAAGGCTCACAGATGACCCCCTGGTTTACCTGCCTCTATAAAACTCTACTCACCCTGAGACAATAGGGATGGACCTATAAGGTATTATACTAAATGAAATAAGGTAGACTAAGAAAGACAAATATGGTATTATTTGACTCTTATGTGGAACCTAAAAACCAAAATAAATGAATACATGAAGAAAAAGCAGAAACAAACTTATAAATAAATACAGAGAACAAACTGATGGTTGCCAGAGGGGAGGTTGGTGGGGTGTTGGGCAAAATGAGTGAGGGAAAGGGGTAGATATAGGCTTCCAGCCATGTAATGAATAAGTCATGGGAATAAAAGGCACAACATAAGGAATATAGTCAATGATACTGTAATAGGGATGTAACAGGACAGATGGTAGCCAAGCTTGTGGTGAACACAGCATAATGTATAAACTTGTTAAATCCCTGAGTTGTGCACATGAAACTTATGTAACATGTGTGTCAGCAACAACCCCATCCATACTTTTCTTTGAGACATTCCTCATTAATGAATGTTCTCCCTACTGTAGCAGTGTGAATAAAATTGTGTCCTTAATTATTTGGTATAATTTGTTTTACACACTGTTCTAATAAGCTCTAACTTTACAAATTATATGTATATATGCATTCTTCATTGATTCCCTAAACCAATCATTCCTGAGTTATTGAACATCTACTATGTTCTATTATAAAAGGGTGATTTAAATTAATTGCTAGTGATATTTTATGATTATTTTAAAGTTATGTTGGCTTTAAGCCAAGGACTGGAGCAGCAAACCCAGGAAAAAATTTTCAGTTAATCCGATGATCTTTTTTTATAGACAATCAGTGGAATCATTGTTTGATAATTTCCTGGAATCTTGTTCTCTAAAGTTAAGTTTTCTGTATATTCAAGAAAGCATGGAAGAAGAGTAAAAATGCCCTGGACTTGGAATGTTTGAATATTTAATTCCCATTCACTTTTAGTTCACTCAACTCATTTAACATTTAACATTTAACCCAATTTATTTAACTGAATTCATTTAACAAATGTTTATTGCATATTGATATGTGCCAGGCATTTTGCTAGGTCATAATAATGGCTCTTATTTTTTTTATTAGTTGGTACATATCAGGCAAAGTTCTAAGCATTAATTAAATCTTCACAAGAACCCCATAAAATAAGGACTCATGACCATTGCATAGATGGAAACTCAGGTACAGATAGAAGTTAAATAACTTGCCCAGGGCTGTAAGTGGTTGAGCTGGGGTTTGGAGATACATAGACTCCAGAACCCATCTTCCTATACTGCTGATGCCGGGTGATGAACACAACAGACCCAGCCCTTGTCTTCAGGGAGCATTCAATCTTCAAGCATTAACTATCTAATCACAAATATGCCGAGTGCTGTGAAAGAGGACACTCAGAGTGTTTTGGGAGGCATAAAAGGGATCTGTGTTTGTGAAATGAAGCTGGTAAGAAGATCTACTCACTTGGCTTTAGGGATGTGGTGAGGAGCAAAGCCAAATATGATATAAGAAAGCAAAATTTAGCTAGTGCAATTCTTCAAACCATAAGCTGTGCTCACTTGCAGAAAACAAACTGGTGTACTTGGGAGATGCCAGTCTGGCTTCAGGAGAGAGTCTCTTCAGAGAACGACCTTAAACAATTTTGATTGTGAATTGCTAAGATCAAAGTAAGTGTTATTTTAAAAAATAAGGCAAATATTTCAATGCAAATTTGAAAAACTATTTACTTTGCAAAAAACTTTCAAAAGAATATCATAAAAATACTGAAGGTATGTTTAATGAGGATTTTCTTAATTGCAATAAATATTCAACAGTTTAAATGAAAATAAAGTTGATTTAAAAGTCAAGCATACACTATTTATTTATTTATTTATTTATTTATTTATTTATTTATTTTAAGCATACACTTTAAAGGATGATCAGAGACTTGGTTTTTATGCACAGTTGTTTTTCTACTAGTCAGTGAAAGAAATGCAGTATGGATTGGAATTTTCAAGGGATGCTGCATTTTCTTTTGAGAAGGTAGGAAGCTATAAAATCACAAGTGAGGGCAGCCCAGGTGGCTCAGAGATTTAGTGCCACCTTCAGCCTGGGGCGTGATCCTGGAGACCCGGGATCGAGTCCCACGTGTGCTCCCTGCATGGAGCCTGCTTCTCCCTCTGCCTCTCTGCCTCTCTCTCTCTCTCTCTCTCTCTCTGTGTGTCTCTCATGAATAAATAAATAAAATCTTAAAAAAATACAAGTGAATCAGACTTAAAATGGAGTATCTCTATTGGCTTGGAAATGCTTGTGCCAGTAAGGTATGTTCCCTGAAGGTAGAGCCTGGGTCTTTCATTTGGGAGCATCTTGAATAGAGCACTTTGCACAAGCCCAATCATGACTCATGTTTGATCTGTGAATGAGAAGCTGGCAACCAGAGGTCAGTTAGTGATGGTCGGTCCCTGGTGTGTGCCAACTTCCTGAAGCAGAGAAGATACATTATGAAACAGGGTCTGGCCATGCTCTAAGCAGATCCATACAAAATGAATTCTGCTCAGAGTATATCTCTGATGCCCTAAAAAAAGTTAATGTAGTTTAGTTCATGCTGGGAAAAATTGTGAATGATTGTGAAATGAGTTTAAAAGATTATTAGGTGTCTTGTCAAGAAAATACCGAGCATCACCTAGCAGACCTTTGAAGGTTATACAGTTTTAGAGGGTTCTGTGCTTTTTGTGGTCCTTGAGCTGTTTGATAACTCTATAAGCTATAGATAACTAATGGTAATGCAAATAATTCTAGTCTTCAGAGATGCAGGCAAATTTTTGTTTGGATGGAGATGCCAATGGTTTCTCTTCTATTGAAGAGATGATTCTAAACATTGTATTTTACTGCTGGGTGGATTTGACAAGTTTTGTGCCAATTTGCAAATTTGTGCCAGAATTCTTGATTGCCTATATCATGGGTTGGCAAATTTTTTCTGAAAAGAGCCAAATAGTAAATATTGTAGGCTGTATAGGTCCTGTGGTCTCTATTGCGACTATTGAACTATGCTGTTATAGAGCTAAAGTAGCCATAATAAACCAGTAGGCATGGCTGTCTGTGTGTGGTGAAATGGAATTTCATGTAATTTTCACATGTCATAAAATATTACAATTCTTTTGATATTTTCCAACCATTTGGAAATATGAAAACCATGCTTTTCTTGCAGGCTGTACAGAAACAAGTAGTAGGCTGGATTTGGCTCACAGGACTGTAAGTTTGCTGATCTCTGGCTTATAGTTTGTCTTTTTTTTGGGATTCTCCTTTGAACCAGTTGAAACACCTTATTTGTTCCCTCATTAACTAATGAGTTAAGTAAAATCTTTGACAATGTGTTCACTTTATATTTGAGTGAGAGTATTGATTTTACCCCTTTAAAAATTTCTTCTTTTTTTTAAGATTGTTCAGGGGAGAGAGAAAGAGGGAGAGAGAGAGAGAGAGAGAGAGAGAGAGCAGGGGAGGGGCAGAGGGAGAGGGAGACTAGCAGACTAGACTCTTTGCTGAGTGTGGAGCCCAGTGCAGGGTTTCATCTCAGGACCTCAAGATCATGACTTGAGCTGAAATCAGGACCTCAAGATCATGACTT
This sequence comes from Vulpes vulpes, assembly GCF_048418805.1. Classification (NCBI taxonomy): domain Eukaryota; kingdom Metazoa; phylum Chordata; class Mammalia; order Carnivora; family Canidae; genus Vulpes; species Vulpes vulpes. Next base: position 166,351,332 of record NC_132780.1, read on the forward strand.
GAGCTGAAATGTGCTCAATTGACTGAGACACCCAGGAGCCCCTAAAAAAATTATTCTTTAACATTTGCCAAAGGCAGTTAATGGAATTCCATTTGGAGAACATGAATCTAAAGACAGATTTCCTGCCCTGAGAAAATATTAGAGTCCTGGAAAGTTTTAAGAACTTTATCAATATCTGGGGCCCTTTGTAAAGGAATTAAATTAGACCTTTAAGAGAGGGCCCTTACATTGGTATGTTGGAAAAACTTTTCAGAGCATTCTAATGTGCAATCAAGACCTAGAACCAGTAAATTTGAGGAAGTCATATTAAAAAAAAATCTTGGTAAGGGGTGTCTGGCTGGCTCAGTTAGTAGAGCATGTGACTTTTGATCTTAAGGACATGAGTTCAAGCCCCATGCTGGGTGTAGAGCTTACTTAAAAAAAGAAAAAATGAAACTGCTAAAACTTTCTTGGCATATCAAAGGCAAATTGTGACTTTATGGTAATCAACATACAATAATAAATAATGGCTAGAACTCCTATGGTATTAATAAGTTTGTGTAATCTTTTAATTTACAGTATAATAGAAAAATCCCATTATATAAAAGAAGATTATACATTGGTTTAACTAATATCTTTTTAAAATTTTCCTAATGGTTTGAAAATTGGTAAAATAAGATTATTGTCAAAGACTTAAGCATAAATTTCACTTATGCACTTAAGCATAAAGCTCACTTTATTCCATAAATAATTAAGGTGGACTAAAGACCTACCCAGCAATGCTAATAACAACTTAAAAGTGCTGTGATTTTCCATTCTTTCTCATGGTTTTCTTAGCTTTTTTTTTTTTGAATGGGAAGAGTTGGAGAGTACTTTTTTAAGCAGGAACTCCAAATTTTCCAAATCTCAATGTTTTGAGTGACTTCATGGGGCACTCAGTTATTATGATGGTTTAGCTACAAAATACCAAGTAATTTTTTTTTTAATTTTTTTTTTAATACCAAGTAATTTTATTGCTATCTGACATTTTATACCTTCAATATTTTTTCACATATTTTATTCAAAATGATCCTCAAAAGCTTTAGTAAATATTATAAAAGGTAATTACATTGCATACAAATCTGTACTTTATTTTCCATACCAAACCAAAACTTTTCCTATTATTTAATTTAAAATCAGTTACTTAAATAATAAATACAAACCTTTCTTTGACCTTTTTCTGGACTCTCCCTTCTCTCCTCCCCTTGACTCTTACATTCCCATGCAGTGCAACTAGTCAGCTGCAGCAGGGAGTCTTTGTATCCAAGATTGGGCAATTTTTTTTCTTTCTCCATCTTCCTTTTAATGAGTCCCAATACACTCTTTCATTTCTGACATATTTTATTTTGCTTTCTTGTCTCTGGGCTCATTCCTTTTTTAAAAAGATTTTACTTGAGAGAGAGTGAAAGAGAGCATGAGCAAGAGGAGAGGGAGAAGCAGACTCCCTATTTAGCACAAAGCCCCATATGGGACTCTTTGCGGGGCTCCATGCAGGGTTAGATCCCAGGACCCTGAGATCATGACTTGAGTGGATGGCAGGTGCTTAAACGACTGAGCCACCCAGGAGCTCCCTCTGGGCTCATTCTTTAGGTCATTAGTTAACACTCCTTTGAGAAATGAAGTTTTTCTCTACAGACAAAGAATCTGAGGCTGAGAAAATGTAAAAGACCTACTCAAAATTAATTTATGACATAGCATTAAAATTCAATTTTCCTAACATATCCATTTTATTTCCACAAAAAATTCTAAAAGTTGTTGATGTTTTCCTCTTTGCCAGGGCTTTATGCATTCATGTATGTGTACTTGCATTTATTCATCAAAAATCACTGAATATCTACCATCTGCCAGTACTTTCTAAGACATTGGGGCAATAGCAATGAACAAGATAAATATATTCCCTGTCTCAGTGCTTATAGTAGCTAAAAATATGGCAATAGCTTTAATTTATTGATCACCTTTTATGTATGTATGTTATTGTACTTAAGATCTCAGACAAGTTTTAAGGTGCTATCATTCTCACTAAACAGATAAAAAATGAGTTAAAGAAAGAATAAATTCTTAATACAGTATTAGTGATGAGTACTTAATACGGCTGGCAATGGGGCAATATACCCGTGGTGTGTGTGTGTGTGTGTGTGTGTGTGTGATATATCACACTAAGGTGCTAGATGTAACATATGTGTTGAGGAGTTGGATGGGCAAGGGGTGGGGACATCCCATGAAGTGGTGCTGCTGAACCTTTGTGAATTACATGCTATTTACAGCACAGGACAATGACCCTGCCAAATCAGGGGCACAATGGTTTACTGACATATGATATAAAACAAGAGATAAGCTTTTTACTCTTCAATAAAGATTCTCTAAATCACTTAAGCCACCTTTTTCCAGATGGTATGACTGTCTCAAAGTTCTGGGAGAGGTAGTCTACTGACAATGTCACCAACCCTTTTTCATTTTGGTTAGAGAGAGTCCAGAAGCTGAGATTTGTGAAATCCTTAAGTAAGGAGTCCACAGAAACCTTTTTGTGATGAAAACACGGACTGTAGAAATTTCAAGTTAAGGAAAATTATGTCAGTACACTTTAATACTTGTGAGTCTGGCAAGGTAGCAAAAATCCTTGTAATGTTCTTTAAAAATTTTTAAAAGTAATTTTAAAAAAGATTTATTTCTTTGTTTATTTGTGTGTGTGTGTGTGTGTGTGTGTGAGAGAGAGAGAGAGAGAGAGAGAGAGAGAGAGTACAAGCAGGGGGAGCAGGAAAGGGAGAAGCAGGCTCCTTGCTGAGCAGGGAGCCTGACGTGGGGCTTGATCCCAGGACCCTGGGATCATGACCTGAGCTGAAGGCAGAGGCTTAACCAACCGAGCCACCCAGGCACCCACTGCCCCGTTTATATTCTTAGAAAATTTAATAATAAAAGAGTAATTGAATTTATTAGCAATAAAATTTTTCTTAGAAGAGCAGTTTACCCTGTCAATCCCCAGGCTCTGATGAGGCTAGTGCTGAAATTAATGAGCCAAGTGGAAAAATTCAAAGACTGAATGAAGAGTTAAATTACTTATGATAAGAAAAAACATTTTGAAGCAAGTATGAGAAATGGGAATCTGAGTCCACACTCTATTGAGGGCTTAGCTCCTCAGGTTTCTACCTGAAGAGGAGGTCTCACCAGACATACCTCATGGGTTTCAAGCACGATAGTTTCAGACACAATCATACTCTTATGGAATGGTGAATTTTTAAAAAGACATACCACAAAATGAACAAATTTGAAGGAGAAATTAGGTTGATGAATACTAAAAAGAAGATAAAATAGATATGTGTAAAAGACTAACTTATCCTGATTTAATATTACGTATCAAATCTTATGAAATCTTTTTTCCAGAAAAATTTACATGAGTATCAAGGCATACCAGGAAAAGAAATTAATATACCCAAACACACAGGAAAGGAAGAGAGCAGGGGTACCCCTAAGACAGGGCAAGGGCTGGGTGTGGGTGGAGAGAGAGGAGAGTCTTGGGTGATTATGGGTTTCCAGCTTGGGCACTTTCATTGGTAGTTGTTGTATTCAGTGAGACAGAGGAGGAAAAGGTTCAGTGTTTTTCATTTATAATCAATTAAATGAGAGAATTAGCTATCCTGTACATCTTATGGGATGATTCAGAAGTGAATTAAATAAAAATACATGAAGGGTCAACTAGGTGGCTGAGTTGGTTCAGTGTCTGACTCTTGATTTTTGGCTCAGGTCATGATCTCAGGATTGTGAAATCAAGCCTAAAATCAGGCTCCCTGATGGATCTGGAGCCTGCTTAATATTCTCTCTCTCCCTGTCCCTCTGCCCCTACCCCACTCTCTCTCATGAACTCTCTCTCTCTCTCAAAAAATAAAAAAATAAAAAAGACATGAAAGAGCTTTGAAAATGTTAAAGTCCAAATGTCAGTCATAGTGGTTGCTGTCACGGTGGAGCAGTAGTTCTCCAAGTGTGCCCATCACCCCCAGCAGCATGAGTCCCCAGAGAGTGTTAGAAAGGAAAGTTTGCTCCAACCCAATCCTACAGAATCAGAAACTCTGGGGGAAGAGCCCAGCAATCTATGTCTCAACAAGCCTTCCAGGGGATTCTGATCTATGGAAATGTTTCAGAACGCTGGTAAAGGAAAGGTTCTATAGGTTATTATGGGAATATTTACAGAGACCCAAGCCCAGCCCAGATCTGCTCCTGAGGAGGCTGTCAGACAACACCGTTCTTCTGCCCTCAAGCCTTATATTTGCTTGATTCACAGGTGCCTCAAAGACTTGAGTCAGGAAGAGCTACATGAACATTTACACTTAATACCAAAATCTGCGAAGTCTGCAAGAGGGGAATTCTTCTTTAGAATTAATTTAATTATAGACAAGGAAATTCATCTTTAGGCAGTAGCTTTGTACTCTGAAGAATAAGAAATTCATAATGTGATCGCACTGAAGTTCCTTTAGAAATGTTCTTCCATTTGACATTTAAAATGCTTTTTATATCAACGAATGCCATTTTGGAAAAAAAATGACATTTCGTGCAGTATATTTATAGAAGTTGTTAAAAAGCAAATACATGTTAAAACACATGTTTGAATTTCCAGGATGTTGTCAATTCAAGCTGGCTAACACCTGTTTTTGCTTATTTCTTAATGGAATATAAATCTCCCATTGGAAGAGAACTAGTTATGATCGTTATTCATAGTTTGGGCCAAGTTATGGCTGCAGAAGATACTTGCATTTCAGCTACTTAGAGCATTCACTTCCTGCCTCAATACATTTTGTAATTTGGTCCTGTAAATACATACTTTGAGGATATTCTTAGAGTTCATCCTACTAGCTAGAGGAAATCATTACATGCAAAGAAGGGAAGAACGAAAGAGACTGGTTCTAAATTTCTGTTTTTAAAAGATAGTTTAGAAGCATGAACATTTAAAAAAATACTTTAATAGTTCCAGTTGGAGTTATTTAAAAGTCAAATTTCTAACCATTATTCATCCCCAAGTGATCTACAAAAAGCACTTGAACTGCCGTTAGTGCATTTTGTTAATTTCATGTTCTTGGTATTGACAATTACACCTAAAATATGGTAGGTATTTCATATGCTTTCATTTTACAACAGATTTTGAAGAATTCACAAGATTTATTAAGAGTAATGAACTGTGCTTGAAGAAATCATAGCCTAATCACATATTAACATTAACTCATTAAAAAATTCAACTCCATAGGACATTGCAGGTGGTGATGGTGGGGAGAATTTATAGCATCCGGCAAAGGCTGAATGCATACGGAATGTGAGCATTAAGAGAAAATCTGAATAATTCTGGCAACAGCTTATTATTTATTATCTGAATAAAGAAAATGTATTCAAACTCTCCTTCTGCAGTGAAGAATGCCTGAATCATTACTATCTTTCTAAGCAAATCATCTTCTTCTACTTTTAACATTTTAACTATGGTTAGGAGATAAAATATTACATTAATGAGGTTTACAGTTTGCACCTATGACTCTGAATCAACCAACCATAGCACTCTTTGAGTCTCATTGCCACTAAAAAAAAAAAAAAAAAAAATGGTGGGAACATCTCCTTATTTAAAATCCAAGGATATTATCATTATCATTAACATCCATCCATTTTCTATTACCCATCCACCCCCACCCTCATCCATATATCCATTTATCTGCAGACTGTCTCAGGCAGAGGAAGACAAGATAATGGTTGAGAGTTACTGTAGAAAGATAGAGACTGCTTCAATTCAAGGGCAGCTAAAATGGACAACCATACCTAGATGTCAGCACTAAATGGGAACTATCCTAGGTGACTATACTGTTTATTGATTTATTGAAACTGATAGATTTGGGCACACAAGAAGATATTTCCATGGGAAAATAAGAAATTCTGTAGCAACTTTAAAATTACTTAATTCAAGTGAGACAGCCTCCTTTTTATTAATTCAAATAATAAGGAGATAATTCTGAAGTACAATGACCTGTGTATTTGTGGTTCCCACAATATTGGAAGTGGAATGAGTGGATAGCAAGGGCTCATGGTTGATGCTGCGTGAACAATGTTTTATGATGTAACTCCAAATGCCACATTGCTACTTGATAATGGGACACCTTATGAATTGGGCTCTGAGCTCATCCTGGGCTGGGTTTCCCTCAATCATTCCTTGCTCTTTCCTCTCCTTGGTTTCAGGAAAGTGGGACTAGGGCACTAATCCTTATACATGCTATATTTCAGAGTCCTCTGTACCATCTAGTTTCTGGATAGATTTGGTTAATATGAGCACTGGCAGGTAGGGATAGGAAAAAGTGGGGGCTATTTCTTCTCCCTGTGTGCCACAAGTTACTGTTCTGGCAACAACAGTCTCTCCTCTGTGTCTTCAGCTCCCACTGGATTAGGCACTCCAGGCTACCAGCTTCCCCCAGATAAACTGGCTCCTAGATTCTGGTAATAAACACCTGCTGCTTTTATCTCTTTAGGCTAGGGGCAGTAGCAGTGCCTCCTCTTCCTAATCTCTGGGTAACCTCTCTTGTTTGTTTCTCAGCTTCTCTTCTATCTGAGTAACAAATTCCCCATATTAAAGTCCCTTTCTTATAAATAATAGTTTGAACCATTACATACTGCTAATGTTCGACTGTTTTTACCTTTAAAATTGGCAACCTCATGCCTGAAGTAGTTTCTGTTTTTTTTTTTTTCTAGTTAGATTCTGACTGCTATGGGTCAACTAAAGAAGGGACACTTCCCACAAAAAAGGATTTTGAAATTCTGGCTTTGGCAGGGGGATTCAGTGGGCAGAGAGCAAAGGGGCCCGGGACACAATGCTGGGTGAGGAGACAAGGAGCAACAGAATCACCTGGCCAGTCCAGGTAATATACATTGTGTAGCCAACATTTTCCAGGTGAGACTAGATCAGAGATTATAATCTTAAATAGACGGACTGAGTCATCAGCAAAGGGAAAATAGAAAGCTGATTCCAGAACTCTACCGCAGAGTATTTATATTTCAATGAATGCATGGAAAAATTAAAACATTTCTCATCCAAAATAATGCTTAAGTGATTTACAACAAATTCTTCATCATTCTTATAAATGCCCCTGTTTATATTGTTTATATCATTATCTGAACCATTATATCATTATCTGAATCATTAACCCTACCACTCCATTATCTGGCACCAGGATGCTGGGCAAAGCTTGGAGAGCAGTTCTGCTTGTAGAACATGGTTTTAGCAAGATTTAATTTCATGTGTGCAGAGCCTATAGGATCTTAAGGCAAAAGGAAAAATGGGCACCCCTGTATACACTTATCAAAATATCCTCTAATATTTTAATCAAATAGACAAAGTTAATGAAAGCACTACAATCCCAAAGCAGACTATTTGTGAAGCTGCATGTTGTTGCAATCTGTTTATAACCAGGTCAAGCCTTGAAAGCCTGCCTGGAGGAGTACACAAGGGGGTCATGCAGGCAGAAACTATGGGCAGACCAGAAATGACTTCATGTCATTCAACAATGCAAGGTTGTAAAATAAGTAATGGTTTATCTTTATTTAAAATTTTGATATTTTGTTCATGGCTTTTTTGCATTTATTCTGAGTTTTTGAAATCTTGCTTTTGAATATGATCTTGATTATAGATTTTTTTTTTGCTTTCCTTGAAATTTTGTGCCTGAGACTAGTGTCTTGCTGTCTCTCAGATCAGTCCTGCTTGGGTCTTATACTTTATACATGCACAGAATGGGTGTTGAGATTAGGTTGAGAGGAAGAAGAAAGAGAAAAGATCAGGCAAGTCATTCAGGAATTCATGCAACAGGATTCTAAAGAGTCCTGATATTTCAGGATAGACTGGAGGTCTTAATAATTACTATAATAAGGTCTGAGGAAAAAAGTAGTCCATCAAATCCTGAGAAAATGGGCTTTGAATTGGTGGTAAGGCCACTGAAGACAGGGATCTATATGGAAATCTGCATAAAGATACTTTATTGTAGGGATGCCTGGGTGGCTCAGTTGGTTAAGCATCTGGCTCTTGATCTCGGCTCAGGTACTTTATTGTAGGGATGCCTGGGTGGCTCAGTTGGTTAAGCATCTGGCTCTCGATCTCGGCTCAGGTCTGATATTAAGGTTGTGAGTTCAAGGCCTCCATTGGGCTCCGCACTAGGCATGGGGTGCCTACTTTAAAAAAAAAGAATCTTTATTGTAGATCATGAGTTTGCTGAGAAAATTGGAAATTGGAAAAATGGCCTCCGAGTACCAGACAATGACACTTGTAATACAACTTGGTATCACCAAGTAAAGTAGATGTAATAATGAGGGCTAAAAGATAGTATTACAGGGATATTGCTACAAACTGCATATGATGTCACACTGGATCTCTTGTCCATCCTGTGCTTTGTAAGAGGAAGCAAACAATGTGAGCAATGAGGAGAGAAAATGAAGCTTCTCTGAGGAGAAATGAGTCAAGGAATTCATTAGTTTGTGTGTGAAGGCTGCAAACGTAAAAACAAAACAAGCTCACAAACCTACAAAACCCCAGATGATTCTCATGAAAACAAGAGGGTTTCATATCTTTTGTTAATGATGAAGCAATGGATTATTAAATTGCTCCAGAAATGAGAATTTTAATGTATAATTAAATCTCCAAAATATTTTTCAAAATCATTTTTTCTCTTTCTTTTTTTAGCTAAGAATTCAGGGAACTCTTCCATCAGTCATGCCAAGCCAAGGTTCCGTTTTCCGTAATGAATATTACGGCAGTTAGAACCCAGGTATCACAGTACTCCTGGTTTTCTGTAGTTATGCCAAACTTCCCTTTTGCCAAAGAAGAAACACTCTCATTGGGAGAGGTGTTGAGTGAAAAGGTTCACCTGGACAAAATGCAGCCAGGCCCTCAGCAAAGGCCTCCCACTCATCTTACCACCTCTGTGATCCCCCAGAAAGATGGGTAGGGTCTCTTCTTTCTGGACTTCAGTCTGGTTCAATATTCTTACTCTCACTTCCATGGACAGTCATTCCAACACTCAGCTTCTTAGAGCAAAGCTGGAATCACTAGTAAAGTTTATAAGCAAGCTAGCAAGTTACAGGTACACAGCACAGGATCAGTGTGTCTGTCCATCTTACAAGTGAGTCTGTTTCCTTGATTTAGTTCTGCTTTTCTCCTTTTCCCTGAATGAGGAGGTGCTCTCCTCTGATTCTCTCTTTTTTTTTAAGATTTTTATTTATTTATTCATGAAAGACACAGAAAGAGAGAGGCAGAGACATAGGTAGAGGGAGAAGCAGGCTCCATGCAGGAAGCATGATGTGTGGGACTCAATCCCGGGACTCCAGGAACACGCCCTGAGCCAAAGGCAGACGCTACACTACTGAGCCACTCAGGTGTCCCCAACTCCTGATTCTTTCTTGAATTCTTTCTTCCAAGGACACGCTCCAGCTGCAAGTCAGCTTCCCTTCCCGGGGGCCCCTGCATCCCCAGGATTGATGCTTTATCCTTCCTGCCCAGCACATCCCCCTACTGTTATATTCCCAAGATCTCTCCCCTTATTCAGCTTCTCTCTTGCTGCTCTCCAGGTCCTATAGTTAAAACAAGTATTACCAACACTTAAAAGGCCCTTTTAGCTATTTCAGTTGTATTCTTCCTATCTCATTTTCCTTCTTCTGGTCCCTCCTTGTCCTCTCCACTGCCCAGGTCTCCCAGCTGTAATATTTCTTGCTCTATATCTTGAAGATTACAAAGCATCGTGTCCAACTACAGCTTTTTAAATATATTTTAAAAATATTTTGTTTACTTATTTGACAGAGAGAGAGAGAGAGCGCAAGTGCATGTATGTGCACGACCAGTGGGGAGAGGGAGAGGGAGAAGGAGGCTCCTCAGTTAGCAGAGAGCCAGATGCTGGGCTCGATCTCAGGATCCTGAGATCATGGCCTGAGCCAAAGGCAGACCCTTAACCAACTGAGCCATCCAAGTGCCTCAACTACTACTTTTTAAATTTAACATTCAAAAGATTAAAACAAAAAGTGGCACACATCATTTGCTTAATACCTTTGAGTCACTCTGACTTTCCAAGTTGAAGAAATTTCCTGAAAGATCATTCAAGAATGTCACAAATATGCAACTGAAAGACCTATGAAAATTATGGCAAACTCTCATGTAAAGACTCTGATCAACAGGAAATTTGTCATCCTACAGAATGAAGGTTTCGATGGAGAATCTAGAGATAAATTTCCCTAAACTCTAAACGTATTCTTATTCAAAACAACAGATAGATAAATACAAATAGACATATTTATTTATCTTTCTGCAAATGCTTTAATTTGTTCCATCCCTATAAATAAAGTTTGGTAAGTTTTGTAAATGCTGACCTTGGATGATATTTAGTAAGCATTTTATTAAAATTCTTGTGGATTAGCACTTGTTTCAACATTACAAAAAGCATAAATCTAATGTGCACACTCTGGCAAGGATTCTACTTAACCTGACAATACAAAGAACTTGCCAACCAGCATCGGAGAGTTGTTGTTTTTCTACTTCAATCATTGCCAAGCTAGAAAAATAGAGGTAAAAGAAACTCAAAATCCTCTTATTTTTTTTTATTTACTCAGTGGTCAAAAGATGTTAATTTTTTTCTGAGATTAATTTCCTGACATTTACATTGCTAAGGCCAGGTGGAGGATAGGACCTGTCACTTTGAGCAGAACTGCCTGACAATTACAAAAGTTTGCCCAGTTATCTGTGTAGACTCCCCTCCTATAAACTGACCACTGCATGTAACTTGTAATCTACTAACATTTTAGAGAAACAGTTTCATCTTCTGAAAAATTAAAAACTAAATCTGGGCGCCTGCTTGATTGGCTCAGTTGATTGAGTGTCTGGCTTCAGCTCAGCTCATGATCTTGAGGTCCTGGGATGGAGCCATGTGTTGGGCTCCCTGCTCAATGGGACATCAGCTTCTCCCTCTCCCTCTGTTCTCCTCCTTCTCTCTCTCTCTCTCTCTCTCTCCCTCTTTCCCTCTCCAATAAATAAAGAAAATATTAAAAAACCTTAAAATTTAAAAGAAACTATTCATGGGAGTTTCTATGCTATGCTGATCATATTATAAACCTATGATTCTCCACAATAGGACCCAAGGTGACATTCTTTCCCCATAGTCTCTAAAGTGACCTAGTCTGCTCCTGGTTACTCTCTGGCCTCAAATCATTTGCATGACCTGTGCTTCATAGTCTCTGTAAAAGTGGATAAAAGAGGGACAGAATCACTTGCGTTCCTTCTCTAATTCTATAACCTCGTGTGAGTCAAGATAAGGGGATCCTGAGACAGAGATCCTTATAGCTATGAATGCATCGTATCCTAGTAAGCTGTAAAGTGATAAATGGTGGGAATGGATGACTATGGAATTGATTAGATGCCACTTTGTCCATCTAGACTTGTCACCCTGTATCTCTCTTATCAAGGCTTTCTTCTGGACAACTTTCTCTCTAGTCTCATTCTATTATTGGGTGTGTATTTCTTGTTCCTTCTTCTACCATGGGTTCCTTCCAATTCCACAGATATTAACTATCTATTATCACTAATGACATATATCTTTTATGTTGTGATTAAGGCCATTCCATCAGGTGGCCCTGTTTTTTCTTTGTACCAGATGAATAGTCTGATTATGACCTGATTCTTCTTGTTCTAGCTCTGGCTTTGGATTTTTTCCTGCTGATCTAATGGATAAAGCACTCTCTGTTTTTTTTTACCTACTATGGAGAGCTTAGACATACTGTAATGGTTAATTTTATGTGTCAAGCTGGCTAGGCATGGTATCCAAATATTTGGTCAAACATTATTCTAGATGTTTCTGTGAAGGTATTTTTTTAGATGAAATTAACATTTCAAAATCTCTGTAAAGCAGATTTTCCTCTATATTTTGTGTGGGCTTCATCTAACCAGTTGAAAGCCTTAATAAAGTAGCCCAAAAAACAAAGAAAAAATCTTATCCTTCCCAGAGGAAATGGAAACTCTGTGAGCAGACTTTTTCCTTGAGTCTCTAGCTTGCCCATCTATTTTGCAGACTTAGACTTGCCAGCCTCCACAATTCATAAATCAATTTATTGATATATATATATATACTGAACTGATATACTGATATATATATATATATACTGAATATATATACTGAACATTTAATTTACCTTATGTAAAATTCAATTTACCTCTATGTAAAATTCTAATCACTTAAGTGGGGCTTCCTAATATATATTAGAAAACTCCTATTGTCTGACCTGTACTGATTTTTCAAAGAGAGAAAGAGAAGGAGGGAAGGAGGGAGAAGAAAGATGGACACAGAGAGAATATATTGTTCTTGTGTTCTGTTAAGCTTCAACTTCTAGGGTAGGAAGAAATTTGGTATCTTGTCTACAACATGGATGATCATAGAGGTGTTCAACCCAATGATTATCCAGACACTTCAACCCATCCTTCTCCATCCATTATTATCTAAAATAGTCTCTGGTTTAGAAAAACTGAGAGCTTTTCCCCTAAGGTCAGGAACATGACAGGGATATCTATACTCGCTACTGCTATTCAACATAGTACTGGAAGTCCTAGCCTCAGCAATCAGACAACAAAAAGAAATAAAAGGCATCCAAATCAGCAAAGAAGTCAAACTCTCACTCTTTGCAGATGAGTACTCTATGTAGAAAACCCAAAAGACTCTACCCAAAAATTATTAGAACTGATATAGGAATTCAGCAAAGTCACAGGATATAAAATCAATGCACTGAAATCAGTTGTATTTCTATACATTAACAATGAGAAGAAAGAGGAATCAAGGAATCTATCCCTTGCAATTGCACTAAAAATCATCACAGACCTGGGATAAACCTAACCAAACAGGTAAAGGATCTTTACTCTGAAACTACAGAACACTTATAAAAGAAATTGAGGAAGACACAAAGAAATGGAAAAACACTTCATGCTCATGGATTGGAAGAATAAATACTGTTAAAATGTCTATGTTACCCAAGCAATCTACATATTCAATGCAAACCTTATCAAAAAACCATCAGCATTTTCACAGAGCTGGAACAAACTGTCTTAAAATTTGTATGGAACCAGAAAAGACCCCAAATAGTCAAAGGGATGTTGCAAAAGGAAACCAAAACTGGCGGCATCACAATTCCAGACTTCAAGCTCTATTGCAAAGCTGTAATCATCAAGACAGTAAGGTACTGGCACAAAAACAGACACAAATATCATTGGAAGAGAATAGAGAACCCATAAATGGACCCTTAACTCTATGGTCAACTAATCTTTGACAAAGCAAGAAAGAATATCCAATGGAAAAAAGATAGTCTCTTCAACAAATGGTGTTGGGAAAGTTGGATAGCTACATGAAGAAGATTGAAACTGGATCACTTTCTTACACCATACACAAAAATAAATCCAAAATGACTGAAAAACCTAAATGTGAGACAGGAATCCATCAAAATCCCAGAGGAGAACACAGGTAGCAACCTCTTTGACCTTGGCTGTAGCAACTTCTTCCTAGATATGTCTTCAAAGGCAAGGGGGACAAAAAGAAAAATATGAACTACTGGGACTTCATCAAGATAAAAAGCTTTTGCAAAATAAAAAGCAAAGGAAACAGTCAACAAAACAAAAAGGCAACCTACAGAATGGGAGAAGATATTTGCAAATGTCTTATCAGATAGAAGACTAGTATCCAAAATCTATTAAGAATTTATCAAACTCAACACCCAGAAAACAAAGAATTCTGTCAAAAAATGGGCAGAAGACCTGAACAGACATTTCTCCAAAGAAGGTATATTAATGACCAACAGACACATGAAAAAATTCTCAACATCACTCAGCATCAGGGAAATCCAGATCAAAACCACAATGAGATAATATCTCACGCTAGTCAGAATGGCTAAAATTAAGAACTCAAGAAACCAATAGATGTTGGTGAGGATGTGGAGAAAGGGAAACCCCCTATGCTCTTGGTAGGAATGCAAACTGGTGCAGTCACTCTTGAAGACAGTATGGAGGTTCCTCAAAAAGTTAAAAATAGAGCTATTCTACAACTCAGCAATCGCATTATTAGGCATTTATCCAAAGGATGCAAACATAGTGATTTGAAGGCACCTGCACCCCAATGTTCATAGCAGCAATGTCCACAATAGCCCAACTATAGAAAGAGCCCAGATGTCCATCGACAGATGAATGGATAAGGAAGATGTGATATTTATATACAATGGAATATTAGTCAGCCATCACAAAGAATGAAATATTGGGGTGCCTAGGTGCTCAGATAGTTAAGTGTCTGCCTTTGGCTCAGATCATGATCTCAGGGTCCTGGGATTGAGCCTGGCATCAGGTTTTCTGTTCAGCAGGGAGTCTAGTCTGCTTCTCCCTCTCCTTCTGCCCCTTTACCTCTTCCTCCCACTCATGTGCACTCTCTCTCTCAAATACATAAATAAAATAAGAATCTTTAAAAAAAGAATGAAATCTTGCCATTTGCAATGACATGGATGGAACTAGAGGGTATTATAAGTCAGAGAAAGACAAATACCATATGATTTCACTCATATGTGGAATTTAAGAAACAAAACAGATAAACATAGGGGAAGGGAAGGAAAAGTAAGATGAAAACAGAGTGGGCGACAAACCATAAGAGACTCTTAACTATAGGAAACAAACTGAGGTTTGCTGGAGGGGAAGTGGCCAGGGAGATGGGGTAACGAGGTGATGGACATTGAGTGTACATGATGTAATGAGCTCTGAGTGTTATATGCAAACTGATATATCACTAAATTCTACTTCTTTAACTAATAATACACCATATGTTAATTAAATTGAATATAAATTAAAGAAAAAGTAGTCCTGGTTGTATTATTTTATATTTAAACTTTATTTCATTTTTTAAAATAAAATCTTTTATATCTCTTGTTTCATCCCCTCTTCCTCTGCTTCTATCCTCATCCTTGGGCCCCAACATTTACAACAGATATGGGACAAAATCCCTCACTCTCCTATTTTCATCCACCAAGCTGTGGCCAGGCTAACTTTCCTAAGCCTCATTTTCATCATTTCCTTTTATTTCCTGAAAACTGAGAGGAAACTTTTTTCCTGACTTTTAAAGCCCTGCATATATATATATATATATATATATATATATATATATATATATATATATCCTTTATCTACTTATTTCTCTGTATTCTCTGAATCATACTCCAGCCTTTGCTTTTTTTTTCTCAAGAAACTTATTCTACCTGGAGGATCCTCTTCTTTTTCTTTGGCAAAGTCCTACACTCCCTTTGGGGCCACTTATAGCTCCACGCGTAGGAGATGCCCCCGCTTCTCACTGGTTTTCTTTTTCTATGACCTAAGACAGTTATACATATATGCTTAGTCTAGAAAAAAAATTTTAAGTACTCTTTCTATTTTATACATAAAATCTTACATTCTTCCTATTTCATATGTGTAGTTCTTGAATAAAGAAAATAGAAAGTGTACTGTAGTCTAGTGTGTACTTAATTTTCTTTTTTTTAGAGCTTTTCTCTCTGCTTGTTGAACAACTATGGTGAAGTTCTGATATTGCTGTAAATAACAGTTTCCCAATATGAAATTTTAGCTTATCCCTAACTCTAGGCCTTGGAAGCATTGCAGAAAGTTGCATTCTTATCCTAAAGATCGGGTTGTATTATTGATGGCAATGTATTACTTCCAATATTTTCCCCATGCAATATTACTTTAATCTCTTTCTTCCTTTGTCTTACCTTTCTTTCTGAAAACTTTCTCTATTGTCTACATGTAATAATGAGTGATAGGTTTTTAAGATTCTTTTTAAGATTTATTTGAGAGAGAGAGAGAGAGAGAGAAAGAGAAAGAGAGAGAGAGAGAGAGAGAGAGCACAGAGGGAGGAGAGAAAGAGTCCCAAGCAGACTCTCCACTGAGAGTGGAGCCCAGTGTGGGACTTGATCTTAGGACCCTGAGATCATGACCTGAGCTGAAATCAAGAGTCAGATGCTTGACCACAGAGCCACCCAGGCATCCTTAAATTAAGGTTTCTGTTAAAGTTGTTATAATGGATGAATTTTGATATTCATTTAAGGGCTTATTCACACAGAGACATTCTCCTTGTTGTTAGGGCTGTCTTTCACTGAGGTATGATCTACGACTAGAGTTCAACACATTTGTTCTCATTGTTTCTGTGTCACCAAGTTTGAAAGGAAACAGAACAAAGATGGTGTCCAGGTAATCTGTGAGGAGGCTGTTGTGCTTTCTGGGCACACTTCTTACTGAGCCAAGAGCTGCTGGCTGCTGGTTTTCTGGCACTGGTGAGGTGCTGACAGTGTAGCTACACTGAGTAAAATACATATTTAATATGTGTAGTTCTTGAATAAAGAAAATAGATGGAAAGTGTACTGTAGTCTAGTGTGTACTTAATTTTCCTTTTTAGAGCTGTTCTCTCTGCTTGTTTGAACAACCATGGTGAAGTTCTGATATTGCTGTAAATAACAGTTTCCCAATATGAAATTTTAATTTATCCCTCACTCTAGGCCTTGGAAGCATTGCAGAACATTGCATTCTTATCCTAAAGATCGGGTTGCTTTATTGATGGCAATGTATTACTTCCAATATTTTCCCCATGCAATATTACTTTAATCTCTTTCTTCCTTTTGTTTTACCTTTCTTTCTGAAAACTTTCTCTATTGTCTACATGTAATAATGGGTGATAGGTATTTAAGATTTTTTTTAAAGATTTATTTCAGAGAGAGAAAGAGAGAGAGAGAGAGTGAAAGCACAGAGGGAGGAGAGAGAGTCCCAAAATACATATACAACAGTTTTGCTAGTAGCCACTCCAAGAAATGAGAAGGGAAGAGAGTGCAGATGCTAAACCAAAAGTGAAAAATATGACAGATACCAAAAACTGAAATTAAAAAACAAACAGGGCAGCCCAGGTGGCTCAGCGGTTTAGTGCTGCCTTCAGCCCAGGGCCTGATCCTGGAGTCCCGGGATAGAGTCCCATGTCAGGCTCCCTGCGTAGAGCCTGCTTCTCCCTCTGCCTGTATCTCTGCCTCTTTCTCTCTATGTCTCCCATGAATAAATTAATAAAATCTTAAAAAAAAATTAAAAAAATAAAAACAAAAACGAGTGGGTTGTTAGAATGGAACCTCAATATTGGGATGTATTATAGAAGGATCAAGTCCTCATAGGTGCTACTAGCTGTATAGATTTAAAGTACTCTTGGAAATAGTTTCCTAAAGCAGGTCATAAACAGAATTCCTTAATCCCTATGAATTGTTACATTTACTTACTTGCGCAACACAGTTTCTTAGATTTCTCAGCCTCTACTTTTCTCTGTAAAATACTGGACCGATCAATCAAAAAGCATTGCAAATAATGGATACTTATCAATCTTCCTCATTATGTAAATCGAAGATAACAAAAATGGATGGAAGTGGTAAAAGTGAGCATGTCAAGGATCTGAGAACCAAAAAGGCTGGCATCTCCAAGGCTGTGCTTACTTATTAGATGACCATAAAATGGTAACAGGAAGGAAGTATTTGGACGTCTAAGAGGCAAGGCCAAAGCCAGTTCACTAGCCTATTACAGGCACTGTAGTCTCGTATATTACTACTTCCCACTGACAAGCCTATAACAGACATTCCTCCTTAATCAGATCAGGCTTTCTTGCTGAATCTATTCATGGCTTCAGAATTCTTCATAATGATTTTTACCTCTTAAATACCACTCAATCAATTCACTTTTGTTAATTTCCCCTTCTATCATTCAAGTCCAAGCTATCAACATTTCTAGCCCAGATTGTTGTTAAGACTCTTCTAATTGATTGCTTGCATTTTTTCACCTCCAGCCAATTTTCTACAATGCAGTAAACTCTATTTAAATTCAAATTTGATGTGTCATTCCTTTGCTTAAAACCCTTTAATGATTATTAACAGGGCTTATAAAAGTTTCTAGAACTTCGCTGTTTTCTCTTTCTGACTCCTTATGCTGTAGCTACATTGACTTTTTTCACTTTCCTCCAATATGCCATGCTACTTCCAGCTTCCCCTACCCCCCTCTGCCCAAAACATTCTTCACTGTCCCTGCCCAATTTTTGTTTTTGTCTTCTTGTCATTCAGATCTCAGTTTAAATATTATTTCCTTAGGAAAATCAATTGGCTATATAGAATTGATAATAAAGAATATATATATTATATATTGTGCACTACATATCCTTTGTATCAGCCAAATTTTATAATAAACTTTTGTACACATATGTATCACACTTTGTTGTTTTTTGTTTTAGATTGGTTATTAAACATTCACCAGCACACCACAGTTGAGCTCCAGTGGTCATGAAGCTAATTGGCTGTATTGGTTTCCTTCCCTTTCCTGTTTTGGTTCCCTATTCCTTTATTAGGTTTCCTGGGATCATCTCTAAAACACCTCCTTATAATCAAATCCTCATCTCAGGATCTTTTTTGTGGGAGACTCAAACCATGACAGCCACAGAGTGTATGCTTTAGCTACTATTTTATCCCCTATAACTAATGAGCACAAGATAAACATTTGTTGAATGAATAAAATATGCACAGCATCCCAGGGAGCCACTACTAACTAAGTGAACTTGTTGAAATCTTTTTTTACTCTGTGATATACTAGCACTTGAAGGATTTGCTTGGCTCTGTGTCTTACAGGGGCACTGCAATTCACCTGTGATGGACTGGTCTCTCATCTAAAGATGTGCAGAGAACCTTTATGGAGCTCTTGGGAAAAAAAAAAAATCAATGTGTACTAGTGTCAACTGAGATAAAACCAGAGAGTAGACTTAAGTGATATGGAGGAAAAAGAGAGTTGCCCTGAGGGAGGAAGAACAAAGAAGCAATGGCGGCACTAA
This sequence comes from Vulpes vulpes, assembly GCF_048418805.1. Taxonomy (NCBI): domain Eukaryota; kingdom Metazoa; phylum Chordata; class Mammalia; order Carnivora; family Canidae; genus Vulpes; species Vulpes vulpes. Next base: position 166,370,243 of record NC_132780.1, read on the forward strand.
GGTGAGATGAAGTTGCCAAGAGTTACTGCAAATTGCTTGGTATCTAGCATCCTCTGAATACATACGTGTGTTCAAGGGAAAGACTGTGAGGGCGGGAGGAAGGAAAAGATGCAATTTCTAATGGCAACTGCCTCTACCTGCTCCTGCTCTTGAAGGATTGGGAGAATTTATCTTAGAAATATGGTCTCAGTTCAGTAAAATGTTAGATTAAACAGACCACTATTTTGCATAAAAAATAGGATCATAACTTGGGGAGGGAATTGGGAAAAGCCCAGAGAAAGAATGATCACTCAAGGGAGTTTTGAGAGAATAGGGCTTCCCATGGTGCAGCAGGGAAGTAGAGTAATATCAATTCCATAAGGGGCAGAGAGTGAGAAAACAAATTTTCTTGGGAATTGCTGAAATTTGGGGCAGGGTGCTGAACTTCCCGTACTATCTCACTTGACATCTGGGTAAAATCTAGAATTACTAAATTAGAGAGTTGGAAGGACTTCAATTCACTTTTAATCTTTCTCAGGGCATTGTGAAGATTGTATCTACGGACCAAGTGTAATTGCAAGCCTTAGGCAAATGGCCATTCCTTCCTTCCTTCAGATGATATTTTCCTCATAGATCTCTGAACAATTTTTATCAGCAACATAGTCCTACTGGGGAAACTTACTGTTTGATCCTCAATTTGGAAATACAAAGAAGGAAAGGAAAAATGTTGACCACGGTAGTTTAAAGTTCAGCTGAGTTTTTCTTAGAAATCTTTCCAAGTCTAACTATTGTCCTTTCATCCTAAAGTGGGGCAACTTAAAGAACATCTTTGCCAGGCCTTCATGGTTAAGAGTTAGGATATGAAAAGTTTTTGGCTAGGAGAAGTGGCTGATTGCATATTTCCTTCACTTCATGCCTGCACATTAATCAGTGTGGTAGTTGATATATCTTATATAGTGGAGCTGACTAAAGTTCTTCAGCACTCTTATCTGGATAAAGGTATTTACCAGTGAGGAGTAGCACTTTATATCACCTTACATGTGAGGTTGTCTCTTGCTGTGTCAGGAGTGACACAAGGTAGGGTGTACCTTCCAGGCGTTTTTAGTCTGAGACTTAAAAAGTGATAGACTCATTAAAGTTGACAATAATAACAAATAATTATGAAACCCCAATCATGTGACAAACATTGTGTTCAGTGCAGGAGGTTTTTTTTTTCCTTTTTAAGCATGTTCTTCATTTTAGAAATTCAGTCTTGAAGGGATACCAGACATGCATATTAATAATTTCGGTACTGAGTGGTAAATGTTTGATGGCAGTATAAATACTTTTTTGTTATGGAGTCAGGAAACAGATGGTAATTATGAATCTTTTCAGGGAGCCCTGAGGAGGTGGCATGTTAGCTGGAACGTAAGGCATGAGTAGGAGGTCATCAGGCTAAAAGAATGGAGGGATATTACAGGGATTGATAGGCATGAGAGAAAATAATTTGTGTAAAGTCACAGAAGCATGAATATGGATGGCATATTTTGGCAGTGGTGAGTGGTATGACCAGAATAGACAGCAGACTACTGTTTCTGGATCATTAAATTGGCTCTCTCTGAGCTTCTTAGCAGGTAGAGCAAAAAGGGAAATAATATCAACTTTGACTTTCATGGAGGTATTACAATACAAATTCATTCCTTACTCCTTCAATTACTCAACATATATTAATTGCTTGCCTAGTATGTGCCAAGCATCTGGCTGGACACTGACAATATTGCAAAAAACGGAGACAGACTGAATCCTTAACCTTGTAGAACATTAACAGCCATGTTCTCTATTGAGTTCATTCAGTTTAGCTCATCTCACTGATTCCTTTCAGTGGAGTCAAATGCTGAGATGAGACTAAGAAAATTTGGAAATGTGTGGTAATTTTAATGTATTACCTAGATGGAACATGATGGCTAATGCTATGTGTCAACTTGATTGGGCCATGGGGTGCCCAGATATTTGGTTTAATATTATTCTGTGTGAGTCTGTGGGGGAATTTCTGGATGCAATTAACATTTGAAGAGTATATGGAGATTGTCCTCCCTAATATGGGCCTCATCTAACAGTTGGAAGCTTGAATAGAACAAAAGGCTAAGTAAGGGAGAATTCTCTCTCTCTGCTTTACTGTGTTTGAGCTGGGGCATTGGTTTTCTTGCCTTTGGACTTAGACTGGAATTCTTACACCATTGGCTCTCCTGGGTCTCCAGCTAGCTAAAGGTACATCTTGAGACTTCTCAGCCTCCATAACAACACGAGCTAATTCCTAATATTAAATCAGATATATAGAGGGGTGCCTGGGTAGCCCAGTCAGTTAAGTATCTAATTCTTGATTTCTGCTCAGGTGGTGATCTCAGGGTTGTGGGATCGAACTCTGCATCAGGCTCTGTGCTGGGGTGTGGAGCTTGCTTGGGAATCTCTCTCCCTCTCCTTCTACTCCTCTTCCTCTATTTCTCTTGCTCTCCCACTCTCTCCCTCCCTCTCTAAAAAAAAATCAGAAATAGATACAAATATCTTTTTGGTTATGTTTCTCTGGAGAACCCTGACTAATACAGGGGAATAAATGACAAAAAAATGTCCAATAGCAGAATAGCTCTGCCTGAAGTTTGCTTTTTCACCATTTAAAATGTTGCAATTCATCAAGAGATCTGGCTTACAATTTAAATGGAATGTCCAGTAAATGAAAATGTTTGTAATTTGGGAGGAGAACACTAAAGAGCTTTTCTTTTGATAGATCAGATGATCATTCTAATGAGTGAAAATAAAAAATGCATTGCTGCTTACACACACCTAAAACAAATCAAACCAAACCAAACTACAAAAAAATTAATAAAATTTTGAACAGGTCGGATGCATGTTATGAGGAAGACAGGATGTTGAGCTTTTCCTATACTTTATGACTCATTTTATGAAATAAGAGTGATCTTATTTAATTGACTCTGTAAGAAAAAGTGGCTTAGGATCAACTACCTCCCCAAGATGTTAATAATAGAAAATTTTAGAATTTTATACAAGATACCAATTCATTTAGTGTTCTAGAGGCATATTTTGCAAGTACTTTATCTCAAGGGATTAACTACCAAGTCAAACTGCTTAAACTGAGAGATTTCTATGAGTGCTTTATTGAGATTTTAATGGCTTGGTGGGTGTTTGGTGACACTAACCTTAACAATTTTCCAGGCTAAATTTATCTCAGTAATACCATGGTATAGGAACCTTGGAATCCTGGTTGTCATTTTACCTGTGCATGGGAGAGACCCAGAACTATCTTATGAGGGAGGGAAGCTTTGGTCTTGTCTAGAATGCTTATGTTCTGCACTCACCTCCCCCCCTTTCCATGTATATAAGTGGAATGCCTTTTTATTAGGATACTTCTTAGTTAGGAACCCTTCTTCATTTTTCATTAAGACATGACATTTCTCTCCCCAGCTAGGCTGATTATGAAAGCATATGAGTCTGTCTTTAATTGGCAACATAGAATATTTGAACTCTAGGCCCATGTCAGCAAATGCAGTGCTTCTTGATCAATACTAATCAAAAGCTGAGTTATGAGATATAATTTTTATTTATGGAGCATCGACTAAAAGTTATGCAGCACATTCATCCCTTTAGATACTCTAAAAATCAATCCTTGAATTAAGGCAGACTGTCAGAACCTAGCCCCTCACAAAAATGCTGTAATGAACTGGGCTTTGCCATTCATTATGTCTCATCAGTGAAGGAAGTGCTAAGAAATTCAGAGGTAAATTCATGAGCCACCCAAAGCAAACTTAAAGAACTTTTGTATACAATTTCCCTACAATTTTGTAGGGGAATTTTGTATACAATTTCCCCTACAGAGTCATCTGATTTTACAAAATTATTGAGGTACAACATAACAAAGTTTTAAGTGAATGATTCAGTAATTGTGAATTAGTAAATTCACAGTGTTGTACAAACACCACCTGTACCTAGTTCCAAAATTGTTTTATTATTCCAGGAGTTATCTGACTTTTTTTTTTTTTTTTGCTTTGTCTTTTCTTCTATTTTTTTTCAATTCTTTAAAATAAAAGCTTATTGTATTTCCTATATGTCTGTACATCATCATAAATCTTTTTTTTGAATGAGGTAGGATTTTAACAAGCAAATTGTAAAAAAATCTAACAATAAGCCCTAGTGCGGGAGACTGAAGAGGAGGAGTCAGGAAATATGAGGAAAATCAAGAAGTCATTTTGTGGAAGCCAAATGAAGAAGGGGTTTCAAGAAGGGAGTGATCGACAGGAGCCCTTGCCAGAAAGATCAAGTAAAATAAAGATGGAAATGAGGTTGATAAATTGATTAATTAGGAAGCCATTTGTGATTTTTGTGGAATTGCGTCCTTATAAATGTACAGTTAGAGGTGAAACCTTTGTAAAACTTAAAAAAAATTACAGTGTAGCAAAATGGAGATTAAAGAAGCTGTGGTAAAAGGCAAAGCAAGTTTGAGGGAATTTTTTTTTTTTTAATGATGGGGTAGTTATGCCAAACATAATTTAATGTGTGGAAGACACTTGACAGATGGTCCTGGTTTTGCAACCAGCTGTGGTGTGACCTTGGAACAAGACACTTCACATTGCTAGCCTTGATTTTTCTTAACCATGAAGCACAGTAGCTTAACTAGATTATGTCTAAGATTCCTTCCAGCTTTAGTCTTCTAAAGTATAATCTTGAGTGGAAGGAATGTATAAATATAATGAGAATAGTAAAGAAATTTTGAAAATACAATAGCACAGTCATCCTACATGTAGTATCATTTTTATTAATCTACTTGAAATGCTGACTTTAATAAGGTTTTATGATATCATAATGAAAGAAAGGAATCCAGCGAGCTTTTACTATCAACCATTTTACTATAAAGGTTTGTTTTGTTTTATACAACTTTAATCTTTTTATTTCTAATTTTTTGGAAGATTTATTTATTTTAGTAAGAGAGTGAGTGCAGGGGGAGGGGTAAAGAGAGAGGGAGAGAAATTCTCAAGCAGACTCCCCACTGAGTGTAGAGTCCAACATGGGTCTTGATCCTGGGTCCCTGAGATCATAGGCTGAGCCAAAATCAAGACTCAGACCCTTAACTCAACTGAACCACCCAGGCACCCCTACAACCAATGTTTAAATAATCTGAAAGTCAAGATAGTGGTTGATGTGGATAGTCATGGATTATAAATAGCTATAAAGTTTTTGATATTTCTCCTATAAAGAGAAAAAGTGTATGTCCCCTCTTCTTGAATTAAGATAAGCTCTATGGCTGTCTAGCCATTAGAATGTGAAGAAGTATTTCTGAGCTGTTAGGATTGGCAGCTTCCACCTTCCAGCTCTTGCAATACTGACTCTTTAAACCCATGCTGCCATGCTTTAAGGATGCCCAAGTAGCCCTGTTAAAGAGACCTATATAGAAAAGAAATGAGCCACCCACCCCTCCACCAGCCAATAGTTGTGGTTGAGTACTAATTTGCCAGCCATGTGAGTGAATCAATTGGAAAAAAAATACTCTAGGTCATACAACATGGAGCAGAGAAGAGCTGTCCTCACTAACCCTTACCCAAATTTCAGACTTATGGGCAAAATAAACGATTGCTGTTTTAAGCCACAAACTTCAGGGATGGTTTGCAGTACAGAAGTAGATAATTATATCATGCAGTTCACATTTATTCACTGGTAATCATGTAAGCCATATATAATCTTTATAGGTGGTTCTGCTCTCATGTCATATATATATTTGAGAAAAAAACTTGTATTCCACAAGATTGAATACTAATTGCACACAGAGTTTATGAGGAAAATAGGACCGACGTAGAACATTCAAAACCCATAGAATATTGTAAAGAGAAACCTAACTAAAATAGTAACAATTCTATTAAAAACATCAACCATAATACTGTAATTTCTTTGGCAACAGCTCTAGAAATGTTTTTCTAGAGCAAAATTAAAAGTAAATTAATTTTAATTTTAATTTTTAAATTTTAATTAATTTTAATTTTTAAATTTAATTTTAATTTTGCTTTTCAAAAGCAAAATTAAACTATTGGCACTATACCAAAATAAAAAGCTTTTGCTCAATGAAGGAAACCATCAATAAAACAAAAGGGAAGGGCACAGAGGGTGTCCTCCATTTTAAGCTTCCTTTTTAAGCCATCAATAAAACAAAAAAGCAACCTACTGAGTGAAAGAAGATATTTGCAAACAATGTATTCAGTAGGGGATCAATATCCAACATATATAAAGAACTTACACAACTCAACACCAAATAATCCAATTTAAAAAATTGGCAGAGATGTGAATAGGTATTTTTCCAAAGAAGACATATAGTTAGCCAACAGACATATTGTTGGCTCAATATCATTAATCATGAGGGAAATGTAAATTAAAACCACCATGAGATAGATGCTTTAGCCATTCTACCTGTCAGAATGGATAGCTAAAATAAAAAACATAAGAAATAACAAGTGTTGGCAAGGATGTGGAAAAAAGTAATCCTGTGCACTGCTTATGGGAATGCAAGTCAGTGCAGCTACTGTAGAAAACAATAGTTTCCTCAAAAAAGTAAAAATAGAATTATCATATGATCCAGTAATTCCTACTGTGTATTTACAGTACTACTGTAACTACTGTGTATTTACCCAAAGAAAATGAAAACAGTAATTTGAAATGATATATATGCTCCCATGTTTATTGCATTATTTATAATAGCCAAGATATAGAAGCAAGTGTCCATCAAGTGTCCATCAATAGATGAATGGGCAAAGAAGATATGGCATAGGGAACCCTGGGTGGCTCAGCAGTTTAGCACCGCCTTCAGCCCAGGGCCTGATCCTGGAGACCTGGGATCAAGTCTCATGTCAGGCTCCCTGCATGGAGCCTGCTTTTCCCTCTGCCTCTCTCTCTCTCTCTCTCTCTCTCTCTTTTCCCTCTGCCTCTCTCTCTCTCTGTATCTCTCATGAATAAATAAATAAAACCTTAAAAAAAAAGAAGATATGTGTGTATATCTGGTGTGTGTGTATATATATATGTATATATATATACATATATATAGTCATATTAATATTAGTCATAAAAAGAATGAAATCCTGCCATTTGCAATAACATAGGTGGACCTAGAGTATATAAGGCTAAGTGAAATAAATCAGAGAAAGACAAATACTATATGATTGAACTCTTATGTAGAATCTAAGAAACAACAAACGAATAAGGAAAAAAGACAAACAAAACACCAGATTCTTAAACACAGAAGAAAAACTGTTGGTTACTAGATGGGATGTACATGGGGGCATGATTAAGAGTACACTTATCTTTTTAAAAAAATTGTATTTATTTATTCATGAGAGACACAGCGAGAGAGAGAGAGGCAGAGACATAGGCCGAGGGAGAAGCAGGTGCAAGGAGCCTGATGCGGGGACTCGATCCCAGATCCCAGGATCACACCCTGGGTCAAAGACAGATGCTCAACCGCTGAGCCACCCAGGCATCCCAAGAGTATACTTATCTTGATGAGCACTAAGAAATGTATAGAATTGTTGAATATAAAGCTATATGTTAATTATACTTGAATTAAAAAAAATAAACTTTAAAAAGAATTAAAAAATTAAAAAGTCAGCTATAACAAATTTCCTCTGTTATTTGCACTTAGAATCACAGTTCATTCTTATCAGCCTTATATCCTAGGGTTCATGTTTCCTTAAAGACATTTTTATGTATAATTTCACCAGAGAGCTGTATAAAGTGGAAAGCATAGGGGTTCATGAAGCCACTAAATTAGCTCCTTCTTGCACTAAAAAAAGACTGCTGCAGAATTTCATTTTTTTTCTTAAAGTCTTCATAAATTGCTAACAATTCCCTTTTAACTGTGATAAAGTTGAACTCTACTGCTTCAGAAATGAACAGTTTTGGAAATTCAACAGTGAACCAAAAGGATTTCAATGTTTACTGACATCCTTATTTTTCAATTACACATGAGCTAATTGTCACTAAAGAAACATATGTAGCAAAACAGATGGCATGAATGGTCAGCCTGTACGTGGCAAACAGAACACACATATTGACCGTAAGGACCTAATACTGTGTTGCCATAGTCCCTTGTTGTGGACGTGGGCCTTATGACTTACCTTGTCCTGATGGTCTCAGTTTTGAAGGCTTGTAGAGATGACTGTTCTGTGTGGGCAGCAGTTGGTACTGTTTTGGTTTCAGCTTCTTTCACCAGATCCATCAGGAAAGGGATGTCAGTGCTCTCTGTGGGCCTAGGGCCTAGAGCCAAAGGAAGGGCACAGAGTGTCCTCCTCTTCAGAAGAGGGTGGTTCAATGGATTGTTCTTCAGTTGGAAATGCTGGTATGAGGAAACCTTCTCCTGAGTTGAGGATGACTTTACCACTAGTCTTTGAGGTAGTGTCATAGATGGATTCCTCAAAGAGGAACACAAAGAACTAACACAGACTTTGTGATAAAAAACTCACCAGGTATACTGTGTCCTGTTTTGTCCAATGTCTCAAACCTGGATTGACCAAGAGGAAGTTCTGGACTCAAAGTAGCGTCCTGAAGAATGAATTGAGAAAGACAGATGTTGAGAAGTGACATTTCCCTGTACATCAGAATGGCTATGCTTTGTATTTTTTTCATTTAAATTTAGTCAAATCATTTTGTAGTTGACTTGAATTTACTATGGATTCTGACACAGGTTCTGATATAGAAAATTTTCCTGAAAGGAAAACATGCAGTGATACAGTGGTAAAATATGATCAGTTGACTTCTTGGCTAACTGAGTCTGCCTGGGAGGATTAACTAATAACTGAAATACTTTGAATTGTCTATCATATTTGAATTTAGAAATTCATTAATTTAAAAAACGAATAGAGCTTAGTCAGCACTTCCACTTATGAATACCCCAATGACAACTTTTGATATAAATTAAATGGACATAGCTTTAAATGAAATACAAAAATTATTACAAAATTTATTATTTTTAGTTTTGAAGACATTATTCTTATGAAACCATGATAAATAACTATAGGTAAGACCTTAAGACTTAAGAACAAGCTCATAAAGCATGCTTATGTTTATATTTATTTCTGAAAGTCAATATTATATATTCTGCTTTAAGTATTCTTTCCAGTTCATGAACATGTGTTTGTTTTATCAAAATAGAAAATCCTGACACTAACTAAAACAAAGATCTAACATTGAAGAAAATTTTGAGTTATACAATATTTGAAATGTAAGTTGTATTATATTTTATTAATACAGAAATTGGAAGGGGGCAACAAAGTACTGCTTGTAAAAAACAGAAAAAATATAATTAGCATTGCAAAGAAGATTTTGTTCTGTTCAGTCTTTAAGCGGATTTTTAAAAGTTTTTTTGATGGAAGATTTTGAGGCTTTGTTCCTATTTGAAGAACAAAAGAACAGCAAACTCACTTACCTTTGTGTTATCAGTAAGAAGTGTAGGCAGCACTGAGTGGAAGTCAGGATCGGAGCCTGGTAATAACCCCCAAAATTCTGCAGGTGAAAAATCACAAGGTTTGAGTATTTCTTTCTTTTTATTTTTTTCTTTTGTGGTTGGGGCACTAAAATAGTCAAGGTTGAAAAGTGTGGTTATAATCAGTTTTTAAGGACTTGTATAGCAAATCATTAAGAAATGAGCATCACATAAACTAATGGTCATTGATGTGAATAATATATTAAAGGACAGATGCAAGGGGTACATCTTGTATATTTATGCGATAAGAATAGTCACTAAAGTGGAATTTTAAAGTGTTTAATTTTATTGTATAGATTTGGATCAGGCAGGCAAGTTGATTGGTTAGGCCAGTGGGGATGAAGTTATAATGAAGCTAACAAAAAGAAATAGCTAGAATAAGCACTGGAACCAAGGACCATTTGCAGAATCCTACTTCTACCTTGAAACCTGATTCTCAGAATATCCCAGAAGGTTGAACAGAGACAAACCGGAGTACCAGATGGTCTCTAAGATGAATCTGAAGCTTACCTTCTCTTGCCTAGGAGATTCCCTTGCTTTGCATGTGGTCCCAGATGTTTACCAGTGTTGAGTTTGACTATCTAAAATAGAGAAATAGAACTGGCAGAGAATACCAGTTTCATGCCACATCATACTAAAATGGCATTTCTAGTGTCCATCTATCATGCCAAGAATGCTGGGCATAATAAGTGCTAGGCTCATAGGTCCCTCCAGGTACCACCTCTGAGAATCTTGGGTGTGCCTGATGATCTTGTTGACTTTCTTAGATCCACTCTCCCTCTCCTCTCCCTGCTATTCTCTGCTCTGGGAGGTTGACTTATATAGACTATATCAATGCCTTTTTGCCCACTTGGAAAGGCTTAGATCATTAGGCAAACCCTTCATGCCTAGAAGTAGTAATGAGGCCTTCCTGTTTCTGGCACCAGGGAACTTCTGTATTCTTTTGTGTATTAGGAAAAACTTTATAAACAGTTCCTTTATCAAACTCTCCTCATGTTGTCCTAATTTGAATGTGCCATCTCTTTCTTTCTGGGACTCAACCAATTTGCTAGGTGAGGGAATCTGTTTGGGTTATACCAATGCAAAAGGACTGTTCATGGGTGCTTCTTTCCATCTGGACTCCACTGGATGACTGTAGTTGAACTGCTGAACTGAAACTCTCGGCTTCTCCTAGACCTATTCTTGATGTGAAGTATCAACCAATGGCTCATCAAATGAGACACAGGTTGGAGTGAGGAAAGAGAACTGACACTATTCATGATGTGCCTGTCACAGAAATGATTGACTCTATAAGGCCCAAGTTGAAATGACGGTGACCATGGGACATTCACACTTCCTAACGTCATTGTCAGAATGAGGGTAACACCAGAATTATGAAATTACCAACTGACCATCAGTGAACTGAATTGTTTCCACATCCAAGGATTTGTCTTCCTCTAGTGCTTTGCTGATCAGCTTTTTGAGGTCTAAAGCTGTGAGATAGATTTCTGGTTGCTTGTCCTCCTCCATCATTCCTTGAGGGACTCCTTCACTCTCAATTTTGTTGGAATCAAAAGACAGGTGGTCACTTGCAGGGCTTTTTACTTCTGCACTGTCTCTCGTAAAGATGGCCATAACTCGTGTCTCTACGGAGCTTGAACTATAGACAGCAGAGGACACATACCATCCAAACCCATTGTTACATGCTTTATAAGGAGAGTCATAATGGTGCTACAAAGATTCCAGACAGCTTCATCCTCTTTCCTGATGGGCACTTAAAGAATATCCCACTTTACAACTCGTTTAAATGTTTATCAGAAATTTGAAATTTGAATTGATGTATATTTTAGTTGTTAGATAGAATGTCAGGATGAAGGTTAAGTCCAGCTTGAAGACTGGATACTAACTGAATCAAGTGATCACAGATTTTTTTACTTTATTCTTTGTGAAAAAGCATTAATTTTCAATAGATGCTATTATTCACCAGTGTTTTTGGTGGCCTTATAAGTAAAGTCATGAAGTTCCAATCAGCAAGAAGGATGAATCGTCCTTTTATCTACAAATAGCCTTCTTTAGGAAGGTCTATGAAATAGCAGCATAGGATACAGCAGTGGGACAGTAGTATGTACATATTGTAACCAAGTCAAAGCTTTGATTCTTAAGGTTATTTCTCTTCTACTTCTTTCCAGACGTATTTTTTAAAAGATTTTATTTATTTGTTAAAGAGAGAGAGAGAGAGGCAGAGGGAGAAGCAGGCTCTGTGCAGGTAGCCTGACATGGGACTCAATTCCAGGTCTCCAGGATCATGCTGAAGGCAGCACTAAACCGCTAAGCCACTGGGGTTGCCCTCAAGACATATTTTTTAATTAAAAAACAAAATTGTAAATCAAACATAATTTTTCCCTCAAGCTGCTTTTAAGGTAACATCTTAGAAGAAAGGTATGAGAAAAAAAGGGAAGTAGTATATGATTAGCCATATTTATTATCATATTTATTGATTAAATGCCTTTTTGCATATAAGAATGAAATAGGATTCTCTAAAACTCTTTTTTCTAGGATCAGGTTCACCTTTTAGTTTATGCCATAAATCCACACAAAGGGATGCAAAAGAGTTTTAAAGGCCACGGAACTGATAATGTGTACTCTTGGCAGTTCTCTGGGCCACATAATCAGTCAGAGTCTACAGTTCATTATTTCACTAGTCAATTATAGAAGCCAAAGCTGGATTCTTATTACTGAGCTCTCCAAGGTATAGTGGGCTCTGTCCCAATTCAAACTGACCTTGGAATTAAGGAGCAAATTAGTTTCTCTGCCTTATTCCAGACTAAAGTTGGCTGCTTATACAAGTGTGCATTCTGACAGACAATTTCCTATCACAAATGGAATTTAAGAAGTTGTTAAAACATGCTTGCTTCACAGAAATATGTTTTTGGTTTTCTAATTAGATTTTGAGTTTTGCAGAATACACTTTGATTAAATCATTGTTTACCTACTTATCTCACGTAGTGATTTTGACTTAAGAATTTTTTTGAACTGCAGAATAACTGATCAATTCCTCTTATTTAAGAAAGACACCAATAAAAGACATTGGCTTATCTTAGACTTTATATGTAAAGATTATTTGTAAAATACCAGCATATAAATTTGGGGGGCGGGGGAGGTACTACATGTCAAAACATTAGAAAAGTCCAAATTACCCCTCTCTTCTTTTCTTCGGTCTTCATTTCATCATATGCAATGGGAACATGCAAGGGAGAGAGAATTTTTATGAAATTTATTAAGACATTTACTAAATCATTTCACATACCAGAGAGAAAGGGGGAGGGGAGAGAAATAGAGAGAGAGAGAGAAAGAGAGAGAGATTTTTTTCCCATTGTTTCCCATGTTTGCCCAGAGCTTTGAAGGAAATACATTAACTGCCATCAGAATTTGAATGGGAATTTTGAGAGCCATATGAAACTCAGGAATAAACAGAATTATATGATATTTCTGATTAGGGTTCAGACTTAGTTCAAAGGTTGTATGTACTTTTGGCTCTCTTTGTTAAACTCTTTGATTTCTTCATATTCTTCCCAAAGAGGAGGCATATATATCCTATACATCTTACATTTTGGGTGGTGCTGGTGCCAGGAAGTTTTTTAAGAAAGTATTTTATAAATGAATTTCTCTCCCTCTGAATAGCATTAAATGATTAATTTAATCCTGAAGGTAATTTATCTGAGACTGGATGCTGGAGCTGGTGTTTTGTTGACTGATTATTTTTCAAATTTCTTTAATCAGTAAGCCTTGAGGGAATGGTGCAATTCATCATAGAACAGGTTGCAAGAAAAATAAACACCTGTTTACTGAGTGGGTGGTCCTCACCAGGCAGTTTATATGCATCCTAATTTAATCTTTTCAACAACAGGGTCGTCCCCATTTTACAGAAAATGGAACACACACACACACACAGAGGGGAAGTTTTTGGTTGGAAGGTGCAGAACCAGGATTCAAGCCCTGTCCTGCTTGACTTCAAGCCTGGGCCCATTTGCTATGCCACCCTTTGGAGGCCATTTGGTCATCAAGCTGACAGATATATTTTGGACTCCTCTGGACATATATATGAATTTAGTTTATAATTATATTCAGTTTTATATATTATAACTATATTCAGTTTTCTTGTTTTACATTTCAGATGATATTTGTTGACAAAGACATTCTACACATGTGATGGGATTTGTGTTGCTCTTTCTGCCTGGCGTATGAATTTATTTAAATTTCATCCCTTGATAAAATAAGACTGAAATAAACTTTGCTACTGCTTTCCTTCTGTAGAAGCAGGGGAGAATCTATGACTATCTAACTGGGCTGCTGTCTGGGAGGGACTTCTTTCTGTACCAACTACACATTCATTTAGGGCCTGCCTCCTGCTTCTTTCAGCAGCAGCTTGTAGTTTGGAGAGAGGCAGGGCACCCTGAGCTAAGACCCTAGTCCTGCTCTTTAAAAAAAATTATTGCATTGCAATATAATTGTCATGAAACAAACTGCACATGTTGATGGTGTACAATTTGATAAGTTTGACACCATACACCTGTGAAACCATTACCACAATAGAATTAATTCCTCCCAAAGGTTTACTCATGACTCTTTGAAATCCTTCTCTCCTATCCATTCTGTCTCACCCTCCCCAAGCAACTACTGGTCTGTTTTCTGTTATTATAGATTAGTTTGTGTGTTCCAGAGTTACATATAAATGGAGTCATAATATGGTCTTTTTCTTCTGGTTTCTTTCACTCAACCTAGTTATTTTGCAATGAACCTATATTGTTGTGTATTCTAATAGTTCCTTCCTCTGCTAAGTAGTAGACTACAGTAACAATATTCTACAATTTGTGTTATCTATTGCTCTGTAGATGGACATTTGGGTTGTTTCCAGTCCTTGGCTATTCCAAATAAAGGTGCTGTGGACTTTGTGTGAATCAGTCTTTGAAAGAGTATACCCTCTAACCAGATTAAATGATTGTTAATAGTTTCCCATATTTGTTTTAAAAGATAAAGTATATTTAAAGTAGATATTTTTCTGTTTATACTTATAATTGTATTAATAATAGAAATTCTCACAACTTCCAGTTGTGTTGGGAGAATCAAATGAGGTCACTGATAAAAAACGTACTTATTAAATTGTAGATCAGGTTTCATACCAATGAGCTGACATAAAGACATTATCAGGAGACTCATAGGTTTTTAAGGGGTCTGGCTCCACGAGAAAGTGATTTCCTTCATACCAAGTTTACTTTACAATATTCTGAGCATTGTTAGTTATGATTAAAAGCTTGCCACACTCATAAGCATGTTGTTTATAGTATTCAGGGTCAAAATATTTTCTGGTTGACTAAATATTCATTCCATGATGGAAATCATGGAGAATATATGGTCAAATTTATTTTATAAGCATCTTTGGTAGAAATAAGAATAAAGTCTTATAGAGATAAACACATGGAAAAGATGCAGCTTCAGTGGATACACTATTTTTACCTTGCAAAATCTCATCATCCTAGCATTTTGTTTTCTTCTAAAATAGATTTTTTTTATTATTAGTTTTTCATTTATTTGAAGGGAGGGCATAATGAACAATTTGAACATTCACCAAGAGGACTGTTCCTATCATTTCCTTCAGCTTTAAATTAAACATCTGCTCTTTAGCTGCAGTGGTTTGTCTAGAAGACCTTGCCATCTATGCAGAATATTCTACTATCACCTTTTATTTCTTTCTAATCCATCTGATTTCACATGGAATATTGTGGAACAGCATCTTGAAATAAAGAAAAATGAGTCTGCTGTGGTACATATTAAGGGTTTCATCTTTTATAACTTTCACTTTTCAATATTTTCTTTCTCTAGAGTCAGACAAATCAGAGGGGCCTGATAGCTTTAGAAAGAAAAAAACCATGGAGCTTGCCCAGAAGCGATTCTTCGTGAGCATGGAAACTTGCTCTGGGCACCCTCTAGATTTCAGACAACAATGGAGGGGCCAGATAGTCCTTTGAGGGAGGCCTTTTCTACCCACTTTACAAATCCCCCCTGGGGCAGGGGCTCTCATTTAGGCAAGCCAAGGCTGACAGATTCCCTGTGGTACATTAAAAAAATATCATATTATGACCCGGCCTGTAGATGTTTTGAATGAGAACTTAGAAGATGCAAAGCTTGCCAAAAATCATGAACCCCCCCAGATTAGAGTGTTGAGATGCTAGTGGATATAGGCCTGCCTGTAGGAAAGCCATGGGAAGATAACTGAACCCTATTTTAGCATGGCACCATTCTTTGATTTCATTCCCTTTATTTAAAATTATAATTTAATAATTTTTGCACAGTAATGCATTTTGCACAGTTCATCTGTCAAAATGATAATAAAAGGAATATTTTGGGAAGTGTTGCTTCCACCTCTGTCCCTTTATACCCCTTCAACTTCCTTATCCCCAAAGGTACTATTTTTTTATTAGTTTCACCTGATTCTCCAGGGTCTGCCTGATTTGTTTAAACGATGATGATATTTAGCATTCAACAGGGAATCAAGCAATCAGACACCAAGGTAACTTAATTGCTACTTTTTTTGACCTGTCACTACTGAGGTGTTCTCCTAAGAGGTTTGTTAATAACATTGCCAAGGACAGAAGAGGAGTTCTCTGCAGAGAGTAGTATTTCTTACTCCAAAGGGAGGAAGGAATACACCTCCTGTGTTATCCCTTAAAAAATCACGTAGAGTCATGTTCTAATTAGACAATTCCTTTCCTGAAATGTATTCAGTTTTCAGGATTGGCAGGGCTAAACAACTAGGGGGAAAGGAACCTTATAATCCTCATGACACTGCTTTTAAAAGAGGATAGGGAGAAAGTAATTTAAAAATTGAGAAGAGTCCGATTCTCTTACTTACCTAAATCCTAGCACATGGATTTCTTTGAATCCTGGAAGTTTCTTAAATACCTTTTGCATCTGCAAAAAGAAAGAAGTTTATGAAACACTCTTTGGATCTACTGGGTCAGATCTTACGTAACTGAAAAAAGCCTAAACACTTTTGATGAGTTTGGGGAAAAACATGTAAATGGAAAATTGAAGCAACTATTGAGGCCAAACTCTTTGTTGTTAGTTATTTCTGAAACCCAGAGGAAAGTGTTTTGGTATTTATTTAAAAGCTGCAATTGGTGGGGGAGGGGTGTGTGGGTGGCTCAGTTGGTTAAACATCTGACTCTTGATTTCTGCTCACATTATAACCTCAGGGTCAGGGGATGGAGCCCTCCATTGGCTCCATATGCTGGGCATCGAACCTGCTTAAGATTTTCTCTCTCTCCCTCTGCCCCTTCCCACACTCTCTTACTCTTACTCTCTTTAAAAAAAAAAAAAAAGAAAGAAAGAAAAAGAAAAGCTGCAATTGAGTAATTCTGATCTGCTTTAATGGTTACTTTACATAGAGTATGAAATAACTTTAAGGTGGCACTTGGAAGAAACTTTTTTGGCTACAGTATTTTTATTTATAGACAGAATAACTATTACATTTTCTGAGTTGAATTAAATTATTTGGAAAATATAATGTTAAAGATGTTACTAAAAAAAATGGCTGTTGTATCTAGATAAAATGGTACAAGCAGACTCTAATGGTTAGATTCACTTGTAGATTTATTCGGACTTTACAATAAATTTTCTTAATTAGTTTGACCTTGCTAATGAGGCATATTATTAGAATATTTTACAATTGCTATACTTAATTACTCCTGACCCACTATAGTATGGCTTCTGCCTCGGATTCGCCCAGGAGGGAGGGTTTTCTCCAGGCTGTTGCCTCTTGGCTCTCTCCAAATCCAGTGGCATTTTCTGTTTCTCTTCCACAGTGTGGCTTTTTTTTTTTTTCAATGGCTCTTCTTCCATCTTAAGGATCACTTTCTAAGTGACTTCTCAGTGCCATTCTGTGACTACATTTTTATTTCCCATTTTAATCCTTCCATATCTGTTGTTCTAAAAATCCCTTGATGGGCTCCACTGCCTATTGAAGAAGGCCCAGTTCTTTAATAAGAATTCTTTTAAGACCCTCCACAATCTACCTCCTCCATTCCCCAAGTACTTTATCATTTGCTCTTCCTGCTATCATTACCCCCTTGGGCAATATTGTATCCTCTGGTCACACTAAATGTCTATCTCTCCTCAAATACAACATGTACTTCCTCCAGACTTCTATGACTTTTTTCCCCTTTAGCCCAAGATGCAACTTCTACCTTTTGATTTTTGACTGCCCACTCTTACATCTTCCAAAGCCAGCCAGCTCAAACACATTTTCTATTGAAAAGCATCTGTAGAGCTCTGAAGTCAGGCTCAATTATTTCTTCTCCCTAGACCTCCCTAGAACTTGTTACAGTATGCCCCATAAAACAGCCTATGAGCTACATGATGTCTCCCCTCACTGAGATTATCCTCCTTGGGCTCATGGACCATGTCTTATTTATTCATCTTCATCTCTCTCTCTCTCAATACCTAGTGGATCATCATCCACATACTAGGGACTCAGCAAATTTTGTTTAATTGCCTTGAGTGCCGCTCTTCATTCTCTAAACTCATCAACATGCCACTGCATTGTCACTGTATCTAAAATTACTGCTGACTCTACATTATCTATGCCAAGGACTAGGGCAGTGATGCACAGATAATCTCCAAATCACTTACACTGGGCTTTGAAATGCGTCATCGATTTCTTTTTCTAGCAGACTGCTTTACCTCCTAAATCATATTTTCTTGCACCAATGTTAAAAATAGTTTTCATTCCCTGAGCATGTAGTAACTACAGTGATGAAGGTTGCCCCCCACCCCCCCCAGCTTTCAGGTGATGAGATAGCTGTGTAGGCTTGAGTTTAAATATTGGTTCTGCTACTTTCTAGCTGTAAGATCTTGAGTTTATTGCTTAGACTCTCTGAATCTGATCTCCTTGGACAAAAAAAGGGATAACAGTACTTATTTTGTAAGGCTCCTATAAGAAATAACTAATAAGTGCCTGACACACAATGGGCAAAGAGTTGATGATATTGCATTATTGATTTACTTAGTCTCTATCTCTCCTATTGGATTACTATATCCTTGATAGCCCAATTTTCTTTTACTTCCTCTTTGGTCACATACCATGGAGGCTGACAAAAGCAGAGCAAGCCTTCAATCACTTGTTTTTGAAAGACTCAATGAAAGGAAGGACAGGATGAGGGCCCCCATTGGGGTCAGGTGCAGGGAGCCTGAGTAATGAGTTTCTGTGCCTCCACTACCACCCCCACCACAGGCTTAACAGACGAGAGCTAGGAGTTTAGGTTATGTGAAGCTGGCCTTTATTATGACAACAGGAAGGAAGGAGCTGTGTGCGTGCTTCATGTCTTTTCTGGCCTCCTGTGACAAATAGCTTTGGGGCCACAAGGCATTTGTCATGCCATTCCAGTAACAACACCTGTTTTAGTGTGAGCAGCAGTTTCTAAAGCGGAAGTTTCAGACCCTGACTTGTTCCTCTTTCTTGTCCAGGATATCAGAGTTGCTGTTATACGGATGAAAATAATCAATCAAGCACAGACTTCCATAGAAGCCCACAGCTATAGCATGGGTAGCAGAGTACATCTCCAAGGAGAGCTATCCTCCCCTCCAGGAGTGCTCCACAGCACTGGCTCTGGTGGAGGGGAATTTTGCTTATTGTCCATGTCCTCTCTGTGAACCTGCCTGTGATTGATTAAGAGTCAGCTCTGCTTAGGAGGGTGCAGAAGGCATCTAGGGAGGAGATGACAAAGGCCTTCAGTTAATTCTGCTAAATAATCTTCTGGGGACCTTCCAATCATGGAGTGCTAACCACTAAATTGCTAATTAAGTGCCCAGTTAACCTTATTAATAATACTAAATGCACAGGGGCCTCCCTGATCTTGCTGGAATGTATGTTAACGGGGCTATAAAAAGGCACCCGTGTTGAGTTCTCATGAATGTTTGCACAGGAGAAAGCATTCACACAACAACTAAGCATTCCTTTTGACATTTGTATTAAATTGCTCATTAGGTTTATTGTGGAAATTAAATTACTGCAAAGCACTGTCCATTAATTCCTGATTAGGCCTGAATGGCTGTGCTAATGCAAGTATGGGCTGTGGTGGAGCTGGTAAGTTATGTGTTGGCAGGCTGCTAGGTAGTCTGGATTGCTCAGGAACCTGGAAAGGGAACAGATGCTCTAAGCAGAGGGGCTCCATTTCAGAGAAGCCAGTGACCATGCAGAGGAACTAGCAGGACTAATGTGGTAGGGCTCCTGAACAAGACCAAGTAACACATAGCCTTTTGGCTAATACAGTTTTCAGAGTGTAGAATGGGCATGTTTATTTGATGATGATACAAAAATCTGTGCCTCATATATATTTATTCAGGAAAAATAGGAAGTATAGCATCATGGATATGAACAGGGATTTTGGTGCCAGGCTGTTTGGGTTTGAATCTTGGCTAACTATCCAATTTTGAAGATATTCTGACTATACTAGGAATTTTTCTGACAAGATCAAAGAACAAATAGAATGTTAACAGACTATTCTTTAATTCATTCTATCTAATAATCATGTCTAAGTACTGCTCTGATTCATAAACACCCCATATTGATGCTTTCTCTTATCAAGTTTGTAGAAATGATTCTGTGCATTTTATTTACTGAAAACTGGTGCAGGAAGAGGTTGGAGGTTTAAAGTTTTTGCTTATTCATCTTCTTTCCAGTTGAGAGGAGGTAAGCATTGAATTCTCCACATAGAAAGGGAATAAAGGGGAAAGGAGAAAAAATAAGTGGGAAATATCAGAAAGGGAGACAGAACATGGAAGACTCCTAACTCTGGAAAATGAACTAGGGTGGTGGAAGGGGAGGAGGATGGGGGTTGGGGGTGACTGGGTGGCGGGCACTGAGGTGGGCGCTTGACGGGATGAGCACTGGGTATTATTCTGTATGTTGGCAAATTGAACACCAATAAAAAAATAAATTTATTATTAAAAAAAAAAGAATTCTCCACATATGAGAAGTAGGGGCTTATGGGTTCCCTGGCCATGCTGTGTGAGATGCTTGGGATAGCCATAAATAAAGTTCATGGTTATGTTGTCTTGTGAATGCATCTATTTTCGGTTGCATTTCTACAACTCCTGAGTAGTTAACTGCACCCCAAACTCCATATTAGGAGCTAAGTCTTCAGAGATAAAGAAACCCTTCCTGTCCTCAAGGGAACACCCAGAACCTGGAGGTAATGAAGATGTTGGGTGAAGATGGGGGAAAGGAGACAACAAAGGCCATGGACATGTAAGCAAATAATCTCAAAACAGGGTGATAAATGTTGTGACAGCAACGGGCACTGTATGTTAGCTCAGAGGATTGATACTGAACCCAGGATGGGTAGAGAGGACTTCCCCTGAATGAGTTGGTAAAATGAAACCCATTGCAGATTAGCTTATGGAAAAGCTAAAGGTGAGAAGAGATTTGTAAGCAGTTTGTACCTCTGTGCAAAGGAGGGGGAGGAGCTAGTGTTAAGATGAGGCTGGAAAGGAAGGCAGGACTCTTAGCACAGCCTAGAAATGCGACCTGTCAGCACAGTAGTTTGGATTCATCCTGCAGGAAATGAAGAGGCAGGCAGAGGTGATGATGGTCATAGACAGAAAAGACATCTTGGGGCAGCTCCTAAGTTTAGTGGCTGGCATGGACAACATAACTGCCTTTCACTATCACCCATGAAAAATATCATGGCTTCAAATTGCATCAAACTGCAAAAGTGGAAATATTATGTGAGACTAATACAGGTTAAAAAAATATTTCGAACCAGCATATTAAAAAGAAACCCAGCATATTCCTTGGTTGGTGCTTACATGAACACTTTAGACGTATAGACTATGTGCTTAATGACTTTCAGGTAAAGGAGATTTAAAAACCTACTAATATTTAAAGAAGCCCTAAATGTAAGTGACTTTTAAGATAGAGAAGCTGGAATAGAAATACTTTTCTAGAGATCCAGGTGCTCTAACATTTTGGACCTATTACAGTTTTTTATATCTTTCTAATGGTTAAAAATTAATGCTTAATTATAAAAAGTTGGAACTATCAGCTCAAAGAGTTTAGCTGCTGGCTCTCAGATTCTGATTCATGACTTAGGCTGTGGTTGTGTGGGGTGGGTTCACTTACCTGGAGTTGAGACTTTTCTGCTAGCTCCTGATAATATGGGGACTGTGAGTCAGTGAGCTCTGCCTTAAACCTCTGGTTTGTCAGAGTGATGCTCAGCTCTACCTTCTGCTCCAGTGGGCCCTCAGATATCTTAGTGGATTCTACTTTACTTTCCTAAATTAAAAAAATAAAGGATCATCTATTAGCATAAACCGAAAGCATATGGTAATATTAAATAATATATATTGCTATTGTCTCAAGAAGTAGATTATGAAAGCTCAAGTGCTTTTAGAATTAAAATCCTTTTAACTAGAAGTGTCCTCTGAATTTTATTGACAAAGTACCAAAGCGCCAATGAGTTAACTATTTAGGATCCTTGAAAACACTGTAGTTTTATGACTATGTGCTTTCCATGAAAGCATTTACACACACACACACATATATATACACACACATATAATTCATATATATTGCCAGAGCATCACTGGGATTGTACCACATTCTTGTGTAACTTTATGAATACTCTTTGATGAGGACCAGATTATACAAAATAACCTAAGGATGCTGAGATATTACTTAATATATTCTTTTTAAGATAAGAGCCTAGACTGGTTTAATGAGACCATTTGTACTTAACCTTCACATTGAAGCTAGTTAGCAAGCACTGACAGGTCAAGAGATGGTTTGAAATATCTCTCAAAAGGAATGGCATATTTGGGCCACCTTTGGTAGCATGTGGCTTAAAAGAGAAGCACTTTTCTGAGGATCTGGATTTGACCTCTGATCACAAGGGCCAGGGGTCATCCTTTTTGCCCTCTGGACTGTGAACAGGAAGGAGTGTCTCACCGCTCTGAATTCACCCGGGCTCCCTGGGTACAGAGCAAGCCTAGAGCTGGGTTTCAAACTTGAGGTTTGACAAATTTTCGTTATTGGGTACCCAGATAATCATGAAATCTGAACAGCTTTCTTAAAAGAGTAAAACCCATGTCTGTAGAAAATTGAATATCTTTGGTAATGTACATATTCTCTTATTAGTGAAAATAGAGCTGTGGAAGCAGAAAGAAGAGACCAACCAATAGAAAATGACATGCGGGACAAATCTCATGTAGTTTCTCCTCATTTCTTATCACAAACTCCTCTCTTCCATGGGCAGTGGACAGCAGCACAGCCTCTAACTTTAATTGGGCACATGGAGGATGTAGATTCACACTTGCCAAACTACTGATGTTTGTTTAACAAAAAGATTTCTTTCTTTCTTTCTTTCTTTCTTTCTTTCTTTCTTTCTTTCTTTCTTTCTTCCTTCCTTCCTTCCTTTCTTTCTTTTCTTTCTTTCTTCATTCATTCATTCATTCATTCATTCATTCATTGAGATAACACACATTAAGCATCTGTAAGGGTATAGAACAATGCTAGGACCTATGGGAAGTTAAAAGAAAAATATCCTCAGTAATACTCTATTACCTATGGGATAAAAATCCAAACTTTTTTCCTGACACACAAGGCTCTCCACAATCTGACTCTAATCTGAACAATTTTATTTATTTTTTATTAAATTTTTTTCTTTTTGTTATTAAACTTCTGAGTAGGCCCAGGTATAAAATCATATTCTTAAAAAAGTTTTTATTTTAATTACAGTTAGCTAACATACAGTGTTATATTAGTTTCAGGTATAGAATATAATGAGTCAACACTTCCATACAACAGCCAGCGCTCATCATGACAAGTGCCCTTCTTCATCCCCATCACCTATTTCACCCATTCCCCCCCACCACTTCCTCCCTGGTAACCCTCAATTTGTTCTCTATAGCTAACAGTCTGTTTCTTGGTTTCTCTCTTTCTTTCTTTTTCCCTTTTCTGATTTGTTTTGTGTCTTAAATTCCACATGGAAATGAAATCATATGGTATTTTCCTTTCTCTGACTGACTTCTTATCACTTAGTATTATGCTCTCCAGCTCCATCCACATCCTTGCAAATGGCAAGATTTCATTCTTTTTTATGGCTAAATAATATTCCGTTGTATATACATACCACATCCATTCATCAGCTGATAGATATTTGGGCTGTTTCCATATTTTGGCTATTGTAAATAATGCTGCTGTAAACATAGGGGTACCTGTATCCCTATGAATTAGTGTTTGTGTATTATTTGGGTAAATTCCCAGTGGTGTAATTACTGGATCATAGGTTAGCTCTATTGTCAACTTTTTGAGGACCCTCCATACTGTTCTACAGAGTGGCTGCACTAGTTTGCATTCCCACCAATGGTGCAAAGAGGGTTCCTTTTTCTCCACATCCTTGCCAACACCTGTTATTTCTTATGTTGTTGATTTTAGCCATTCTGACAGGTGTGAGGTGACATCTCATTATAGTTTTGTTTTGCATTTGTCTGATGGTAAGCGATGATGAACATTGTTTCATGTGTTTCCTGGAAATCTGTATGTCTTCTTTGGAAAAAGTGTTTATTCATATCCTCTGACCCTTTTTAAATTGGATTATTTGTTTTTGGGGTGTTGACTTTTTATAAGTTCTTTACATATTCGGGATACTAACCCTTTATCATATATACCATTTACAAATATCTTCTCCCATCCATAGGCTGCCTTTTAGTTTTATTGTTTATTTTCTTCACTGTGTAGAAGTCTTTTATTTTGATGTAGTCCCAATAGTTTATTTTTGCTTTTATTTCCTTTGCCTTAGGAGACATATCTAGAAATAAGTTGTTAAGGCTGATGTTAAAGAGGTTACTGTCTGTATTCCCTTTTAGGATTTTTATAGTATCTTGTCTCACATTTAGGTCTTTCATCCACTTTAAATTTATTTTTATGTATGGTGTAAGAAAATGGTCCAATTTCTTTCTTTCGCATGCTGCTGTCCAGTTTTCCCAACACTATTTGTGAAGAGACTGTCCTTTTCCCATTGGATATTCTCTCCTGTTTTGATGAAGATTAGTTGACTATATAGTGTGGGTGTATCTCTGGGTTTTCTATTCAGTTCCATTGATCTATATGTTTATTTTTGTGCCAGTTACCATACTGTATTGAGTACTACAGCTTTGTAATATAACTTGAAGTCTGGAATTGTGATGCTTCCAGCTTTGCTTTTCTTTGTCAAGATTGCTTTGACTATTTGGGTTTTTTTTGTGGGTCCACACAAATTTTAAGATAGTTTGTTCCAGCTCTGTGAAAAATGCTATTTTGATAGGGGTTGCACTAAATGTGTAAATTGCTTCAGGTAGTATAGATGTTTTAAGAGTATTAATTTTTCCAACCCATGAGCATGGAATGCCCTTCTATGTCTTTGTGTCATATTCAGTTTCTTTCGTCAGTGTTTTATAGTTTTCAGAGTACAGGTTTTTCACCTCTTTGGGTTTATTCCTAGATATCTTATTATTTTTGGTGCAATTCTAAATGGAATTGTTGCTGTTTGAACAATTTTAGTCTGTGTCATTTCTCCCTGCATTGACTACCAGATAGCTTGTTCATTGTTGATGAGATAGCACATTGCTTGTGCTAGTCTCCTGACTGGAGACTCACCTCACTGATCCCCATGGGGGTCAGTGCTCCCCATGCTGACCTCCAGCACTAAAACATATGGGGACACACACACACACACACATACACACACACACACACTTTTTTTTTACTTCCTACTAATATTTGATGGTTCATTTAAAATAATATTTCCTCTGATCATTTAGGGTAGAAATCTTTGCCTCCTCTAATGTCTTGTAGCAATGAATAATATTTGAATTTTTCATTTAATACCTATGCCATATTCACCTAGAGTCTTTTTATGTGCTAATCTTGTCAACCCACATGTAATCTCCTGAATCCAGTATTATTCATTAAATCTCCCAAAGTTTAAAAAAAACGTGGCCACTTATGCACAAAACTCTTTGTGAACATTCATGACTAGAGGTTACATCCTTTGCAACTTGTCCTGGTCTACCATTTTGTTCCATTCTATACATTTGCCATCTTCAAGTACAGCATTTAAATTATTTTGTTGTATTTATTTGCATTATACAATAACACAAATATTGAAGGCAGGAAGTGTGTCTTAGGATCTTTGGCACATATCCCAATGCCTGGCACATCAGAGGATTTTAGTAAAACATTTGCTGAACAAAAGTGATGGGTGCAGGTGGTAAAAAGGTTAAGAGGAGAATGTGATGAATATGGAATGAGATGTTCAGGGGATATTTACTGCAGAAGGGGGGGCCTATATTAGATTTTGAAGAATATGGGATATAAGTAATATGAGAAAAGAGAAGGTGAACTGAAGTCATCTTTGAAATTTTATAGTGAATAAGTTTAATCTCAATAATTTTTTCCAACAGCACTTTGTTCATGGAATAGTAATTTTGAGAAAAATGGAACATTTTAATTCTTTGTTCATAGCAATAGTTCCAGCAAATCCACAGCTATCTGGCCTATAGGCCAGATAGAATGGCCAGCAGGGTTCTCATCCCCGAATTTTCATGCAGAGCTGGTGAGACTGAACTTCTTGCCCTCATCACCTAGGGGAGGTTCTCAGGAGAGGAAAGGCTAGTGAAGTCTTGCAGACCACAGGGAAGTTAGGTCTGGTTGCAGTGGCAGTGTAAGAGGAGATTCAGGCTCTGATGTGTCACCCCTATACCCCTGCCCCCTTGTGAATTTGCTTCCCACTTCTGCTGCCACAATCTTGTCACTCCAGAGTAGAGGGAACAGAGATTCCTGGCTTCAGCAACAAGTGTTTGGCTCAAAGATTTTGGAGTGGTTAAAATGGCCCCCTTCTTGGATAACCACTATTAAATTCTGTAACATATCCTCTCCTCTTTCATGCCTTTTCACACAAAGAGAGCAGTGTGGTCAGTGCTCCTCTTTGCCTTGAGAACACTGTTTCTAGTTTCACCCATTTGACACACAGGATTTCAGTCATTTTGATATTTGTCTGACCTATTCATGCTGGCCATGACTGAAAGCAATACTTCTTCCCTTACTGTCGTAATGAGATTACACTTTGGTGGAGAAGGAACTTGACTGATTGATTGATAGGCTTATTCATTCATTTATTCTAGCGTTTGGTGAATACCTGCTGTATACGAGGTTCTGTTAGGTACTGGGGGAAAAGGTGCCCCTGCCTTCCTGGAGTTTATAATTAAGTTGCTTCTTGCAATTCTTCCCACCTTATTCTAGCTTTCAATCTATTTTTTTTCCTCAGTCCCTAGGAGAAGGAAGAATACTGAATAGGATGAAGTCACTGACTCTTAATTGGAATGATAAAAAATGCAGCACTAGTAATATTAAATGGCCAGTTCACCCATTCTCTTTTCTTGTGTTACTAATAAAATAATAACAGGCATGGGAAAAGCTAGATTGACTCTCAGAACTCCTTACTATTGTAGGCATCTTGGTGTCATTGAGGAGTGTGTCATCGAGAGTGAGAGGGAAGGGTCCAAGAGAGACACTGACAACATCTGTGGAAATGAAAAACATCACAGGCACAAAAATGAGATTGGAGAGGTTTACATTAGAACAAGGTCAAAATTTCATATACTTTTTCTGTCATTCTGGAGTTTACAGATGTGGGGGGTCTTTCTCTCTTCCCTCATTTTTAAAAAATGTCACATAAATATGTTCTTGGGAAAATATAACTCATACTTTTGATCCTAATTGAATTCTCCATTCTTCTCTTCTAGGTGCTATCCTAGTTTGGTGCAATTCTAGATATATTACAGTTAAATGGTTTTGCCAGTGTGATCCAGTTAATTTTTCCATTTGTGACTACATAAAGGATGCCAGACAGATATTTATCTTGAATTAACTTGTTTGAACATATTGGTAATGATTGTCTCCAAATTGTAGGGTAATGAGTGATTTGGTTTTACGTTTATTCTTTTCTAGATTTTCCAAGTTTTATACAATGCATTTAAATTATTTTATAAAGCTAGAAATATCAGTTAGTTTTGAGAAAGTATATTATAAATCTTGTCAACTTCAATTAAGGGTTGCTTTTTAAATAATATACTTCCATGATCATTTGAATTAAGGTTCAGGAGCAGGTAAATGAGGAGATCTAAGCTTACCTGTAGAAAACACAGGGGTCTCATCAGGCTCTCCTAATGTCTCCTCTGTAGATTTTTCATCTTTTCTATCACCACTGCAGAAAAAAAAAGAAGAGGTGGTAAAAAAGGAGCTTGATAACTATATAAGGGAAATGCATTTACTTTTCCTATACTCAATAGACTTAAAAGTTAGAGAGAAATCCTTTAAAACTAGGTTTTCCTATTTTTTCATTATAGAAGTAAACTTTAAATGTACTTTCATTAAAGAAAAATTCAAACAACCCCTGAAAATAGTTATGTTTGATTCCAGGGTTTTCCATAAGCATCTTTCATGTGGTCCTGGGGAGCATTTTCATTGTAAGCAAAACTGGTCTTTGGGGTTTGATGTTTCATAGTCCCATTGTGCTTGTACTCATGTCCTCGACATCAAAGATAATTGCATGACATGATCTACGGCTGAATGTTCTTGCTAAACTCTTGAATCCTCAAACCTGCAAATCCAGAGAGTCCTTAATTTTATTTACTAAAGTAACTCTGGTGGTTATAGTAATAGGATAGAGGGAGATTTCTGGATAATGCAGGTATATTAAATCCCTATTTTGGACTCAACCATTGCCTGCTACAGTTATGGGTAGGTTTGCAGTGCCATGCAGTGGCAGTCTGAAAGATATCTAAGGGCAAATCCAAGGGTATAGTTATAGTTGTCTGCATACAATGTTGGCCCATTCTGTCAAGCTTTATGTAGAAAGGAGTAGCAGTAGTGATATCTTTTGAAGCTCACTGAAAGATTTGTTACTATAAGCTATTAGGTCTTAGAGCTTGTGTCTGTGTTAGTACAATATAGTCATAGTTGACATACATATATTTAAATCAGATGAGTTTTTCTTTTTAAAAGATTATTTATTTATTTATTTATTTATTTATTTATTTATTTGAGAGAGAGAGATTGAGAGAGAGAGAGAGAGAGAGAGAGAGGCAGAGACACAAGCAGAGGGAGAAGCGGGCTCCATGAAGGGAGCCTGCCCTGGGACTCAATCCCGGGTCTCAAGGATCACACCCTGGGCTGCAGGTGGCGCTAAACTGCTGCGCCACCGGGGCTGCCCTGATCAATATATTTGATCCAATTTTCTGTGACTCATGATGATGGGAAGACCATCATCCCTCTGCAGTGTAGAGTCTGTAGAGTCTCTGTGCTGTAGAGTCATCTAGATTGGCTATAAACAGTGGGACTATCCACATATGTATTTATATGTATTTCTAACATACAAAATTTTGCCAAAGTCCTAATAGAGGGAGTATACAAATGTTATTCGTTGGCCTAGCATGGACTTTGACCAATCAGAAGAGATGTAAACATGGAGGACTGTATTGGTGCACACAGACTAAATATAAATACAGAGTGTTTTGGAATTAGGTATACTTGTTTGTTTCTGCTAGTTTTATGCTATATGCTTAAGAAATAGTTTTTATGGATATCATATTTATAGAGCTCTCATATCAAACATTACAGCTTTTGTGATTTAAATAATTTTCCTTTTTTTTTCACTTTAGAGAAACTTTGTTTATAGTAAGATCTCTTTTCTTTCTATCATAACTTTTGGTATTTTTTGTTTCACTTTGCTGTAAGAAAAGAACACAACCAAGAGGAATAGTTATTAAAGTGCTGGCTATGGTATTGGTTACAAGTCAATAGGACACTTTGTGCAGGACACTGTTTCAGATGCTATTTCTTCATCCTTTGCTACTGGGTGTGATTCTGCCACTATAATGGCAATCTAGACCATCACTCAGAAGTTATAATTTGGGAAGCTGGGACACTGAGTTCTTTCACTGGCTTTTATTTTTAAGTCATTTGAAAGTGGCAGATTTATGGGCTACTAAGGTGAGAATATTTTCTGTTTTGTCTTTCTAGAAATGTTTGAAATAACAGGCCTGCCTGCTTTCCTTCCTTCCTTCCTTCCTTCCTTCCTTCCTTCCTTCCTTCCTTCCTTCCTTCCCAACTCAGTAATCATAGTTAATGTAAAATGTTTGTCTCTTGCTCCTTAGGAATTCTTTCTAGCAATGTTGGTAGACACAGGAGTGGGTGGAATGATTCTATTTCTTTCTCTTTCTGTCTTGGGTAGCTGTTTCCTGTAATTTTTAATGTTTTTCCATCAAATCTTGGTACATTCTGTTGGATTTTTTTCTTGGATGGATGGCCTCTGCTTTACTTTTTTTTTTTGAAATGGAGGAGTATCATCCTATAGTTAAATCAGAAAAGTGAATATCTCTGTGTCATGTGAACAAAGTTAATACTCTAGTACTAAGATTTTCCTCAGTTACATTATTTCTTCTGGTAACAATTTTTAAAAATTTCTAAAGAGTGGCTCAGTAGAAGTATCAATTAACAAAATATATGAGGACTTTGCTCAGGTCTGTGGTGGTGGGTAGAGAGATATAAAACAGTTCCTGCTCTTGAGGAGTTTAAATTCTTACAGGAAAATAGCGTAAAGCAGTGTTAAATAAAAATCTAAGTGCCAAAAAGTACAAAGTTCAAAGCAGGAAGATATTGCTGCAGGCTCAAACAGGTGTGAAGACGTCATGGGATGCAGGTGGGACTCCACTAGGAGCTTCAAGGAGAGTAGGCTTTGGATAGGTAACATGGAAAAGCAGGTTCTTCTGGGCAAGATGGAAAGGTTAGGGGTCAGAGTCCAGATGAGTAGGGTTTGGTTGGTGTGCTGTAAGGAATGGCATGGTGGCCACAGTGTATCATGGGTAATGGAGGCAAATTTGGCAAGGTCAGGGGGTGAAAGGCCTCAGTTGATTAGTTTGGCCTCTGCCTCAGTGAAGGTCCTGGCAGGACACAGATGGCTCACTCATTGTGGGGTAATTTGAACAAAGTTTAAAAAAAGGGATTACTGGGGCATCTGGGTGGCTCAGTGGTTGAGCATCTCTCTTTGGCTCAAGGTGTGATCCTGGTGTCCCAAGATCGAGTCCTGCATTAGGCTCCCCATAGGGAGCCTGTTTCTCCCTCTGCCTGTGTCTCTGCCTCTTTCTGTCTCTCATGAATAAATAAATGAAATCTTAAAAAAAGGGGGATACTTATTAAGTTGTGGGAAGGGTAAAAGAGCAACCACAAGGCTGAGTACAGTATTCAGGGGTGGGTAATAGTGGGATCTTCAAACCACCCTTTGTTTAGGAGAGGTGAGAGAATAGGGCACTTACCATGAACCCGAGACAGAGAAGGATCTGTGGGAAGGCTGACTGACAGGAGCTGAGATCAAACTGAAGGATGACAACAGCCCTCAAAGACTTTGCAAGTTGGTTGTGAGGGGAGGTGATAAATTTACTCACCTCATCCTATCCTCTGTCTCTGATCTCGTGCTCCCCACCAGCTGGCCCTATCTGGGAGTCAGGGCAAAGGATATGAGTGGTTTTATCCTTACCACTCAGCCTTCTGCACACAAGAGCATGAGGGGACTAGTGAGCAGAGGATATTCAGAAGGGTAAAAGGAAGATGTGGGAATCTTTTGAAAGTCATTGAACAGGGCTCAATGTAAGAAAAGGAACTTTTCAGACTTATTAATCCAGCAGCAGTTATGCAAGTTAAGGAGGGAAAGAGGTTAGAGGCAGGGAAATCCATTAGGGAGATCATATTTGACATTTTTCACAGTGTAAATTAGTAAGGTCCTGGAAGAGGTTGTTGGCAAAGGGAATAGAAATGAAGGAATAAATGTGAAGAGCATTATAAAGACTTGTCAGTAATTCATAGAGCCAGATTTGTGTCTCTCTTAGTATTATCTTCAGATTTAGATTTCTAAATGCTATAAATGTATATAATTTCTGTTTAGAGTTTGTTTATGTTCTTTAATCATTTTATCTAATGTACTTTTCCTTGCCTTTTTCTCATTTTGATTCTTATTTGATATTCAGTTCTTGTTGAGAGTATAGCCCAGTGCTTCGGTAATTTGGTTTGAGAAATACTAATGCTTTACAGAATACCAAATGAGAGTTCAAAATGCATGTTACTTTCTGATTGTATTAGTATTTTCCTGACGTAATGAATAGTTTATCATAAATTCTAAAGTCAAACTATTTTAATTGTTCTATATCTTATAAGTGAAAATACACATTAGATACTTAACACATAGAAATGAATCCATTTTATCTGCAAACATAGTGCTAACTTCTATCTCAATCGTTAGGGTCTATCCCTGATCCCTTTATATACTCATTTATCTTTAGCACAATATATGCATAATTTGTCTGTCAGAATAACCTACACAGATCTCAGTGCTGACATAATATCCTAAAGGCACAATAGCTCAGTCTCACTCCATTATATGATCTTTCAAAAGTCAAGTGCATGCTGCACTCTATTTTGGGTACTTACCTCTCAGGGAAGTGTCTCTGTTTTAGTCTCTGCAGAAAGATAAAAAGTAATTTTACCAGGGTAAAATGTCAGCTGAAGAGGTAAAGTCTATTTTCATCCTCTTTTCCCTTTAACTTCACTTCAATCAGCCTGTACAATGCTATTTTGCAAAAATAAAATTCTTGTAGGCCTTATCAGTTATTTCTAAGCATTTCTTCAACTAATCCTTATGCAGTGGAAACAAATTTGAAAGGGGCAGGGACTGGAGGCCTTGGGGCTATTTGGGCAGTGTTCTAAATGTACAGCATTTAGACTCACCTGCTGAAGAAGATCAAGGTGCTCCTGGGAGTTGCTGAAATTTTTTCCAATGTCGAAAAGGCAGAAAGTCTCCTGCTGGCAGATGCTGACCCAGTCCTGGTATTCCCCTGGGTCAGGGATGCGATCCAGAAAGATCCGATATGCTTCCCACACTACTTCCTGACACACTACAATGCAGCACCATTAGGAACAGAAAATGGTCACATCCTAAGACAATCCCTGTTTCCCAGCCTAAGCATCATTTCAGACCATGGAGAGCTCTTTTATGGCTTATGTGGGCATGCTAATTTACAGCCCACAGAAATTAATTCATTTAACAGATATATATATATATATATATATTGAATCCCTGTATATGTTATAGAGAAAAATAAAAGAAGGAAGATAAGGAATATGAGAGAGAGAGAGAGAGAGAGAGAGAGAGATTGAGTGTGTGTGTGTGTGTGTGTGTGTGTGTGTGCAGTTTAAAATAGGGCAGTTGAGGAAGGCCTCACTATAAAGGTGACTTTTAAGCAGAATGGAGCCTTCTCCATACTCAAGGCTGGAGAATGCTCTGAACATTGAAGGAACAGCAAAGAGGTCAGTGTGACCACAGAAAGGATGAGAGTAAAAGAGGATAAAGACAGAAAGATGAGGGGAACAGGGACTGTGTAGGGTTTTGTGGACCAATAATCTTCATACTGGGGCATAGGTGCCTGGCTATATTTAAAGACTTTCCAAAGGATAAATAGGCACATAGACAATTTAAAGAGAATCAATATCTAGGTCTCATTTTTCCTATCATGCTTTTCTAAAGTCAGCCTGCCTGAGCACACACCTTTCCTTTTCTCCTTTCCCTTTGGCCAGCATCCTTTCCCCATTCATCCTTTTCCTAATCTTACTGTGGCACAGTGCCTTTAGGTTGCCACACAATGGGATGATGTGAAATAGCAGTGTGGAGGTTAAGAAAGCAAGTGAACTCAGTTGAGGGGTAACATGTGTTTTTGCAACAGGGTGCTTTCTGATTTGTTGTTTTCAACATATTAGAAGAAGTCCTAATGGAGTTGACAGGTGACAGCATTAAAAATAATGACAGATCATGAGTGATTATTAGCATATAATGCCAAAGCAACTTAAAGCATAAAGATATTACTATAACAAAACTCCCATCTGTTTCCATTTATTTACATAACAAGTTTTCTCAGTATTTAAGTGAGATGCTTAGGGATAAAATTGATCCTAAATCCTGTCTCATTGTGGCAATATATAATATGAATAATAGGTAATGGTACATGAACTAATATCAGGAATGACACCAAAGCAACTCCATCCATCCAGAGGCTGAAGCTAATGACACTTAAGCTACAGGCCGTTCATTTAAACTGGACTCTTCCAAAGTCTCGTTCCTAATTTTGTATGTATAAACATTAGTACCCACAAAACCGGGGTATCAATATCTGATCTTATATCTGTTAATATAAATTTACTTAAGTTTTTTGTTAAATTTGTATCTATCTGTTTTAATCAGTTATATATTAAAAGTAATTATAAATGCAACTGGACCTAGAAAAAATTTCTTTGTACACATAAAGCCTACAGTAACAGTAAATACATAAAATCTATAAATCAAATTTATATATGTATTTTTGTTACTAAGAAGTATGTAAGAATAACCAATAGCAGACTTTTTAAAAAATTTTTTTTATTATTATTTATTTATGATAGTCACAGAGAGAGAGAGAGAGAGAGGCAGAGACACAGGCAGAGGGAGAAGCAGGCTCCATGCACCGGGAGCCCAACGTGGGATTCGATCCTGGGTCTCCAGGATCGCGCCCTGGGCCAAAGGCAGGCACCGAACCGCTGCGCCACCCAGGGATCCCAATAGCAGACTTTCAAGCATGAAATAAATTACATCAAGGTAGGGATCCCTGGGTGGTGCAGCGGTTCGGTGTCTGCCTTTGGCCCAGGGCGCGATCCTGGAGACCCGGGATCGAATCCCACATCGGGCTCCCGGTGCATGGAGCCCGCTTCTCCCTCTGCCTGTGTCTCTGCCTCTCTCTCTGTGTGACTATCATAAATAAATAAAAATTAAAAAAAAAATTACATCAAGGTAGGGCCGTGAGGGCAGCCCAGGTGTCTCAGTGGTTTAGCGCCACCTTCAGCCCAGAGCGTGATCCTGGAGACCTAGGATCCTTGCCTGGAGCCTGCTTCTCCTTCTGCCTGTGCCTGTGTCTCTGTCTCTGCCTCTCTCTTTCTCTCTCTCCCTCTCTCTGTGTCTTATGAATAAATAAATAATATCTTTTAAAAAAAAGATAGGGCTATGAAGTGAGAAGTGGAGTGGAAATGTGGGTGTATGGAGAAAAAGGATCCCTGTGGCATTTCCTACTGTTGAGAAGAGTACGTGAAGATATGTACTTGTGGAGTATTTGATAGTAACTATTGAGTAGCTATGGTAGATTCTACTGGAGACATACAAATGCTCTAATTTTTGTTTTATTTTCAATATCGATATTTACAACTTACCAAAAGTTACATATTACCCAATCATTTATACTTATAATGAAAAACTTTAGATATTAATTGAAAAGCATGCAAAGGGGTACATACCTTAAAAATTAGAGGATTAAGTGAGGAAAAAAGTTAGATGATATCTGCTATAAACAATTATAATATGTTGATTTTTACCTCAGGAGGAATGGGGAGCAATTGGAGGCTTTGGGACAGAAGCTGACATCATCTGAATTTCTAAAGAAACTCTACCTACCTGCTGAGAGAAGGTGCTGGGGGAAGGAGCAGGTGAGAGAAGACCAGTTTGGAGACTTACTCCTATGCTTTATCTTCCTTCATTCCCCATTTTTTATATGTCTGGATTTCTCTTAACTTTGTTTTTAAGAGGCAAAGAGAATTCCAGACCAAAGAAGCTCAGGTTATCTACCTGCAGCCACCTCACCAGAATGCACAAAGCCAGGAGTGGGTGCAGTCTCCTGCACCTAAAATGTGCCATCAAGTTTTCCACACCGAGGAAAGTAACAGGGGTCAGCACACCTGGGGAACGAGTGAATAACCTCACCAGGAGAGCTCACTTTTGTGAATGTTATCTTTCTCCTGCCAGGCAAGGATCAGAGGGTTGTAATGCCTTTCCCAATACCAACACTCATGCAATCTTTTGATCTTCATCTGTACTCAAGGGTCTACATACAACACAAGAAGGAAATGACAGTTGAGTATCTTGAGGTTTGTCCGGATCTTTTTTTTTTTTTAATTTTTATTTATTTATGATAGTCACAGAGAGAGACAGGCAGAGACATAGGCAGAGGGAGAAGCAGGCTCCATGCACCGGGAGCCCGACGTGGGATTCGATCCCGGGTCTCCAGGATCGCGCCCTGGGCGGAAGGCAGGCGCTAAACCGCTGCGCCACCCAGGGATCCCCGGTTTGTCCAGATCTTAAGAGTTGTGTGTCCAGCCCAAGCAAACCAGTTGCCCTTGCTATCCTTCTCATCTACCTACTCCACACTCTTTGGGATGTTATTTTGACTTTGTCTCTCCAATGCACTTGCTAATTTAGTTCAAAAAACATTTAAGTGTCAGAGATACAGCATTTGCATCATGTATACAAAATCAACTAGAGTTGCCTTTGAGATCTTAGTGTTGGTGACTTTCACTGATAATATCTGTGTGTGAAACATCTGAGAGAACATAATGTGATAATTCTTCTAATTACTAGTTCAATGTACCCCACGGCATGTTTCTTTTGGTCTCAGGTTAAGTCTTCCTTTTATTTCAGTCCAATTTAAGGCTTGTTTTTGGTGCCTGCATCTTCTGAGCTCTGCTTCTTTTTCTGCTGCCCTTTCTCCTACTTCAGAGACACAGAACACCCTCATCCCCATTAAAATCTCCTTTTCACAAAGGCTCTGAGAGAACTTTCTCCCTGAAGCACAAATGTCTGAAGCTACTTAAGGAATTATTTCCCAGAAAGGAGAGATCACAGCCAACACCACAGAAATACAAACTATTATAAGAGACCATTATGAAAAATTATCTGCCAATAAGTTGGGCAATCTGGAAGAAATGTATCAATTCCTAGAAGCATATAAACTACCAAAACTAAAACAGGAAGGAATAGAAAACTTGAACAGACCAATAACTAGCAAAGGAATTGAATCAGTAATCAAAAATCTCCCAACAAAAGGCCAGGGCCAGATGGCTTCCCAGGGGAATTCTACCAAACATTTAAGGAAGAATTAATACTTATTCTTTTCAAACTGTTCCAAAAAAATAGAAATGGAAGGAATACTTCCAAACTCACTCTATGAGGCCAGCATTATTATGTTGATTGCAAAACCAGACAGAGACCACACTAGAAAAGAGAACTATAGGCCAATATCCCAGATTAAGATGGATAAAAATATTCTCAACAAAATACTAGCAAATCACACCCAACAGTACATTAAAAGAATCTTTCACCACGAGCAAGTGGGATTTATTTCTGGGTTGCAAAGGTGCTTCAATATTGGAAAATCAATTAAGTGATACACCATGTTAATAAAAGAAAAGATAAGAACCATATGATCCTTTCAATAGATGCAGAAAAAGCATTTGACAAAGTAAGCATCTATTCTTGATAAAAACCCTTAACTAGGGATAGAGGGAACATACCTCAACATCATAAAGGCTTTACACAAAAGACCCACAGCTAATATCAACCTTAATCTGGAAAAACAGAGCTTTTCCTCTATGATCAGGAATAAGACAGAGTTATCTGTTCTTACCATTGTTATTTAATACAGAACTGAAAGGCATGGTGTCAGACAACAACAACAACAACAACAAATAAAAAGACATCCAAATAGGCAAGGAAAAATACAAATTTTCACTATTTGCAGATGATATGATACTCTATGTAGAAAGCCCAAAAGTCCCTACCAAAAATTGTTAGATACATGAATTCAATAAAGTCCCAGGATACAAAATCAATGTACAGAAATCTCTTGTATATTTCTAATGCAGCAGCAGAAAGAGAAAGCAAGGAATTGATCCGATATAATTGTACTAAAATCCGTGATATCCAGAAATAAACCTAGATAAAGAGGTTAAAGATCTGTATTCTGAAAACTATAAAGTGCTAATGAAAGGAATTGAAGATGATACAAAGACATGGAAAAATATTCCATGTTCATGTATTGGGATAGCAAAGATTATTAAAATATCTATACTACCCAAAGCAATTTACACATTTATTGCAATTCCTATCAAAATATCAATGGTATTTTTCATACAGCTAGAACAAACAATCTTAAAATTTGTGTGGACCCACAAAAAACCCCAAATAGTCAAAGCAATCTTGACAAAGAAAAGCAAAGCTAGAAGCATCACAATTCCAGACTTCAAGTTATATTATAAAGCTGTAGTGATCAATACAGTATGGTACTGGCACAAAAACAGACACATAGATCAATGGAACTGAGTAGAAAACTCAGAGATAAACCCACATTATATGATCAACTAACCTCCAACCAAGTAGGAAAGAATACCAGTAGAAAAAAAGACAGTGTCTTCAACAAATGGTGCAGAGATAACTGGACAGCAATGTGCAAAACGATGAAACTGGACACTTCCTTACACCATACACAAAATTAAATTCAAAATGAATGAAAGACCTAAATGTGAGACAGAAAACCATCAAAATCCTAGAGGAGAACACAAGCAGTAACCTCTTTGACATTAGCTAGAGCAGCTTCTTAGTCACTATGTCTCCTGAGGTAAGGGAAACAGAAGCATAAAAGGAGTTATTGGAACTTCATCAAGATAAAAAGCTTCTGCATAGTAAAGGAAACAATCAATAAAACTAAAAGGCAACCTATAGGATGGGAGAAGATATTTGAAGGGTTAGTATCCAGAATATATAAAGAACTTATAAAACTCAACACACAAGAAATAAATATCCAATTTAAAAAGGGTCAGATGACATGAATAGACATTTTTCCAAAGAAGACAACAGATGACTAGTAGGCACATGAAAAGATGCTCAACATCCCTCATCATCAGGGAAATGCAAATCAAAATTACAATGAGATATTACCTCACACATGTCAGAATGGCTAAAAAGAATAACACGAGAAACAATAGGAGTTGGTGAGGATGGGGAGAAAGGGGAACCCTCTTGCACTATTGGTGGGAATGCAAACTGGTGCAGCCATGCTAGAAGGTAGTATGGAGATTCCTCAGAGAGTTAAAAATAGAACTACCCTAGGATGGATCCACAGTTGCACTACTAAGTATTCACCCAAAGGATACAAAAATACAGAATTGAGGGGGTACATGCACCCTGATGTTTATAACAACATTATCAATAATATCCTAACTATGGAGAGAGCCCAAATATCTATTGACCGATGAATGGATAAAGAAAATGTGATACACACACACACACACACACACACACACAGAGGAATATTACCCAGCCATTAAAAAGAATGAAATCTTGCTATTTGCAATGAAGTGGTTCGAGCTAGAGTATATTATGCTAAGTGAAATGTCAGTCAGAAAAAGATAAATACCATACGATTTCACTCATACGTAGGAGTTAAGAAATGAAACACATGAACATAGGGAGAAAAAAAAGAGAGGCTAACCATAAAACAAACTCATTAGCTATAAAGAACAAAGGGATGCTGGAGGGAGGTGTGTAGAGGGATGGGTTAAATGGGTGATGGGTATTAAGGAGGGCACTGGTGTTGAGCATTGAGTATTATATGTAAGTGATAAATCACTAAATTCTATTCCTGAAACTAATATTACACCACATGTTAACTAACTAGAATTTAACTAAAATCTTGAAACTGATAAAAAGGGACGCCTGGGTGGCTCAGTGGTTTAGTGCCTCTGGCTTCTGCCCAAAGCATGATCCTGCAGTTCTGGGATCAAGTCCCACGGTGGGCTTCTTGCATGGAACCTGCTTCTTTCTCTGCCTGTGTCTCTGCCTCTCCCTCTGTGTCTCTCATGAATAAATAAATAAAATTAAAAAAAAAGAAACTGACAAAAAAGAATTATTTTTCTGGGGCATTGTTGTTTATAGGGATTAAAATGTTTAAAATGAAACAGGGACAAGTAGCTTTTCTTAAGACTTTTTTGAGGGGCAAATTCTTTTGGTGACTGCTCTGATGTCATTTTTCTGGCCTCCTGGAAGCTTAGCACAAAGCAGGAAGCGCAGCATCTTTCCGCAGTTGGGAGAACAGGGAGCACCAGCTCATGCCCCACTAGGAGAGTTCTCCCATCCTTACCAAGAGGACATCAAAAGAACCCTTGAAAGTTAAAGCATCAAAGGATCTCATGGCTGGAAGGAGTCTGAAAACTTCTGAAAGCTGGATTTTTCTATCCTTTTAACTTACCTCTTATTTAACTTCCTGCACCATCCTTCCCTAAATCTACCAGGAAAGATTTCCACAGGGATTCTAGGGACATCCAGAACCTTGCCTCTTCAGTCTTCCCACATTTGCTGGCCAGTGCCTGAAATCTGACCAGAGTCTCAGTCTTTCTATTGAATGCTTCACTGTAGGCTCTTTGGTGATGTGGAAAGAACCCTTGGGAACATGCATCAAGGAGGCAAGGCTGGTCCTGGGATAGTTATTCACATTTGTAAGGATTAGGTTAGACCAATGGTATGTAAAAATGGGGGTATTTTTGCCCAAGGTTGGGCACACATTAGATGGAGAGATAACACAATGGAGTAAGAGTCAGAATGCTGTGTTTTAACCATGCTCTGCCACTAATGTTGGCCCTGGCTGACCATGTCACCTCACTTTTTAAACTGTATAATGGAGGTGTTGGCTAGATATTCTAGAACTATAGCGTGTAAATGGATTACCTGGAGTCTTATTAAAATACAGATTCTGGAAATAGATATGGTGGGGGTGAAAGTAGGTCTGCATTTCTAACAATTAGCCAGATGCTGGTGACGATGCTGGTCTTGGATAACACATGGAGAACCAAGAACTAGGATTCCCTCTATCTTAATCTTTCTCTAAGGCATATATTAATGTGAAAGAAAGATCAAGCTTTTGATGAGGTTGGGAGAGAGGTGGAGGGAGAGAGAAGGAGCAAAAGAAGAAGGGGGAAAGGGGGAGGGAGATACAGAGAAGGGTGGGATGTTTGAGAGGAGTTTGCTTGAGTAGGAACACAGGGTTCCCCTGGGAGACTGCCAGAAACAAACTTGCCTGTCTTTCATTTGTGCTTTGGGATAAGCATATTTACGATTCTACTATGAAGTTCAGAACATTTTCATTTGTGCTGCTTTAAGCATTGGAAAAATAAATATATCAATATTCCATTTGATTTGATGAATGCGGAAGCTTTCTCTCCTAAGTTTGAAAGATGTCAAAAGATAATTTTGCAAAAGCAGTAACAAAAACAGCAAGTGTGTTACTCTGTCAAAGGAGCACCACTTTGTATCTAGTCTTATTTCTTGTTTCTTTGTGAACCAATTTGTTAGACTTAAGAAACCCATGCTGATGAATAGTAAAATTTCATATCATCCAGGGGCAGCCATAAAAATAATGGACTGTTGTTGCTGTGGGGAGAAAAACAGTGGTTTGTTTCATCTAGGAAAGCAAGAATGAAAAAGACAAACCTAATCAAGAATAAAAAATAAAATTCAGAGTTAAAAACTTGGTTCAGCAATAGTCTATTTTATAAATACCTGTGATGAATCCTATTTGTGAATGTCATAAAGGATTAGAAGTTATATGAGAATAGCAGTTATATTCACATTCAATGTGATGCATATGCTATATATTTCACTTCCATTCATGAACAAACAACATGAAATTTACCAGTGTCATTATCTGATCAATGTGTAGGCACATTCAAAATGAATAATTTACACATTATTGTCTTCTCTTTGCATTCCCAGTGGCCTCTTTGACTCCTGTACCCATCAACAAGCATTTAGTCAGAAACTGCCATGCAGAAGTGCTATGCTAGGAACTCAGAATAATAATATAGTGTACTTGATTTTCTATAATTAGAGTTCTCCTTCTGACTGTGATCCAGTACTTGTCATTTTTCTGTGGGTGTGGCTTCTGTCAGAAAGCAAATGTCTCTTCCACATAAAATGAGACATATGAGGAACATAAGGCCTGATATTTTTGAGACTCTCGTCTCCAAAACCTAGCAAAAACTCTCCAGACTTATGCAACCTTTGTACATTTTACAGATGTAAATACTCAAGAACTTCAGAATGTTAGTATCATGAAATGCGTTCTCTATTGTCATAATTTGCAATATATCACAGGCTAGAATTGAACCAGCACATTCTAGTTAATGGGTATCAAATAGAGCAGGTTGACTGTGCTTTTTGGAATGGAAATAAATATCTCATGTGATGAAGATGGGCCTCAGCAAACCCCCTCAACTTTCACATGTAAAATGAATTGAGTTTAGGCTTCAGCTAGATAAGATATTTTGCATTATTTGGAACAAACTGGGGAATTTAATAATATCTACTAAAGATTGTTTTGTGTTTTGTTTTGTTTTGTTTTTTCATTTAAAGAAGCAGCCATAGCGACTTTTTCATCTGCAGTAAGTGAATTACAAAGATAGCCACTGATCACTGTGGTGTGATTTAATTCCATAATGATTTCTGAGAAAGTCACAAGAATCCTGTTAGGCTGTCTTGGGGTAAAAACTGTACTGTAACTCTCCTGGAAATCACAGTAATTGTGTTGTAACTCCTGTTAACATCCCTGCATTATATCTTGGTAAATCATTGTTAATTTGTGACTCTTCTGCACTTGGATGTGCCTCCAGGTTTTCAAACTTCAGAACTTTTTGCTGGATCAGCAATAAACAATTTAAACTTAACAAGAAGGGAAAGAGGATATGGATTGTAATGTTGCTTTTGAAAAATGAAATCTTAAGTCATAAATCAACTTGCTCAGTTTTCTGACATTGTAATCATTCTGTGCTTCTTACTTCATAATAATAATATTAAAATCCAATATTGGGTTTTGGCAAAAATAAAACAAAGAGATAATACCCAGATACCAGTCCTTCTGGTGACTTGTTAAATGCCTTAATAGTTGTATGTTGCAGAAGACATTATTTTAAATGTAAAAGCAAATATCTACCATAGTTTTGAAAGTTTACTACTCATTACTGTTAGGTTAATTGCCTGATTTTTATAACTCCTGCGACTAAATGAAAGACTCTGAAAGTTTGGGGCTAAAGACATTGTATGGATGAGTGAAAGGGAAAGGATAAAAAGAATGAGAGGCTAAACAGGTTCCATTTCTTTCCTTACCTCTCAATCTATAATAAGCTTGAAGACTGGCTAAAATCTGTTTCATGGATTCCTGTGGACAGACTTTAACCCCAGTTGGGAAAAATGTTGACCTTTTTGTTCGATGCTTGGCCAAATCGAATATTCGTTTCATGGTTGACACTTTATACATTTTTGGAGTACTTTCGGTTGTTTCGATTCTTGGGGCATTGTCTATGTCTTTAGTTTCAGAATGGTATATTTTAATGGAGAGATCTGTAAAAGAAAGATTGATTTCCTGGTGAATATATACATCGATATATGTGAAACATATGATAAATGAATTAACCAGAAGTTATAATTCTCTAGTTTATTTAAGTTCTACTTTGGTGCAACTGCCAAATTTCAGTGACAAGCCATTTTCAGAAATAGGGGAATAGCATAATGAGCTGATCAAGTGTATTTTTTAAATCACCAACATCTCAAATCATCTTGCCTTTAGGAACTGCCAAATATTGAAACCATTTCCCACACATCTCTAAAAATCACTCCCCACTTAGCACTCAAGCCTCCCGAGAGATGGCTCTTTTGATAGACATTATAATTCAAGTGGGGAATGATAGCATATTGTGGTACCCAGAGGTGCACTTTGGATGAGGAAGTGGAGTGCTTTTAAAAACCTAGGGGGGAAAATGCAACAAAACAACCTTCCTGTCTATTAGTGGCAGGCCTAGGATTT
This sequence comes from Vulpes vulpes, assembly GCF_048418805.1. Taxonomy (NCBI): domain Eukaryota; kingdom Metazoa; phylum Chordata; class Mammalia; order Carnivora; family Canidae; genus Vulpes; species Vulpes vulpes. The sequence goes on from NC_132780.1 coordinate 166,413,555, forward strand.
CTGTATGGTGGGGCTCAGAGTGTGGCAGTCTGGTTGAAAGTGAGTTGGGTCAAGGACATGTTACTTTCAGGCGACTTTACAGAGCAAGCAGTATATTTTACGTAGGGAGGTGAGAGGAAAGATGAAGGGGAGTATGAAGAGATCAGGTTGGCAGAGGATTTAACTTCCTAAGACATTTCATCCTGCTGGCACTACTGTATTTGTTAGGGTTAGGTCTAGACTTATTAAAGAAGGGCCTCAAACACTAATCTTCTGGCAGAGACAAGGGAATCAAGCAGAAATTCAAGCAGGGTAGCCGTGAAGCAACTCAAATTTTGCCACAAAGCATAAAAGTCCCTCCTTCATTACAGGGGGTGTACTGAGTTCTGTGAGAATACATATTCTCTGTCATTTTGAGGAGTCTTAGAGTACTCTGTCAATCTTGGACAGTGATAAATTCTCAGGAATCTCCAGGATGAAAGGGAGCATATGGATTAATTTTCTCACCAAGCCACATACCAAACCAATAAATCATAATCTCTGAGCAGAACGTAGGCATCAGCAACTTTTGAAGGTCTGTAGGTGATTCTAATATGCATGCAGGTTTGGGAAACCACTGTTTTATGGATCTGTAAGGACACTTTCAGGTGAAGAGTCAAGACAACCCATCTCAAAATGGTTTAAACAATAAGGAAGTTTATCACAAAGAAAGGAAAGCTAACAGTAAGGAATGCCTGATGAAAAGAGAGCTCTAACTCTGCCTTTCTGCCATTCTCTCATTCTCTTTTTTCAGTTCCCTCACCAGGTGACTCTATCTATAGGCTGGTTTCCACCAAGTTAACTTGCTTGCCCTTGAACATTTTGAAAAATAACCTTTCCCTAAAGTATGGCTGTCTTATGCCATGTGCCTGGACCAATACCAGTTACCAAGGGATATACCAATGCATCTAGCTTGAATTGAGTGATTAGAGAGCAGGGGACTGGAATTTCTCTGAGTGGCCCGTTCTAACTCTGGAGGTGGTCAATATTCCCTGAGTTAGGCTAGCTGCATGGTAGACTGGAAGGTGTCCACTGAACACTGGCAAGTACAAGAAAGGGATAGAAGCTATCTGTACAGCCATTAGTGTCACTGCAGCTAGTAAAATGGGAATTTTAGCTTAGGAATGTTAATTTTTAATAACCTTTCAAACAATCATAGATTTCAGTATAAGTCACAGAAAAAGTTTTTGTAATTACATCTTAATTGCCACTAAGAATGGAAGAAAAAAATGTTCATCATTTGATAATTCTATGCCCATCCAGTATGGTAAGCACAGACCTTTGGGAAACTGTGCTCCTTATACATCCTGCACCTCCATCCTTCTCACAGTGCCTGTTGCAGTGCTGGTCCTGCTCTCCACTTCATCACCCCCCACAATATTCCTCCTTTTGGTGTTTATCCTGTTCTTATTTTTAAATGTTATGCTCTAGTAGAATTCTCTGAATAATTTGCTTTGGGAATAGTATTTATTCCACCTTGGTTCTGGAAAGAGTGCCCTGTCCTGGAATTGATCCTACTTGGATTCTTCTGGGTCTTAACACTCATATCCAGGCTTGCTCACATAGATCTACTTAATCTGCATCTTTGTACTTCATTCTTTCAGGATAGGAATAGAAGGGGGTGAAAAAGTTACAGATTTGCTCTGTGTCCCAGAATCCCATGACCTGTTATCTTTTCCTTACTAGTTCCAATTTTCCCTATTCTCCACATGTCAAGTGCACATAACTGGAGGTGAATTAGGTTGAAGTACGACTTGGTTTGCTTGGGATATCCTGGTTTATTGCAGCTATCCCTTCATTCTCAAATGTTTCCTGTTTGGAAAATGAATTATATGGTCACTGAACTTTTAATATCTTCTTGCTGAGGGACACCCATGGCAAATATTCTACAAATGGTTTTCTGCCTCATCCAGGAAGTACTTTGTTCCGTTTTTGAAATCTCTGCTTAAGTAATTTTTTCTTTGAGCAGAAAATTATCTTCTAGTAGCTTCCAATATTCGTCCTATTTCTGCCCTCTAGAAGGGCAAAGATCAAGTTGACATTTCCTCATATTTCCTCTATATTAGGCATTTCTCTACTTTAGGTTAACCATCTTCCATCTTTCTCTGGTGTCCTTTTTCACATGAGTATCAGACACCTCAGCCTCTGTTCCTCTAAGTTACATAGAGACAACCACAGGGGAATGTGGATACCATCACTTGGGCATGGAACAGAATCTTTTGCCTGGGTCTTGACTTCAAGTCATCACTAGAAAAGAGGTAGGTAAAGTCTCTGAGAATAGGGACTAAGCGTCCGAAAGTATTTATAGAACAAGCCACACCTAAAAAGTCTGTCTTTCTCAAGGATTTCAAATAAAATAAACCCCAAATTTAAAGAATTGAAAATGGAATGTTGCAGATTTCAATGAGGTAAAAAGAGCTGATATTTATTGTAGCTAATGAAAGCACTGTTTGGTAAAGCAACTAGATCACATTAGATGCTAGCCTCCATGCTGCATAAATAGTAATGTCGAAATTGAACTAGCTTTGATTCTCTGGATGCATTTTCATGTGTTTTATATTTTATTTTATATAAGTTTTGGAAAGAGTAGATGAAAGTTTAATGAGAATGAATTGATAGTTGAATGACCTGCTATAAGAAAGGAGCATATTTAATAGAAGATTAGAAAATCTTTTGAGGAGAAAATACTTGTGTAACCTGTATTACGTTGAATTGGCTGCTATCAATAATTATTTCTGGGTAAAGTTCAAAGTTACAAAGAGAAAGAAGGGCAAAGTGATTACAAACAAACAAACAAACAAACAAACAGAAAAACCCTCTTTTCTAGAGTACAAGAATATTAGAAAAAGTTAATTAAATATAATATGAATTAGAACCAAAATTAATGAAATTGTACTATATTATAGATTAATCACCAGGAAAACAGTTGTAAGTCAATAGTTTTGGGAAACAGTCATATCGTTGAATGAAGAAAAGAAAAAAATAGCAATCTATACATTTGCATATTCAGAACTTCTAAATATAGATGAGAGACAGCTAACATTCATTGCTTACTTTCTAAATTTAATTTAAATATGTTCATTATTTGTGAAAGAAAAATGTGGTAGCAACAGAAATCATATGTTGCTCAACTATTCAAAATGTTTTAATAGCACCAGTGGGCACAGGGCTGTGGCTCTGTGACTTACCAGCCATACAACTTGGAAGTACTTGACCTATCGTGCTTGAGTTTCCTCCCCTGTAAAATGGTGAATGATAGTACTTCTCCTACAGGGTTTCTGTGATCTTAGTAAATGAGTTACATTTGGGCAGCACTTAAAACAGGGTAAGTGTTCAGTAAAAACTCCTTTATCCAACAGTCCAGGCAGTTCACTTCCTGGTATCACTCTTCCTTCTTTACATACTCTTTCAGGATACTTCTGAGTCCTCAGACAAGACTACGTGTATCTCCGATGTCTTCCTGTACTTCCTTGCTTTAGTGCTCAGCTCATGTTTGTCTGTTCCTTCATATTAGAGGGCTGTACTTTTCCTTCTTTCACTGGCCAGTTTCTAAGCTTTCTTTCTCCACTAAGCTTTCTCAGACCCCATGGTCAGAATTCATTCATTGATCCTGTGTGTTGCTTCAGTGTGGTTCATGTCTTTACTGATTTACTGATTCACCAGTGTTCCTTAAGTGTCTACTGTGGTTCAGCCCAGGATGGTATATAGTGCTAAACTGGATGTACAAATGTCATAGAAATTGTGTTGTTGTGCTTGTTTTTTTTTTTTTTAAGATTTTATTTCTTTATTTGACAGAGAGAGAGAGAGAGAGAGAGAGCATGAGTGCACAAGCAGGGGGAATGGCAGAGGGAGAGGAAGAAGCAGGCTCCCTGTGGGGAGCTCCATGGGGAGCTCCATTCCAGGACCTGGGGATCATGACCTGAGCCAAAGGCAGATACTCAACTGATTGAGCCACCCATGTGCCCCTGTTGTGCTTGTTTGAAGAATAATTTGCTATAAATATGTTTTCCTCTTTAGGCTGCAAATACCCTTGTATTTGCAAAACCTAGACTTTTAGACTTCAAATACCTTAGTATTATGATCTTGTCCTCTTTTCAATTCACCTTGGTGCTTACCTAGTACAGTGTTTTGTACATGACACGTATGCAGTACAGATTCATCAAGTGAATTGATGAAAAATTCCTGTGGAGCTAGTTAATGAGTCTTTTACAATATACATATGAGTTAGATTCATTTAAAAAAATTAGGCCATAAAAATTAGTTTCCTATGTCCTATCCACCTACATTATTACAACCTCCCTTTTAAATTTCTTCTCTCAGCTACAGGTCTAATAACAGAGGCTTTGGATACAGTCATTTTATTAAAGATAATATCCTAAGTGAAAAGACAAAAATTCCTTTGTGACTGAAAACCAAAAGAACAGAAAGGAGATAGATTATGCATAAAGTATATTTTAGTAAAGTTAGCATCCTGAGATACTTTCAATTTATCCAAGAATAAATAAATAAATAAATAATAAATGGAATCAATTAAAACCATGGGTATCAACAGGAAAGAATATTAATATTGCCTGGCTCTTTAGGATAACAAGTCCTCACTTCCCTTGTCCATCAATTATTATAATTGAGAGTAAAACCATAACCATGTTAAATTCAGCCTTCTTCCTACTCCTCGTTTGCACCTTGTAGCTGAAAATGGATGGGAAAAAAATAACCATTTGGATCCACTTTAAATGTATGATCCTTACTAGTATCACACTAAGTTTCCTTGATTCATTGAGTTTACTCTTTTCAGAAGAACTACATACAACTTTTCTCAGATTTCTCGCACTTCTTGCCAATTCTCACTTTCAGCTGATGACATTGTTCCACATTTTATTGAGAACAAAAGGAGTAAGAAGAGAACTTTATCAGTGTTCAGCACTGCATCTGCTCACTGACTGCATCTGTGTTCAGACACTCTGCATTGCCTCTTGTGACTACTTGATGAGTGATCTGCTCCTATTCAAGGTCAATTCCTTTACTTATGTACTGGATCTCACTTTTTTTTTTAACCCCTTGAGGACATTCTTCCAGAAACTCTTCTGTCATTTGCCAACATCATTATTTCCCCACTTTATGCTGGATTATTCCTAGTAGCCTACAAGTATGCTCTTACTTTTCTCTTCTATTTAAAGGATTCTCTTGATACCACTTTCCCTCTAGCTATTGACCCTTTTTTTCCACTCACATAGCAAACCTCTTTGAAAGATCTGGCTTCGCCACTTATCTTAAAAGAAAAGCGAGGTCCTATATGGGTGAGAATTCCCCTAATACCACACTCAAATCTATCAACATTTCCCACCTTCATTCTCCTCTTCTTCTTCTTCTTCTTCTTCTTCTTCTTCTTCTTCTTCTTCTTCTTCTTCTTCTTTTCTTTTGCATTCTTTTTTATTTTGAGGTTTGCAATGTGCTCGTAGAGCTTGGTATATTCAACATGATAATGTGTCACTTCACCAGAAGGTGTCGCCATCTAACATGTAATACATACTGAAAACTTATAAACTGCTGCTATCACCTCTTTGAGTTTAGAATTGTACATGCTGAGTACTGACATGTTGATGGAGATCATGATGGCGAGGGTGATTTTTCAGCAAAACAGATAATTTGAAGAAGGGCTCAGAGAGCCATGGTGGAATGGACTCCCAAAAGGCTAAGAGGCTCTCATGAAAGGTGTGGCAGAAAATATTTAAGTGGGCAGGAAGGAATACAATATGTTCATGGGCAGGCTAAGAAAAGTGTTCGACACGGAAGGTTAAATTGGAGAGGGTCTTTTTTTTTTTTCTTTTCTTTACTTACTCTATCCTTGAGCTAACCCAAATCCTGCAATACAGTATAGCTATGACAAGTTTGGAAATTTCCACATATAAAGAAAAGGAAATTAATGAAAGAAACACTGGATTCAAATACTAAATTAAAACATGACTTCATCCTAAGGAAAAATCAAATCTGTCCAATGGTAGAGTGGCATAATGGGCTGAAATAATGGGCTTTTGACTCTTCTTTTATTGTTTTAAAATTAGATTGCTTATGCTTATCTACTAGCTAATGTGAAGGCTAGCCCTTCCATCAAAAGCATCTCTTCCACTGTAGATTCTAGACTGGTGACCATGTGGTCTTGATGTTGACTGGTATCCTGGAAGCTATCATTTCCCTGTCATATCAATTTTTTTCCTTCCTATACTAAAGTTGGCAAGCAGGTATAGGCTGCTCTTGAAGTTTCCATTCCAAGGCTCAGCTTTGCCCATGAATCAGTCTCTTTCTTGTTTATATATTCACGTGGATCCTTACCAACCTGTTTGGACCACTCTTCACCAAATTCACTTCTAGAGAGATATTTTCCAGCTATCTAACCCTGCAGGCTTAAAATATAGGATTAATGTATATATATTGTGATGATAAAACAGACAACAGGAAAAGGAGAATGGGGCTTTTCTGGCAGCATTGTTATCAAAGCCACAGTCACTGGTATAAGCACTTAGCAAACCCATTATGTTTCCTAAGGGAAATGGCTGCAATGCCTTAATGAATGAATTAACAGAAGCAGAGACAAAAGTTACTGGAATTCCTATAGAATAAAAATCTCCATTTGGAGAACAGAATTCCACAGAGAGAGAGTAGATAACATTTCAGGACCAAATCAATGACTGGAAAATTTCAAAAATAATAATTTAATCTTGCACAAGCTTCCTGACCTTACCAAAACTGAGCAAGGGTTTGTGGACTTTACACAAATGCTCAGCTTCTTTGTGATCCATTATATCCCTGTCCACCTCCCATCTTAGTAGAAACACTCAATTACACACCTGAGAAATTTTTCCAAAGAGCAAGGGCAACTAAATGTACATTGTGCTTAACATATACCTCAAAACTTATGTGGATATACTGAATACCTTGTTTAATGTTTTTCCAGAAAATTGCATGGATTTTAAGATTATTTTCTACACAATCAAGTGAGAAACATAAGCTTCTAGACCTTGTTTTCCTACCTTTCTTCCTGCATGTGTTCCCATTAAATTTCTACAATGCTAGCCCTAGTGAAAATGTGTTGAAATAAATGATAAAGAAGACAATCATAGAAATTAAGGAAGCATCTACTGATTTTCTTTAATGAAATATGAAGTGAATAAACTCCTTCAGTAGTCAGCATATAGGCTGACTGTCAATGACGTGTGGGTTTTCTCTCTGAAGCTTTTGAAACTTGGATGCCATTCAGTCTTGCTTACTTCCCAAACTGGGTTGTTCAGCAACATCTCACTCTATGAGAACGAGAATCAGTGGTCCCTTGTCTCAAAGAATTAGAGCAGTTGCATTGTCTTTTTTTTTTTTTTCCTCATCGCAAAATAAGGTTTAGGCATTATACTTGATATGTCAGAACAAAAAGGGTTAGGACCTTGGAAAGTCATTACAAGGAATAAGAGTTGCTAATTCCTGCTTTTTATTCTCTCTTTGCATAATTAAGTATTGAGCCCCCCTTTTACCTGGCTGCATAGAAAAAAATCTAAACCTATAGGTGAGATACTGAGAAATTTTGTTGAGGTGGAAAATTGCATTTCTTGTTGAGGACTCATGCGGTTTGGTGAGTGGGTGGGAACAGAACTGAAGTTGAAGACAGAAGTAAGCAAGAGAAAGGGGGTTGTCTCTTTTGTGTCCAGAGGAGGTGACCTCTGAGCAGGTGGAGTCATGAGGTTTTCAGGTCTGGTAAGTGTCAAGAATGCAGAGGCAGAGATCCTTGTCCTCAACTGCATTTGAAACAGAAATACTAGAGAGAGTGTTAACTCTCCCCTCTCCCACTTTGTGGGGAGAGAGAGGAAGGCATATTGAGAAGGGGAGGAGTGTCAAAGATGACAGTCTTCTCTGTCCTGGGAGAGGAGAGAAACAACAGAAGTACTAGTCTTAGGGTGGTGTGAGGGTCTCACATGGCTGCCTTCATCTAAGATTTGGCATTGCTTCACAATGGACGCTGGCTGAGGTCCATGCACAGCTACGGCCAGTTTCCAGGGCACTGTTCATACTGTAATTCCAGAACCACAGGAAGACCCTCAACTCTCAAGTGTTCTCAAGGTAAATGTTGTGGGGTCACAGATTATGGTAAACTACAGGATCAACATATTACTTCTTCATGGAGTGCTACATTTACTTCAGAATTTTAGCAGGAAAGTTTAAAATGTTTAGGATTATGAATGAATTTCATGTGAATACATAAGCAAAATAAGCAGAATCCTTTCTCTCCTAAATAGGTTCAAGTTGCTGGCCAGCCTAGCGGAAGCTTATTTTTAGGAACTAAAAAGAAACCCAATTTTTCTCTAGCACCTGGATTTTTAGTACCTCTCAAATCACTCTGGGTAGGCAGCTACCTGCTCCATGTACAAGTGGGACCAACTCCATTTAGTTGCTTTTAATAATTTCATCTTTACATTAACTTAAATACTATTAACTTTTTCCTTTCTTCTGCTTCCCAGTTTTTAACACATCATGGATACTTATTTGGCACCATCTCCATAAGTTTCAGAAGTCCTTCCAGAGTTTAAATAAACACACAGGCTATTGGTAAGAGAATCCAAATGGAATATTACCAGTCAATCTGATATGTTGGATGACCAGTTGCAATTGTACTTCACACATGTATGGGAGAGTGTAGTTTAGAGCATTTTTTTGAATGTAGCATGACACAGATGTTGAATGGCATGGAAAATAAATGGTTATACTTGAGTAGGACCAGGTAATTCATCAGCCAGAGACAATCCATGATGAGTCCATGATCTGCTTTGAAGTTGGTGAAGAAGACAAGTGGCAGTATTCATAGAGACCTACTACAGAGCCTATGGAAAAAAATTCCCCAAATTTCAGGAGGAAGAAAACTTCAGAAGCTGGGGATGCACTAAGAAAATATCATGGGACCCTGGAGTCATCGGAGAAGGACAAACAGTGTATGTTCTCATTCAGTTGGGGAATTTGAATAATAGTGAAAGGGAATATAAAGGAAGGGAGAAGAAATGTTGGGAAATATCAGGAAGGGAGACAGAACATAGAGACTCCTAACTCAGGGAAACGGACTAGGGGTGGTGGAGGGGGAGGAGGGCGGGTGTTGGAGGGGAATGGGTGACGGGCACTGAGGTGGACACTTGACGGGATGAGCACTGGGTGTTTTTCTGTATGTTGGTAAATTGAACACCAATAAAAATTAATTAAAAAAAAAAAAAGAGAGATTTAGCCAGAAAAAAAAAAAAAAAAAAAAAAAAAAAAAGAAAATATCATGGGACAAGAATGTGGATTTGCTTATGGGACACATTAAATGATAATGTGCCAAATATTCACTTTCCTTCTGGTTCCAAAGTGCTAAGTTGCTGGACTATGGGATATCTTTCTCCCTGTGATCCCAAGAATGCAATATACTTGGAACATAGGTATCTCATTAGATTCTGATGATGTCTAAAGAACTCATATCAGAATTAGCTCTAATTTAGCTCAGCATCTCTATTTTCTAAGTCTCACTGCTGCTTGTGATTCTGATATTGCAAACCATGAAAGTCAAATTTCCTTTTTTTAGAGCTTTCATGCAAACCTGATCTTAGAGTATGTGGGAATTCTGAGTAGAGAGAATTTCATGTATAGCACTGATGCAGATATTACCACAAAAAATATTTTAACTACTCAAGAAGATCAGAATTGGAGCAGATTAAATAGAAGTAGTTATAAATCTCTGCCTGTTAATTTTCTGATGCACAAGGACCCATCACCGTTCATGTAGAAAAGAAAGATGGACTTCGTTTTGAATACCTGTGGGACTGAAATTACAGTAAGATAGTCTTGCCTTTCTGAGTCATTTGCTGAACTTGGGCAGATAATCTCTATATGTGTTAGATTTCTAACCTAAAAAAGGTATAACAGTAATTTCAACACCATAGTCTTGGATTAATCCTTGCATGTTATATAGTTTTGTTTTGTTTTGAAGACTAAATGACAAAATGTCATGGTTTTTTTTTTTAAGATTTTATTTATTTATTCATGGGGGGGGGGGGTGCAGAGACACAGACAGAGGGAGAAGCAGGCTCCACGCAGGGAGCCCGACGCGGGACTCGATCCTCGGTCTCCAGAATCAGGCCCTGGGCTGAAGGCGACGCTAAACCGCTGAGCCACCAGGACTGCCTTGTCATGGGTTTTGTAGAAGGCCTGGCACATTGTTAGCAGTTATTATGATCTGGTACCATTCTGTTCTGAGGTTTAAGGTTAGGAACAGGATAGGAATAGAATTACCTGACTTAGCAAATAAAATATAGAACACCCAGGCAAATTTGAATTTCAGATAAACAACTAAGAATTTTTTTTTAGTGTAAGTATGTTCCATGTAATATTTGGAACGCACTAAATGCAAACAGACAAAGTGCTCCTGTTAAAAGACAGAGGATTGTCAGACTGCATTTAAAATAAAAATCCCGGGGATCCCTGGGTGGCTCCGCGGTTGAGCGCCTGCCTTCAGCCCAGAGTGTGATCCTGGAGTCTCAGGATCGAGTCCCACATCAGGCTCCGTGCATGGGGCCTGCTTCTCCCTCTTCCTGTGTCTCTGCATCTCTCTCTCTCTCTGTGTCTCTCATAAATAAATAAATAAAATCTTAACAACAACAAAAAAACCATCATATGCTGTTTTCAGAGACACATCTAAATGGAAAGATACAAAGAAGTTGAAATGAAAAGGATGGAAAAAATTTATATATGTAAACACTAACCAAAGGAAAGTTGGTGTAGCTATATTAATATCAAATGAAGTCAGAGCTATGCTGGTAAATGTTTAATAATGGCTCTTGGGGACGCCTGGGTGGCTCCATGGTTGAGCATCTGCCTTCAGCTCAGGGCGTGATCCTGGAGTTCCGGGATCGAGTCTCACATTGGGCTTCCTGAATGGAGCCTGCTTCTCCCTCTGCCTATGTCTTCGCCTCTTTCTCTGTGTCTCTCATGAATAAATAAATAAAATCTTAAAAAACAAAAACAAAAACAAACGGAGCTTGGGGGTAGGTAAGAAGGCTTGATTTGTAGCATTTTCCAATTTCCACGTGTTCCTATTCCCCCACGGCTGATTTCAGGCCACTGATATGACATTACCAAGCACTAACTTGTGAAGAGATGTGTGCAAGTGGCTCCTGTAAGTTGTATAAGTCAGTTCCAGCACACCAGTGGACAAAGTTTCTTATTTGCCAGAAGGTATTACAAAAAAGAAGACTGTAATATCATAATGATATAAGTATAAAGTCATCAGAAAGAGGTAACAAGTTACAATTTTATGCACTTAATATTATAAACTCAAAATATATAAAGCAAAAGTTGACAGAATAATAATGAAAGTAAAATCAACAATAATAGTGGGTGGATTTTTAGGATCTTTCTTGGTAATTGATAGAAAAAGCAGATAAATTCAATAAGAATTTAGAAGATGGAAAACATGATTAAACTTGACCTTTATTATAAAATAAAAATAGTATGTATTATATATTATATATTTATAATATAAAATATACCTTCTTTTCAAGCACAGGGAGAACATACACAAATATTGACTATATATATTGAACTATAATTCATGTACATTATGTTCTCAGACAAATGGAGAAGTAAGCTAAGAATTAGTTTGAAAAAACAGCTGGAGGGGATCCCTGGGTGGCTTAGTGGTTTAACGCCTGCTTTCAGCCCAGGGCGTGATTCTGGAGTCCTGGGATCGAGTCCCGCATTGGGGTCCCTGCATGGAGCCTGCTTTTCTTTCTCTCTCTCTCTCTCTCTCTCTCTCTGTGTGTCTCTCATGAGTAAATAAATAAAATCTTTAATAATATATAAAAAAAAAAACAGCTGGAAAATCTCCATATATTTGGAAACTAAAAAAAAAAATCTTTATAAAAAACCCCATACATTAATAGAGAGATAATACTGTATATTAAAAATATTTTTATCAAATGATAAAAGTACTACATAATAAAACTTGTGGGGTATGGCAACATTAGTATTTGATAGGCAAATTTATCTCATGAGAATGTTTACTTCAGAAGAAAGAAAAAAGTTAAATGTTAGTGAGCTAAACATCCATCTCAGGAAGTTAGCAAACGAATACAAAGTTAACTCAAAGAAAATACGAAAAGAAAAGATTTAAAAAAGTAAAAGATTATGGCATGAAGAGAAGAAAAAAAATAAAAGTCAAAATTTTTTCTTTGAAAATGCTAATAAAAAACACAAAAAACCAAGATTAATAAAGTAAGGAAAAGACATAATCTTATCAGGATTGAAAAAGGAGGACATCATTATATTTTCTATAGATGTGAAAAACATAACAAGAGGATATTATGAATAATGTTTTGCCAAAAATTTAAAATTCTATATGAAGTGGATAAATTTCTGCAAATATACAATGTACCAAAACTAATATAAAAAGAGATAGGAAACCTTTAAAGAAGGTTTAAAGAAGTTGAGTCAGTTATCAAATATTTTAAAGAAGCTGAGTCAGTTATCAAATATTAAAGAAGTTGAGTCAGTTATCAAATATTTAAAGAAGTTGAGTCAGTTATCAAATATTTTTCCATAAATATCATTCTCTAGTTTTACCTGTGAATTCTATCAGACATAGGGAAAAAAAACAAACAAACTTCATTTTCATACGAAGTCTTATAAAGCTTGCAAAGGAAAGTATGAGATAAAAATAATGGTCCAATCTTACTTATTAATAAATAGTATGAAATAAAATATTAGCAAATGGAATCCAGTAGTGTGTGAAAAAAGGTCATGGTCAAGTTGGATTTATCATCTCAGAAATGTAGCATTGATTTAGTATTTGAAAATTGATAAGGTAATTTATTACATTAATGAATTAAGAGAGAACAAAATAGCTGGTAATCTGAATAGATATAGAAGAAGTACAGAATAAATATCTATATTTATTAATGGTTGAAACTCTTAGGAATAGAAAGCAACTATATATAGGGCAATTACATAAAGAAAACAAATGCAAAAGGTAAAACAAACATCATACCTAATGGTAAAGCATGAAAGTCCTCCTTCCAAGATCAATAACAAGGTAAGGATATGTGCAATCACTATTTGTCTTTAATTTACTAGGTGGCCCATTGGGGATAGTAAGAAAATATAAAACAATAAAAGATACAAAGACCCAAAAAGAAAAACTCAAATTTTCTTTATTCATGGACGAAACATTTTTAACTATTTAAGTTAAAAAATTTTTAACTCCAAAGAATTGCTAGTGAATTTTCAGAATTAAAATAGTTCAGCAAAGCTAAGGGATATAAAACCATGCCATTTACATGATAACAATTAATATAAAGTAGCTAGGGATAAGTCCAAGATATGTAAGCCCTTAATAAAGAAATCACGCAACTTTATTGTAAGGTAGTAATAAAAGGAGAGATATTTCATGCTCTTGGATAGGAAGATTTAACATTATAAAGGTATCAATTCTCTTCATAGTGATCTATAGATTCAACACAATTTCAATCTCCTTAATAAAGTGTTTTGTAGAACTTGGTGAGCTAGTTTTAGAATCTGTTATGGAAGAGTGGAGGGTCAAGAATAGTTTAGATATTCCTGTAGAAAGAGAACAAAGCCAGGGAAATATGGTTAAATCAAGATTATTTTAAGTTTGTAATAATTAAAGCAATGTGTTATTGGCTCAGGGATAATAAAATGGACAAAAACTATGTTCATGACAGGAGGGATATCACAGAGCAGAGAGAAAAGCAGAAACTATCCAGAGAATGGGGCTAAAACAATTAATTATCCATATAAAAAAAAAGACATTGTCTTCCTACTTCATATCTCTCACACACACATACATATGCACAATCAATTTTAGTGGCTTAAGTATGAAAAGCAAAATTTTACAACTTGTATAAGACAATATAGGAGAATATTTTCATGACTTTAAGCTAGGGAAGGTTTTTTTAAAATTTTTATTTATTTATGATAGTCACACACAGAGAGAGAGAGAGAGAGGCAGAGACATAGGCAGAGGGAGAAGCAGGCTCCATGCACCGGCAGCCGGACGTGGGATTCGATCCCAGGTCTCCAGGATCGCGCCCTGGGCCAAAGGCAGGCGCCAAAACGCTGCGCCACCCAGGGATCCCAGGGAAGGTTTTTAAGGAGACAGAAAATCTTCACAAACCATGAAGTTAAAGGATCACAAATTCATCTACATTAAAATGAAGAATATCTGCTCATGAGAGGTCACCATTAAGAAAGAAGACAAGCTACAAACTGGAAAAAGATATCTGAAAGCCACATAACTACAGAAGGACTGATATTCACAACTTTTAAAGGACTGCTCTAAATCAGTAAGAAAAGATGTACATCCCAATGAAAAAATGGGCAAAATTCTTTAAGCATTTTCAAGAAAAGGAAAAATATATGAAGAAATACTTAAAACTCATTATTAATGAAGGAAATGCAAAATAAAACCACAATGAGGTACTATTTCACTACCACATCCTTGGTCCCCAAAGACTGGGCAAAAGAAAAAAAAGTCAAGCAATATTGATATGAAGTGTGTTTGAGGATTTGGTACAAAAGAAATTCTCACTCAAAATGGCACAAACATTTAGGAAAATAATTTGGTGTCATCTGGTAAAATTGAAAACACACATACCTCCTGACACAGCAATCTCTTTCCTGCTTAGAAGAGAAAGAGAGACAGAGAATGAGAGTCCTAGGCTCTGGAGAGACTCCTGCCTTCTATGAGCATGAGGGGACACATATTAGAGTGGACCAGCAGAGTCCATGTACAGAACAATGACTACAAGGTGTGTATCTATACCAGGCAATAATGTGTCACAGATGCCTCTCCTGTACCATCTCAGCCCCTCTTAGCCTCACCACTCTCTCAAACCAGCTCTTCAGCTCTTCATAACCTTTGGCCCACTGCAGGAGACACAGTCTACAGCTCTTGGTCTCATAGCTGTTTCATGGTGTCTTTTTCCTCCTGCCCCAGGGTTTTCTGCTGCTGCTGAGGTCTGTGAAGCATCAGGACCCACCCACTGTCCATAGATGTGCATATATCTAGAGTGCAGGAAAGTGCAGAGAATTTAATGTCCTTTGAGGCAAACTTTTGAGATCTCTTACCAACTCTTTTCCATTTACTACCAGAGTCCCACCCTGAAAATGCACTCTCTGATGAAAAGTAATAGGTAACTTTTTGTCTCAGGGTCTGCTAAATGCAACAATGTGGATGAATCTTAAAACCAGACTATTGAGCCAAAGAACTAAGTCTTAGGAGAACACATACAGCATGATATTATTTATATAAAAATCACAAACAAAACCAAGACATGTATTATTTAGAGAATACACCTATAACTGGAAACACTAATGACAGGTAATGACGTGATTAACACAAAATTCATGACAGTGGCTACCTTTGGCACAGGGGCAGAGACCCTGAAAGAACAGACAGGGAACTCCTAAGATACCATCAATGGTTATTATTTAATCTGGGAGATGAGAATTTTATTATTTTTCTGTAAGCATCACAGATATGTTTTGTACACTCTTGATGTGTATTTCCCAAGTAAGGAGATCTCCAGAGAGCAATGTATCTAGCCCATGGCAGCAGGACTCAAGCAATTTCTACAAGTGCAGCTAGAAAGGAAGGAGGCCAGATCACAAGGACTCTCAAGTGAAATTAGTGGTCTTGATTCTGAAGGCACAGAGGGGGCTTTGGAAATTTTGTTCTTTAATATTTATCCCCAAGCAGAGAATGTGGTAAACAATGAATAACAAAGCTAGTTAAAGCTTGAGAAATAGGGAGACAGTTCTGAGATAATTATTGAAGGGTTTGTCACTGACTGACTAGGCTTATGGGTTGAGGAAATGGAGAAGTCAGAAGTCGGCACCTGAGAGAGGAGAAAGTCATCCATTGTCCCAGGCAATGAGGATGAAAAGGCCAAAGCTAGACTAAAGAAGCACTGTGAGCTAAAACTGTTAATGCTGTGGTGTGCTGAGTGAAGCAGGCTTGCTTGCATGAGCTCCAGGCACCTAAAAGCCGACTGTGCACATTCACGTTAGATGTTTTCATGTTGGTGGACTGAAATCGACTGTGGTAGGAGTGTTTACTTACAGTATGAATACTGACAAACACTATGAATAAGCATTTTTACCTCTTGAAGAGATTGTTGCTAAACATTTATCAGCATACCATTTGATAGGATCTGGTGACAATTTAGATATGAAGAGGAGGTTGTCTTACATGATACCAAAATTCCCAACTCTTGAGAGGTAGAAAATGACAGCCTGAAATGGACAGAAGCAGAGTGGTTTATGCTACAAAAGGGGGTGGGTGCTTATGATATGACTGAGAAGAAGATGGACATGGTCCTTGCCCTCATGAAGCATTTAGTTGATTTTTAACAGTGTGCATTTGAATGTTCCATGCAGCTTTTTAAAAATACATATTCCTGTAACCCATCAATGCCCTCATTTTTTAGAATGGTTAAAAAAAAATGAAACAACCAAACACTCTACCAGGGGCACCTGGGTGGCTCCGTGGTTGAGCATCTGCATTTGACTCAGGTCACAATTTTGGGGTCCTGGGACTGAGTCCTGCATCAGTGTCCCCGCAAGGAGCTTGCTTCTCCCTCTGCCTATGTCTCTGCCTCTCTGTTTCTCATGAATAAATAAACAAAATCCTAAAATAAACAAAACACTCTATTAACCCTATTACAAAATGAGACCACTCCTTGCAACTACAAATATATTTGTGATAAAATATTTACTAAAGAGTGGAAGAATAAGACAAACCCCCTGGCAGCCCATAATATAATGAACTATATATTACATCTTTCCAAAAGGGCAATAAATCATGCTTCTGAAACCTGGCTGCACAATAGAATTGCCTGGATAGCTCTAGCAATTATTCTTGCTTGGGTCACAACCAGACAAATTAAATCAGAATCTTCAAAGCTGGAGCCCCAACATTGGTGTTTTTACCAATGTTGAGAAATGTTTCATTAAATTTTCTAGACTGGGAAAATTAAATCCATGAAAAAGGAGACTGTCAGGGTAAGGTTGCAGAATTGGTTGTAAATGGAGTTAAAGTTATAGGTAGATAGAAATAACATTAGCAAAAATATGAAATATTTTTATTTTCCCTGAAACAATGGAAAATGAGAAAGGTTTGGATAAAGATTGAGAGAAAGTTTGAAGTAGAAAAAAGAGATGTCAAATGAAATCAGAGGACTTCAATCTTCTCAGTGTGTAAGAGGAAGTGGTAACAGAAATGGAAGTCATCGTAGTCCTCTTACTACCTAGCATTTATCAAGTCATTTTTAAGCTTCATAAGTGCTATTTTACTTATCTCCATCATATCATATGAAGACACTGATACTATTATTCCCATTTTATACATAAGAACCCATAAATTGGAGATAAATATATGATTGAGCAATTTGCCAAGGTCACATAACTAGTAAGTGACAGAGCTTTTCTGTACAACTGTGTTCTGTGTGGAATGCAGTCCTATGAAAGCCTTAAAGCCTTTCTCTCGGGGATCCCTGGATGGCGCAGCGGTTTGGCGCCTGCCTTTGGCCCAGGGTGCGACCCTGGAGACCCGGGATCGAATCCCATGTCGGGCTCCCGGTGCATGGAACCTGCTTCTCCCTCTGCCTGTGTCTCTGCCTCTCTCTCTCTCTGTGTGACTATCATAAATAAAAAAAAAAAAAATTAAAGCCTTTCTCTCAACTGTGCCATTGTATGAATGAGGGAGAATCAGGCTGCTGGCTTGAGGAGAGAGAGAAGGTTTGGAAATTGGACTAGGGGATTAAGTCAGGGAATTAGAGATGAGTAAGACTATGGAATAGTTTGGAAGGCCCAATTAAGGTTATGGTGCATGAATTTGTTTCACATAAGCACTTTGTTTATTTTGGATTCTCTAATAACGCTTGGCAGCTTAGAAATGAGAGTGGAAAAAGTGAAAGCTAAATTTACCCAGAATGGGATTAACCAAACAAATGGGGCAGAAGTTCAAGGAGTAAGGTTTATATTGTACTATCATGACAGGTGTTGAGAAGGGCTCAAGAGTGGCCTCCAGCACCTAGGATTAGTGTGTAGGACACTGAAGCCTTGATGGACTGTACAGGTGGAGGAACTGGGAGAGGCAGAGGGACTGGCATATTTTGATGAGACTAAAACTCAGATACCATAGAAGGAAGGAAGAGAAGTTATTACAAAGGGATATTTCAGAATTGTTGATCTTTAGAGTCTGAAAGTATTATAAACCTGGAGGTTAAATTTCAGAGCTTTGATGGGAAAGTGCCTTTGGTTTCAGAAGAGACTTTCTGAATGTGTCAAATCACATCTATTAGGCCAAGTTCTGCCTTTAAATACATAATATAATCATAAATAAACCACTTACTACTAAACTTAGACTTTACTGGTGGGCATTTGAAAGTATACTATAAATAAATGACTCTATTTCATTAAGTAGTTAAAAATGTGACACTTTTTTCTTAAAATGAGTAATATAACCCCTAAAATTATGCCTTCATTTTTAGGGTAAAGCTGAATGATATGGCTTATAATCTCTCCTGCATTCAGTCATGCAGATAGTCATGCAACAGAAATGGCCCAGAACCAGCAATGATGCGGTGTTGTTAGCAGAGGAATGCTGGTTTCTGAATTAATAGTAAAAGGCATATTAATTTCACTCATCATATTATATTGGACTGTTTAATAGACTAAGCAGGTGTAAGATAGCACTGGATACAGCTCAAATCCCAGTTTTTGTTCTAATCTTCTCATCCCAAATGATTTTAGGGGTGTTCCTTGGTATTCTCTGCCCTGGGTTCCTGAACAGATATGTGCAGATTGTCTACCAGCCACTGAAATCTTAAGAAGATTAATTAAAATTTGCTTGAGCTTTCATAAAAAATAAGATATTTAAGCTAAAGGATTGTTAATATGATTGCTATCTACAAAGTGTTTTGATCAGGTCTGAACTGACTACAATGGGTTGGTAATAGTGCCCCAGGGTTTTGTAGTTGGGCTTAATTAAATGTAACTTTTGTTTCTTCATAAAAAGCAGGAATCTTAAGACAGACAAATTGGCCTTACATATGTTATTTCTATATAAAGTGAAAATATTTCTGAAGTGGAAACTCTTCATTAGTTTCAAGGTCCTGAATTATCCTCACAAAATTTCTTTTGGTGTAGTTTCCTTTAATCTTTCTCCTGGGGGAGCAATTATGAAAATCTATGCTGGTTGCAGTGAGTGAGGGGACTAAACATGGCTTAATGAAGAGAACCAAGTTGGAATGAATTAAGATGACTTTATAAAGGCACACAGAAAGACACTGTTTCCTCAAGAATGACTGAATGCCAATGGGAGAATATCTGCTGAATGCAACCATGTACTTAGAAGCATTTATCACTGTTCTGTAGCTCCTTCATATTCTTCCCACATTCACTATGGCCAGAAGAGATGCGCAGAATGAGAGTACATTCTCAGTAAATAATTATAGCGATGCATGCTGTAGTCAACACATGACAGTGGCATTTCCATATATGAATTCTCATTACCATGGCTATGCCAGTCAACTATATCAACTTATTGTAGGATAAGTTTTGGCATGCAGGTTGCCTTGGTCCAGAGCACCTCCCTTCCTTATTAAAATGGTTCCATTTAACTTGGTGCTCTTGATTTGTGAGATTGAGATCCCAGTGATATTGTCTCTTACTCTCAGTGAGCTCAGACCCAACGGTTGCTAAAAACTGTCCACTTAGGAAGGCTAAAATTCACATCGTGGTCAGGAACTTTCCTTCAATAGGTTGCTCTGTGGTATTCCCAAGATTGGTATAACCGATTCCTTCCCACAACTGTGGGCGTCTTTCATACCCTGAAGGAAGAAGAGGCAGTATGGATGGAGATCTCAGTCACCTTGGAGTCTGATCCTTCACAATATAGTAATGATGTCAGAATTTTTACTATGGTCATTACCATGTATATGCTGAATTATAATATAAACCTAGACAGCACTGTGGAAAAAAGAAAACTTTGTTGCTTTAGAAGGATTATTTTAAAATAGCACAAAATCTGCTGTGAATATGATTGTGGTCACAAAGGTATTTAGGATCTGAATTTCCAGAGATTGCTAGCGTGCAAATACATTCAATATTTAAGGTGGCTGCCCACTCATGATTGATAGAAGTGGCCAAGAAAGCAATAGGTCATGTCAGCGCTGCCTAATTAGTTCACACATATAATGGTCCTTTAGTGTGATCATCGATAAAAGCATAGAGGGGCCACAAGGCAGAAATTGCTTTTTATTTTTAAAGTAAGTATTTAATCTAACAAATGGTTTCAGGTGTGCTGCCAGAGTTTGCTCAGTTGAACACAAAATGTCTTCAATTTACACAGTTTCGATTATAAGGCCATCTTCTCAGATATAATTGAACAAAAAGTCTGCCTTGAACCTTTTGAATTACAGTGTCCAGAGACGATAGCAGAGATGAACAAAGCACAGGAGCTGCAAAGTTAATGTGACTGTCATTGGGCAGCTATCTCAGGTCTAAAAATGAATCCATGTTTTCTGCTAATGGAGCCACAGTGAGGGAAAATATCTTCCTGGGTAATTTCATGAAATGAGAACATATCCCAGTAGTAAAGGCTTAGCAAGAAGTAGAGTGTCTTCAAATGCAAATTTTCTGACATTTCACAGCTACAAAAATAATTACCATACCTTGGTGACTTTGATTTAAAGGTTTCATTTAGTATATAACCAAATGTAATGCAAAAGGCACACACTCTGATAAACAAGATTTCCATTTTAGGACTTGCCAAGGGTAGATTTTTTTTTCTCTTCTCTTCTCTTTCACATTGGAATGTCATTAGCAATTAGATGAAATTATTTATGTGAAATGAAAAAGTAAAAGCATAAAGCAGTGCTGTGCACATCAGAAGCAGCTGACCTCCCCATTATGAATATGAGAAGAGCCTTGGTGTCTTGATGAAGTGATTGTTCTTCGAAATTATAGAACTGTCCTGTTGTGTAAACAATTTTATTTAATAAATATTTTGAAACCAAAACTGTTTTACTTTCATGTATCAAAGGAAAAACTACATTCAGAATTGCAAAGCATGAAGGAAAACTTTTAAAATATTGGCATGCCTTTGAGTCTCTTAATATTCTATGTCTAGTACAGTTTTGGGTAGCCGGTACACACTGTGGAATTGAATTGGGAAAAGTCACCTTAAGGCATAGGAAAACTTTTGAGAAGCAATTTGGCAAATATAATCAAATACTATAAGACTGTTTATGTTGCTTTGACCCAATAATTTGACATTTGTGAACTTATGCTAAGAATCTTAAATACTAAGATAGGCTGTACATAAGGATGTTCATTGCAATGTTATTCATAATAACAATATAATTAGGAACAACTATTTCTCTTTTGTTGATTATTATGTAAAGCAAATTGTGACATATCAACTGAAATGAACATTATGTAGCCAAAAAATGATACTTGCCAAAACTAGATTGCAAAGTAGAAATTCATATAATGTAACACAAGTGCAAAAAGCCTGATATAAAATTGTGCAGAAGCGGAATCATGTAAAAATTAAATAAGCATACATTAAAAAAAAGACCGAGGAAACATATGAAGGTGCTAGCATAGGTTGTGTTTGGATGGAAATGCAATTGTTTTCACATCTTTTTTGATTTTTAAAATAATCTATAATTTTTAAAAAAGAAACTCTTGAATTTGAGCACTCAGTTGTTATGCTTATATAGCTAATTGTATTAAATTGAACTCTTATTCTCACTCCCCAAACCTTTTTCTATGTAAATACATTCACGATGGTTAATTAGTCACAAACGGGAAACCAGTCGGGCTGAAGTACATAAACTCTAATTAATGTAGATCTCAGTAATTGGAGATTAATGGAAATTTGCAGACCTGAGATTCTTACAGAATAAAAAGTTCCCAAGAGTAAAATATTAGGATGTTTTATTACACAGTTAATCGTACTTTGTTTCGTAGAAATTGGCATATAACAAATTATGGTTTTTGGTGAACTTACTTAATTAAACTTTCTGTAAGTGATTATGCTATTTGTAATTGTAATGGTTGATATAGAATGTATGAAAATAGCAAAAATAGTTAAATAAGTTAACACAATTATTTAAACAACAACAAACCCAAAACTGATTTGCCTGGTCAAGTTTGTGAGATAGACAATAGGTTTGCTCCAGCAGATTAAGTTAAAAATACACTGGAATCCCATGATTTGTTCCTAATTAAAATGTTTTTTATATATGTAAACATTATATATAACTGACAATTGAAAGTAAAGGTAAGTAAACTTTTGCTTCACTCACTATCACTTGCCTGTTGAAAACATAAAAGGAGTTTTTATATAATCTCTTCTAGAAGTTTTTTTTTCCTCCCTCTAAATGCAACCACTAAAAAGTTACATATAAAATAACTGATTCCATCAGTTACAGGTGTAACAACTCTTTGTTTTACTTTTTCTGGACATTTTCAAACCAATACTTCAATTAAAATGTTAGTTATCTGAAGTTATGTCATCCTTACAGAAGAACCAAACATTATTGATTTCAAATGCTTTAAAAAGCCTGAATATGTTATAATGACTGGGTTTATTCTTAAAAAAAAAAAAAAAGGAAGTGAAGCTTTCTTCAAAAAATGCATTATTAAAAAATAAAAAATACATTATTTTTCTTAAACATGCATATTTAGTTGCTTGCTTTAATTTTAAATATATTTGAAAATTTGCCACATGAACATTTACTTCCTCATTCTTTTGTGCACACAACTTCTAAGTTTGTCACCATCATGAACTCTGAAGACAAAACCCACTCGCTATTTTTTTTTAAGATTTTATTTATTTATTCATGAATACACAGGCAGAGACACGGACAGAGGGGAAGCAGGCTCCATGCAGGGAGCCCGACGTGGGACTCGATCCCGGGACTCCAGGATTGCGCCCTGGGTCAAAGGCAGGCACCAAACCGCTGAGCCACCCAGGGATCCCCCCACTTGCTATTTTTTTAAGGAAAAGTAACTCATGATTTAAGTATGAGAAGGTGGGGAACGCCTGGGTGACTCAGTGGTTGAGCGTCTGCCTTTGGCTCAGGGGTGATCCCTGAGTCTGGGGATCCAGTACCCACACTGGGCTTCCTGCAAGGATCCTGCTTCTCCCTCTGCCTATGTCTCTGCCTCTCTCTCTCTCTCATGATTAAATAAAATCTTTTTAAAAAATTAGCTTTTTGTCTGATCATAAATAGCTTAAAATGTTGGTTTCAAAAATATTAGCTTCAATTTTTAGATTTCATTTGTCATTTTAAAGAGATAAATGGAATGGTTTCATGAATCCACTATTGTTACTGATATTAATAATATGAATTTCTATTCAATGATTTATAAAAGCAAAAAGGATGCATTCATCTCTATTTTGTTAACAGAAATTGCATTTAAAATTATGTAGCAAATAAGTATCCAATTGAGTGAAAACTATTTCTGACAATCATCCGATCAATTAATCAATATAATTCAGGGCCTACCATATACTAGCCCTCTGAGACACAGTGGAAACTTTGTTGATTTTGAATGTTCACTTCTGCAAATAGATTTTAGATAAGCAAATTTTAAAAATAATCAAATATTTAAATAACTTACCTTTGGTTCCTTGAACTTGGAGAAAAATCCAAAAAATAAAAATAGCCCTTCTAGTTTCCAAATACATTCTGGCTTTTGTGCATTGGTAATTCTGGTAACAATCACAGAGCAGTCCCAAATCTCATTTAAAAAATGACAGAAATATGAAAAATAATTAAATATTGATGCCAGCTGAGTGAGAATAACCTTCCTGGTTTACCTTATAAGGGTACTAATTTATGAAGAACACGAAGCAATGTCTGTTTCTGGAATAATCGGCTTATCTTCCCCTCAGGTGTAATCTCTGCTTAAGGGCCAGCTGGAGGAACCTTTATCTCATTAACCTTCTGGAAGAGCATCTGTCAGCCTAGCTCCAGGACCTTGAATGCCATTATAAACAAGTGTCCACAGGCAGAAGAAATGCTTTTTTCTTATTCACCTGTTACAGTGACATAGAGAGCCAGGGGAAGTCTTGCTAAATGCAGAAGAAGGCTGACAGTTAGGGTCAGATGTTTTCCAAAATGACATGCTCAAGGAACATCCATTGAAAGAGCTTAATTGCTATCCCTGGAAGTAAGTGGGTTTTCACTATGTGCTTGTCTCCAGAGATGGCAAGGCAAAGCTGTCTCCGCTCTCATAGAAATGAACTGCTTTGTAAATAGCTTTCCGGTATTACATACAGATGACTTTTTTGGTTTGTTGTAAGTCTGATTTTAATCTTTTAAAATCTGTTTTTCATATGCAGAGTTTAAAAAGTTAAATGACTTGTGAAAAGTAATGGTGCTATTCTTCCTTTCAAAGGAAGCCACTTTTAAGTTTTTAAGCTAATTCTAGTATTCTTATTTGTACCTCTAGAATAGTCTGCTTCTATTACTACTTTTTCATTTTTCACTTTTAGGCATTATCAAATAATAGATATTGAGCATATCTTCCCCTCTACATATACACTCCCCACTTTCTACAAACACGTATTCATCTTTCTACCCACCTCAGTATTACTGTATTTTCAGTTTATTGAATATTGAATTTTTTATTTTTATGTAGCTGAGCCATGGAGTATACTATAATTATTCACATGTATTGAACACTTAAGTTGTGATAGACACTGCTCTTAGACATTTCCATAGACGATCCATATATTCCTTAATACAATGTTATGAGGTAGATACATTATTATGATCTGTTTTATATTTAAGAAAGCTAAGGTATATATGGCAGAGCCAGTATTTGAACTAAGTCTGGTTTCAGAGCCTATTCTTTGACTCCTACCTCCACGATGCTTTTTGCAACTGTCTCATATTTTTCCCCTTAGATTTCACACACAAAACAATAAGTTATCCCCAAATGTTATCCTAGATGTGTAAATTTCCTCTTCTTATGGTTAAACACTTCAAATAGCCTGTCTTTTCCAGGATTTGCTCCTGCTAACCCCCTCCAGTCTATATTGTTTCTTTTCTTGCTCCTGCTCACAGTGATCATCTGGGGATCCTCCTTCACAGTCAGGTTGGGGATGGCTTTTATCTCTCTTGTATCAGGTCCTGAGTTTTCTGGATTCTATGTTGCCTTTTTTTCTTAACCTAATCTCTTTTTTTAGCAGAGCATATGCTCCAGTTTATTGCTAAAATTTCATAGTAGTTTTATTTGAGATCTTACATGTTTAAAAGTGGCCTCCATCTATACTCATATTTGATTGATAGTTTGGCCAGTGCTATAGACTTAATGTCTGTGTCCTCCTAAAATTCATATGATGAAAACTAACTCCCAGTGCAATGGTATTTGGAGGTGGGGTCTCTGGGAGGTGATCCAGTCATGTGGGTGAAGCCACTTGAATGGCATTAGCTACCTTATAGAAGAGGCACCAGAGAGTTGAGCTCCTTTGCTCTTTCCATCTTATGAAGCACAGTGAAAGATCAGTTTATGAAACAGGAAGCAGGCTTTCATCAGACACTGTTTATGTCTGCATCTTAACTTTGGACTTCCCAACTCCATAACTAAGAAATAGAGTTCAGTTGTTTATAAGCTACTCAGTCTTTGTTTTTTGTTCGTTTGTTTTGTTTTTTAAATTCTTTTTTAAAAAAATGTTATATATTTATTCGAGAGAGAGAGAGAAAGGCAGAGACATAAGCAGAGGGAGAAACAGGCTCCACGCAGGAAGCCTGATGCGTCACTGGATCCTGGGACTCCAGGATCACGCCCTGAGCCAAAGGCAGACGCTCAATCCCTGAGCCACCCAGGCGTCCCTGTTTTCTTATTCTTTAGATTTTATTTATCCATTCATGATAGACACACAGAGAGAGTGAGGCAGAGACACAGGCAGAGGGAGAAGCAGGCTCCCTGCAGGGAGCCCGATGGGGGACTCGATCCCAGGATCCTGGGATCGCGACCTGGACCAAAGGCCGACTCTCAACCACAGAGTCACCCGGGTGACCCAGTCTTTGGTATTCTATTATAGCAACCCAAATAAACTAAGACAACTGAATATAGAATTCTAGGTTGGAAATAACATTGACTTAGAATACTGAAAACATTAATCCGTTGTCTTCTAGCTTCTTGTGCTACTAAAATCTGAAGTCCTTTTTGCTCTTGCTTCTTTGTATAGGATCTTTCTAGAAGATCTAGAAGATTTGTCTCTCTGAGAAGAAAAGATCTCTTTGAGAGAGAGAGAGGGAGAGAGAGAGACGAGACGGACAGAGTGCAAGAGAGAGAGAGCACTTCTCTGCTGCCAGTTTAAGATTTGTTCTTCTAGGTCTGCTACCATTCCATCCATGTTTTAGGACTCTGCTTAAATCTACATGGTTCAGCTTAATAAAATTATAAAGTGAACACTCCAGTAATATCTAGGTTAAAATATGGAATATTAATAGCCTCTTGGAAGGACCCATGGTCCCCCACTCATAAACACTCACAAACTTTTCTTCTCCATTAAACATAATCATTATTCTGATTTCTGTGGTAATCATGTACTACCTTATCTTTATATTTTTTACTACTTTTCAACACATTTGTAGGCATTGTAGTTTAATTTTGCCTATATCACCACTATTTATTGAAAAAATCATTATTTCCTCTACTGTTCTGAAGTCCTACCTTTGTCATAAATCAAGAATATATGTTTGTGGGTTCTCTTTCCTGTTTGTCTATTCTTGTGCCACACTCTTAATTATTATACCTTTGAATTATATGTCTTCACATCTGTAGAACAAGTTTTTCCATATTGTTAAAATTGTCTTGTTTGCCTTTGGTATTTTGAATTTTTTATACCTTTCAGGGTCATATTGTCAAGTTCCACAAAAAATTTTCCTAGGATTCATAAATAGGTGGTGGGGATTAAGAAGTGCACTTGTGCTGAGCACTGGGTCTCTTAAAGGAGTGCTGAATTACTATATTGCATACCTGAAACTAATGTTACACTGTGCATTAACTAACTGGAATTTAAATAAAAACTTGAAAAAAAAAAGAAACTACATCGGACTATTGATCAA
Organism: Vulpes vulpes; assembly: GCF_048418805.1. Taxonomy (NCBI): domain Eukaryota; kingdom Metazoa; phylum Chordata; class Mammalia; order Carnivora; family Canidae; genus Vulpes; species Vulpes vulpes. The sequence goes on from NC_132780.1 coordinate 166,440,752, forward strand.
TTTGGGGAAACTGACATCTTTACCATATTGAACTTTCTAATTCATGAACATGACTTGTCTACTTATTTATTTAGGTTTCTTTAGTTTTGTCTTATATATATTTCATTCGACTTATTTCTAAGTATTCGATATTTTTATTTTATTGTAAGAAGTATTAAATTTTATTTTCCAATTGGTTATTGCAAGGATATAAAAACATGATTGATTTTTGTAGATTGATGCTGTGTACAGTGATCTTGAGAAAGAAATTATTAATTATAATGATTTATCCATTTATTCTTTGTAATTTTTTTAAAGATTTTATTTATTTATTGACACAGAGAGAGAAGTAGAGACACAGGCAGAGGGAGAAGCAGGCTCTATGCAGGGAGCCTGATGTGGGACTTGATCCCAGGTCTCCAGAATCACACCCCAGGCTGCAGCGGGGCCAAACCGCTGCGCCACCGGGGCTGCCCTATTTTTTGTAATTTTCTATCTATACTATTGTCACCTGTGAATAATGAGTTTCTTTTTCCTTTCCTATTCATTTTTATACATTTTCTTCCTTTTCCTTGCTTTTCTCCAGTAGTTAGGACCGCTAATAAAATGTTGAATGAAATGGTGATAGTAGGTATATTTGTCTTTTTTTTTCTGGTTCCAAAAGGAAATCTTCCATTTTATCATTAAGAAAAATGTTTGTTATAGGTAAGAGTTTAGATAGCCTATTATGGAATAAAGAAATTTCCTTCTTTCTAGATTGTGAAGTTTTGTTTTGTTTTTTAAAATAATGAATGGCTATTGAATATTATTACTTGCCTTGCATATCTTTAGAAATTATCATTGACTTTCCCTTTTGTTTCTTAATGGGATAAAGTACATTGATTTTTCTAATACTAAACCAACCCTACTTCCCTAGAATAAGACTAAGTTGGTTATAATGTTAGTGTTCTGCCTATATTGCTGGATTCAGTTTGCTATATTTTTTAGTCCCTTAAACATCTATGTTCATGAGTAAAACCTCTTATAATATTGCTTTCCTGTAATATACTAGTAGATCATTCTCATAAAAGGAGTTGAAGAGTGTTTATTCTTTTTCTAGTCTATGAATAGTTTTATATTATATTAGTAATAAGTCAGATTTCACCAGGGAAGCTTAGAATTTTCTTTGTGACAGGATTTTAAATTTTGGATTCATTTTATTTTTTATTTTTTTAACTCCCAGCTTTATGGAGACATAATTGACATATAGCATTGTGTAAGTTTAAGGTATACAATGTGATGATTTGATATATGTATAATATTGAGAAGTGATTACTACAATAAAGTTAGTTAACACATCCACTTCATTTAGTTATCTTTTTGTTTGTTTAGTTATCTTTTTGTTTGTTTGTTTGCACATGTGGTAAAATGATTTCAAGATTAAATTTCTTACTAACTTCAGGTATATACTACAGTATTGTTAACTGTTGTCATCATGCTGTACATTACACCCCTAGAACTTATTCATCTTGTAACTGGAAATTTTTACCCTTTGATTGCCAATTTCTCACCACCTTTTGCCTTCTCTACCGGCCAATCTCCACTCTTTTTCTATGAGTTTAGTTTTTTTAGATTCCATTTATAACTGAGATTATCAATATTTGTTTTTTTTTTTTTTTGTCTTATTTCACTTAGCATTATGCCCTCATGGTCCATCCATATTGTCACAAATCTCAGGATTTCCTTATATTTTATGGTTGAATAATATTCTATTGTGTGTGTGTAGTACAACTATTACATGATATCACAGAGATATCATATTGTGAATAATGTGGTAATGAACATGGAGGTGCAGATATCTCTTGACATAGTGATTTCGTTTCTTACAGATAAATGCCAAGAAGTGGAATTGCTGGTTCATATGGTAGTCCTGTCTTTATTGTCTTGAGGAATTTCCATACTGTTTTTCATAATGGCTGTACCAATTTATAATCCCAAAAAGAGTAAACAAGGGTCACCTTTTCTCAAGCTCCTCTCTAGCATTATTTCTCATCTTTTTGATGTTAATGATTCTAATAGATACGAAGTAATAGCTCACAGTGATCAGATTTCCGTTTTGATTTGATTTCATAATTAGTGACATTGAGCACATTTTCATGTACCTGTTGGCCCTTTGTATATATTCTTTGGAAAAATATGTACTCAGGTCTTTTGCCTATTTTTTAAATTGGATTGTTTATTTTTATTTTTTTACTATTGAGTTGTATGAATTCTTTATATATTTTGCATATTAATCCCTTATTAGATATTAGATTTACAAATACTTTCTCCTATTCCATAGGCTGACTTTTCAGTTTTGTTAATCATTTCCTTTGCTGTGCAAAGCATTTTAGCCATAATTCCACTTTTTAATTTTTTATTTTGTTGCTTGTGTTTTACAGGTCATATCTAAAACTCATTGCCAATACCCATGTCAAGGAGCCTTTTTCCATTTTCTTTTGTAGTTTTATAATTTCAGGTCTTACTTATAAGTCTTTAATCTATTTCAAGTTAACTTTTATAACTGGTGTAAGATAAAGATCTGGTTTCATTCTTTTGCATGTGAATATCCAATTTCCCCAGCACTATTTATTGAAGACACTGTCTTTTTCCTCTTGTCAAATACTAGTTGATTGTGAATGCGTGGGTTTATTTATGGGCTTTCAATTCTGTTCTATTTATTTATATGTCTGTTCTTATGTCAGTACCATAGTTTTGGGCAGCTTGGGTGGCTCAGCGGTTGAGCGCCTGCCTTCAGCCCAGGTTGTGATCCTGGAGACCCAGGATCGAGTTCCACATCGGGCTCCCTGCATGGAGTCTGCTTCTCCCTCTGCCTGTGTCTCTGCCTCTCTCTCTATCTGTGTCTCTCATGAATAAATAAATAAAATCTTTAAAAATAAATAAATAAAAAGTACCATAGTTTTTATTGCTATAGCTAATATAGCTTAAAATCAGGAAGTGTGATGCCTCTCCCTCTTTGTTCTTCTTTCTTAGGATTGCTTTGGAGTTTTTTGTGATTCCACATAAATTTTAGAATTGTTTCTTCTACTTCTGTAAAAACTGCCATTGGAATCTTAATAGTAATTGCATTGAATCTATAGATGGCTTTGAGTAGTATGGATATTTTAACAATATTGATTCTTCCAATCCATGAATATGGGATACTTCTTCATTTATTTGTGTCATCTTTGATTTCTTTTCTCAACATTTTGTAGTTTTTAGTGTAAAGATCTTTCAACTCCTTGATTAAATTTTGCCTAATTATTTTATTATTTTTGATACTATTGTAAATAAGATTACTTTTAAACATTTCTTTTTCAGATAATTGGTTGCTAGTGTAGAGAAATTTTACTGCTTTTTGATGTTAATTTTGTATCTTGCAACTTCACCAAATTTGTTGCATAGATCTAACAATTGTTTTGGTGAAGTTTTTAAGATTTTTATATGTATTAATTCACGTCATCTGCTAATAGAGACAATTTTACTTCTTCCTTTCCATTTCTGATGTATTTTATCTTATTTTATTTTTCCTTTTTGCCTAATTACTCTGGTTGGACTTGAATAAGAATGGTGAGATTGGGCACCCTTGTCTTATTCCTGATTTTAGATGAAAAACTTTCAATATTTCACCACTGAATATGTTGTTTGTTAGTTGTGGACTTGTCATGTATAGCCCTTATTAAGTTGAGGTACATTCCTTCTATAACTAATGCAAGAATTTTTATCATGAACAAATGTTGAATTTTTTCAAATGCTTTTTCTGTACCTATTAATGCAATCATGATTTTTTCATTTTATTCTGTTAATGTGATATATCAGATTTATTGATCTGCCTATGTTGAGCCATCCTTGTATCTCTGGGATAAATCTCAGTTGATCATGGTTAATGAGCCTTTCTTTTTAAGATTTTTTTAAATTTTATTTATTTATTCATAACAGACATAGAGAGAGAGAAGGGCACAGACACAGGCAGAGGGAGAAGCAGGCTCCATGCTGGGAGCCCAATGAGGTACTCAATCTGGGACTCCAGGATCATGCCCTGGACCAAAGGCAGGCGCCAAACCACTGAGCCACTCAGGGATCCCCCTTTTTAAAGATTTTTAAGATTTATCTATTCATGAGAGACAGAGAGAGAGAGAGAGAGAGAGAGAGAGAGAGAGAGAGGCAGAGACACAGGCAGAGGGAGAAGCAGGCTCCATACAGGGAGCCTGATGTGGGACTCCATCCTGGGACTCTAGGATCATGCCCTGGGTCAAAAGCAGGCACCAAACCACTGAGCCACCCAGGGATCCCCGTTAATGAGCCTTTTAAGGTGCTGCTGAATTTGGTTTTCTAGTATTTTATTGAGAACTTTTGCATCTATATTAATCAGGGATATTGGCCTTTAGTTTTCTTTTTCATAGTGTCTTTGGTATCAGGATAATGCTGGTTCACAAACTGAGTTTGGGAGTGTTCCCTCTTCTATTTTTGGAAGAATTTGAGAAGGATTGGTGTAAATTCCTCTTTAAATGCTTAGTAAAATTCACCAGTAAAACCATCTTCTCCTGGACTTTTTTTTTTTTTTTTGGTTGGGAGATTTCGATTATTGATTCAGTCTCCTTACTAGTGTCTGTTGAGATTTTCCATTTCTTCTTGATTCAGTCTTGGTATGTAGCACAGCAATTGGGCAGGGCTGTGAATTTGTTTCCCTGTGTGGGCGGGGCTATAGAACATGCTCCATGACTAGTCTAGCCTGTTGGCTTGAGACCCAAATCATGCAGAACAGCCAAAAATTACCTGGACAGACAGGGCCATGAGCTTGGCTATGTTGATGGTCAGAGCTGCTAACTAAGATCTCTGCTCAGGTTCAGCTGCAAGCAGGAATGTGGCCTTCCAAGATCCAGATCTGAGTGCTGGTTGCACCTATCCTTCTCCATCTTGATTTGATCCCCAGTGATTGAGCTGAGCAGATTTTTCCAGTGATTCTTGTGAAGTGAGACCTGAGTAGGCCTCCTGGGAAGCATCCACAATGCTGGGGTTGCTACATGTTCACTGTGGGTTCTCTTTTCTCAATAGGGAAACTGTAAGCCCTCTCAGTGCAGTATTATGTCTGCCTGGGAGTGGAGTGGGGGTAGAAATGTAGTCAAGGCAAAACTACTTCCCTGACTCTTCTAATGAGGTTCTTCACCAACTCTGTGGTCCAAGGGGATGCTTCAGTCCTACTCCTGGGTTCTGAGATTTTTACAATGGTATCTTGTCTATGGAGAGTTGCCAGCTGGTCTTCTTGAGGGTTACTGATACTGAGAATGACCTATGTCTCCATCTTGATGATGTAACCTCTCTGGATTCTATATCTTTAATAATTATTACTCTACTTAAAATTTTTCTTTGGTAAGTTACATTCATTTATTTATAACTTATTAAATTATTTTTCTATATAGCAGTTTTGATGAAATATAATTAACTCTACTCCTCCCAAAAAGTACCTCATACTCATGAGTAGGCTACTCATCATTTTCCCCTACATTATCATAATTGTTTCTAAAATTAGTATTCCTTTGGATTTACAAAATATTTGTGATTTTCATTCTCATAACTCCTTCCTCCTCTCAAAAAATTTTCTCTTTTGCTCAAAAAACTCATCAGAATGTTTCTTTTATTGTAATTATGCCACTAATGATTGATCTCAGTTTTTGTTTGAGAAAATGGCTTTATTTCACCTTCATCATTGAAAGATATTTTCCTACCTATAGAATTTTAAGTTGTTAGTTTGTTTTCTTTAAGCACTTGCAGATAACATTCCAGTGTGTTCTGGTTTCCATTGTTTTTCTTGAAATCAGGTATCAGTGTATTTGTTGCTCATTTGAAGATAATCCATAATTTATTCGCTGGCTACTTTATAAAGCATTTCATTTTGTCTTTATTTTCTGTAGTTTCATGATGATGCATCAGTCTGTGCATGGTATGTTATTTATATCTCCCTGGACTTGTTTGATTCTTGAATCTGTGGATTGAATCTATGGCTTAGTTTTAGAAAAGTCTTGCTTTTATTTCTTCAAATATTGTATTATCTTCTCTCTTTCCCTTTTATTCTGTGATTCCAGTTTCTAAATTTTAGGTCATCTCACTTTATTCTATGTATCACATACACTCATGTTTTCCCAATCTTTTCCATCCCTTTTATTTCATCATATTAGCTTATTTTTTATTTGAATATTTTCCCATCATCTGGATCTAATTTATTGTTCTTAATTTCAGTTATTCTTTTTTTTCAGTTGTAAGATTTCTATTTTCTTCTTTTTCAAGTCTGCATCACCTCTTTTTAAAAAATAGTTCTGTGCTAAAATGTTTAATATTGTCTTTTATCTCACTGAATATAGCAAGAATAGTCTGATAATTTCAAATTCTACAGCTCTGGTGGTTGCTTCCATTGTCTTGTTTTTTTCTGTTTTCTTATTCATGTTTCTTATTCATCTCCTTGTCTAAGTGGTTATTTTTTTCTTACTGTATATCACACACTATTTTAAGGGTTATGCTACAGTAAGAAAGACAGTCTAGTCTTTGTGAAAAATATGCACAAAAATCAATGGAAAAGAATAAAGAAGTAGGCCCACACAAATACAGCCAATTGATTTTTGAGGAAGATGCAAAGGCAATTCAGTGGAGAAAGGATTGTCTTTTCAACAAATGGTGCCATAAAAAAAAAAAAAAAAAAAACAACAAGCTGAGCCATACCAAACAAACAAAAACATCCAAACACACAGAAAACAAACCAAAAATAGACCTAGACACAGACATTGCACGTACCCAGAAACTAATTAAAAATGTATCCTGCATATTAATGTAAAATGCATGTAAATTTTCTAGAAAAAAATAGAGGGGCAAATCTACATGACCTTAGTCTATTCTTTCTTTCTTTCAAATCTACATGACCTTAGTTTTTCTTTTTTTCTTTCTTTCTTTCTTTCTTTCTTTCTTTCTTTCTTTCTTTCTTCCTTCCTTCCTTTCTTTCTTTCTTTCTTTCTTTCTTTCTTTCTTTCTTTCATGAGCTGAGGGGAGGGGCAGAAGGAAAGGAAGAGAGAATCTTTAGCAGACTCTATGCTCAGCGTGGAGCCTGTGCTATAGCTTGATCTCACAACCCTGAGATCATGACCTGAGTGAAAATCAAGAGTGAGGTGCTTAGCCAACTGAGCCACCACTAAGGTCAGGTGCCCCTGACCTTAGTCTTGATAATGAGATTTTAGATACAACACAAGAGAGAAAAAGAAAAATGATACATTGGATTTTATTAAAATAAAAAACTTCTGGTAAAGACACTAAATAAAATTAAAAGATAAGCAACAAACTGGGAGAAAATATTTGCAAAATATATCTGATAAAGGACTTGTATCCTAAATATATAAAGACAGATTGAAGCTCAACAATTAGAAAACCTAACAACTCAATTAAAAATGAGCCAAAGATCTGAACAACCCTTAACCAAGAAGAAAAACAGGTGGCAAATAAACATATGAAAAGATGTTCAACATCATTTGTCATTAGGAAAATGCAATTTGAAAAAGCAATGTGGTACCACTATATACTTATTAGAATGACTAAAAAAACAAAAACAAAACAAAACCCTGACACTACCAACTGTTGGTAAGGACGCAGAGCAACAGAAACTCTCATTCCTCACTGGTGACAGTACATATTGTTACAGGCTCTTTGGATATGGTTTGGCAGCTTTTTACAAAGCTAAACATATTCTTACTATACAATCTGGCAATCAAATTCCTACATATTTACCCAATTGATTTGAAAGTGTATGTTCCACATAAAAATCTTCATTTGAATGTTTATAGCAGCCTTATTAGTAACTTTGAAAACCTAGAGCAACCAAGATGTTCTTTAATAGATTAACTAATAAACAAATTATATAAGAAGATATGAGCTATCAAACCATTCAGAGACGTGGATGAATTTTGAATGCATATTTCTAGGTAAAAGAAGTCAATCTGAAAAGGCTGCATACTGTATCATTCCTTTTATATGACACTATGTAAAAGACAAACAGGTGAAACAGATTAGTGGTTGCAGGAGTTTTGGAGTGTATATGTGCTTTGAACAGGTGAAGTATAGGGCGCTAGGGCAGTGACACTATTTTGTGTAACACTGTAATGCATACGATTACACATTTTTCAAAGCCCATCAAACTTTATAGCAGAAGAGTGGACTTTAAGGCATGTAAATTTAAGAAATCCTTTAGATAATCTCTAACTATACTATGTGACAGTACACACTGTGACAAAAGAACCTAACTGCACTAAAAATGTATGAAACAATCTCACTGAAGGGGGTGGAGGGAAAAGCTGACCTAAATAAATTTGGAAATTAGTCTGTAGGAATAAAGACAAAAGGAACTATATAGAAGTAGTATACTCTAGTTGAAAAAAATCGTCTACAACAGGCATATGAGTTAGCAATTCTGAAACAACCATAACATTTAGGAGTTAAGGAATTGAGTTAAGTAAACAGATGGTGGATGGTAGGAGTCAGTTTTTTTACTATTGGAGTAGAAGGTTACATACAAACAAGGGGAAGAAGAAGGAAGAATAATCCATATGGTAAAGGAGTAGAGTTGGAGACATCAGCATAAACACCTGTTTAACATAGAGATGGATATATATAAGTATATATATTCTGGTTAGTATGCACATCTTTCCTTCTCCATCAGCTGTGAGGGCCTAGAAGTAATGATACCCCATAGCAATGAACACACTTAACACACAGATCTTGATTTATAATGTCATTCTTCAGTAAAATAAACCAGGACTCCTTGGAGAAATGGCTGATTGTAAAACTGGGGCAAGACATATACAAGATGAACCTGGAATGTCTTGTGATAGTAAAGAAGTGTTCAAACCAAACCAAAACCCCCCAAACACAAAACCTCATAAAACAAGTCCACAAAAATGGTGGTATATCAAAGGGACATAGGAATCAATTGAAAGAGCTCCCAATGGTCAAATTCAGAGCAATTTTAGGAATAAAATGAAGTAGTATTGGATTATAACACACAGTGTAAAATAAATATCCATGAGTCTATACTAATACAAATAAACTATTAAAAATAAATAAATGGGAGAGAATAGACAAATGTTCCATGCAGAAGAACTCCTAATAATTTAGGTAGAAAATTTATTTCCTCAAGGAGATAGACCATAACTCCCCTTTTAAAAAATGTGATCTATGTACAGTGACTTCCTTCTAAAGAGTAAATGTGGAAAGGGTGAAAAAGATTAACTTTACACTAGAGAATCTTGACGGTCATAACGTTGATCAAAGTCAATATCAACAGTGAAGTCATGTTTATAGTATGTTTCCTTCATAAGATATGATGAAAATGGCACTTCACCTCTGTGGTCTGCCTCCAAAAAAACCCATAGCCCAGTTTAATCATGAGAAAAACATCAGACGAATTTCATTTGAGGGATATTCTACAAAATACCTGATTGGTATGCTTCAAAACTATCAAGGTCATCCTAGACCTGGAAAGTCTGAGAAACAATCACTGCCAAGAGGAGCCTATGGAGAGCCACGACTAAATATAATGTGATGTCTTGGATGGTATCTTGGAACAGAAAAAGGACATAAGGTTAAAAGAAATAGAAAAAACCCTAAGAAATTCTGAATAAAGTATGAGTTTCAGTTGATGATAATATATCAATATTGGTTCATCAAATATAATAAATGTAACATAACAATAGAGAATGTTAATACTAGGAGAAACTATGTGTGGGGTCTACGGAAACTCTACTATCTTCACAATTTTTCTATAAGTAAGTCTAAATACATTCTAAAATAAGAAGTTTATTAAAATATAAAAAAAATAAGTTTTTAAAAAGAGTTTGAAGTCTAGGATATCTCTTTCTAGGTAGGATTTTTCCTTGCTTCTTCCATCCACTGGGGATTATTAGCAATCCAAGGTCAGTTCAATAAAATTTCTGGGTTGAAGATTTTCTAAACTATATAGATGATTTAGAGTTGGGTTCTACATTTTTGACAGAAGCATGGTTCCTTTGTGTTCCCCTTTGTTCCTAGGATGCAGCCTTTTGGATTACCAGTGCTTTACTGTCTCCTAAACTCCACAACTTTTTTCCTTTCCTATGAAGAGGTTTTCAAAAGGACTTCAGCTTCTGCCTTTCTTATAGATCAGCAAATGCTCTGGGGGGCAAAAGTGGCCCCCAAGTTAGGTTCACTTGTCTTGATGCTGACCTCTTGTAAATCTTTATTCTGGTAATGCTTCATTATTTTGTAGCTCTCTATTCCTTTAAAACAGATTATATACTTTACCCAGTTTTTCTACATTTCCCTCAGCAGGAAGATTGGTTCAAGTGATCTTATAGCTTTATCTGCTGCAGAAATGCTAAAGTTTTATTATTGTTGTCTCCTTTCTCATTCTGTTTACTGCTGTGGCTTCATACTTTAAAATAATCCTTTAGTACTATTTTCTGGGGTATTTGGAGGAAGCATAGGGTAATGGCTTTTCAGTTTTCTCCTTTACAGATTATTTTGGTGATAGCTAAAGAAAATTCAAATCATCATATTGGTATAGTCTTACTTATAACAGTTTATCTGAAAATGAGAAATAAAGTAGGCGAATAATGACTTTAAATAGCCACATCTAGGGAAAAATTATGAGGACCTAGCATAGGTACATACTTATATATAAACACACATATAAATATTTCTAATATATATTCATATGGGTTGGAAAGCTGGTAGGTGCTAACAAAATACTTTCTTTCTGTTTGCTGTATATTCCTGTGTTATACTTATGTTTCTAACCCTATTGTGAAATATCAATGTTTTTTCTCTAAGAGAGAAAGCAACAATTTTAAGTTATGAAAACAATTTCCACTTAATAACCTCCTTAATAAAACATGTTGCTTAAAGGAAAATGTGGTATAGATCATTTCATGTTCTTAAAAACATTCTATGTCATTTATATATGATTATAGAGATACTGAATTTATATTATGATGACAAATACTTAAAAGATTCTCTTGACAGCAGTACTGATACGGGAGAACTTGGTTCTTGTCTCACGGAGTCTAAGAATGAATCTCAAGGACACAGGAGAGTGAGTAAAGGGATATGTTTATTAAGCAAAGGTACAGAGAAAGCTCTCAGAAGTAAGAAGGGTCCCAACAGGGTTGCCACTGAAGTTCCTGTAGTGACAGTCTTTTATTGAGAACTGACTGGGAAGCTTATGGCCTCGAGATTCCTGTGATGTCTTGGTTTGAGTTAGGACTGGTGATAACATCTTTAATGGCTTACTTCTTCTTTGGGGTCTGGTTATTCTTTGTTGATCATGGATGACTGTCATAAAAAAGACACCCTCCCTGCCCACACCTAGGGCAGGGTGGTCTGGCTTGTTCCCTTATCTCTGGTTTCCTTACACCTCAGCATTTTTGGGATTCCTGTGAACCTGATTCTGTGGCCCCCTACTTAGCCCTGCCTAGTCCTATTTGTCCCTAACTCAGTACCTTACTAATTTTTCTGGTTTTTAATTAAAAATCTGGATAACTAGTGTTGATAACTGCCACTTAGGAAACAAATAAAAATGATAAACACTCATTATTCCTGAAACAATTCTTTCTGGGACCATCAGGTCTTTTTCTAAGTACTGTCGTATTTAATTATGGGTCACTGTTAATCAATATAGAAGTGCTTTTTCAAGCTGGTTGACTGTCAACAATAATTATATATTCTTAAAGAGGTAAGCATTCTCTTTTATTTTGTGGCAGAATTTCAGTGGTGCATTTAAAATGTACAAGGTAGGGTAGAAAGGGCATTATGTCCTTGCAGATGTATTCCTTCATTTGAAATCAGGAGAAATGAGAAGTGGTTACCAAAATGAATCAGTTAATATCATAAAGAAATGATTCCACTTGTTAATCTAAATATTTATTTATTTTTCATTCTTACTAAATGCCGAACTCTCAATTAGATACTTTATATGCATAGACGACAACTTTCCATTGCTATTTTTATTTCTGCTCATGAGGCTCAGAGTTGCTAAGTATATTTCCCAACTATGCAACTAGTAAAGGTGAAGCAGGATTTTCAACCTAGATCTTTCTAATTCCAAAGCCTATGTTTTCCTTATTGCTCTTCACTATGTTCCTTCTACAGGGAAAACAGATACTAAGAAAATAACTGATACTCTTCAGAAAAATTAACAATGAGTGAGTCCTGGTCACCAATTCCAGCGTGAGTGTGTGTATATGTGTGTTGGGAGAGTGTCTCTTTTATACCAACAAACAATTCTCAAACACCAGCTGCTTAGTGCCCTGCAACTCAATTCAATTCTAACACTATATACCTGGATACAGCCTCAGGTCCCACAGGTTAAGGGCTCAGTCCTACAAGACCCCCCTCCCCCCCCCCCCCCCACACACACACACTTCACAGACCAACTGCAAGTCCAGGTTGTCACCTGAGCTCCTGATTGGCTATAGATTGAAAGTTCCAACAACCCATGCTTGGGTTAAATTAATTTGTTAGAGTGGCTCAGACACCTCACAGAAACATTTTACTTACTAGATTACCTGTTTATTATGAAAGAATATAACCCAGGAACAGACAGATGCAAAAGATGCAGGGAACAAAGTATGGAGAAAGGGCATGGAATTTCATGCCCACATCTAGTATGTCACTTTCCCCAGATCTCCCCACATGTTCACCAAACTGGAAGCTCTCTGAACCCTGTTTTTTTTTGGGAGGGGGTTGGACAACCAAACGGAGGTTTCCTAATGTAAGCACAATTGATTAAATTGTTGGCCATTAGTGTTTAAACTCAGTCTCTAGCCCATTTCTCCACTCTGGAGGTCAAGGAGGTAGGGCTGAAAGCTTCCACTCGGGTTGGCTCTCTGGACACCTAGCCCCCATCCTTAGGTGGGGATCCTAAGAGGCCTCATTAATATAACAAAAGACACCATCAGCTCTAATTTAGGAGAATCCAAAGGGTTTTAGGAGTTCTGTGTTAGAAACTGGGGATTAAGATAAAATATTTATTTCCTATTATAAATCACAATATTACAACAACATTGAATAAAAAGATAAGCCAATGAAAATGCAGGATCACATCCAAAGTTTACTGTTTGCATTGGTCTTTTCCTTCACATTACATCTACTAATTTGGACATCATAGGTAAAGCGGCTATACAGGAATCTGGAAAGTTTCCATCTCTAGAATCTTTACTTTGGTAGATGGACAACTGTCTGCTTAGCATTCTAGGTTTCTTTTTGCCCACATTGTTGGTTTGTCTCTGAAGTTCAGACAGGCAAAAGGGATTCTTGAGGTATTTCCATCACCATCAAAATGTGTGACTAATTAGGGGTGGCTCCTAGAAGAGCCACTTCTAGAAGAAATGAATCCTAGGAGGGACAGATAGACAGTGCTATAAGTGTTAAATCCTTGATCTTGGGAGAACAAGTTCCATTATCTCTGATAAAACCCCAATGTCCTCTTCCATACTTCTGAATGTCTTGAATAAGTGTCCTTTTTTGATAATAGAAGATTCACACTGCCTAGCTCAGAGAATTTCCTCTATATTATTAACCATATCTTAGGAAGGAGAGATATAACACAGAGAGAAGTACAAGGGAAACACCAATTGGAATGTCATCTAAGGTGGGCTCCCATTTTCTGCATTTACCTTCCAGATCATCTTAGTTTGGCAGTCAGCTTAAGACCACAGGATTAAATAAAAAGGGCTGCCTTGCCTCCTCGGGCATAATGAGGGGAGAGCAGCAGATGGAATCTGACAAAAGCTGATTGCAGGAATGGAGGGCAGGAATGGAAGGAGGTGACCGTAGGGCTATGGAATGAGAGTTTTAATGAGGATATGAATGATAGCAACCCAGGGACAGAGGCCTTGCATCCTCATCCACCTTCATTATTTTTTCTCAGAGATTTCGTGATGAATCCTGATATGGGAAGACTTCAATGATCCCTTCCTCTTCTGCAGACAAAGTGGGCCAGCCTTTCTCCCAAAACTCTTAGCACAGAGCTTTTTTTCTCTCTCTCCTTTTTGCACCCCTCAAAGTCCTTGGTAATAAATATACTAATGCAGAATAAACTGAACTAGTTCCTTCTTGAGAGAAATAATTATAAGCTGGGCACTATAAAAGCAAGTAATTTTTTTTTTAATTTTAAAGGTGTCAATCTGTACGTATTTTATTAATTTTTTTCACAGTCTATGCAGCTTTTATTTCAGTCAGAAAGTAGTCAAATATACACACAGCCTAAGAACAGTATAAAAGGTGAATAAAAAGGCCCACAGTCTCTTTGGGGTGGAGACAGAGGGTAGGCTGGTCCAGCATTATATCTGGTACTTGGGGAGGAGGACCAATGATAGGAGCAAGCAGAGATAGGCTTGTTGGGCATAGGGCAGAAAGGAAACTGCTTGGCTAGCTAAGCCTGCTCACCTTTTCATACACAAGGCAGGAAGAGACTGTAAGACTACTCATGTGACCAGCCTGGCTTGGATAGGTCTAATGCAGGCCAAGACTCAGCCTGGATTTTCTTTTAGGAAGTCCAAACTTTCACAGTGCTGTCCACAGTCCCCACAGAGCCAGCCCAGTCATACTGCACTGGTGATGCAGCAGAGTCTACATGCAGATCATGCCGTTCACACTCCAGACCCTGAGGGATCTGTCATAGGATATGCTGGGGACTTTGGTCTGGTCTGGTATGGAGATGACTGTCAAGGCATACATGGTGCCAATGTGGCCTGTTAGGATCTGCACCTGCTACTTAGACTTGATGTTTCATGTGTGAATGAAGTTCTCCCAGTGCCACTGGACAATGCGGCCATTCATTGTGCCAATATAGTAGTGCTGCTGGTGACATCTGCAGGATGTGGGTGCAGTTGAGGGTCTAGATGTCCCAGATCTTGATTATTTGGTTAGGAGCCACTGTGCATGCAACTCTGACCAGGGCCTGTACCCAGTGGTTGAGGCCCATGAGCTCCCTCTTTATCTTCAGCTCAGTGCCCGTGATGTTCCAGTCCTGGATATCCTTCAGCAAACTGCTTAGGAGCATGCTATAGGAGGAGACCAGTGTGTATACCAATTGTCTGGGCCCGGACTGTGTTCACCCTCTGCAGGTTCTGGATGTCCCACATGATGTATAGTCTGTTGAGCTACTGTAAAGCTTGTGCTCTAGAAGGCAGAGCATCAGCACAATGTTGTCATGCCATTCCGGCATCTTCTGGCATTTAGGCTCTTCTCCAGCTGGTCGGTCTTTTCTGAGAGCTTGCCCAGCATGAAATGCAGAAAATAATCTCCTAGTCCTTCTGTGTCAGCACCACAAATATTTTGTGGAAGCTCTCAGCCGTTTGCCGTGGGAACTCCTTCAGGTCCATCTCATACATGTCCTGATTTCCCATGAACATGCATCTGTACTTAGAGTGGGGATACTTGATGTGGTTGTACTCCTTGAGTTCCTCCATGTTCATCATGAGGAGGGGATGACTAGGCTTGTTAGAGCATCACACAGACCTGCAGTCACAGCAGTCTTTGTTGTCTTTCTAGGAACTGAGCTTGATGGTGAAGGGACTCCCACAGGGTATCTACCTCAAAAAGAGGTGGGCTTCCTGCCAGCCACCACCTGATAGCCATGCTTGCAGTGAATGAAGAACTCCTAGATCTACACCGCATTGCAATTTTGTTTACTACCACCATCAGGTTGGTGTTGCACATGGGAGACTTCTCTGTCTTTAAGATGCATCTTTGATAAAACATGTGCCTCCATGTACTGATTACAGGGTCCTTGAACACACTGTAGCCGACCTGACAACAGAGCTGAGGGCTGCTCAGCAAATACAAATGGCTCTAGCTCCTCCTTGTACTCTGGCAGCAAGAATGTGGAGCATAGAGACAGGCTGGACCCAGAGTCCAGTAGACTCTGGACTGCAGCTGCCAGAGATGGCACAGTAGAGCTTGGATTCACAGTGCAGGGTGGTGATGGGGACATGCTGTCTTCCTCACCCTGAGGGAAGGAGGTGAGGGTGCTGGAGGAGAGGGGCACCCTGTGGTGCTATTTGTGAATGCTGATCTTAGTGGCTTTTGCAATGGTAGTGACAACTGAAATGGGTCCCAAAATCTTTTCCATTCTGGTCCCTATGGTGAGGTCTGGGGTGGATGGGTTGGAAGTCTCCCTGGAGAAGCAGTTGTAGCAGGTGCTTTTGCCTGATCTCATGCTCATGAGAACTATCTTGGACATTTACATAATGTCCCCATCTGCGGCCACTGGGGAGTGGCAACGCCAGCCTCCACCTTCATCAGGCCCCCTTGGGCTGCCTCTCTAGGAAGGGACCTGTGTGCTTTTTAAAATAAAGCATTTTCAAAATAATTATTAGCCATGTATACTAAGAGAATTGGCAAGGTAAGTTTGGTATCAGTAAATTATATATATTCCCTTCTATACCAGGTCATGATAAATGTTGCACCAGGTAAGAACACAGGGACATTCATCAGTGACTTGAATTTTATAGACACTAAACTCAGTTTAAATGATGGTATTGAGACATCTTTGAGGTCTGAATTTCGCCAGTGCTCAGTGCCTGAGTACTGAGACATGCAGCAAGGAAGAGTGAATAGTCAGCAGGGTCAAGGGCGGCAAAGAGAATGAAGAAGATGAGTGCTGAGGAAACACTGTTGGATCTATAATAGGGAGGAATTCATGACCTTTGGGAGAGCATTTTCAGTAGTGTAGTGGAGAAGGGAGTTGGCTTGCAGTGCATTACAGAGTAATTGGGTAGTGGAAAAGAGACAGTGAGTGAGACTTCTCTTTATATAATGTAGCAGTGAAAGATGAGAGGGAATGAGTTAGACAAGCTAGTTGGGCCAAAGTACATTTTTTTTAAAGGATTGTTTATAGGCAGAGCAGTAGGCATGGGTGAGATGTGCATCTGTAGTAGAGTTCAGGGGGTGGAGAGAGATAGAGAGAGGGGGAGAGACTAGCACAAGATACCCCCTAGCAGATGCTCTGTCTGTCTAATAAGCACTTACCCTTAAAGGAAGTTTCCAAAATTGCCTCATTTTTGTAAGATTCAAAACAGTTTTAGAGCATGAAACACAGACATTCACCCTAGAGGGACTTGCCATTTAACAGTGATACAGTGCACACAGAGATAATGAAATGGAGTTATCAGTTAAGCACCTTTCAAAAGATGTTATCAATATACTCTAACCATAATAAAAAAAAAACATTGGATGATTTGTTCAATTTGTTCACATAGTATCCACATAGGTAAGTATTATCATTTTTGAGGAAACGGAAGCTTAGGCAGGCTACAGGCTAAGGAAGTTCTTAATGCCTCATGGCTAATCAATGATTTCAGTCCAGTCTCTGATTACAAGCTAGGATTCCACACCTAGTAACTGTCATTAGAAATATTGAGTGAAGCTTTTGACTTCAAATCTCAAATTAGAATTCAACAATGTCTATATCTCACTTTAGGTAAAATAATGTCTACATCTTTAAAATATTTTGACATAGGCACACGTGTGTACATGTATGTGTGTGTGTATGTGTGTGTTTGCCTGTGTGAGGCTAAGCTACATTCTAGGTGTGATCAATTACCTGGCCGTAAAGCGTACTCTAGAAGAAGGGAGGGGGTAGTCAAAATTTAATAAAAGAGACTATAATCCAGGGATAGCTATTATAATCTTCAATAATCTAGTTCCAATTAACACTAGATTTTAAAATACTAGAATAATAAAGGATAGAGATAGGTATTTCTTGGTGAAATTAGTGGCTTGTTAATTAGATAATAGGTGTTGGAAACAGGCATTCATTAGTGAGATTAGTGAGAGCTGCTCTGTGAATTGACTAAAATATTCTAGAAATACTCCCTGCCTTGCTATGAGTCTAGTAAGTCACCCTTCACTATTAGAAAGAAGTTGGAAACTTGATCCTTGACAGTCCAGTGTCCAGTCATTTCTTTGAAGGGTTCTGGTTGACTGCTAATGACCACAAGGCTAACTGAATTCTGCCTTAGAACATTCTCTCATCTGTCCCAAGAGATTTCACTGCTTACAGAATAGGCTATCTGGCCTATTTGAAGGTCTGCTTATTGATAAATGTTAATTTAATTATGGCTTATATGTATGAATAATTTTTATCTGATTCTTTTACTAAAACCTTGTAAGAAGATTGTATGGAAGTAGTAAACTCACCCACTCTCAACTCCTGGTGCCCACTATTATCTACTAAAATTAACCTACTTGTGTTTAACCAAACTAGCTTAGGTCAGACATTTATTTCTGTGAATTTGTCCTAAAAATTCCCTTCGCAACTTATAGAAAAACTATTTCTCATCTTTTTAATATGTCTACCCCAATGACCTTCTCCGCAGCTTCTAACCTATCTGCTCTTCAGTTTTACTGAGAATATAGATACAATTAGATGGACAGTCCTTCTGTTCCCCTTATCTTCCATATCAAATCCTCCAAACTGCCTATATCTGTCCTTACCTTTTGTCTTTCTTCTTATGACAAGGAAGAAAGTATAGCTTCATTTGTGAAAGGTGAGCCTTTCATTTAAGCTTAGTATCCTGTCTTGCTTTGCTGCTTAAGGACCTAATTTCTGTGTTTTACCTACTCCCTTTTGAATTAAATTTTCCCTTTCTGTTAGGTTAGTCACACTAGCATACAAAATGCTCTAGCATCTTCTACCTTAGACAAAAACAAAAAAAACTTATCTTGATTCTTTTAAACAATCACTCTATTTCTCTGTCCCTACACGGTAAAACTACTCCAATTGTCTCTACTGTTTTCACTTCTTCACTTTTCATTCTTTTTAAATTATGAAACAATTCAAACACAGAGAAATGCTAGGGAATGATGTAATATACGCCTATGAACATACACACCTACTGCCAAGCTCCATAAACTTTTAATGGTTTTCTATATTTGCTTTACCTTTTTAAGAGAACTATTATAGATAAAATTGAAACCCTTCTCAAATGCATTATCTCCTATCCCCACTGGTAACTATTAACCAGAATCTAGTGTTCAGCATGCCTGTACATGTTTTTATATACTACTGTACAAATATATATCCACAACTGAGAGTTATACTTTTTCTGTACTGATGGATATAATTACAATTTTCATTCTTACCAACACTAAATTAGATGTTCCTATTTCTCCATATTTATGACAATACGTGAATTGTCAGCCTTTTAATTTTGCCAGACTAGTCAGTTTGAACTGTTATCTCATGATGATTTTAATTTGCATTTCCTGACATCTAGAAAAGTAGAGCATCTTTTCATAGTTTTAGTGGCCATTGGTGTTTCTATTTTTAGAAAGCCTATTCATCTTTTGCCCATTTGTCTTAATATCTTGAATGAACAACCATCATTTCTCCACTGCTTTGAAATGCCACCTCTATCTATCTTATACAATTTTCTGGATCTCTACATTGTTTCATTGGTTTATTTGTATATTTCTCCATCAAGAGCACAAGATCTTCCTGTAGCTGCATAAGAACTCACTCTCTGGTAGAGCATCTCCTCCAGTATGGTTCTTTGAAATATTTGTAGACATTTTTACTTCTTTGTGCTTTCATGTGAATTTTGGGATTTTCTGTCAAGATCATGAAACCCTGGTGAGATTTTCATTGGAATTTATTTAGACTTATGGGCAAAATTGGGCAGAACTGAAATACTTATCTTGAGTCTTATCCCTAAACATTGTATATACACATCTAACTTCTCTTGGGGGCACTCTTATCAGGCTTCTTTCTCCACCACTCCATTGATTCTGGTTTGATTTTCAAGATTGTGAACAACCTGCAACTTGCCAAATCTAATGGCTACTTCTCTGTCCTTCTTTTACTTACTCTGGTGGCCTGAAGGTCTTTGCAGCAGCTCAGCCTCCCTTTAGTCTCAGTTTAGAAGTCACCTCCTCAGAAAGTTCTTTCCTCATTATTCAACTTAAAAGGCCACATGTGACTTACTTCATATCATTTCGTTTTGATTCTCTGCATAGTCCTTATCTCTATTTAATAAGGCCTTTATCAACTTCCTTGATTTACATCATTTCCCCTGGCTAATTATGCTTTCTTTCATTCCTTAAACACATCAAGCTATTTTTCACAAGGGGTCTCATGCTTCTTTTTCCCTCTTTCTGGAGCTCTCTCTCTTAAAGATATTTGCTTCACTATCTTTTTTCTCATCATTTAAGTCTCTACTCAACTGTCACCTCCCAAGAGGACTTCCCTGATGACTCAGTCTAAAGTTACTCTTTCATCATCACATGAACCCACTGCATTATCTTAAATGTCTGGCTGTGATAGAAAATCTTTTTTTTTTAAAGATTTTTATTTATTTATTCATGACACACACACACACACACACACACACACACACACACAGAGAGAGAGAGAGAGAGAGAGAGAGAGAGAGAGATACAGGCAGAGGGAGAAGCAGGCTCCATGCAGGGATCCTGATGTGGGACTAGATCCTGGGACTCCAGGATCACACCCTGGGCCAAAGGCAGGTACCAAACCGCTGAGCCACCAGGGCTGCCCGAAAATCATCTTTTTAATTAATGTGTTTGCTGTTTATGGTTAATATCCCCATAACCTCCTCCCCTCATATATACTACATAAGAGCAATAATGTTTATTTTATATTCGTTAATACCAGATCACCATCTGACACCAATTTGGTGAATAAAATAAGCCACTTTATAGCGTAAGACATATAAAATTAGCAATTGCTTATGAAAGTAAAGCATCATATCTACGAATTGAGATTAAAAAAGGATGTAGGTTGGGGCACCTAGGTGGTTCAGTCAGTTAAGTGTCTGCCTTCAGCTGGGGTTGTGATCCCAGAGTCCTGAGATTGAGCCCCACATTGGGCTCTTTGCTCAGTGGGGAGCCTGCTTCCTTCCCCCTCTGCCGCTTCCTCTGCTCCTGCTCTCTCTCTTCCTCTCTCAAATAAATAAAATCTTTAAACAAAACAAAACAAAACTTATCAAGGCCATATGTCAACTAGAATTACTTATTTTGTTAGATCTAAGACTCACATCCTTTTTTTAAAAAAAATATTTTATTTTTTTATGTGACAGAGAGAGAGCACAAGTAGGCATAGCGACAGGCTCCCTGCTAAGTAGGGAGCCTGATGTGGGGCTTGATCCCAGCATGCTGAGCCAAAAGCAGTGCTTAACCAACTGAGCCACTCAGGTGCCCCTGGCTTTGGTAAGTTAACAAATAATTGTTTAAAAGTATACCTTGGATTAACTAAATATAAATTGTTATATATAAATATTAAATAATTTCTAAGTAAAATATAATGTGTGAATACATATATACACAAGTCTTATATTTACTATTTATTATTTTATTTTAAGATTTTATTTATTTATTTGGGAGAGAGAAAGAGAGAGAGAGAGAGCACAATCAAAGAGAGCACGATCATCTCAGATGGTGAGAGAGAATCTCAAGCAGACTCTGTGCTGATGGTGGGGCTCAAACCCACTACCCTGAGATCATGACCTGAGCTGAAATCAAGAGCTGGACACTTAACTAACCGAGCCACCCAGGTACCCTTATATATACTATTTATAAAAATAATCAAGGAGATTAGAGAGAAACAAAATCAAGGTAAAAGAAGATTAACCTGCAAGTTATTATTCAAATTTCATGTTAATTCATGGAAAAAATTATTTCTAAACATTATGATAGCCACTTCAAAGAAAAACTTTAGGGATGCTTGGGTGGCTCAGTGGTTTGGCGCCTGCCTTCGGCCCAGGGCATGATCCTGGAGACCTGGGATCGAGTTCCCTGTCAGGCTCCCTGCAAGGAGCCTGCTTCTCTCTCTCTCTGCCTGTGTCTCCGCCTCTCTCTCTGTATCTCTCATAATAAATAAATAAAATATTAAAAAGAAAAAGAAAAACTTTAACAATTCCTGTTGTTCGTGAGATAAAACAGGACAGTACATTAGGAGAGGCCTTAATAGTCTTGTGGCTAAGCCTCAAGGGACTTCTCCTATGAGTTGTTATAAAATAGTTTTCATCAATAGTATTGGTACAGCTAATAAAATGAAGTGTGCCACTGAGCTTTTCCTTATAATGTTCTTCAATATTTGCTAAAGATATAATGGCCAAGGGCAGTCAAGTAAAATACTGCTATGAAATGAAATAATCACATAATCTGGTCCATCAGTTTAGCAAAGGATCTAGCCAAAAGGCTGAATGGTAGATCCTGCAGGCAACTCTCTGCAAATGTCGTTTTAGCAGTTGTTCATATAACAGGTACTGGCCAGAGGAAAATCTGAAGCCACACTCCTTGACATATATATACCTGGAGAGCAGGTATTTTGTGTTATTGGACAAACATACTCATACCAGTAGTTATTGGCTGAGCTGGGAATAAGGCTATGAAGTCAAACTCCTAACAAAGAGACATGTGTGAATAGAAAGCTGCCTCCAGAGACAGAAAAGTCAAGGTTCCTCTCACAAAGCAGTCCTGGTTCTGCTTTAACACCAAATGAAGAGATAACCTGGCCCCAGGGTTCTGTACCACAGGACATATCTATATACTCATAATCCTATTTTCTGGATGTATTTTTTACTGGGAGCCTGAAGCTAAGCTACATATCAGATGCTTCTTCACATAGTCAGACTGAACCAGTGTCAGAGATCTCAACTTTAGTTAGCTCCACAGGTCCCTGGACTCTGCCCAGGTGTCCCATCCTGGAGACAGGCCTTCCCCACAATATAAGCTACTCCTGGTTTTTGCAGGCTTAGAAATCTGTCTCTTTTCTTCAAAGATTCCTTGACCACACCTGGGCTATATCATCGGTTTCTCCAGCTATTGCTAAGTTGTTCATTCATTCAATAAATATTTATTATATTTTTCAGGGTTATTACATCTTGAGGCAAATATGTTAATTGAGGAAAATATGTTAATTTTGAGATTTCCATTAGAAAACCAGGTTGTGGGGTGCCTGGGTGGCTCAGTCGGTTAAGCGTCTGTGTTTGGCTCAGATCATGATCTTAGGGTCTTAGAATCGAGCCCCAAATCCCTGCTGAGTAGGGAACATGCTTCTTCCTCTTCCTCTTCCCCTACTTGTGCTCTCCCTCTCTCTGTGTGTCAAATAAATAAAATTAAAAAAAAAAAAGAAAACTAAGTTGTATTGTTGCATATACAGTTGAATATCTAAGTATGGGGTTGTGAGGACAGGTCAGGCCAGATATTTAGGTGTGATTCTGTAGGCCATTGTTAGGAGTTAGTTGGACCATTAGGTAGTCAGGGCCAGGGTCTCCAGTAAGAAAATATGGAGTCAGGACAGCTAAAATAAAATAGCACTAACATCCTGTTTGCAGGTTAGACAGGACCACACTAGCATTCCATTTTGCAGCCTTTGCAGAAATGACTTCTGCAAAACATCCTAAAATAAGACAATTAACCACAAGACATTTGTCCTTACCCATGAACAAGGAGCAATTAAGACAGAAGCCTCCAGATGTCAGCAAAAAAGACCATCAGCACATCGACATTAACTTAACAGATAAACAGATACATGACCAAAGCCCTGATTGGCATGACTCAGCCCACCTCGATCGCTTAAGATAGTTCTGCAGAAGAGTTCATAAAAACTCTTAAACTTAGAAATTTTGGGGGCAACCCTCCCGGGCCCTCCTCCCTCTCTGGGAGCTTTACATTATTGATCAATAAACGGTGCTCTGCTGCCCACCACTCTTTGTCTGGTCTACCTCTCCATTCTTTGAAGCCATGTGATCAAGAACTGCAAGCACTAAAAGCAGAGAAATCCTGCAACACCATGAGGTTATTTAGGAATGAGAATAGATATGTAGATAGAATATTACTAAAGTCCCATTTTAATTTGAGCAACATTAAGTGCTTGGCCTTAGTAGCTCAGATGCCCTGGTCGGCTTCTGCTTCTGTCAAGTACTTTTCTGTCCCAGCAGCCATTTTTTTCTGCCTAAAACAGGCCTCCAAAATCCCTAGAGATAAGTCACATTAGCCTTCTATCATAGGTTATCTCATTTTTTTGCTTTATTTGATACTTGCTTAATATATGAGAAGACGGAGGACAAAACTAGTACTCCAAAGCTCTTAAAACCCCAGTGGAAATCTATATAGGCATTCCTTGACCTCCCTGAAATATGATTCTCCATAATAAATTCCTTATTCAGACTTTTAGAGCTAATAACAAGACCCACCTGGAGTCCTTCTGGGCTGTGATTACCCTGAGTTTTATACCTTTTTAACTTCTCTTCCTATTATTTGATAAGTGGTGGTAGAGAGCTTGCTAATTGTTTTCCTATTTATTAATGGTGGGAGAAAAACATGTAGTCCAAGGTGTATACTGCCATTCATGTTCTACTCTAATCTAGGGCATACGTCCCTGTAGAACAATGTTTATTTTGCTTGCACCCAATAGGGTGTGAGAATACGCTGTAGAGGCAAGTTGTTGAGCATGCTAGAAGACACTGCATGATCCTCAATTGGAGTGTTATTGCCCCGTGGGGGCATTGTGGGAATTTACAGGTTTTTTTTTTTTTTTTTTTTTTTTTTTTTTGCAGGTATAGTGAATTGTAACAGGACCAGGGATGGTAGACTTCCTGTAAGGTAAGTGATAGTCCCACATAGTAAAGAATTGACTTCACTCAATTCTCACAGAAGTGTCTCTAATGTCCCGTGGTCATTCTTGTTTTTAAATTTTATAACATTTTAAGCCTAGACCCTATTTTTGTTTTTGCATTTAAACAAAATAATTTAAATTTAAATATTTCTAAACTACTGACATTTCCAAGAGTGCGTTTATCATGTAAATTAAGAGATCAGAAAATTGCACTTTGTTTTATTTGGAATCTTATCAAGAGTCTATACTATTTTGGACATTATGTCCCTGCCTGCAGTACATGGCTAATGGTTGTTATTGCTGCTGCATTAATGGTGATTCTGTGAATATGTGCAAGAACAGGCAATTTATTATATCTTCTAGAATAGTATGTCTGAGCATTTACTTATTGATACATTTTATTGCAAATTACCTTTCTTTTATTTCTTTATATTATAATTAAGGAATCACATTAATTTAAAAAAGAATACTCTGGTAGAGAGCAATATCTATGATTTTCATTTCAGGATTTTAAAGAGGATATTACTAAATATTTGTAATAGAGTTTGTTAGATTGAGAATTACTGATTTATCCTCACGACAGCCCCACGAGTCAGGTGACTATAGTTTTCTCCATTTTCAAATAAAAAAACAGGCATGGATTAAATAACTAGTGCAGGACACACAGCTGGCAAGCCAGGGGCCAGAGTTTGAACCCAACATTCTGGATCACAGAGCTTGACATGCTCTTAAGAACTGTTTTTCTTATCACAGTAAGCCACAGAGCTTGACATGCTCTTAAGAACTGTTTTTCTTATTACAGTAAGCCAATAGAAATATCAGGCATAAAGAGGACAGAATTCTGGACAGGTCTTGAGATGCAAGGAGTGTATGGTTCTGAAAATGCAGACCAGTGCACAGTCTCCATGCAGAGTGATTTGTAGCAGAACTAGTGAATGTTACTGAGAGACCTGCTGGCTGGTCTCATGGGTTTCAAGTGAAGGCAAGAGGGCCTGCTGATGCTCATTCTAATAGGAGTGGAGCTGAATGGACAACCAGGATTCCATGGTCTCCCTAACCCAGCAGGAAAAAAATGGATGGACAATTCACTGATACTTTAGAACTTAAAGCAGTGTTCTTGCTATACGCCTACAAGAATCTATATTATTCTCTGGCACATTCAATATTCAACTTTTAGCAACCATGCAGGATGGCCCTTTGCTAGAGTCCAGAAAAGTTAAAGAAAAACTTTGACCAAGTTCCCTCACATTTTCTTAAGCATGCATTTAAAAATCAGACCAGGAAAATCTTGATTTTTTTCTCAGTCTGAGTTTATCCATGGACTTTTTTCCATATGCTAATGTCTACAGGCTGAATTTCTTGGTTGGTTGAAAATTTCTCTTTGATTTAAAATCAATTACTGAATCTTGAAAATCAGGGAAAGTTTTTATGTGTGAATACAATTTTTTTTAAGTGGGTCAAAAATGCTCAGTGTGGCCTTTGCCAGTGAAGATTAGGAATGGTGGATTAGACAAATCTGCCTGTCTGGATTTATTTTGTGTAGGCCTCAATTGTCCTACTTAAGTTTCCATTTTTCTGGGAGCTTCTTAAGATGGTGATGAGCAGAGTTCTAATGAGCTGGAACTTTCTTCCTCAGCTACAGTTTTGACAGGTTGTTTGTCTCTAGCTTGAAGAGACTCTTATTGAGGTTAAATAGAAGAAATGCAGCATTCAGAGAAATCTGTAGATTAGTATATTGAAATGTATCTGCCTCTTCTATTTTGAAATAACTGCTCATGGCAGTTCTTGGCCTATTTGTTGACAAATCACTCTGGAATAATTAGATAAGAGGCAGCTGTATGTATACTTTAATTAGCTGCTCTTGCCCCAAAAAGTTGATAAAGAAACTTTTCTTAACTCATTACTGTAAGTCCAACATTGCTATAACTCTCCTCTTAATGCATGTGAAATTTGTAGGCCTATTAAAAACCATGGAATACATTCATATGCTAAATGAAAACATTTTTATGTATCTGTAGGATTAAAACGGAGGGAGAAATAGATAAGAGTGGGTTTCAGATTGAGGCAGTGTGGCAGTGATAAATTTACTTGAGGCCTTTATGCCTATATAAGGAATATTAGCAAGGCGTTTTGATTACTTGCTTATATGTTTGGTCAGTTGTGCTCTGGAAGCAGTACAAGTATTGGTGAAGATTATTAACTTTGATGCATGAGTGATAATCAAACATTTATCTTACTTTAAAATGGGAAGAACTGAAACCCTTTTAAAACCTGTTCCAACTTAGAGATGGCTTGTACTTGTTTTAATAATCTTAGATTAGCTATTTACAACCTGGAAATCAGTTCTTTATAGTATTGTGTGATTTTTTTTTCTTATTGCTCAAAAACAACAGAGGTCAAGGAACTTTTCCTGTGAGAGGATAGAACAGTAAATAATTTAGACTTTGGGTGTCATAGTGTCCCTGTCATATAACTACTCATGTGGTAGTGCAAAAGCAGCCATGGACAGTGCCTAAACATATGGGCATGGCTATGTTCCAAAAAATATTCTTTAGGGATACAGCAATTGAAATTTCATATAATTTTCATGTGTTACAAAATATTATTTATCTTTTAATGTCTCCATCTATTTGAAATTGTAAAAACAATTTTTAACTCACTGGTTGTACAACAACAGGTGGCAGGCCATGTTTGACCCCTGAGCAGCAGTTTGCAGACCCCAGATATGCACAGAGGTGGGTTGTACTCACAATACTAAAGAACGTAACTGTATGTATGCTAAAATACTTGAGACACTTTTGCATGGGAAAAAGCATTTTATGTCTAATTGTAAATATGTCAAGGACACACCTGTTACAAAATGATCTAAACCAAATTGGCTGTGCACAATCAATGGATATGTTTTTATTGGTAGATATGATAGCCACTATGGTTTTGTTGTAGGTGAGGGCTATAGATCTCCCACTTCCATATCCGTAGCAGGTTACAAGGAAAGCATCTTTCACATCAGATTCTGCATCTATATCAAATTACTTAGCAAATGCACAAACACAGTTATCACTTTGTCTTTGCAATAACACAGTGCCATTCTTAGGCACCTAATACCCTGTACGCAATGTACACTACAAAAAGGCAATTTCTACAGGGAGGATTCAGATAACCTAGGAATTGGGTGACAGAATTCTGTGAATGGCAAAACCAGGACATTAGAGAACCCTAGGCCAAGAATGTCACTTCAACGGTATGAGCTATGGGGTGATCATATTTATACACATGTAACTGCAAAGGTATTCACGGTACTTCTAGGGCATCCGTCTTGAATATCTCTCATTTCACCAAATGAAAAGACATTTCTCTCTCTCTCTCTCTTTTTAGAGAGAGTGAGCATGCAGTGGGGAGTTGTGGGGGAGTAGAGGGGGAGAGAGACTAGGAGAGAACTTAAGCAGGCTCCACACCAAGCAAGGAGTCCCACCTGGGACTCTATTTTAAGACCTGAAATGACAAGAGTGGAAATCAAGTCTGGATACTTAACCTGCTGAGATACTCCTGGAAAGACATTTCTAATATGCTGTATGCTAATTAACAAACCCTCTAGTGCTGATAGGAATAGTTAAAAATACTTGTGTTACTGCTTCTGGAATATAGACTTCTGATTAGCACCACTCAAATACTAACCATCTATCCATGGAGTGAGCCTGACCAGGGAGTGTTAAATATAAGCTTATATTCAGTTACAGATTAAAGCACACATACATATACCATAATTTCTTTTTTTTTTTAAAGATTTTATTTATTTATTCACGAGAGACACACAGGGAGAGAGACAGACAGACAGAGAGGCAGAGACACAGGCAGAGGGAGAAGCAGGCTCTATGCAGGGAGCCCGATGCGGGACTCGATCCGGGGACTCCAAGATCACACCCTGGGCTGAAGTCGGCGCTAAACCGCTGAGCCACCCGGGCGGCCCTATACCATAATTTCTATGCTCAAGTATTTAAAAAAGAAATTATAGACAATTTAATATTCTTCTGGGGACACCTACCATAGCAAAATCAGTGATTCCTTTTTACCTTAGCAGCCTATCCTCGTAAAACTGAGAATAGGGACTCTTTCCATACAGGGCTGGTGCAGATGTGCATTGGAAGGGGCAAGGAAATTTTTGCATAGGAGAAGGACAGAGTTTTAAGGAACCGGAACTCTGAAATATTTGAGGACTTTTGTAAGTAGAAACCCACTACTTACTTTTTTTTTTAAAGGTTTTATTTATTTATTCATGAGAGACAGAGAGAGAAAGAGAGAGAGACACACACACACACACACAGGCAGAGGGAGAAGCAGGCTCCACGCAGGAAGCCTGATGCGGGACTCGATCCCAGGACTCCAGGATCACACCCTGGGCTGAAGGCAGGTGCTAAACCGCTGAGCCACCCAGGGATCCTTATTATTATTTTTTTTTCCGAATGAAATTTTTACCTCACGTTCATGTCACCAAAGTCTCTTCAGAGGAGCCTGGTTTACAAGATAATAAAGCTAATGCTTGCTATACAGTAGTGTACACACTGCTAAC
The DNA here is from genome assembly GCF_048418805.1 of Vulpes vulpes. NCBI lineage: Eukaryota > Metazoa > Chordata > Mammalia > Carnivora > Canidae > Vulpes > Vulpes vulpes. The sequence goes on from NC_132780.1 coordinate 166,469,971, forward strand.
GTGCAACAAACTGGAAAGTCCTTATTTCAAAGTGGCCTCCCGTGGAAAGAGTAGGCGCGAAGCCTTCTTAGTGTTAGAGAGTGTGTGGAAGCCCCTTGGAAGCGTCCCGAGGTCACTGGGACGCTTCAACATGGCGACGTGAGAGGACTCGGTGTTCCGTGCACACCCACTCTACAGCCACATACACAACAGCTTCCTCAGAAAAAAAACCCCAAAACCTGGCCGAGAAACTGCTGTGCGTTGGCGAGAGAGGGCCTCAGCAAAGCAGGTAGGAGAAGCCCTGACGTAGCTCGCTACAAACCCCACCGCCCCCCTCAGCGCTCCCGAGCTGGGGGTGCAAACCCTGCAGCTTCTCTCCGAGGAGCAGAGAGTTTGCACCCTCCAGGAGACATCTCCAACTTTTCAGACCTGCACTTGAAACACCCCCCCCCCCCACCACAAACACCCACTTTTCCAGACCAGAGGGGCCGGCTGTGTGCAACAGACCCAGGCTGTAAGGCGTGGAGAAAGGGCTCTTACCGGGCCTGCGTGCTCAGGCTCCCGGGCCCGCTCTGCGTGGAAGCGTCCGCGGTGCAGCGGGGGGCTGGGGGGGGGGGGGGGGCGCCCTCGTCCCCAGCCGCTCGGCTCGCAGCGCCCAGGGCGCGGGAGGTCTGCCAGGCGCGTCTCTGCGGGGCTGCTGCTGCTGGGGTGCTCTCCGGGATGGAGACTGGTAGGTGCCGTCCTCACCGGGGCCTCCATGCTTTGCGCCAGCAGGTAGATGCCATCCGTTTCTCTTCCGCGTCGGGTTCCATCTTCGTGCCCTCCTGCTGTGTGCTTCGAGGTGCCCGAACCTTCCAGGGCGGGAGGCCTCTCCTCCGTTCTGGCGCCGGGTTTCACGTCTAGTGCTTTGGTTTTGCGTCTGGTCCCTCAGGTTTTCGTCGCAGCCGCCAGGGGACACCTCCGTGTCGCCTGACTCTACTGATGGCCCGCGGGACTTCGTGCTGGGTCTCACAGGACTGGAACAAATGGACAGACTTCTGCGGAGGCCGAGAAAATTAAGGCCATCCCCCCTCAAGTTTAGCATTAGCACAAGTACGGCCATCTCAGGGCCCTGTGAGTAAGAGCTGAGCTTTACAGGAAAAACCGCAGGAGGCCCTTGAAGGAGAGTCCCGTATCAGAATGAAGACAGCTCAAAACGCCCTTGACAGAGACAGAATGTCCTGTGTTGGAAGGAAAACAGATCTTAAGAAACTCCCCCATCCTTTCCCCCATATCGGAATGGAAAAATTCCTCCACCCCTTCTGAAAATCCCCTAGACCAGCCCATAAAACCCCAGCTGTAACCCACCTCGGGGTCCAAGTCCCTGCTCCACTGTGTCGGGTATACTCGGACCCCAGCTCGAGCTTCTTAATAAACCCTCATGGACTTGCATCGGTGTTGGCTCCTTGGTGGTTTCTCGGATTCGCGATCTCGGGCACAACACTTCAAGCCGACTAAATGGTCTCGCTGGGGTGGGGGTGGTGCTTGCTTGCCGTGGACTAGAACACGGTTTTACCACTTCTTCTCTTTCCTGACCCTGAAACGCTAGTGAGGTTTGTTTAAAAAAAAAAAAAAATATATATATATATATATATATATATATATATATATATATATATAAGCTTTGTAAAGTCGAAGAGACAATGAATGAAAATAACAAAAGTATTATTGCTGAATCCTGTCTCAATAAAATGGACTTGGATGGATTTGTGATTTTTTCTTTTTCTTTTTTAAATTTTATTTATTTATTCATGAGACACAGAGAGAGAAAGAGAGGCAGAGACACAGGCAGAGGGAGAAGCAGGCTCCACACAGGGAGCTGATTTTTTTCTTTCTATATTTTTAAGCCCCCCCCCCCCCCCCCGCAGTATGACGTTAATTAGAATGTTACCAGACTCTGATCCTTCTTAGTTTTTTTTCTCTATAGCCACATCTTTGCACTTTTATTTTTTAAATTATGCAATATATGAAACATCCAAAAATAGAATGGATTTCATGGCTAATGTTTCAGCTATGAACTCACCTCCTTGCCTACTATTTTGAAGAAATGTCTTAGGTTCTTTCATCTGTACATATTTAAGTTTGTATTTCTAGAAGATAAGGATTCAGTTTTATTTTTATTATTTTTTAAAGATTTTATTTATTTATTCATGAGGGACAGAGAGAGGCAGAGACACAGGCAGAGGGAGAAATAACGCTCCATGCAAGGAGCCTGATTTGGGACTCAATCCTCCATCTCCAGGATCACACCCTGGGCTGAAGGCAGGCACTAAACTGTTGAGCCACCCAGGGATCCCATAAGGACTCATTTTTTAAAAATAACCGTAATTCCAATGTCACACCAATAAAACCACCCCAAAAAACAGTAATTCTATAATATCATCAAACATTCAGTGTTTGTATTTTTAATTATGTGATAAGATCCAAAAATTTGCAGTTGTTTGGTATGCATTTGAGGCTCTTCTAATCTACAACCTCTGTCCTTTCTTCTATCCTCTTCCTTCCTTGCAGTTTACCGTATGAAGAAACTATTTGTATTTCTAGTTTTTCCATAATCTGGCTTTTTGCTGATTCATATTTGATTTTGAGAATTTTCCTTTATTTCTTTTTTCTTAATATTTTTATTATTTTTCATTACATGTTCATTGTGTTTCACGTCAAAGGTTTTAAAAATATTTGTTTATATAATTTTTAAATATAGTGAAGTGTAGAAAGAAATATTTTAGCTCCTCTTCCACTCTGAGGCTAGTCCTGCCACTAGACCTCTTTTGGTTGTTGGGATAGGGCTCTTGAGGTCTTTTCTTAAGGATGAAACTAGCCCAACAAATATCTGCCCTCGTTCTCCCTCTCCCTTATTCATTAAACCAGTAGTTCTTAACAGAATAGTACTGTCCCCAAAAAGTATTCTGGCAACTTTTGGGTTGTCTTAGTTGTCAAATGTTTGAGGGAGTGGGGGAAGCTAATGGACCGAACAGGCAGGAGCTGGGAGTTTAAATGTTCTACAATATGTGGTGCCATCCTTCACAGTGAAGAATTGTCCCATGTACTGCACTGCTTTCAAATGTTACCTGCAAATTCACGTGGGTGAAAAGTTATTTATAGGACTCTGAGACTGGATCTCAGTTCTGTTTTATCTATAACTACAAAGTAATTTTTCCATGGTTTTTACCATGCATTGAATTTACTACAAATATAGTTACTGTGGTGTCTAGATGGTATGTCTGTCCAATCAGCTGGGAGCCCCCAAATGTGGGGCTATGGTCAGATGGAAGCTAATGGTGTGGGAGGTGAAAGAACTCACCTGAAGCAGAACAAAGGAGATACGTTTATTGAATACACCACAAGGGAGCAGTGAGCAAGACAACAACGGAGAGGCTGTCTGTAAGGAGGCCATGGATGGGGGAAGGTGTTTTTAGAGGGGAGATGAAGAGTATGGTGATGTGTGGAATCGTCCCTTTTTTGGTAACTATGCCTCGTTGTAAGTAGCCCATTAGCCAGTTAGGTCTATGGATATTTTGACGTTGGTGGCCTTCTAGGCCTGTCTGTATTCAGTCAGGTGGTCGCTGTGGGCCCTTTCCATTGCTCGAGCCTGTTTGCCTAAAAGCAGCCTCTATAATCACTGGGTAAATTGAGGCAACATGGAAATCTGTTTTGTTAGGGTCCTTCCATTCAAGAAAACTACTAATAGCATTGCCACTCATGTATTTTGAACTACCTACACAACACTGCTGTATTTGTGTTTTTTGGCTGTCACCTCCAGTAGGCTACTTCTAAGTACGGGTATATGATGATTATTTCATTATGTCTTCTCATTCAGGGCAGTGTCTCCCAAATTGTAATGTGAGGTTGCTATTGTCTGCCCAAGCAGTTATGTTGTGAAGCAGAATTATTTTATTTTATTTATTTTTAAGGATTTCATTTATTTGAGAGAGAGAGAGAGAACGTGCATGAGCAGGGGTAGGGGGTAGGGGCAGAGGCAGAGGGAGAGAGAACCTCACGTGGTCTCCATGCTGAATGAAGAGCCCAGTGCCACAACTGTAAGATCTGACCTGAGCTGAAATCAAGAGTTAGATGCTCAATCAGCTGAGCCATGCAGGTGCCCCAAAGCAGTATTATTTCATTATAATTTTTATGTCTGCTACTTATTATAGTTGGGGCTTTATATGAATTATTTTGAAATAATGTATATAGGTAGGTTATATTATCTGTGGATCTTATTTTAACATGTTATGATGGGACTACAAACATTTGTTATTAAAGTGGGGTCTGTTATTAGATTGGGTCTGGGGCGCCTAGGTGGTTCAGTGGTTGAGCAGCTGCCTTTGGCTCAGGGCATGATCCCGAGTCCGCTTCTCTGCTTAATGTCTCTGCCTCTCTCTGTGTGTCTTTCATGAATAAATAGATAAAATCTTAAAAAAAATAAATTGGGTCTGAGGAGATTGAACCCCACAGATTTAGGCTGGTGGGGAGAGTCAAGACAGCATTGAGCAGTTAGGTATCATTGAATATGTGAAAGCATTTTAACAGCGGAGTTTACATAATAATAGCTGACACTTTAGGTAGTGCTTGCCTAATAGGCTGGAAACCCTTCTTTCCAAATGCATTGCCTAAATCAGCTTCTTCAATGTTTATTACAGCTCCAGGAGGTCAGTGGGAGCTATCACTCTCCCTGTCTCATAAATGAAAAAACAAGAGACCCAGATATGAAGTAATTTACCCAAGGTCAACATAACTATTAAGTGCCAGAGCTGGGATTCAAACCCTGGCAATGAGGCTACAAAGTCTATTCCCTTAACCACTGCATTTGATTGCTTTTCTTTTGAAGCACACAATTCACTGAGCACAAAGGAAGGAAAATCAAGCATAGTGGCAGAAAATATACAGGTGGTAGATAAAAAAGGAAAATAGGTATGCAATTTTGCCTTTTAGAGACTAGTTGTATTGAGTTCGCGGTAGGGTGGGAAGTAATCCTTAAAAGTGCATACCAGTCTCCTGGAGGGGCTCAAAAAACATTTGTTGAGTTAATGAAGTACTTTATAGGATTGGTTGCAGTTATCTTAGAGTAGTGGAGAACAAAATTATGGAAAAATCTTAATAAAGAAAGTAAGACAAAACTTGGGCATCTGTACTACACAAAGGACTATACTAGATGCCTTTTGTGAAGTGTATGTAGCTCATCAGAAGCGTGTCTGGTGTTTCTGCCATAAACTTCTTTGCTGTAAGTGTTTTCATGGCATAACTAATTGCCATAAGGAAATTGTACTATAAAAGATAAAATCATGAAAAATAAAAGAGGGACATTCATTAAAGAAGACTATTAAATAACATGAAAAATGGGTACCAAAATTAAAAAGACTTTATAGAGAAATAAATTGAATACATTTAAAATATGTGTAGATTCATTGCAGTGCTGTGCAAATAACTGATTTTAATTTGTGGACTGTACCAAAGCACTTGTCTTCAAGGTTTTTTATTCATAATAATATACTTTTAAAAAATATTTTATTTATTTATGAGAGAGTGAGCACATGTATGTGCACATGTGGGTTTGCACACATGGGTGGCGAGCAGAGGGAGAGGGAGAAGCAGACTCTCCACTGAGCAGGGCTCATCCCAGGACTTCCGCATCATGACCTGAGCCAAAAGCAGATGCTTAACTGGATGAGCCACTCAGGTGCCCCTCATACCTTTATTTGCTTGTTGGTTTGTCTCTTTGTTGGGCATCACATTTTTCTTTTCTCTTCTTTTCTTCTTCTTCTTTAAAAAAATTTTTTTTTTTTACTAAAATTCTTCCTTCATTAAGAGTGGTATCAATTTCCAAATACTAGGATGCATATTTGTGACTGAACTTTATATTGTGTTGTGAAACCCTTCTATACTGGTGTTTGTTCTTGGCATATTGCCATATATCCTTTGATAGATGTTCCAAAGTTCTTTTTTTTTTTAAAGAATTTATTTATCTATTCATGAGAGACACACAGAGAGAGAGAGAGAATGGCAGAGACACAGGCAGAGGGAGAAGCAGGCTCCATGCAGGGACCCCGATGCGGGACTCAATCCTGGGACTCCAGGATCACGTCCTGGGCAAGGCAGACGCTAAACCACTGGGCCACCCAGGCATCCCAGATGTTCCAAAGTTCTATGTGAAATGTGGGTTCAAAACTCTGCATCATTATATAGATTGTTATGAAGGCTAAAATTTATATAATATAAAAATGAGAATATTCCTTCAGTGGAGAAATGAAACCAAACTGTCATCCAGTTGTTGAAACCAACAAACTGTCAAACCAATCTGTCAACCAGTTTTTTCTTTATTTTTTCATGGCAATATTGTCTTTCAGCCAATTGGTTATGCAGAGAAAACATTTGCATGAAAATCTTACAGTGAAAATGCTTTCAGCAAAGAAGCTTACTGCAAAACTTGCTAGAACCAGTAAGAGGAATTCCATGTGGGAGTTGCTTAATTTGCTTACTCAGGACTACAGAATTTTAACTACAAATGTTAATTAGGATATATCTGGTTCAGATATCCATCTTGACAATATCTGACTGGGGCTAGAGTAGAAGGGGAGTGTTTCTTAATGGAAAATTTAAATAAATTGACAGAACTCACATTATATATACATCATATTAAAGAGTTAACTTAAATATGGAAACATTTACTCTAATCTCTTCTGAACAAGAAGTTGACAGAACTGTTATCTAGGAACAGCTCCAGGAATCATCTTTAAAGTCCTGGTGTTATTGGGAGTTTTCCCATTGATCTTCTGCAGTGTCCTTCATAAGTTTGGGTCATATGTCTGAATGACCATTTCCTTTTGCCTGCTTCTCTTTACACATGGCCAATGTTTCAAAGTTCAGACTTTAGTTACACAATTTTATCAGTGGTATTGCTATATCTCTAGCTATTACAGAGATTGGCATAAAGGAGGAACTTACGGAGGTTTATTCCTTTCATTTTCCTTGTGTTTTCTATGCAGTGCATTCCTAGGTCAGCAAATCTGCTTAATACCTATGCAGTGCATTCCTAGGTCAGCTCTGGTTGCAGTATGATACAGTACAAATAGAAGATTTTGATATTTGGCCATGTCATTGGGTTTCCAATTCTAAGCCACAGAATAAGAAAGGAACGATATATGGGTGATTATTCTCAATTCTTCCAAAGATGGTATATTAACAAATAACTTTTTATTTTTTATTTTTTTAAAGATTTACTTATTATTTAATCATGAGAGACAAACACACACACACACACACACACACACACACACACACAGGCAGAGACATAGGCAGAGGGAGAAGCAGGCTCTTCACAGGAGCCCAATGTGGGACTCAATCCCAGATCCCAGAATCACGACCTGAGCAGAAGGCAGCTGCCCAACTGGTGAGCCACCCAGGCGTCCCAACAAATAACTTTTTAGATACAAAAGAGAGACGCCAGTGTATTACAAACATTAAGTGATTTAGGAGGACATTAGGGTTTAATTATCTCATGGAATTTGTTAAGAGCAGTCTAAAATTCTACCCAGGGATCCCTGGGTGGCGCAGCAGTTTAGTGCCTGCCTTTGGCCCAGGGCGCATCCTGGAGACCCGGGATCGAATCCCACGTCGGGCTCCCAGTGCATGGAGCCTGCTTCTCCCTCTGCCTATGTCTCTGCCTCTCTCTCTCTCTCTCTGTGTAACTATCATAAATAAATAAAAAAATTAAAAAAAAATAAAATTCTACCCATAGCCAAGATTTTCACTGAGCTGCTCATTATGCAGTCATATTAGATGTTATTCCCTAGTTATTATGGAATTAGTTTTAGAACTGCACTATTGGGTCAGTTTGAACATCATTCCATCTTTCAGTCTTCTCATGGCTAACAGGGACTTGTTTCTTAGTACTTGATCTGTCAAGTCAACTACTTTGATGGCACTTTTAGTTAACTTCTTGTTTCTTACTCTTGGCTACCTTTTTTAATTGCCAATAAACCTTTTGTTATTTGATGTTAATAATGAGTAGTAATCTTAGTCTTTGATATGTCTCTGAACCCTCTATAACTATGTACTGAAACTTGTGAGGGAACTCATGCCAGGAGTGGCTCTGTCCTAGAGTTGGTCTTACTTAGAAGAGTATTCTTGGTACAATCAAAGGCTGTGGCTCTAAGTCATTTCCTATAAAACATGACTCCCTAGCTTGCTTTTAGATATTTTTTTTCTTTCTAGTCTTTATAAATCCTTTTTGTTAGATATTCCCTTTACATGCATCATACCCTTCATTCTCACAAAATATTGTGGAGAAAATAACAACTTTTTATTTTATTTATTTAAGGATTTATTATTATTTTTTATTTAATTGGGGGGTGGGTGAGTGTGGAGCAGAGGGAGAGGAAGAGGGAGAGAAGCAGACTTCCCACTGAGCTCAGAGGTCAACGTGGGGCTCAATACCAGGATCCTGAGACCATGATCTGAGCCCAAACCACGAGTTGGATACTCAACTGACTGAGCCACTCAGGTGCCCCACAACTCCTTTTTAAAGAAGAGGAAACCAAATCTTCATAGTTAAGAAGCTTTAGGTCATTTTTTGTAGACCATTCTTATATAATTCGTCATCTTATCCTGTCAACTCTACCTTTAAAGTTATTTTCAGTTTTATCTCTTGATTTCTGTTCTCACTACAATTGCCCTAGAATTGCACCTCATTAACTCACCTGGAGGACTTCAACAACTTCCTAACTGGCTTCCCAGATCTATCTCCTGTCTTCCATGCTTTATACATTTTCTCACTAGAGGTACTTTTTCCAGATACACAGTTTATCATGCCACTTTCCTGCTCTTACCTCTCCCCACCTCCACCCCACCCCACCATTGACAATAGAACAAAGATTTTTAAAACTTCGGTGTGTGACTGAGGACCTTCAATCTGCTCAAATGTACCTTTCTAGTCTTTCTTGCACATTGTGTCTTCAGGCATTTTATACCACAACAGAAGCACACTCCTGCTGTTTCTAGAACAAATCCTCTGACTTGGTGGCTGTACTTTCCTATAGTTGCTCTTCTCCAGGAGGATTCCCCTTCTCTTTCTTACATCTCTGTCTATGCAGACTACAGCAGTCTCTCAGTATCTACCCAGTACTTTGAGAACTTTGTGGACTCCTATTGAGCTTACTAAACTATCCTGTGCCTTCAGAACCCTTCAGAATTTATACCTTTCATGATATTTACTACCTTTACTGATCCTTTATTGTAGTCATTTGTGTGTTTTCCAATCCCTACATTCCCTTCATTAGAATGCTAATAGAACTCTTACCCTGCAGTTAAAATATGTCTCCTACCTTTAAATGTCCTTTAGTACTTATAGTTCTTTGAATATATCAAGTACTCAGCAAAGGTTGGTTGAGTTTAAAAAGTATCCTCTTTTAAAATACACATATGCTTAGAATTGTTTAGAGAAAAATCACTTGAATATTCACACCACTGCTTAGTGGTTCTCAACTGGGGGAAGGAGTCCATGAAGATGGCAAATGCTGTCCTTGAGCTACTTTAAGTATTTTAATAGGCCTCATGGAAATCATACCTTTACCTAAAATGAGGCTGGGAGGCAAACTATCAAATTTCTTTATTTTTGTTTGTATTTTCTTTATATTAACTCTGTAAGAATAGTATTAATTTCTTAGTCTAGGATTGGTAGTGAGTAACAGAACATGCTCAAGTCATTGTATGGAAAAGGGGAAACTTAATGGGATGATATAGGGATGCCTTGTAACTCAAAGTAGGAAATACAGGTAGGTCACAAAGGGTTGAAACCAGAGAGAGAGGGGATCCCTGGGTGGCGCAGCGGTTTGGCGCCTGCCTTTGGCCCAGGGCGTGATCCTGGAGACCCGGGATCGAGTCCCACATCGGGCTCCCGGTGCATGGAGCCTGCTTCTCCCTCTGCCTGTGTCTCTGCCTCTCTCTCTCTCTCTGTATGACGATCATAAATAAATAAAAATTTAAAAAAAAAAAAAAAAAAGAAACCAGAGAGAGAGAAATTACTGAAAATGAAGACAGCTGTCTTAAGAATTCTTCCCCCAGCATCCTGAGGTATTACCTCTGCTTCTGGTTGACATGGGGTTCATCTTTCTCTCTGCTGACTGGGTACTTAGGTTCTACTAACACATGCCTGTTATAACATCTATATCTATTTTAAAACACTTCAGTGAACATAGTATGTGTGTATGTCTAGCTAAATCTGTATCTACACATACATATATAGAGATGCACACATGCATGCATATGTGTATGTATGTATGTATATATGTGTGTATATACATCTATATATGCATAATTGATATTTACTTGAGGGGCCATTAGTTGAATTTTGAAGTACTCAACCAGGCACTCCTATCAGGAAATTGGCAACATACACTAGTTAGCGTTTGAAAGAATTTAACCAGAAATCCACACTCTTAAGACAGCTCCCACAAATTGCAAACATATTTACCTGACCTTGGCTCTAGACAGTTTTAAAATTAGCACAAAGGGCATTAGAAATGACTTTGAATTAGTAAAATGTGTGATATCCAAGAGATAGGGATTGACTAGAAATATTGTATATACAACTCTTCTCTATATGAGCAAGTATAAGATTACATTTCTAGAGGGGCATTTCTTGTCTTAGGACCCAGTTTGGCTCTGTTCCTAGGTTCTGTTGTCCAATTGTAGTGACAAGTTTAGCTCAGTCCTAAGGCTAAAATATTGTCTTTGCCTTCAGTGAAAGAACCTAATAGTTATAAATGGTCAACTTATTTTAGGCCAGTTTACAATGAGGGCCTGTCATCATCATGCCAAAATTAATTCTATCTCAGCCTTTAGATGTACAGAAACATATATGCCCTTAGATTCCAGATAACTGGAGTCTCTCAGTTTTCTTTTCAGTTTCTCTGGAAAGAGAATTGACTGGCTCATTTTGGGTAAGGAGTCCTGGCCCAATCAACAGTGACCAAGGAAGTCTGTGAGTTATATAGTAAGCAACAGAGCTAAAGAAAACCTCACCAGAAGCTGTGGGTATGCACTCTCTGAAAAGGGGATCCAGGCTGGGTTGTGGGTAAAGAGCAGATTTCATAGAAAGGGGTATCGACAGTGTATACTCTTTGAGACCTCATGTTGATCAAATTCAGAGCTATATTTCTTTGATTCAGAAAAGGATATAAAATTCTTTAAAAAATCAGCAGACATTTTTTTTTAAATTTTTTTTTAAATTTTTTATTTATTTATGATAGTCACAGAGAGAGAGAGAGAGAGGCAGAGACACAGGCGGAGGGAGAAGCAGGCTCCATGCACCGGGAGCCTGATGTGGGATTCGATCCCGGGTCTCCAGGATCGCGCCCTGGGCCAAAGGCAGGCGCCAAACCACTGCGCCACCCAGGGATCCCCCTCAGCAGACATTTTTAAAAGTAGGTTACATTTTACAGACAGCAGCATTGATTGGTAAAATAATAAAAAGATTCTTGATATACAATAGTTTTCCTCTTTGTTTTTAAAAAGATTTTATTTATTTATTGGACAGAGATAGAGAGAGAGCATAAGCAGGGGGAGTGAGAGAAGCAGGCAGAGGGAGAAGCAGACAGGGAGAAGCAAGCTCCCCTGTGAGCAAGGAGCCTAATGAAGGATTTGATCCCAGGGTCCTGGGGTCATGTCCTGAGCCCAAGGCAGACACTTAACCAACTGAGCCAATGAGATGCCCAAGAGTTTTCCTTGTAAAGCTTTGTTAATGGATACATTTTCTAATGGATGGGGACTGATCCTTGGAGGAAGGAGACACTTCCATTGTAGGCAGAAGAATAGACCACTTTCTCATGGGATAAGAGGCCCAAGTGGGATAGAAGGGAGAAGGATAGAAAAAGGAGTGAGCAGGACCTAGCTGACAGACTATTGTCATATTCATATGTAAGGCCATCTCTGCCTGCTTATAGTGCAAACCGCAAATATTACCAATTAAAATTTTTTCCTTTATGTAGAATGACTCTGATGTAGAGTATGATTATGACAAGGCCATTCAACAGAGCAAGTGTTTGCTGTGCCAAATTTGTTTTGATTAGACTAGCAAGGCTGTTTCTATGGGCCATCTGTTGGGACATAAAGTTTTGTTAGAATCCTTGTTTAACCTGCATCTATGAAAAAGGGGTTGCTAAGTAAATTAATAGATTAAACAAGGGAAATGTTATGCTGATTGAGAGTGAAGGCCTTTAGCTGAAACATTTGCATTCAGACAATGTTTGTCACAGCTTGCCTTCCAGTAACAGTGATTTCATTGCTTTGTCCTGGAATGATTTGAAACCCAATTTTTTTAGGGAAAGTTTTTTTCCTCAAAATTTCCATTAAGTTGATTGACCGTTTTTTCTTCCAATTTTAATGAACCACAGAAGTTTTACTATATTCAAAAACTTTGTGGGTCACCTAGGTGGCGGCTCAGTTGGTGAAGCCTTTGGGTCGGGTGATGATCCTGAGGTCCTGGGATCCATCCCCATCCCCCACGTGGGATCCTTGCTCAATGGGGAGCCTGCTTCTCCCTTTCTCTCTGCCCCTCTCCACTGCTCATGCTCTTTCTCTCTCTCAGATAAGTAAGTAAAATCTTAAAAAACAACAACAACAACTTTGAATCCAAATATCAGCAATTTCAGAGAATCATTATGGTGGTTGAAAGGAAGGGAGAAGGGAGGAGGCTAAGGTAGGAGGGATGAAGAACATGGCAAAGGGAGCTCAAAGTGGGGAAGATAGAAAGGTGGAAAAGGAAGATTAGAAAAAAGAATGAGCAGAAAGAGAGTGAAATAAAGAGATATAAGGAAGAAAGAACTGCGAGGTATGAAGAAGCAGTGGAGGAAGCAAGGGTAGATCTGGAAGAAAGGTTGTTGAAAATTATTGGCTTATGGAAGTTAAGTAGAGATACAAATAGCAGTGAACTCAGAAGGAAGAATATCTTTCAAACTTGAGCCTCTATTACTACAACAGGAAGCATCACAATGGTATTGAAAGGTATCTGCATGAAGGCTCCCTCTGTTCCCTCCTTCCCAGCTAATTGGATTGACCATAACTCCTCTCATCTAAGGCCTCAGCACAGATCTCTATTAACCAGGCTTCCTGTAGGCAAAGTGATTGGTTCTGGCTGATTTGGAGTGTAAAAGAAATGATATGACCTTTGGGATCTGTTTCTCCTTATACCATGACTTTCTCTGTCTCTTTCTCTGTCTTTCCTTCACAAACACATACAATAGATGCAGAGAGTGGAAAGTTGCTTTAAGAGAAGGATGTGCTTAATATGACATCCTCATAGTTCTACAGTTTATACAACATTATGAAAAAATACTTAGAATGCAAACAGGGACATTGCATATTCCTTAGTCTTCGCTGTATCTTGGCACTTTTTGGTGGTTGCAACATAAATACCAGACATTATTTTCCTCTTAAGGGAGCTGTGGTTTGAGAATCAGTGGCAGATTTGGTGCTGCCTTTCTTCTTTTCCACCCGGGTCTGTCTGGGGCAATGCCTTCCAGGCAGAAGGTGAGTTCTCTTAGGCGGTTGAGATTGATTGCCTGATTCGGAGTTTTCCAGGGAAATTTCCACTCTTGAAAAGGTCATTTGGAAGCAGGAAATTAATGAAAATCTCTCTTACTTTTTTTCTTGGCAACTCTGAGACCAGACTTTTTGGTAGATTGGAGCTGCATTAGTGGCTCATTTTAAATCTACTGTACATTTTGCATGTATCAGGTACTACCTGGACTCTGGGACCCATTATGCTAATGGATACTTATTTTCTCACCTCACTTCCCTGTCAAAGATTTTTCCCTGAAGTTAGTTTCATTGTGATTTTAAAAATACCATCTGTCTGTCTAAGAGTCTTTCCCCTCTTTTTTGGACAGATTTGTATCTGATTTCTTTCACACGGTTCTATTGAATTTCTCCAGGTGAAAAGAGTAGCCATTATACAGCTTCTGTCCAAAGTCATCTTTTTTCATACTATTGCTGTGCAACTGTTGGGGGAGTTTGTCACGATTAACCTTGGGCTTTTGCAGCAGCGATTAAGCTCCTTTATTGGTTTATCCAGCATGACACCAGCATAATTTAAATCACATCCTCGTCTATGCACAGTTCATTGCTTTCACCCCTATATCTGCAGCATAGCTTATGAGGGTTTTTTTTTCTTTCCCTCATAGTATCTTAGAGAGATGTCCTTGGGTCTTTTGTATTTTGCACCTGTATATTTTTCTGCCTGTGGTATTCTTCTTTACTCATGTATTACATGCACTTCAATAACCTGTGTACTATTGTGTTGGTTTTAGCCAATGCTCACAATGGCCCAGATGTGTTGTTTAATTGCCTTTTCAGATATTACATTTTTGGTAGTGACATCTTGGAAATGAAACACGAGAAAAATGTGGCAATTTTCTGACTGACCAGTTTTATGTTGGTTTTCTTTGGTTATTTCCTATGTAGATTTCTCCTTGCCTATAGTCTTTTTGAAACATACACTTTACTTCCTTCTAATGATCTCAGTTGTTCCCATGTCTTTCCTTCTTCTAATCTTTCCCATAATTTTTAACTCATAAAGTGTGTTCTTATGTGATGTTTTTGTTGCATTTTTAAAGATAAAAATCTCATATATTAGCTTTTGTTTTATTCCCTTGCTCTGCCCTTTCATTATTCTGATTTGAGGACTCAGAATATTTGTAGCCCAATGACTTATAGACAAACCCATTTTTTTTCATGCTTTAAACAAGGCAAAGTCAATGCTACTAATATTCATGGATGGATGACTATCCAGAGGCCATAATATAGAACATGATTCACTGTCTTTCACTCATCACAATTTTTTAGAGTACTTTTTATATCCTGAGTATTTTTTGTAGAGAATAAAAGCCACAATGTTCATAAATAAGGCTTCCCTGATTGTACACCTGCATTGTAAGAGAGGTTTCACTAGCCAGTGGCTGGGGCCCATCACATCCAGTTCCTTAACATGAAAAAAATCAAAGACTTTCTTTGGTACGTTTGGTAGCCAATACCACCCTCCAAGATTTGTCTTATGGTCAGCAGAGGAGAGGTTGTCTTCATGACCCTTGGGTAGGGAAGATGATCTATCAAGATCCTCATCAGGAATAGGCAGGGTGGATTTTATAGTTCTACCGTGCTTCAAAAAGGCTCTTTGAAAGCACTTGATGGCAACATTGGAAAAAGTTCACAATATTTGTACAGTTAGATATTTGGGATCTGTAAAAAGAATAGTGTATTTGTCAAGGGGAATAAGACATGAAATCTCCTTGTTGGTTGTGATCTTTACTTTTAGAAGATATGATAAAAGGTTCTGTTATTAGGGAGGGAATTGATTTCTCATCATGTGGTAGTAGGTCGTGGGAGTATGTTGGTGAGCACAATTCATGGCTCTGCCTTAGGAGTTTAATTTACATCGTTGAGCAAAATGTAATAAAATAAAAGTAAATTGCTGTTGTACCTTTGAAAAGCAATACATTAAATCTTGGGCAGTTTTTAAATTGCTTCTTGCCAAATCCAGTGGCCTTTACTTAATTATTTTCCCTTATTGAATATCGTAGAAACATTGGCCATCATAGAATGCTTTAGTTTTCCCCTCTCTTGGTTCTTCTGTTTTTCTCATCCTTCTTTTTGTACTTATTTCAATAATTTCTGTGGGTGCTGAATGCAAATACTGCCCAGGGCTTTGCACTAGCTCCTCTTTTTCCCTTTCTATTTTAATCTGGATTCCTCATTGATTACCAAAATTCTGGAGACTGTTTTCTTTTTCCTTTAAATACATCTTATTTTCTTCCTTTAATTTCAATGTTTTACTGGCTTTGTTGTAAGTGATTGCAGTATCCTCTCAATTGGCTGTTTTTACTTCTTATTTTCCCACTCTAGACCAAAGGCAAAAATTTGTCAAAGCTTCAGAGAAAACCACCCTTGTCACTTTACCTCTTGCACAATAATCTGTCTAGGTTCCTAGACAGATTGTGTTCAACCTTGTGTTGAACCCCTATGCTCTTGTGTTCAACCCCTATGCAACCACATTCTTGCTGCTGTCTCATTTACACCCTGCACTATGCTTGACCTTGGTACATACTATGCCAACTCTGGCTCTCTTGCTTGGAAAAACCTTCATTATTCTCCATATACACATAGTCTCCCTATAAACTCCATATTCATCCATGTAAACAAAGAGAATGTCAAGTCCTAAATTTTCCTTGACATTCCCCCTGATAACTCTAGATCTGCTGTGGAAACTCTGAGAATTTTCTAATCTGAGAGATTAAAGGCATAAAAAACAGATTAAAGGATTTATAGCAGAGAAAAAAATTTTGCCCCTGGTGTGAGATAGATTGGATGGTTGGTTTTTCTCCTAATTTTGAATCTCTTAGAATAATTCAATAGTTGATGTTGATTGATTTTATCTTCTATGTGATTATGAGTTCTATTTGGAAGCTTCCTGCCAATTCTACTGAATTGGGACTCCAGTGAATATGTGGACTATGTGATCATGATCTACTCAGGCAGGACCAGCTGCTTAATTTGTGCAAAATAAAAATGCTAAACCCCTTGTTCAAAAATTATTAAGAATTATTAAGAATTAAGAATTGTTCAATTATTATTAAGAACTGTGATTGCGAAGTTGCACACCATAAAGTTGGCTCTCTCTCCTGAATATATTTGACTAGTCTATTCCTTATCAATAGAATTTATCTTCTTATGGTTAGAGGCTCCAAAGCAATGCATACATTAAATACATTTATTCTATTGAATTCCTAAACCCATAACTTTGTGATGCTGAACCTTACCTTATGATTTGGAAAGTTTAAATTCCATTGGTGGTTGTGAGAGATCAAAAAGTCTTAGAGGGCAGAGGTCAAGTTCACGACACCTTTGAAATTTTAATACCAAGTTCAACACTTCACATGATAAGGTTAAATAAATATTTGTGAAGAGGCAATAACTTTCACTGTCTTTCTGGGCTTCACATCAGTGTTCTAGGAACTTCTAGAGGAAATTAGCTGCAGATATTGAGTAGCTATTAAAGCCTTTTGACTGAAAGAAGCCAACTGAGGAATAAGGAAGGTCTGGGGAGACTAGAGGGACAATTAGATGCGTGCATGCTCCAGTTACTGTGCTGTGGGCAGAACAGTGGCAGTACTTGGACATTATGTCAGGGGTAGGGGACAGGCTAAGACAAACACCCAGGATACAAGCTGGGTAGACAGCTGGGGTAACTACTGAGAAGAGAAGTGGGATTCAAGAATAGAGACTAGGGACTCAAATGAGTTATCAGCTCAAGGGGTCAAATGATCTTGGAAGGACAAACTGGTTGGTTCCATATCAATAAAATCATACTGCCATTAGTTTTATTTATGGATGGGGAATGAGAAGTGTAAGTATAAAGGGCATAAATAGGATGTGCTCACTTGCCTCAAGGAATGTATACTGGAGGGTGTTTTCATTCTTATGAACCCATTCTCGAATGCCTTGCTGTCATTGGAAACTGATACCCTTGCTTTAACCTCTGTAGATGTAACACGTGTTTCTCCTGCACCAAGGTTCGATAGAGTCACAAAACCAGCTCTAGCCTCACTAATTACTGGAAATCTAGTTCTTCATTAGTACTTTCTGCTCCCAAGATGTTCATGAAAGGATACACCCACACTCTCTGGAGGTGACATGTCTCCATGTCTAAACATGTCTCCATGTTTAGCTGTTCCTCTACTACTTGGACCTGGGTGCTGCTGCTCCCCCTGCTGATATTTCCCCCATGGCCGTTAATACAACCAGTGCTGCTTCCACTGCATTTCTAATCTTATGGCTACCACCACTGCCCTCTATGTGGTCGTCACCATTAACTTTATGCCTAGGTCCTGGGTCTTTCACCAGCTTGCCTCTGTACTGTGGCAGCTGTGCTTGGCATACTACAGAGTCTTCTGTGCTCTCACCTGAGCCTGGGCAGCAGAGATGATGGCTTCCTCTGTCCTAATGTGGCTTGGACTATTATTTGCTCTATTTCACCCTCTCAGGCAGCTGGAATTTAGTTTGAGTCTGAGAAGCACTACATGTGTTCCCTCCCAACCTTTAAAAAATCCATATTATTATTTTTAAGATTAAAAAAAGTATTTTATTTATTTATTCATGAGAGACACACACACAGAGGCAGAGACATAGGCAGAGGGAGAAGCAGGCTCCCTGCAGGGAGCCCGATGTGGTCCTGGATCCCAGGACCCCGGGATCATGCCCTGAGCCAAAAGCAGATGCTCAACCAGACATCCCTATTTTTAAGATTCCTGGGACTTCATTGGCCAGGGAGTGAGGAGGATCCTCCTCTGCTTCCCTATTTCTGGCCCTGCAGGTGGAAGATCTTCCTGAGCCTCTGTGCTTAGTCTATTATCTCTCAGAGGCTACCTGCCCCAGAACCTCAACATAAAACTGAGGATGATCATGTTGATGGCAATGGTGGTGGCAGTAAAAGGGGAAATTGCAGTGGCCTCATAGGCAGATATAGATTCCCTTGATTTTGGCTTTTTTACACAGGAAATTTAGGGGAGCCACTGGCCAAATTAACTCTGCAAGGGAGCTGCAAGACTAACCTCAACGATAGTTCTGAATGAATTGGAACAATGCTGTTATCTTATTTCCAAGACAATTCAGAACCTCTGTGGGCAACTTATGCTCCAAAATCCATGGTTGCTGGCTGTGACCAATTATACCAAGTGCCCTGTATCACAGACGGAGAAGGAAATAATTGTGCAACTTTACCTAGGGAGGGATCTATAATTCAATTTCTCAGGACTGGTGCTGGAGAACACCCAGGTAGTTTTGCACGTTCCTCCAAAACTTTTTTAAGAAGGTCAGAATCATTGGAACCTTTTGTAATTTGACCCACTTCCAGGATAAACTTGAGAAAATTGATTTTCCTCTCTTCAAAGCATAGATTCAAAAATTTCCTCATGTTTTTATATAGTCAGCTATCTTACAATTATATAACATTCATATCAGTTTATTTTATTATTGTTTTTATCCTCCGTAGCACAATGAAAGCTTCATGAAAGCATGGATTACATTGATCTTTTTCACTATCGCATCCCTAGCATTTACTAGAGTCTCTGGTAAACAGGTGCTCACTAATATTTGTTGAATGAATAAATGAATGAATTATGGTAACTCAGCAGTGCCCTGGATTCAGACATAATGAGACATGTCTATATGACTGGAGGGACAGGTCTACCTTATCCACTATAGGGAAGGAGAAACCTCTTTGGAAGGAATTCAGTCCAAGGAAAGAGATCATCAAGACATAAAATGTGCTAAAAGGACTGTGGAGTAGTGTCTTAAAGGAGGAGGGATTTTGATAATGGCAAATTTTGTCATTCAGATTTTAACCTGATACAGCCTCCTGGGCTGAGCTCTGGCATAAGACAGCTCCAATTAAAGTTGAGTGAAAACTAAAGGAACTATAAATCAAATATCAGCTACATTGACATCAATACCTTTGTAGTGATGGCAGATAGCATTAGAGTGTCTGCTCAGATGGCAGCTGGCACTCCTGTGACGCACCATGGTGAGCAGGTTCACACTGTCAGCACCTGGAGTGGACAGCACCTGTTTGGGTGTCGAGAGCACTGACAGTCATGGCACTGCCTTGGTGAACAGAGCAGCAGAGGTGCCTCTAATAACATGATTCTGGGACAGCAAGCATGAATTAGGAAAAGAGGAAATGGAGGATGCCACAGGAATACCTATTTGTTACCACTAGGGTTACTCAGAAATGTTGGTGGAGAATTTGAGGAGGACTGAGCACTTACAGGTTGGCCCCAGGATAGAGGGGAGGAATTGCAAGTTTGAATGGTTATTTCCTCCCTGCCTCTTGTTCTCTTACCCTCTCATTTCCCCCTGGATTGGAGTGTCCTGGAAAACATGAACTAATAAAGAGAAACTAACTGGTTATGGCTGGAGTTGTTTCCACCTGCAGTTTCAGCACAAGGGGTTTTGCACCCTCGTTCTGGGATCCACATGCTGTGAGATCTGGGAACGCAATTTACTCCCTCACTCCAGGAGAATGCAGTACTTATTGAAAAAACAATCCTTAGCTTGTCACAACCAGTAAAAAAAAGTCCTGCTGCAAACTTCCCTTGTTTACCTGGAGAAAAATTGCACAGCCTTTTTGGATAGGCTAGAGATACCATAGAGCAAAGTATATAATGTCAGACTCCACATTTTAGCAGAAAATCATTTCTACTAATAATCTTTACCCAGGCTCAACTGCTCTTCTGCTTGAATTCATTTGTGCTGTTCATTTGAGTTGGAACATCTTGAGACTCCATTCCCCCTACAACTGAGAATCTCATTTGGTCGACTTTCCTCCTATATGCCACACTAACTATTTTCTTTTCTTTACCTGAATGTGATCCCTTTACAAATTGCATTTAATATTCCCAGAGCCCAGTGTTTAGCCCCATGCACATCCGATTTCATTCTCATCAACTCTAGTGTGCTCTCAGCCTGCAGAACTGGCTGACTTCTGGCAGCCCTTTTCCTTGGGCACATTCACTGAAAAAATCTACAAATTTGCCCACCCCCAAAAATTGGTCAGGTGTGCGGTATTCATCAGGCTTCTCAAACCCTGTCAGAGTTAGCAAATCAGAAACTCTAGACACATTTGACTTTAAGTTACAAAAGGCAAACAGCTGCATATTCTCTGATCCTGTCAGCCCTGAATATTTCCAGAAACAAACAAACAAAAAAGAATTTTATCTTGAAATTTGGCAGGGCCAAGAAGTAAACAGACTGACTCTCACCTAAAATCCTTCCAGACTCCTCTTCTCAAGGGAGTTAACATGCTCTGCCTCCAAGTGACCTAAATTTTAAAGAACAAGTTACCTTTTGTTCAAGGTCTTAGACTTCTCCATGATTTTTTTTCCATTAGACAATAAAACCAATGACTCAAGGGGATCAATATTATTAATTGTTTGTTATATTGATATTCTAGATCCCTGGTTAAAAGTGATTGCTGTTTCTTTAATCCTAATATATGCTCCCTACTCAGGATGACTTCCTTTGGATCTCCAGTATGTAGAATTAATAGACTACAGTTTGCTGTGGCTCCTTTTGTGTGATACATTGTCATTTTTTTATCTGCCCCCAAATTATTCACTCCCCCACACCAGAAAGGTGTGTGTGTGTGTGTGTGTGTGTGTGTGTGTGTGTGATCATCAGATTTGGTTTTGCAATTTTATAATGTGGTTCCTAGTAGAAATTATAGGGATTTCTAATAAAGTTGCTGGCAGGGGAACAGTATATGCTCAGTAACTAGAAAGGTTGTTCTTCATTGTTAAAGCAGAATCAGATGTGTGGTGAGAATAGGATAAGTCAAATGTTAAAATGGCTTCACTCTGACGAGACTATCAAGGATGAGCCAAAGTAAAAAAGTATAAAATGACCTGAATATGATAAAGTGTAGTGGTGTCTGTATCAGCCAATGGTTCTGTATCTCTGTCATCTAGAGTAGGATGTGTAACTACCTTTCTAGTGGCTTATGCATTCTAGATGGCAGGGTTATGGGTAAATAGCCCAAAGTTGCACTCAAGAGGAGGGATAGGAAGGAAGTTTGTGGATCATACAGTTTCTAAGATTGGATACTGATTTTTCTTCTAAGGGTATATTCCTCTTGCCATGTGTATGGGTAAGTAATGCTAGCTGCTTAACAAAAAATTTCCAAATATATAAGCTCAGACATGCCAGATGTTTTATTTCTTGCTTCCAAGTGGTGAGTTTTGCTCACCTTAGCTGTGATTCAGGATGGCCATATTTTCTAGAGATGGAGCCCAGGTAATAATAGCTTGAGAAGCTCCACAGATGATTCTGGTTTTCAGCCCCAATTGGGGGGTTAACAGATTCCCAACGACATAGCCAAAGATGAGCATTGTATGTAAGAGCTCTTAAACTGTTTTCTTACTATGAGTTTGAATTTTTGCGATATCAGTTATTCTAATTCACTTCTCTAATACAGTCTCCACAGGGAGAAAACCAAGTATGATCTTGCTTCAAAAATGCTGATCACCCACCTCCAGCATTACACGTACTTCTGCATTCTGGACAGCTTCTCAGTTCTTTGCTGTAATTTTTCCAGAGAATGGCATTGGTTTTTTTTATAATTTATCTTCTTGCCAGAGAAACAGGCAGTGTTTAGGCTTTAGTGTTCCATAATGGATCATAGTTTTAGTGTTCTGCTTTGCTTGAATAGGAATAACTATATTTTTGAATAACTTTTACTGATGTATTGAGCTTTAATTATATACACAAACATTGTTTATGGATTGAATTATATGATCTCGATACATATCAAAGGTTTTCCAGAGTTTTCAGAGGGTGTTGATTGCAAAAATAGTTCTAGAGTCAAGTCAGGCAGGAATAATCTTTTGCTAAAGAAAATTATTATTTTAAATGTGCCAAAACAGGGCTGTATCTTGCTTCATCTTTTTAAACTTATTCCTGAATAGTTTTAGATGAAATGGACATGTGATTTCCTGCAACTAGGTTTCTAGGTTTTTCCTGTACTGGCAACAGGGATTGCCTTTCCCACTGAGGTGGCAGTGTGAAGAGTTAGCTTAACCTTGTCAAGAAGAACATCTAAATATTAATTATTTCAAAACCTCAAATCAACATTTTAGACAAATGCTTTGACATGAAGACAGATTATAGAATATTATGTGATAAATAATATTATTTGGCTAAGTAGGGGTCCATCTGTGATTAATATCTTCTTAGACACTGGAATCCAGCACTGTTCCAAATTGTTTTGCTTGGTAGGTCAAAGTTCTACATTTATAAAGGTGGTAACTGCAATTTTCAAATCTTCAAGGCCATTACCATTTCATTTGTATTTATGGAGTGATGTACATTTGACCAGCATTGGGGCATTTAACCAGCATTGGAGCATTTAACCAGATTGGAGATTATCTCTGAGAAAAGAATTGAACCCCATTTGTGGGTACTCCTATGGCATTTTAGATGTGCAATTATTCAAAACTATAAGTCAGACCTAGCGATGGCCCCAGGAAAGCAACATCTTTGTTATATACACTCCAGCTATCCAAAGTTAAGGGATGTTTTTTTCAATCTATACTATAGGATGCCTACTCTTCAGGAATTGTTCATTTCTATAGTTCTTCTCATATCAATTCTCCAGAACCTGGTGGCACAATTGATCTTTGAGAGCAGTGGTAAGGGATAAGTTAAGCAGTCATCCTATAAGCTTCTTTTATATGTATCTATGTATTAAGACAAATTATCAGAATGCTGCATACCCAGAGTGTATCACCATGCTCTGCCCTTCATTTGAAATTCTTCTAAAAACCAAAAACTTTACCTTCTATCCTCAGCTTTCACAAAGGTCTAGTATAAGGAATAGCTATATACGGAATATTTTTGTAAGTTTCATTAAATGGCTTTTGAGAATGTGTCCACTATACTACTCAAAGTCTCTTATATAAATATCTTTGTGACAAAGCCTGCTTAGGAACTGATGAACAGCTATTCGTTATTCTGTGAGATTATGCTTCTATTAAACTCATTTTTATTTATTATCTAATTTTTTTAAAGATTTACTTTTTTATTCATGAGAGACACAGAGAGAGGCAGAGACATAGACAGGGAAGCAAGCTCCCTGTGGGGAGTCTGATGTGGGACTTGATCCTGAGACCCCCGGATCATGCTCTGAGCTGAAGGCAGACGCTCAACCACTGAGCCACTCAGGTGTCCTTAAACTCATTTTTATAAGATCTTTACTTTGGCCTTTAGGAAGTTCAGTTTTTAGACAATTCTTGCAGCTTTCTTTAGTCAATTCTTCATTGATATTACTGTTTTGCTCTTTTTGTATTTCTCTAATTTTTTAATTTACTATCTTTGCTTTTGTGTTGTTTTTTTTTTGATGGCCAACATAAATTTATCTTTATTCAGATTATGATTCTTCAAAGACTTTTGGTTAAGACGCGGTTTAAGCCATTCTTAAATAGAATACATACAAAATATGATTGTTTATATTTCTTTTGATTGAAAAGCGGAAAATTCCATGTTGCATTTCACCGTATTTACTAATTTTATGCTGATGTAAACCTTCTAAATGCAAATAGCTTTGAAAGTGAATAAACTAACTTCCAAGTGACCAACCCTGCCCCCTTGTAGTATGAGCTCTGTGATACTGCGTTCTTTTCAGCACACACCCCTTTGCTGGCCTGTGGTTCCCACAATGATGGGGGCTACAACCCACTGCACTCAGTTTCAGAGTCCTCACTCCAGTGTGCATCTCGCTTTTTCAGCCACGAGTTTGATGAATTGAGAGTGACTGGCATAAAGCTGGAGTTGATCACTCATGTCCACCCATTTAACCTTTCCAGCATCATCTCCAGCCTCCAGGGTAAGGTTATCCATTATCTCACCTGTTTCATCATGGTAGTTCACAGCTTCTGTCTCCATCCATGCATTATCAGTATTTCGAGGATCATCAACATATCCCTTATATATCACTAGGTGTTCCTGGCTGAAGAGTTTGTGCAACTGTTCCTCCAATATTATTATTATTATTATTATTATTATTATTATTAATTATTTTCAAGACAGAGAGAGAGAGAGAGAGAGATGGTAGGGAGGAGCAGAGGGAGAGTGAGAGAAAGAATCTTAAGCAGGCTCCATTCCCCACATGGAGCCCCTTGTGGGCTCCATCTCACACCCTCAGATCATGACCTGAGCCAAAATCAAGAGTCAGATGCTTAACTTACTACCATCTGGGCATCCCATTATGTTATTTATTGATTCATTTAAATGTTGGATTTGGTATCTTTTTTGTTTTTGTGTTATTTATTACTCATTAATCCAACAAATGTGTTTTGAGGTCCTGCTATGTTCCAAGAACAGTGCTAGGCTTATAGGGATAAGATGGGGTTAGAAAAGACATTCTTTGCATCTTAAACACTTAAAGAGTTTTCAGTCCTTACTTTTATTGCGAATTACCTCAAAATATTTTAGAACAATTTCAATGTAAATCTCTCCCTGCTATTGTGGCATCAGCTTCGCCTTTCCTGCAAAACAGCTCTCCAGTTGGATCTCAAAGTCTGCACAGTGTGTGTGATGATTGCTTCTGGGCATATACCTTTTGTCTTATGTCATTTTCCCTCCTCAGCTCTCTTTCATACTGCTCTTCTGAGCCTGTTTGAGGCATCTCTCTGCTGCTGTTTCTTGCTGTTCCTGGCTGCCCCCTCTCCAAACCATCCTGTACCAAGGTCACCTTGAACAAAAATGCTCCATCAACATGGGTTGAATCTCTTTCCCCCTCTTCCCCACCTCCCCACCTCATTCTATCATCATAAACCATGAAGTGCTGCCCTAGCTTGCCCACTGTTGTATAGAGATTTTTTACAAAAGAACCACATCTTAAAGATTTCTTTGCAGCTCACTCTCTGGGACTCTGACTTGTGTCCTTACTTCTGACTATCCAAATCCCCCAGAGCTCTTGGTCTGTCCTAGGTTTGTACTTTATGTTGACATGTTCATTATAATCAACTAAATGTGTTGAATGAGTATAAACTGATATGGGATTTGAGAACTTTTCCTCTGCAGTTGTCAAAAAGTCTATTAGCTTTATTCCTGTTGGTCAGCACTTCAAATCATTTGGATGATGACATTTTCTATCACAGTTACATAGAGAAAAATTATATTTAATGGTTTACTGACTCATTGAAAAGAACACATGATAATCTTTCCAAAGCCCTCCTTTCTTTCTGTCTTTTTTTTTTTTCAGATTAGAAAGGCAAGCCCTGATTTTTACTGAAGAGTTGCTTCTTGCTGAACCTATTTTATCCTCTTTGGTAATTATTAGGACACCATAAGGAAAGATAGTTAATATTCTCTGATTCTAGTACATGGTCAATAGAACAATTAATAACCTGCAAGAAAGTTGAGAAGATCTGTGATGTTAGTATCATAATAGAAGGAACTCAGCATTACACCAGGAAAGAAAGAAAAATTCAACTAATATAAGCAATAAGGGAATAAACTTTTTTAATAGAAGGAGAGGCATTTCCAATCGTTTTTTGGTTAGCCACTTGGTGCTTCTAGGAGACCTACCTGAAGCAGTTTGCTGAACTATTTATTAATTTTAATGTCAGAGATGTAACTAGACTTTGAATTTTGTAGCCAGATCAGAGTCCTATACTCATGATTGGGAGGGGAGCAGACCCAAAAGTGAATAGGTCTTAGACATGTACGAGATCATCAGGAGCCATACCTAAAAAATGATTGAGTATAGCAGGTAACAGCTCTTCCTGGGATTCCAATACAGCTTTCTTGAACATGCCAAAGGAATTCTATGTCAGGATAGTAGGGCCACTTTGAGTTTATGAGATAAGAGATTTCTTTAGCAGGAATTAGACTGTGCACAATGTTAGGGGACTGGGAAATAAAGGTCTGCAAGGGAGGATTGGGGAGGAATCCCTAACCAGTCAGCCTGATAGACCAGCATGACTGAACAAATGAGCTTGC
Source organism: Vulpes vulpes (assembly GCF_048418805.1). NCBI lineage: Eukaryota > Metazoa > Chordata > Mammalia > Carnivora > Canidae > Vulpes > Vulpes vulpes. The sequence continues at coordinate 166,496,530 of NC_132780.1, forward strand.
AGGGAAATCTGCAAAGGAAGCCCATTGAGCTGCTAAAGTGGGTCTGTGAAGAGGCAGCTCAGGGTGTGATGTATGGGAAGTAGCTGCTGTATTTCATTGTAGCCAAACATTAGGTTGGCCAGTGGAACCAACAATTGAGAAGACAGGCTGGATAGAGTGGAGGAGAGGCAAGACTCATCAGGCACTTCATCCATCCATAACAGTATCTTACCACAAAGATTTCTGAGAATCATAAATATGCTTTACTTCTGCTTTCCAGTCTTATGCAAATTCTTCTTTTTGGACAATTCTAACTCAGGAACATACAGAATAGGAGACAATGGGAAACAGTTCACAGCTTAATCAAATTGATACAGCAAAATCCAGCAAACTCTTGCACCCATAAAAGATGCCTCAGCTTTGTTCAGAGGATGGAATGTAATGGGAAGAATTCTCATATTCATTTCCACAGCACTGTAATCCCCACAAGGCCATGGCCAGATTATACCTAGTACATATACCTAATTTATACCTTGTTCATTATACTTGGTTCATAATTGGGAACTCTGGCAGCTGTCATAATGCCTGGCTCAGAGGAGTTACATAAATATACATTGGATAAAAATAACTGACTTTTAAGTCAGATGCTCTGCGTTCAGTTCTGTTTTTTGCCACTGTATCAGTTATCTGATTCTTGGTTCCCACCTTCATACTTATCCTTTTATATTCTCTGTATCACACATGGTGGGAAGTCAAAAAAACCATATTTCCTGGAGACTTTTTACTTAGCCAATAGAAAATTGCATCATGGAGTAGAAGAAAGAAAGAAGCTGCATTTTTTCTGCTTCTGGCTTTAGCAGCTGCAGGAGCAGTGGTAAGTGACTATGGAACCTAGAGGTGAAAGCAACTTAGTCCAGAAGTTTCAGCAGAACTGTTGGCTTTTAGTTTCTTGTCTGAGGGCATGTAGGCTCACACAGTTCTGTTCAGTAGTGCAGTGTCCATTGACTCTGATATGATCGCTTCATTTTCCTTCACCTCTAGTAATGGTAGTGGTTTTCTGACACTACTGATCATCTCCTTTCCCACCCCCCCTACCTTTTCTAACATTTTGGTAACCAATTTCTTATATTAAATCACTTTTGATTGAAATAATGAATGTGGCTGCTGTTTCTCTAGATGGATATGTATGATACAACCTTCTACTTGCTTTGGAAACTTGAGCATTTGATTCTCAGTTACCTCACCTTGAAAATGATGGTGAGAATTCCCATGCTGTTATAAAGGTCTGGTGCAATAACGTTTGTAAAGGTGCCCTAAATATAATAAACACTTTTCACGTGTAAATTGTTATTAGATAGCATATAATTTTTCTGGAGGTAGAGTCATATAGTGTTTGAACGTATGGGCTCTGCTTGGGTTCATATTCATTTCAGCTACTGACTGTTATGAGAGGTTGGGTGAATAGTACACTTCTCTAAGTGTGTTTTCCTATATACAAATGGGGTGATAATAGCACTTATCTTACCAGATAGGAGGTATTAAGTGAGATATCACATGTATTAAGTCAGTGCCTGGCACATGATAAATACCCATTAGTATTAGTATTAGTATTAGTATTAGTATTAGTATTAACTGGTGAGGGTTGTGTATGGTGTATTATGGGAGTTGTATGATGAATTCAAGAAAGAGCTAGCAGTCAATCTGCATAAATGATCAAAAATAGATTAATTTAAAAAGTAACTTACGTGAACTAATAGACAAAACAGAGTGAATAAAGTTTTATGGTTTTGAGAAAAGAACAATGAAAACCACTTCTTCAAATTCCTGAATATCAAAACATTGATTTGTATTTACCTTGAAAATATTTATAATTTATTCATCATCAAGAATATAATAAATATTCATTGTAGATGAACTCAAAAACACACAAGCATAAAAAGAAAAGAATAAAATATCCTAATTCTAGTACCTGGATATGACTATGTTAATATCTTATACGTTGTTCTACTCTAGACCTTCCTTAGTGGTAGATACTCACATGTACAAGACAGATGTATACGTTTCAGCAACTCTTGTTTTTGGCACTCTATGAAATGTTTGTTTCTTTTAAAATAATTAGATAACTAGAGAAAAATGGTCAATTGCCCACTGAGGACATGGTTCTGTGTCTAACCTACTATCCTGTCTTCAGATCAGGAATCAAGAACCTATATTTTTAACTACTTTATTTAACTAGAATTAAAAAATTTAACATCAGTATTAAAATTTGAATCCTTGATGCTACATCACTTCTCAGTCATGTTGGTTAGCTGTTTAAACAAAGATTGCTGCTTCTGGTGTCAGCACCTGCTCAGGCTTGGACTATATTTCTCAATCCCTCTTTCATCTAAGGTCTAATTGACTAAATGACTGGTCCTTACCAACAGAATATAAGTGGAAATGATAGGTGTTGCTTTTGATCTGATGGAATTGAGAAATGAGTTTGCTTTCTTTACTTTTTCTGTCTGGACACAAGGGGATGGTGGAGCCATGGATGGAAGGCGTGTAGGTCCCTGAATCATTATGAGGAGGAAAGCTTTTGGCAGACCAAAAATAATTGCATTAGACTTATATAAGTGAGAAATACATCTATTTTGGATTAAGCCACTGAAATTAGCATTATGTTCATACACCTCTTGAACCCGAATTGAATATTCTTTCTTTATCCTCTTCTTTCTCCTCAATGTCTTCCTTGTATATTGATCTTAATATTTTCCACAGCTCTTAGCACATAGTACCCTGTACATAGCAGGCACTTAATTAATGTTAGTTACAATTAGACATAGTTCCTGGACTAATATAAATCCTTAAAATGAGCTTGAAGCAGTTTCAAGGTGGCATTTGGAAAAATGCAATATTCTTATAATATAGTATAGATTAAGTATAAGAAAACTTTTATTATAACTGGAAAAAGATTCATATAAAAAAAGCTTAAGTGGAAGATTTATTCTCTATTTCCAGAGGCACTTAAAATAGAAGATTGGGAAAGGTGGCATTTTTTTTTGTGTGTGTGTGTGGTAGGGCAGGTCTTAAATAAAATTGAGATTGCTTTCTCTTTTCTTTTCATTATCTTTCTTTACTGACCCCTTTCTTTCTTGGATTTTTCCAAACTTTTGATGCCCTTTTAAATAGGAGAGCACCAGAAAGTTCTCTTCAATTAACCCAAGTGCACTTGACCACCATCTTCCCAAGGGCCTGTTCCTGCATTTGATAGGTAAACTAGAGTGATGAATTTTTCAGACTTGGGGGAAGGCACTGTCATGCCTAGCCTACATGGAGATATTTTTCAGCTGATGGTCCTGCTGGCATCTCTCATACCACTCTGAGGAGGCATTTCCCTTCTGAATATGCAAATATTACACCCTCAGATAAAAAGATCCCATCTAACTCAATCATGCTTCAAATCTCTGAGTGGAGCTTCTTTCAGAATTAATCATAATTTTGGAACTAACCCTTGTTAAAAGTAGAAATTGTGTGTCCTAGTTTGCTTTCTCTCGGTAGCATTTAGTTCTAATATTTTGTATTTAATTTATTAATGACTTAAATAAGATATGTTTATTTTTCATTATGCCAAAAATCCAAAGAGTTGCTGGATTGGACCAATAACATGAAGACATTGCTAGAAAACACAATCAACTTTTGTGACTTCATACAGTATTTTATTATATGATAATCATCTAAACAGCACTTAAAAAAAATTAGATCCAGGATCATCTCAGAGCCTTTGCCTGCCCAGCCAAGTTCTACAGAATCAAAGAAGCTTGGAAATAATGATTACTAATTATGTATTCTGTAAGAATAGGAATTTCCTTTGTATATATTTGCCTATCTAATGGTTTTGCTAAGGTGAAGAAAAGTTCAGGGTATCACCACCAGGTGTACAGCTAAGTGCTTAAGACAGAAAGACAAAGGATGGCTGCTATGTGCAGAGAGCTAGAGCAATTGCATAGAACCAGGAAGACAACATTTCAAATAAAGTGTCTAATAGCTTTATGATAATTGACTTCCTAGAGGCATGACAGCATGTGTATATTTGTCTTTCAGCATGTGAATCATGCCTTCTTCAACTCTCTGTCTCCAGTGGTTAGTAGTAAACTTAGAAAATAGGAAGGACACTCTGAAAATGTCTATTAAGTGAAGAACTTGGATTCGGAAATCTTGGGTTGAATTTTCTGTGTACTACTTTTGGCTTGTGTGCATTATTTCATTTACTCATTCTTTTATCTTTCCTTTCATTCATTCTACCACCATATATGGAGCACCTATCTTGTGTCAGATATTGTACAAAATGCTGGGAGTATAGAGATGAATGAGAGTCATTAGTCCCCTCTCACCATCTAAATGGAGAGATGAGGGGCAGACCAAGCTTAATGTCATGTGACAAAATTTGTGAAAGAATGAGCACAGGAGGCAACCTACCTCTGGAGTAGGTAGAGAAGAAACAATTAAAGATAGTTTCTTTTAGGAGAAGTGATGCTTGGGCTGAGTCTTAATAAATGAATCAGAGTCTGCCAGGTAGATAGGAGTTAGACTAGAAGGGTGGTATTTTATGAAGAAACCACTCATGCAAGGGAAGGGAGTTTGTGTATTGGAGGAAGGGATGTGACATGCTGAGGGGTATGTGGGAGACCATAGTAGGAGTTACCCTGGGGAAATTGAGGGGTCAGATCATTATACGCTTTTCATGCCATGCTAAAAGGTCTGAACTTTATCCTAGAGATGAAAAATGAAAGCATTTGAAGGGTGTGTGAGTAACATGGTCAAATTTACAGTTACTTAATGTGGTTAAGACTTTTTTTAATTCATAAAATGTAGAAATATTAGTTATCCTTGAAAGTTACTGTGAAGATTGGATGAAATGATAAGCTTGAGAGTATTCTAGAACATGTGAGAAAAATGTTAACCAGTATTATTAATGCTAACAGCTCACATTTATTATGGATTTATTTCTCTAAGTATGCTGTGTGGAAAAAAATCCTTCAAGTCTCACCAAAATACAATTAAATATGTATCTGTAAGTGGGACACTTTATGTTGTCTCCCTAATGGTAATGCTGGATTTGACTTGATTTATTCTCATTTAAAAATTTTATTCCTTTTGACAATTGTTCTAGGAGGCCTTTAAAGTGAACAGAGTAACTAAAGAAGGAGAAAATCGTTTATCTTACTTTTCTCCAAAATCACCTGTAGGGAGCTGTCAAAATGAGTTCTCTGACCAGCATATATATATACACACACACATATATATACACACAATATATGTATATATCTATATATACATATATACTTATAATATATGTATATATATTTATATATATATTTTTACAAAAATGGGCAAAGAAACAAATTATTGGGTGGAGAGGACAAAGAAACAAATGGTATCAATATCTTTTTCTTTTCTTCCTCTCCTGTCTCAAAATAAGACAACCCCATAGTTTTTTTAAGATTATTTATTTATTTATTTATTTATTCATGGGAGACACAGAGAGAGGGGCAGAGACACAGGCAGAGGAAGAAGCAGGTTCCTGCTCCCTCCAGGGAGCCTGATGTGGGACTCGATCCCAGGACCCCAGGATCATGCCCTGAGCTGAAGGCAGACACTCAGCCACTGAGCCACCCAGGCATACCAACACCCCCACCCACAGTTTAAGGCTGCTTTCTTGAGATGGATGTCTTAAGACATCACTCTTGAATCATGAGTGGTCTGTGAGAAGGCTCTGCCCAGGCTCTTGATCAGTTTCCAGGATTGGGTCAGATCTTAGGCTATTATCTAAATAGAATGGATGTTAATCAAAGAAGGCCAATCTTATTTCTGGGCTGTGTCCTGTGATAGTGTTTTCCATCTATTCATCAGAAACAGATCTCCTCAATCTTTTATATCCCCTAAGAGGGATCTTAAGCAGTTGATTATTTATCATCAGCTTATTATTTTTTGCACTAGTTCAGAGTAGTGAAGTCTAAATATAGGCTTAATGGCTTTATTGTGTGAAGGGAGACAAAAAAATTAGTAAATTGGAATCCAAAAGTAAAATATTTGAAGTCGGGATATTTAATAAAATTCTCATTTTTCTTTTTTCCAAGCTGAGATAATTATAACAGTATTCCTAGAATTTGTAGAAATCCTACAAAGAAAAACTGCATTTTCTAAGTAATTACTTTTGTATCTGCATATCAGATACAAACCGTTACTCAGGGTGATGCTTATTAACATTTATGGGCATCAAACTTTTAATGTTAGCTCCAATAAATAGCATAAAACATTAGTAACACAAAGGACTTCTAAAACCTAGATTAATGAGTCAGTTAATTAATTAGTTAAGAAAGAAAGAGTATTGAAGACAAATTCTCTTTTATCATAGAAAATGTGCTCAGAGATCTGGATCCTCAAATAATGAAGAGCACATGACCTAGCTTTATTCTTTAAAAAAATGTGGTCAATTAACTTGTATTCTGAATGATAATGATTATTTGTCAACACCTATAGTCTATATACAGCCTATAAAAGGGCATAAAGATTTTAAAACAAAGTCATAAGTTGCAGGTGCATTTGGCATAATTTGGGTCTTTGATAAAAATTTCTTAATAGCAAAACGTTTTTAATAAAAACTTGTATTGGTAGCAGTTTTCTATGTAAGAAAATTTGGAAATTGAGTGCCTACTCTGCATTTTGCTTCCATTTTTCTAGTAGCTACTAAATTGTTCATGGTCACTTAAAAATTGCTAGTCTTTATTGGTTCACTTGTAAATGCAGACATCTGCATGCTTTTCCATTTCCAGTAGTATAACGAAGCTTAATTATATTTCTTTTTAAATATCCATTGAAATTTTTACAATTCCAAAGTATTAGGATTAGTAATAAGCTTTCTTTGCTACTTCTCTGCGGTCAAAAGCTGATATCCACTATGCATGCTTTGAAATTTCTCACCCAAGGTTTTGAAATAGAAGCTGCTTAATGGAGGTTATACATTTCCATATAACAGTATAAAATAAACTTTTGATGAAGAGAAGCGGATGGCACATGAAAGTCTAGTAAAGGATTGGCTTCATTGCTTTATCTACAAACCTCACTGAACAAGAGTATTCTTCAGTCCATGAATAATCATGTAGACCATTTATCTCAGCGATGCCACAAGGAAACAAAAAGTATGGCGACAAAGCCTTTTGAAGTCTGGACCATCCGATAGGAGCCACTAATCTATCTATGACATCTAGCCTCAGTACAAATACATGTTCAACAATGTTTCAACACTTTACTGCAGCTAATTTGTAGCAGAAATAAAAACTTGCTGACTCTATTAATAGGTGAGTTTTTGAAGGTGAACAAGTAAAACAATACTTGGTCTTTATACTGCAATTTGTAGTTATGTGAACTTTTTCTTTCACTTTGAGTATTATAGACAGTAAAGTTTTATCCTGGATTAACCTCTCCCCTAAAATACAGCATACTTCTCTGAAACTTAGCATTCTTTTTTTAAGTTAATGCAAGACATTTTAATGTTAGTCCATGTGAGGCAATTCAGAAAAGTGAATCTATTAAAAATCAGACTTGTATTCTGGTTATTCATACCTTTGCGTTGCTTCATTAGGATGGATAATAAAAAGTTTACTATAATCATGAGCATCATTCTGAAACAAGGAAGACAGAATTGCATGTAGTTGAGTAAGCCCAAGTCGATGTGAGATGATCCAGTAGATTTCAGAGAACAAAACTGAAAATTTCCCTACAAAGGTTTAGGAGATTATATGAAAATTAAGCCCTATTTTCTCAGGTCCAAAGTACTAACTTGAATTCATTAATTAATGTATTTATGAATTAATTAATGTATTTATCCACTATTTTCTGAGTGTCTACTATGTGAGGTTGGGTGCTATTTAGTCTATACAGAAAGAAAAATAATCTTTTATTCAAGAAACTTCCAGTTCATTATTAGTTTTACAGGTTTCGATAGTATGCTCTAGGAAGACATTTTGTTAAAGCAATATAATAATAAGAAAAGGTAAAATTATTTTTGAGCTGGGCAGTTTTAAAAATATGAACTTTACTGAGAAAGGGGTGACAAAATAAAAAAGAAAGAAGCACTTTTATCAGTGAGATACAAAGTGCCTGATCAATACCAAATAAAACTTCTATCTATAGAAGTTTATTTTCACAAAAGTAAAATTTTGAAAAAGGCAGATTAATTCTTTATTGTATGGAGCTAAATCACCAGTTGTTTTTGTTTTTCTTGTTGAATTTACTAATCATATAGAAATCTGACCTGCTTCTGACTAGGACGCTCAGAACTTCAGTGTTCTAGCTTCATGTAGATAAAGAAAAACCATAGCAAAATAGGAAGATAAGTAAATAGTGTGATTTTTAAATAGGTTGAAAGTATAGAACAGGGCCCCTCCAAAAAATTATTGCCTAGAAAGAGGGCAGCAGAAGCATTTTTTCTAATTTATATGAAAATATAAGGTGTCTTATTGGCCTTATCTGTGAGAATTCAAATCACTTCTGCAAAGTGATAACTTATTCACTTAAATTATGATCAGAAGGATCATAAAGGCAAACTGATACTAAATGCTTTGGGAACTGCATAAAGTTCTATAAACTTCAAAACTTCACGTTTGGATGCGTGGATGATTCAGTGTGACATCTGAAATGATGGTGATAAAACAGAAGTCATGTTACTTATTTTTCTGACTTTCTGTAGTTGATGGCTTGAATTTTCTGAGCTGAGAAGGGTGGGTAAGCAAATTTGCTTGTGTTTTAGTGCATGTGTAACTGGTGTAGCATACCTATGCAGAAATATGTCTCTTTAGGCAATTTCCATAATAGGCTCAGTGCCTGGTTTTTCTACTCTGAAGACTTATCTGGGTTTTGACTGCAAGAGTCAGGAAGGATCTCGTCATTTTAGTTCTCCATCTGTGACTATATTTGGGGAGATTTTTTGTAACTGAGAAGTTTATGGGGACAATGGAAAAGCCTAGTGGAGAATGCTTGAATCCTCACCATAGGATGAGAACAGAGCTTTTCCATGGCAGTGTGAATCCAAGCGCCCTTTCCTAAAGAACCCTCAATCCCCAGCTTTTAGCCAATTTATTTAAGTCTGTTTCTGATTATTTTTTTCTTGTACTGCTGAAACGTTCTGAATTTTTCCTGTGTTCCATGACATTTCTGACACATGGTACTCTGAACCAAGTTGTCACTTCCTTATATTATAGGCCTTTTGTGGAAGTTGTGAAGAATGATCAGTTCCTGATATGTAATTGCTTACATGTTCTCCCCTCCCTCCCTCCCTTCTTTCTGTCCTCCTTTCTTCCTTCCTCCTTCCCTCCCTCTCCTCTTTCTTTCTGTTTAAAAATGTTTTATTTCATATTTCACAAAAAATTTATAAGACCCAAAGTAAATAAGTCAATAATATTATGATTACATTGTATGGTAACAGATGGTAACTATACTTACCACGGTGAGCATGCATAATATTTAGAATTGTGGATTTTCTATATTGGGTACTTGAAACTAAAATAACATTGTATGTCAACTATACTTAAATAATAAAAATTTGAAAAGTAGACTCAGATAGAAAGACAGCTTTCAGTCACAAGTGAATGAGGCAGGAGTAATTTAAACTCTACTGTGGAAACATTTAATACAAAATCTGTTATGAGTTATTTATACAGTGTTATACATAAATAAACTATTCAGGCCAAATTTAATTTTTTAAAAATTAGATTTAACTTGTAATCAAATTTTTAAGATTGGTAAAGCTAATTTCAAACTACTTATATTTTGAAATAGAATCACCAGTACAGATAGGTTAACTAACAAAATAGTAATGCTCAAAGATCCTCTCTTTCTCCCTTGCTCATACATTTATGAGTCTATTTGCTAATTTCCCTTCTTGTAGTTACTCTTCAAATTACAGGATTTGGGCGTCGAGTTCCCTATGCATTTCACTTATTTCCTTTATTTCAGCCTTCTCATTTACCATTCTCTTCTTTCTGGAAAAAACAATGCAGCGATTTCTATTGCTACAGCCACAATAATAGCAACAGTGCCAGCTCTTAGACTCTGCATTGAAAATTCAGGTGCTTTTTCATTAACATAGAAAGTTAGAGTTTGACCAGGATCCACAGATTTTTCACTATTTACTTTATGCCTTGTCTCTATAAGCAATATTTGTAAGGAAGCATTTTCTAAAATTTTCTATTAATTACTTATGGCTTTGTTCTTTGTTAGAAGAGTATTTTTCAAACATTTTTAATTGTGACTCACACTAAGAAACCCATTTTACATTGTCCACTACACAAATATATGTACATATATGAATGAAAAGAAAGTACGTTCATGAGATAGTATTTTCATCATTATGATATACAATGCACTCACTTTTCTATTCTAGTTTCATCTATTTTATTAAGCAATGTGGTTTGGAACCACAAAATTGATTTTCTGACCTGCTAAGAGATCAGAAACCTCAACTGATAAGCAATTGCTTAGAAATGCATCTTTGCCTTCTCTCTGTGCTCTGCTCTTGAGCTCTCTGCTCTTTCACCTGCTTTTACGCCAACACCATGCTGTTTGAGTTCATTCCTTTTGACAGGAAAGTAACTTCCAGAGCTGGATCTGTGTTGAAGATGTTTCATTCTTGGTTAGAACCACAGACACCGGGACACCTGCCATAACATTTGCCAAATATCCCTCCTAGGAAATGCTATAATAGTCTCAGCAGCTCAGAGTTCACTTTGAATCATATTATCCCATTCTTTGTTGTGTGGGCTCTACATGGACTCTGTGAAATATTTTCCCATTTTCTGACACTGGTCTTGCTATATTCATGTTGAGTCAGGGATATATATATAGGATAAAGTGGGCTAGCGTGCTCTAGATGCCATTCTGACTTTCTAATATATAAGTCATGATTTATGATGCCAGGGAGAATACATTTCAATTTTTCTTTCAGGTTTATTGAATTATTATTGACATATAACAAATGTAAGTTATATGTTATATAACAACATAATTACTTGATACATGCATATATATATACATGTATGTTTATATGTATATGTATACAGTGAAATGATTACAACAATAAGGTTAGCTAACACCACCATCACCTTACATATTTACCTGTTTTTGTGGTGATAACATTTAAGATTTATTATTTTTTAAGACAACTTTTAAGTATACAGTGCAGTAGTGTTAATAATAGTCATCATGCTCTACTTTAGATCCTAAGAACTTATTAACTTTATAGCTGGAAATTTGTACTCTTTGACTAATATCTCCCCATTTTCCCCATCTTCTGCCCCTGGAAACTATTATTCAACTCTCTATTTTATAGATTCTACATGTAAGTAAGATCATACAGAATTTATTTTTCTCTGTCTGAGTAATGCTGCAATGAACAAGAGAATGCAGGTATTTCTTTGAGATAGTGATTTCATTTTTTTTCAGATACATACACAGGATGGGATTGCTAAATCATATAATAGTTTTATATTTAATATTTTGAATGACCTCCATACTTCCTTCCATGAGTGGCTATGCAAGTTTATATTCCTACCAAAGTGCAAAAAGGATTCCCTTTCTCTACATCCTTGACAACTCTTGTTATTGTATAATAGCCATTCTCCTGACAGGTGTGAAATGATGCCTCATTGTGGTTTTTATTTTCACCTCTCTGATGATGAGTGCTGTTGAATAACTTTCTAAGTACCTATTGACCATTGGTATGCCTTCTTTGGAAAAATGTCTGTTTGAGTCCTCTACCCATTTTTAAAATATTTGTTTATTTATTTATTTATTTATTTATTTATTTATTTATTTATTAGAGAGAATGCCAGCAGAGGTGGGGAGGGGCAAAGGTAAAGGGAGAGAGGGAATCTTAACCAGCTCCATGTTTAGTGTGAAGCATGATAGGGGCTTGATCTCATGACCCCGAAATCATGACCTGAGCTGAAATCAAGAGTTGGATGCTTAACTGACTGGGCACCCCTACGTGTCCCAACCCTCTACCCCTTTTAATTTTTAAATTTTAAATTTTTATTTTTTAAGTTTTTATTTTTTTATTTGACAGAGTGAGCAAGCAGGGGAAGCAGCAGGCAGAGGGAGAGGGACCAGCAGACTCCCGCTGAGCAGGGAGTCCGATTTAGGGTTTGATCACAGGATTCCGAGATTATGACCTGAGCTGAAGGCAGATGCTTAATCAATCGAGCTACTTAGGCACCCTGAAAAGTCATATTTTATTGTACTTGCAAACTGACAAGTTAATTTGTGATAGTTTCATGGATAGTGACAAAATTATACATGAGACTTCTGGATCAGAGATGAAGCGCTTTATTCCTGAAAGCAGTAGTCAGAGTATCAGCATATTTGCACTGGTTTCCTGAGCCTCAATTCCCATAGGGAGATGTGGAGGGCCAGATGACACCAGCATGCATCTTCACAGCTTCTACCCATTTTTAAATTGGATTGTTTTTTGTTATTGAGTTGTATGAATTTCTTATTTATTTTGAATATTAATCCCTTCTCAGATATCTTAGTTTGCAAATATTTTCCCCTATACGTTGTCTTTTCATTTTGTTGATCATTTCATTTACTGTGCAGAAACTTTTTAGTTTGATACAGTCACACTTAAGTTTTGTTTTTGTTGCTTGTGCTTTTGATGCCGTGTCCAAAAAAATCATTGCCAAAACCAATGTCAAGGACCTTTTTCTCTGTTTTTTCTTTCTAGTAGTTACTAGTTTAGGGTTTTCCATTGAAGTCTGTAATCCATTTTGAGTTAATTTTTGTGAGTGATGTGAGAAAGGAGTCCAATTTCATTCTTTTGCATGCAGATATCCAGTTTTCCCAACACCATTATTTGAAGAGATTCTTATTTTCTCACTGAGTATTCTTGGCTATGAAATATCAGTTGACTGTGTATGCATACGGTTTTTTCCCCCAGGCTCTTTCTTCTGTTCTATTGATCTCTGTGTTTGTTTTTTTATGTCAATACTTTGCTGTTTTGATTACTATACTTTTGTAATAAAGTTTGAAATCAGGGAGTATGATGCCTCCAGCTTGTTTCTTCTTTCTCAGGGTTGCTTTGGCTATTCAGGGTATTTTGTGATTCCATACAAATTTTAGGATTGCTTTTTCTATTTCTGTGAAAACGCCATTAGAATCTTGATAGAGATTGCATTAAGTCTATAGATCATTTCAGGTAGTATGGTAATGTTAATAATATTAATTCTTCTAATCCATGGACATGGGATGTTTTTCTACGTCTTTGGATCCTTTTCAATTTCTTTTATCAATATTTTGTAATTTTCTACATAGAAATCTTCCTTAAATATATTCTTGGATATTATATTATTTTGATGCTATTGTAAATGGGATTGTTTTCTTTATTCTTTTTTCAAATAATTATTAGTGTCTAGAAATTCAGTTGATTTTTGTATGTTGATTTTGTGTCTTGCAACTTTACAAGATTTGTTTATTCTAACAATTTTTTGGTGAAATCTTCAGGATTTCTCTATGTAGGATCATATCATCTGCAGACAGATACAATTTTACTTCTTCCTTTCTATTTCAGGTGCCTTTTATTTCCTTTCCTTGCCTGATTACTCTGGCTAGGACTTCCAGTGCTATGTGAATAGGAGTGGTAATGTGGATACCCTATCATGCTCCCATTCTTAGGGGGAGAGATTTCAACCTCAATCTATGACTATGGTGTTGTGGCTTTGTCATATATGGCTTCTGTTTATCTGGGGTATGTTTCTTCTATACCCAATTTCAAGTGTTTTTAATCATAATAGAGATGTTGAATTTTGTCAAATGCTTTTTCTGCATCTCTTGATTGACCATATGATTTTTATCTTTCATTGTATTAATATGGTGTATCATATCTATTGATTTACATGTGTTGACCCATCCTTGCATCCCAGTGATAAATCCTACTTGATCATAGTATATATGATTCTTTTAATATATTTTTGAATTCAGTTTGCTAGTACTTTGTTGAGATTTATATTCACCAGAGTTATTGGCCTGTAGTTTCTTTTCTTACAGTGACATTATCTGCTTTTGATATCAGGGTAAGGCTGGCCTTGTAAGAAGAGTTTGGGAGTGTTTTCTCCTTTTTAATTTTTTGAAGAGGTTGAGAAGAATTGACATTAATTCTTTAAATGTTTAGTAGAGGGGCACCTGGATGGGTCAGTGGTTGAGTGTCTGCCTTCAGCTCAGGGCAGCTCAGGAAATGTAGACCTGCAAAAGGAATGAAGAGACTAGAAATAGGGGCACCTGGGTGTCTTCAGTGGCTGAGCATCTGCCTTTGGCTCAGGTCATGATCCTGGGGTCCTGAGATACAGTCCCACATTGGGCTCCCTGCGGGGAGCCTGCTTCTTCCTCTGCCTAGGTCTCTGCCTCTCTCTCTCTCTGTGTCCCTCATGAATAAATAAATAAAATCTTAAAAAAATAATTTTTATTAGAATTCACCAGTGAAACCACTTGGTTCTGGGCTTTTCTTGTTGTGAGGTTTTTGATTACTGTTTCAATCCTCTTGTCATTGCTCTATTCAATTTTCTGCCTTCATAATTCAGTCTTGGTAAGTTTTATGTTTCTAAGAATTTATCTGTTTTATCTAGGTTATTCAATTAGTTGGCATATAATTGTTCATAGTAATCTTTGATGATCCTTTGTATTATAATTGAATCAGTTTTAATGTTTTCTCTTTCATATCTAATTTTATTTATTTGAATCTTATCTCTCTTTTCTTAGTCTAGCTAAAGGTTTGTTAATTTTGTTTATCTTTTCAAAAACCAACTTTTAAATTTATTGATCTTTCCTATTGTTTTTCTGATCTATATTTGGTTATTTCTGCTGTGTTATATATTTTCTATCTCAGCTAACTTTGGGCTTGATTTGTTCTTTGTTTCCTAGTTCCTTAGGGTATAAAGTTAAGTTACTTGTCATCTGTCTTTTTTATTAATTTAGGTATTTATTGCTATAAACTTCTCTTCTAAAGTTCTTCTCTTAGAACTTTATTTTTGCCAACATTTTATAAATTTTGGCATGTTGTTTTTAATTTTCATTTGTTTCACTATATTTTTAAAAATTTTTAAAGATTTTAAAATTTTATTTTAATTACAGGATAATTAACATACAGTGTTACATTAGTTTCAGGTGTACAATATAGTGATTCAACAATTCCATACAATACTATGTGCTCATCAGGACAAGTGCACTCCTTAGTCACCCCATGCCTCTCCTTTCTGGTAACCATCAGTTTATACTTTTTAGTTAGGAGTCTGTTTCTTGATTTGTCTCTCCCTTTCTCTCTCTCTCTTTTTAAACCCTTTGCTTGTTTATTTTTTAAATTTCACATGTGAGTGAAATCATATAGTATTTGTCTTTCTTTGACTTATTTCACTTAGCATTATACTCTTTAGCTTTACCCATGCTGTTACAAATGGCAAAAGTTTAGTTTTTTTATGACTGAAAAAATTCGATATATATAACTCTTTATCCATTCATCAATCAATGGACATTTGGGCTGCTTCCATATCTTGGCTATTTTTTTTAAAGATTTTATTTATTTATTCATGAGATACACACACACACACACACAGAGGCAAAGACACAGGCAGAGGGAGAAGCAGGCTCCATGCAGGGAGCCTGACGTGAGACTAGATTCCGGGACTCCAGGATCATGCCCTGGGCCGAAGGCAGGTGCTAAACCACTGAGCCACCCAGGGATCCCCGTATCTTGGCTATTGTAAATACTGCTGCTATAAACATAGGTGTGTGCATGTATCCCTTTGAATTAGTGTTTGTATTCTTTGAGTAAATACCCAGTAGTGCAATTGCTGGATCATAAGGTAGTTCTATTTTTAACTTTTTGAGCTACCACTGTGGCTGTACCAGATACATTTCCACCAACAGTGCATAACAGTTCCTTTTTCTCCATATCCTTTCCAACACTTGTTCTTTGTGTTGATTTTAGCCATTCTGACAGGTGTGAGGTGATACCTCATGGTAGGTTTGATTTGCATTTCCCTGGTGATGAATGTTGTCGAGCATCTTTTCATGTGTCTGTTTCAGTATATTTTTAAAAATTCTTTTTGAATTTTTCTTTGACCCATTGGTCATTCAGGAGCATGTTGTTTAACCTCTACATAGTGAGTTTTTTAGTTTTCTTCTTGTAATTGATTTCATATAACTGTTACTGGAAAGGATACTTGGTGTGATTTCAGTCTTTTTACATTGCTTAGGTCTATTTTGTGACCTAATAAGTTATCTATTCTGGAGAATGTTCCATGTGTACTTGAGAAGAATGTATATTCTATTTGTGTTGAGTAGAATGTTCTGAACATGTTTATTAAGTCAATTTGGTCTAAGGTATAGTTTATGTCCAGTATTTCTTTAGGTAGTTTACTGTCTGGATGATCTATTCACTGTTGAAAGTGGAGTACTAAAGTCTTTCATGATTATTGTATATTGTCTAGCTCTGTTCAGATCTGTTATTATTTGCCTAATATATTTAGGTGCGCTGAAGTTGGGTGCATATATATTTATCATTATTATAGCCTTTTGATGAATTGACCTCTTTATCATTATATAATAATGTTCTTTTTTTCCTGTTACAATTTTATACCTAAACTCCATTTTGTCTTATATAAATATAGCTACCTTAACTCTCTTTTGGCTTTTATGGTAGTTAGCCTGGCTCACCTGGAGCCTGAGTTTTGGAAGGCTGATTGAGAACCTGAAACTGTAGGAGCTGTCCCACTCTGTAAAAACTAACTAGAATTGGGATTTATGGAATTCATGTAGCCGGTTCTGGGGAGCCTACAGGAGTTCAGTGTCATGAAAGCTGCCAGCAGCAAAGTGTACAAGGCCTTTGGGTTTGGAGAACCCTATCAGGAGACCAGGGCCATGGAGTTGGTTAACAGTGGGATGGCCTGGAATCCTGATTCTTCAGGAACTGCCCAGGGAAATAGGATCTGGAAGGGTTGTGGGTTCTTGGAACCCTTCTGGGAATCTGGTGCTCTGGAAGCCAACTGGTGCCATAGTAACCACAAGGGACACTAGAGCCAGCTGGTATACATTTCTTAAAATTAATAGTCAAAAACTTACATTTAGAGTTCCCTGTTTAGCTCACCATGATTCTGATATCTCCCAATCCATAGTGATGGCTCCTTGTATCCACTGTGAACATTAAGATATAGCTCCTCTCCTGCTGCTCTCATCTCCATCAGTTACACAGTGATCATCTACTCCAAAATGGGAGTTGCATGAGCATTTAGAATCGGTTCTGAGAGTAAGTAAAGAGAAGTTGGAAAGACTACAAAAAAGCCAGTCTGTCTAAAGCATGTAAAGTATGTGGATTAAGTGTTAGGCAAAGTTGAAAAGAGAAGCAAGAGTAAACAGTGCAATGATAGGCTTCGTTAAGAATTTTTGTCTTTATTCACAGTGATGGAAAGCCACTGAGAGTTTTAAGAGGATGAGACTAGAAAGGGGAGGGTGATACCACCAGTTAGCATGATGAAAAGTCAGTTGGGCTGTAGTGTATAAACTATTGCAGGAGGTGATTTCAGTAGTCCAGGCAAGTTGTGAATGGCAGTTAGAATTAGGGAGGTGGTAGTGAAAACAGAGAGAAATGGACATATTGACAGATTAAAAAAAATCACTATCATCATTATCATAAATTTCTCTGAGTTGCTCGAACTGTTTTTTTGTTTTTCCCTTTCCTTTCTTCTCCTTTCTTCCATCCTTCCTTCCTTCCTTCCTTCCTTCCTTTCTTTTTTCTCTTTCTTTCTTTCTTTCTTTCTTTTTCTTCTTTCTTTCTTTCTTTCTTTCTTTCTTTCCTTCTTTCCTTCTTTCTTCCTTTCTTTTTGGAAAGACTTATAATGCATAGGATGGGGAAATTCTCCCAAATTAAGACAATGTTTAGATTTAGTCCAATAACTGTTAATAAGACAACTGAAGGGGATATTTAATCTATAATATAAAAGCTGAACCTCATTTTTCCATAAAGATGATTAATTTATTGTTACATTTATATTTAACAGATTAGAGTTAAACGGAGGAAGAAAAAAAGAATTTATTTATTTATTTACTTAAAAAAAGATTTTTATATTTATTTGAGAGAGGGGGAGGGGAAGAAGGAAAAGGAGAAGCAGACACCCTGCTGACCAGGGAGCCTGATGCAGGGCTCAGTCCCAAGGACCCTGAGATCATGACCTTAGCCAAAGGCAGACACTTAATCAATTGAGCCACCAAGGTGCTCCAAGAATTTATTTGAATAAGAGTGAAGTCATTTAGGGAC
Source organism: Vulpes vulpes (assembly GCF_048418805.1). Taxonomy (NCBI): domain Eukaryota; kingdom Metazoa; phylum Chordata; class Mammalia; order Carnivora; family Canidae; genus Vulpes; species Vulpes vulpes. The sequence goes on from NC_132780.1 coordinate 166,514,846, forward strand.
TGGAGCAGCAATATGTTAATAAAAAGATAAGTCCAAGAATATATAGCTTTTTAAAAATTAAGGATTCACTTAATACTCTTTGATAGGTTATGTATGCCTCTTCTTAAATGATGGTAAGATATTCAAACACGTATTTATCTGCTTTGTGGTATTCGTGTTTGTAATATCAATAGAATGAAAACCATATAAAAATAAGTATATTGTATACACATACATTTACCAGAATGATTACTGGTAAATGGGTTTTGAGATATAGAGTTGTCTGTTCTGATGCTTTTCTCTTTCAAAATAGGAAGAAATAGATTTAATTTCCTTATTGGAAGGAAGATTTTCTGGAAAAAAGATCACCCACATTAAAGATTGGCTTAACTGGTGGATCTTTGTACCTTTCACTGCTCAAATCACTGCTTTAGTGATTTTTTTCTGTTTTTTATTAATGGAGATAGTTGAATGAAACAATACATTACATAATTTTCTTGGCATTTAATAAGCCAGTCTATCAAATTTTCTAAAAATTATTTCACCTGATAGTGGACATTAAAAAAGTAATTTTCTTGAGAAACAAAAAAATCTGAGCTCAATTTCATCCTATCTGTATGCTTAGCTCATCACTGTACAAGAAATTACATCTTTGGAAACTGCCAGCAACTATTTTTGGAAAGAACAATATATTCACTGTAGTCAAAAGAAAAATGAATAAATGAAACTGCTATAGAAAATACAGACTTCTTAAAATTTTGTTTAATTAGATTACTCCTGGTGTCCTATATTCATTTTCAATAGTGATGAAAAAATTTTACTCTTTTTTCACATTTAACTCTGAAAACAAAGTAGTGAGAACTTTTTTGATAACATTCATTCTATAATTGTTTTTTCTTGGTTTCTTTCTATCTAATGCTGAACTTATATTTTTTTAAACTTTTTCAGCAAAAAGATTTTATTTATTTATTTGACAGAGAGAGAGAGAAAGAGAGAGAGAGAGAGAGAGAGCAAGCACAAGCAGGGGGAGTAGCAGGCAGAGGGAAAGGGAGAAGCAGGCTTCCTGCTGAGCAAGGATCCTGATATAGAACTTGATCCCAAGACCCTAGGATCATGATCTGAGCCAAAGATCATTGACTGAGCCACCAAGGTGAGCCTTAAACTTATTTTTTTAAACAATAAATGCAATATCTACACCTTAAATGCATTTTTTGCCTGATGCCTATTGTAACCAAAATTGGTGATATCAGGAAATTGCCTATGTCCTGCAGAGTACCCTTTTTAATTATTCAATATTGAACTTAATTTTAATGGGGGAAAGAATCAAGTTAACAGAGATGGTAACCCTAGAGAATAATGATCATTGCTAGGCTTATAGGCTTGATGGGATATGATGGAAACAGAAGGAAGGAAAGCAAATCTAGACTGATGGTTGTGTAGGTGGAGCATGGACTAAGAAAACCGTATTGGAGGAGTTCATGCTTGACCTGAGGGTTGAAGGATGTGTGGAGTCCAGGCAGAATGCATAGGTATAGGAGGAGATTTGTGTCACTGCCCCACAACTGGCACAAAGAGCATAGTATGGAAGGCTGAGAGATGATGGCACCAAAAAAGAAGCAGTAACTAAAGTTTGACAGACCTTACATGCCACACTAAGAATTTAGAACTTTACCTTGAAAGATTTAGATGGATGGATGAAATAACTAAATTTTATGCTTCAGAGATGCATTTCTATACTGTAAGAATCATGATGATCATCATTATAACAGGGACTTTTTTATTGAGTACTTGCTATGCCTCCGAAATAGTTATTTTATATAAACTTTAAGACAACATGACTAGTTTTACAACCTAAAATATATGCTTTGAATGTTTAAACTACTTGTCTAGAGGATACAAATTAGAAGTGGCCAAGCTTGGATACACATCCAGATATAGCTGACTGTAACTCAGTCTCCCTAAATATTATGTAGTCTGCCTTCCACAAATCCTAAATTTAAATACATTGAAAAAAATGAGTTTTTACAGACTCTCAAACATTTTATTTTGAAAAGTTTTCTCATATTCCATCACTTTGTGTTAGATTTGACCAATTACATGCATTTATTAAGCCAGTTTTTCAGAGGAAAACTCCAGAATATCGTGAAAATCCAGTTTCTTGACAAGTTGAAAGCCAGTTTGACAACACACTGTCAGGTTGTGTCTTCTCTTTAGGAGGAAGAGAAGCCTAGTGCTTGGAGACAGACCTGAGGTGGACCCAAGAACCAACTCAATTTTTGCATAAGACCTTGAGGGTTGGGAAGAGCCTAAGCTTTTTGATTCTCCATTTTATGATTGGTGACATGGAAATAATAATAGTTACCTTTTAGGGTTGTTACATAGATTAAAAGAGGGCAATGTCTATAAAACCCCCCACTTTAGTGCTTGAATGGATTATTATTGCCTCTGGTCTATGGATTTTGACTTGGAAATTTGAGACACCTTGGGAAAGGTGCCTCAAGCATATTTAGGGAACATACAGGTGCTCTAACAGTTGAGTCTATTTAAGAACAGTGATAATTGTGTTGAAAACTTCAGAAGGAATGATATATATACACAAGCTTATATTACAACATGGTACAAAAATTACTGACACAAGCTATTTTATATCATGGTATGTCTATAAGAATTAAGATATTTATTTATCATTTTGAGGTATAGAAAAAATCCCATGAGCGGGGTTATCTATTGAAGACTGAAAGAATACAGAGTGCCATATAAAGTAATTACAATTCTAAAACTGGTAGAACCAAGAGGAAGAGAATAGCAAGTTGTGGAGTTATGAGAGCTTAAGTGTGGATTCACATTGGTAGTAGAAATGATGGAAAAAGCTCAAGACAAGAACATGGCTCTAATAGTCTATAGCAGTTAATGTGCACTTCCTATATTGATGCAATACTTTAATTTTATTGCCAGGAATGTTGCTTAATTGATGGGATCCATGCACTGGGGCTAGAAAAGGGTTTTGTGAGTCATGTAATTCCTTTGGGTTGGTATTTCTTGTAGGAACATTTGGTTATATTACTTTAACTAAAATTGTGGCTCTGGATAATAGAATTGCTATATTTAGATCAATCAATGCTTTCTCTCAAGCACAATGATACAATTGCTTTATGGGAAATCAAAGGAAGCCAGATGGAAAGAAGTGGACGGGATGAAATCATCACATGGACAGACTGTGAGCATGGCTGAAAGTACTATGTGACCAAGAGGATGGGCTCTAGTTGAAGGTTCACAACCCACACTGCTTCCAAGGGGTAATCATTAAGTCTGGGGAAGAATGTTCATTACTTATGGACATAACTATTAGACTGCAAACAACTACTCGTCCCTTTGGCAGAAACTGGAAATTAGACCTGTATTTGTAGGTTTTAAAGAAAGCATTAAATATGATTTTTGGTTGTCAAAATGACAGATCAGAGTTTTCCATTATATGCCAATTCTTATGGATGAATCACTTCACCCCTGTTGCTCTCATTTTCCGAACACAGCTGTTAATCTAATACAACTGTGTGGAAATTAATCATTTACTTCATTGTAGCCCATCATGTGTTGTTTCTTAACTCATTTTTGGTTTAGATTAATATTCAAGAGGCATTGGTTGATTGTCATGTTTACTTTCCTTGTTTTGCCAAATCTATCGTAGCTCTCCAGGACAAGAACTAGGTCTTATTGCTCTTTGAGACTCCAAATTTCCTAGCCCTGTGCTCTGAAGTACTTAATAATTGTTGGTTAGTTGAAAATTAGGGTGATTGTCCTTGAAGCTGCAACTCAAATACAAGGAAGCAAAAAATTTCAAACAAGTCAAATTCTAAGTGATTAAAAACTTGATAAAATAGCATGTAAATTCTCAGAAGCATTTTTTGAATGGTCAATGACATTTTAATTGATTAGTAATTCCACTGAATAAACACAGTGTATAAAAAAATAGAACAGAAACGAGATTTTAGTGTATATTATTTCTTTGGATCGGCTTATTAGGAAAGCTTTAGTGTTTTTGTTTTTGTTTTTTACTAGTCTTTATTCTTTAGAGCAGTTTAGGTTCACAGCAAAATTAATGTGAAGGAATAGAGATTTTCCTTTATATCCCCTGTCCCCACATATACATCACATCCTCTTATCAACAATCCCCACAAAAGTGGCACAATTTTTACAATTGATGAACCTACATTGACATATCATTATCATCTAGGGTTACATTAGGGTTCATTCTTGGTGTTGTATACTCTATGGATTTGGACAAATTTATAATGATAAATATCCATCATTATAGGAGTATACAGGGTAGTTTTACTGCCCTAAAAATCTGCTATGTTCCACTTATTCATCCCTTCCTTCCCCTAATCCCTGGCAACCACCAGGATTTTTACTTTCTGTAGTTTTGCTTCTTTTTCAGAATGTCTTATAGTTGGAATCCTGCAGTATGTAGCCTTTTCAGATTGGCTTCTTAGTAATATGTATTTAAGTTTCTCTGTATCTTCTCATGGCTTGATAGCTCATTTCCCTTTTGCACTGAATAATTCTATTATCTGCATATACTATGGCTTATATTTATCCATTCACTTACTGAAGGACATTTTTATTGCTTCCAAGTTGGCAACTATGAATGAGCTACTATAAACATCCATGTGCAGGTTATGTGTGGACATAAGTTTTCAACTCCTTTGGGTAAATATCAAGGAGTGAGATGGCTGGTTCATATGCTGAGTATGTTTAGTTTTATAAGAAATCACAACTCTGCCTTCCAAAGTAGCTACACCACTTTGCCTTCCCATCAGCAATGAATGAAAGTCCCTGTTGCTCCATATCCTCACCTGCATTTGGTGTTGTCAGTGTTTGGGATTTTGGCCATTCTAATGAGGTGTGTAGTGGTATCTTGTTGTTTTAATTTGCATTTCTCTGATGACATTTGATATGGAGCATCCTTTCATATGCTTATTTGCAATCTGTATATCTTCTATGGTGAGGTGTTTGTTAAGGTTTTTGGCTCATCTTCTAATCTGGTTGTTTGTTTTCTTAGTGTTGAGTTTCAAGAGTTCTTTGTATATTTTGGGTTACAGTTCTTTATCTGGTTTGTCTTTTGCAAATATTTTTTTCCAAGTCTGTGGCTTGTCTTCTAATTCTCCTGACATTGTCTTTCATAGAGCAGAAGTTTTTTAATATGAATGAAATCTAATTTATTGATTCTTCCTTTCATAGATTGTATCTTTGTTATTATATCTAAATAAAAAGTCATCACCATACCCAAGATCATCTAGATTTTCTCCTATGTTATCTTCAGGAGTTTTATATTTTTGCATTTTGCATTTAGATCTGTCTGTGTTTCATTTTGAATTAATTTTTGTGAAGGGTATAAAGTCTAGGTCTAGATTCATTTTTCCACATGTGGCTGTCCAGTTGTTCTAGCATCATTTGTTAAAAAGACTCTTTCTGACTGTATTGTATTGTTCCTTTGTCAGAGATCAGTTAACTATATTTTTGTCGGTCAGTTGCACTTCTTAAAGAGTGAGACATGAGAATTATGAATTAGCTGTTACAGTTTATATTCACTTTTCATTGTCTTAACCACAGATGTTATGTGCAAGGTGCTATAATGAGACTTTACAATGTTCCAAAACACAGTTCTTGTTCTCATGAAGTATAAGGCAGATTATGTAAATCCTTTCCGGATTTCTCTTTTTTAATTAATCCTTACTGAACTGTCTCTAGTGATCAAATAAGTTTTTGATCTTTTGATTGAAAGAATTTAACTAAAATAGCATCTCATTTGGTTCCATGTACTGGAGTGGTGTTCTAGAGGAGATGTTAGAGATGGAGGGAGTATCATGGTACCATAAACTTACCTTAAACTATGGAAACTACTATAGAGTGATATCTTGAAGGTAATGTCAAATACTCTCTAAGGGGAAATGAATTCTATAGGAACCCCGCCCCTCCCACCACCTAGCCTTTGGAACAAGAGATCATTGCTGCATTTCTCTAGGTCTCACAATTGTAATTTGGCCTAGAGGAGCATGGAGCATCAGTATCTTTTAACCATAGTTACTTGGGCAAAGTAGCATCTTGGTCCATTAGCACTGCCTGGTCTTTTACAACAGCCTCTTAGTTGGTCCATCTGTCTCTCTTCTAACAACACTTGAGTCTGTTCTCTACATATCAGCTCGAGTGCTCTTCCTGAGGGGTAAGTAATGCTTAATTGTTTTACTTTTCTGCTTATAACTCATAAGTAGCAGCACCCTAGCACAGCATCTGAAGCCCTGGTTGTTTCTTTGGGTTCATCTCTTGTTATGCTCTCCCACACTTTATGCTCCAGGGATTCTAAACTACTTGCAGCAACCTGTTTTATGCTACAGTGCTTTTGAATACTATGCATATAGTTGCTATCCCCTTCTTTTCCATTGAATTTATTTCAAAACAATGTTTATAGATAGGTTAAATATTGATTAAAATTTTTACTTAAATGAAAACATTGCTCAGGTGCTGTTTCTTTTCAGAAGCCTTCCTGAGCTCCACAGATGGACATAATCATTCTTGGACTTCTGTTGTTGTTTTTGCATACACTGCACCCCTGCTTTTAAAAATCATTCACAATGTAATATTTCATTTCAATGACCTATTATGTATTCTGTTTCAGACTATGAGAAATCTGAGGTCTGAAATCACTTTGGCCTCTGGTAGTGGTGGCGTTATCCCATAGGACTCTATAAAAGCTAATTAGGCTAAATTGCATATCAAAGAATCATGAATGACTAGAAGAGGACTTGAGTTGGAGTGATGGGAAAACAAGTCTCAGCCAACTGAGGACCAGCTGCAAGTTTTCTTCTGGCACTAGATTATCTTCCTTATTATTTGCAATTTTTCTTAAATTAAAATTGCCATGACTTTCCTAATGGCACTAAATAATGGTTTAAAGAAATGACCCAAACACATGCCAGTATATATGACTGTTTGACAGTTTGATCCAACAAAAATGACTAGGTGGACAATCAAAGGTTACTAATTAAAATGTGACTATGGATTCATTCAGAAAGATTTTCCTGAAATATCTGTCCAACTCTTACTGGGTGCCAGTGGTAGGCACATTAGGAAATGCTAGGGACAGAAAAGACAAGCTTGACATGGTTCCTGACTTCCTAAAGTGTGCTGTGCAGTGGGGATTCTAGACAGTGAACAAGAAATAGGCTCCTAGGATATATATTATGAATAATATCAGTGTAGTAAATAGGATACTCTTGAGAAAGGAGCTGTGGTATGGGAGGTGCAGGTTTTTATAAGATGGAAGCATATATGGGGATGCCTAATGTATATACATGGGAGTCAGACCAGGCTTTCCTGAGGGAGGAAGGAAAGCTAAAGATGATCTCAGGCAAGACTTAGGGGTATGGCATAGGAAAAGTGATGGGAGGACATCTATCACTCACTCATCACACAGCATCATACACATTTGTTTAAATTTCTAGCTGGTTTATATTCTGACAGTGAAATTGTTTTAAAGTTCACAATATATTTGGTGTCTTACTCCAGGTAAATATCATTTGTAGTACACATATGCACAGAAAGGGTGTAAATATATTTGAATCATTCATACTTTGGACACCTCATTCAAAATAATTTTCAAAGCATGATTTTCCTTCATGAATATTTTAATCATAAATCACCATTTAAGTGATAAAATGCTAATTAGGGGCAGACTCGGTGGCTTAGCGGTTTAATGCCGCCTTCAGCCTAGGGCGTGATCCTGGAGACCTGGGATCGAGTCCCGCGTCAGGCTCCCTGTGTGGAGCCTGCTTCTCCCTCTGCCTGTGTCTCTGCCTTTCTCTCTCTCTCTCTTTCTCTCTCTAATAAATAAATAAAATCTTAAAAAAATACTAATTAGTTTTTTCCTTCTTCATAAGGCATTAAAAATAGCTTAGAAAAAGGGGGTTAGTTTTTGTCATGGCCATTAACTGTGTGAAATTGAAATTAGAAAGAATCAATGTGTAGACTCAGGTACAGATTTTTCCCCTAGTTAGTTTATTATCTCTTACACATATGGAACTCATAGATTGACATTAATTTTAATATTATAGTCATGTTTCAGCTGTAAAACATGCTAGCACATATTATTTTATATTATTTTAAAAATATAATAAATCATCTAAGATTTGTTCTAGTGTGTTTAACATGAAGAAAATAAAAAGTAAAGTTGGAAAAAGACTGGTAATGCAAGCTTTAGATTGAGCCTGAGGAGGCACAATCTGTACAGGTCTGTCTTTCTGTAGACAGCAACTCTCCTGCTCAAATTAACTAAGGTTTCACTTCAACATTATAACAGAAAAGTTGTGTTTGGCCTATTTGGGCTATTGTGGCTGCTAATTGCCAAATTTATGGTAATACAAATTACCTTTTTTACACCACCCTAGCCTTGGTGAGTGCTTTTGTCTTAAAGGGCTTTAAAAGGCTCTATTACCAGTTTTCCTTACAGCTACCTGTTGCCATTCAAATACTCCTTGCAACCTGATTTCTAGGTCTAGTTTGCAATGATGTTGCTATTACAGGTCTCTCTCTCTCTTTAAAGATTTTTATTAATTTATTCATGAGAGACACAGAGAGAGGCAGAGACACAGGCAGAGGGAGAAGCAGGCTCCTCAAGAGGAAGCCAGTGTGGGACATGATCCCAGAACCCCGGGATCACACCTTGAGTCTAAGGCAGACGCTCAACCACCCCAGGTCTCTAATTTAGGATGTGAAATGGCACCTCGATCTTCATTTGGATGCCATGAAGAGAGAGAGAGAAAGAGGAGAAAATCCTAGATGATGGCTAATTCATAGTATGGACTTCTTTAGAACCTGTCATATTTTCTGCTTCCTCGGCACTTTCAAGTGTCATTACTCTGCAGTGTTGAGGCCCTTTATGATAGGAACATTTTAACCTTCTGAATTTTGATCTTTCTGTCCCAAAGATTGCTAATTTTTAAAAAAATTATTTCATTAAGCATCACTTGGGAGGTAAGTTGATGGCAAGAATATATTGCTATTTGGCTTTTCTGCAGTGCCAGTTTCCTCAATCTTCTTTCTAGAAATTTAACAGTAAGAAAAAATCCCTTTCTTTACTATTTCTCTAAAAGCTCTGATTGGTGCTAAGAGTGTACTTGTAAATTATTCCAAATAATAATCTTTCAGTTTGAATGCTGAGAAGCAGCAAAACATCTCACTGTGGATACCTTTGGGTAGTAAATGAGGATTATCTTTTATTTCTCAAAACTATACCAATTATGTGGGGGGAAAAAAGTCAAGGATCTAGCATAAAATAAGAAAATTTTTTTCTAGTACCCTCTAATTCTCTCATAAAAATCTAATTTTTCCAGTTCCCTGGTTTCAGCTTTGACTTTTTTTTTCACGGGCAGGGCGTGGTTCTATAAAAGTAGAAGGGTTTCCTGTCCTGAGAGTATAGGTAATCTCTGTTACTCCTCAGGTGCTCCCTAACACTTGTGAGGCTCAGAGCAAGAACACAGATGGACAGTCACATATTATATGCCTAATAAAAATTATGTAAATAAAGATAGTCCTTAAATTAATTTTAAAAAATTCATTATATTTTACTCAATATTTTATCAGACTATTTGCAATTCTAGTCAATGTTCATTTAGTGAATAATGGGAAAAATTAGTATATCATTTTTTGGAGGCCAGGCTAAGAAATCTCAGAAATGGGTATGCAGATTAGTGACATCATGTCCATCATGGTAAAGAATGAAAAAATATTTCAAAAAATATTTCATGCTAGGAAAGATAAAGTAGTACTATTGTATATGTTTATGAAATTTGGAAGCTCATGTCTGATTGTAGGAAGCTTTTTTTTTTTTTTTTTAATTCAGAGGCAGAGAGAGAGATAGGCAGGCAGAGAGGCAGAAGCAGGCTCCACATAGGGAGCCCGACGCGGGATTCAATCCGGATCTCCAGGATCACACCCCAGGCTGCAGGCGGTGCTAAACCACTGCGCCACCAGGGCTGCCCTGACTATAGGAAGTTAATAACATGATTGCAAAGGTTACCTCAAACTATCTTGAATCTAATAATTCCATTTTATAATATTATAATTGTAAATTTATAGAGCTTATGGAGATCAAGCAAAGCTTTTCATTCACATAAATCATCTCATGATTATAACTTAAATTATAATTCAAACATAGTTATGACTATCAAAGAAAGGATTCAACTTTTCTGCATTTGGCATGAGAATGGAAAAGAAAAATAAGGAAATATTAACTTAAAGATCACATCATTGGACCTTGAAAAAAGAATTTGAGCATATGTAGTTTTATTTGGGAGGTGATCCAGGGAACATTTTCAGGAAAGGAAGGAAGCCGGTAAGTATATTAATGAGATTACCATTGTGGGTAGCAGGACCTCAGTGCCAGTGTAGACCTTTTGGATACTGTGTGGAGCATACCTGTGTGTCTTATCAGAGGGAAAAATAAGTCTGGGATATTTATTTACTAACTCTTGTCATTACTAGTTAAGGGCTTCTCCTTGAAGGCATTAACTTTCCAGCATTTTTGGCCTTCCAATTGAAACATGTTTCCTCAGTTTGAGATATTCCTCAGGTGGAGTACAGGTGCTTGTAATAAGAAGGTCTTGGCCTAAATGAGAATGACAAAAGCTGAAGAAAATGGTGGGGGCAGAATGTGTTTGTTACACAAGTAATCTTATGGGAGAGGAAAATTTCCAGAATACAGAGAAAATAAGAAAGAATATGTAAAAACTGGATAAGAACAGAATACTTTCACCAAATTTGACCAAAGATTTCTATCTTCTTCTATTTAGATTAGTCCCATATAAATGAGGGATCAAATTGTTGATATTTGAGATAGTGAGAGACTAATGAGAAAGAATGGCCACTTGATACTATGGATTTGGTGTTTCCACATTTGGAGTAATTCATGTAACATAATTTATAACAAAATATATGTATTGATTTATAGGTCTAGTTTTTATGAATTTCAGTATATTCTTAATTAGCAATAGGTTTAAGTTTATTTTTATTTATTTATTTTTTAAGGTTTTATTTATTTATTCATGAGAGACAGAGAGAGAGAGAGAGAGAGAGAGGCAGAGACACAGGCAGAGGGAGAAGCAGGCTCCATGCAGGGAGCCCAATGTGGAACTCAATCCCAGGACTGCAGGATCACGCCCTGGGCTGAAGGCAGGTGCTAAACTGCTAAGCCACCCAGGCATCCCAGGTATGATAAGTTTAAAGAAGGAGAACAGTAGCGACAAAAGAGTTACAAAATTGTAAATATAAGAGGTGTAGAAATTGGGATAGGTAATACTATCCAAGAAATGAGCATATCAACACTTTCTTCCTGAGCATTGGTAGGGTGTTGGCAATTTAATACATAAAGATGTTAATTTCATGAGGTAAAGTGAAACCAGTAAATGGCTTTAGAAAGCCAAAATGATTTTTTTTTTCAGATCAGTTTACCTGGATTGACTATTTATAATTCAACATCAGTCATTATCTGTTGTTCAACATAAAAAGAGAGGTGAGTCTATTTTCTTTAAAGATTTTATTTACTTGAGAGAGAGAGAGAAAGAGAGAGCGAGCGATCACTCTCACTCAAGTAGGGGGAAAGACAGAGGGAGAAGGAGAAGCATGCTCCCCACTTAGCAGGGAGCCGGACACAGGGCTCTATCCTAGATCCCAGATCCCAGATCCCAAATCCTAGATCCCAGGACCCTGGTATCATGACGAGCTGAAGAAGGCAGACGCTTAACCAACTGAGCACCCAGGCGCCCCATGATGAGTTTACTCGTAGAAAGAGACAGACAGGATCTTTGAAAAGAAATTGATGTATTTTATGAGGTTAATTTCTTTAGTATTTATTTAAGGCTGGATTGTCTGTGTTAGCTTAATTATTGACCATGTACTAAAATAGGTCAAATCATGTATTTTGAGTGGTATATTCTTGGGTTTGGAAAAGTTATAGTGATGTTTCAATTTGAAAAGTATTATTTTGGAGGGAGATACTATTTCAATGATAGAATACAAGTCCTGCAAAGTTTTGGCATTTTTTTTTCAACTGCAGAAATCTGAGTACAGCTTAAGGAAAGGGCAAATCTGCATGATGAAATTTAGCAGTGCCATTAAAATGCTGCAAGTATGCTAAATAGTTTGTTCTTTTTGGTTGTTAAGACTTTCTAATAAAAGAGGTTCAAAGAAAATCGTAAAGATGATTAAAAACTTAGAAAAAATGACCCATTAAGGAAAAGGTAAAAAGAACAGATATTATTTGATCTCAAGACTGAAGATTGTCTTCAAGTACTTGTCTAACATTTACCTGAAGTGTGGTACTCTACACATATATCTTCACTAAGGAAAATCAAAGGTAAGATGAAATGAAATTGTACTATAATGAATTTAATTAGATTGTAAAGAAGAATTTTGAGAGTATCAGTAAAGGAACTTAAAAATTATAATGATCAACTGATGGAAGCTTGGGTCTTCTGTTGAGGGCTTTAAAATATAGGAGATAACTACATTTGGTACCATTTTAGGAAAGAGGAATGAATGGAATGACTTTTTTTTAAAATCTTACTGTGTTGTAAGACATCTGGATCCCCCTGTCTTTCTCTTTAAGCTTTTTTTTTTTTTTTAAAGATTTTATTTATTTGTCACAGAGAGAGAGCACACAAGCAAGGAGAGCAGCAGGCAGCAGGAGAGGGAGAACAGCTCCCTGCTGAGCAGGGAGCTTGAATGCAAGGCTTGATTCCAGGATCCAGGGATCATGACCTGAGCCAAAATCAGTTGCTTAACTGACTGAGCCACCCAGGTGCCCTGAAAGGAATTTTTTTGCTTGGTAAATATTTGATACCAAACATTATATTTAATGGAGAAATTTTACATGCATTTATTTTAGTATGAAAGTCTTTAATATTATCTTAGAAAATAAAGGAGATATAAGCATTGGAAAGGAAGGTGTAGTAATAATATGCATATTATATAATTATCTGCCTAGAAAAACAAAATCAATAAACTCTTATGATTAATGAAAGATTAGAACATTTTCAGGATAAACAAAAAAATCTACAAAAATCAGTAGCACTTTTCTCACCAGCTATAATGATTTTCAGTAACAGAAACTATTACGTATCTGGGAAGTAATTTAACCAAGACTTCCATAGAGGAAATATTAAAATGCTTGGTTATAGGGCAATGAAGGACAGTGGTATCTGAGTAGCAAAAAACAAACAAGGTGTACTCTAAAATTGCTTCAGCTTATTACTACCTTAGACTTTCAAACGTGGAAATAAATTAGAAATCAATGATTGAAAGATATCTGGAAAGTTTCTAGCATATTAGGAAACTAAAATACATACTCCTAAATAATCTTGGGTCAAATAATAAATAGACATTAATTTTTTAAGTAAATAAAAATGGTAACACATATCCAAATTTGTGTAATGTAGCTAATGCAGTACTTAGAAGAAAATTGATAGCACTAACAACTCTATTGCTAAGGAAGAAAGGTCTTAAATCAATGACTTCAGCTTCTACCTAAGAATCTAGAAAAAGAAGAGAAAATGGAACCAGAAGCTAAGCACAAGAAAGGAAATGATCAGGAAATAATAAAGTGCAGAATGGAAATCAATGAAATTGAAAACAAAGTTAATAGATAACATCAGTATAGAAAATCAAAAACTAATTCTTTGAGAATACTAATAAAATTGATAAATTTCTAGCTAGGGTAATTAGGAAGGAAAAAAGAGAAGACACAATTACTAATGTCAGGAATGAGAAAAGGTGCATTACTACAGATTCTATAGCTATTATAAGGATAACATGAAATATTATGAATAACTTTATTCTGTTGAATTAAATGAACACATTTCTTGAAAAATTCTAAGTATCAAAGCTCACTTTAGAGAAAATAGATGACTTTAAAGGCTCTATGTCTTCTAAAGAAATTTAATTTATAGTTAAAATCTTTCACATACACACCACAGTCATAATGTCTTCACTATTAAATTCTACCAAGTATTTAATAAAGAACTTTAATTTTATAAACCACTTTCAGGAAGTTGAAAAGGATAGAATAATTTCAACTCATGTTAGTAGGCCAGTGTTACCCTTATACCCAAACTAGACAAAGACATTATAAGAACAGAAAACTATATGCCAGTATCTCTCATGAACATAGACTATATATATATATATATATATATATATTTTTTTTTTAGTAAACAGAATACAACATTATATCAAAAGGATAATACATCATGATCAAGCAGAGTTTATCCTGAAAATGCGAGTAGCTCAACATTTTAAGTTAATGGATGTAATCCACTGTATAAATTAAAAAATCATATAGTCATCTCAATACATGATGAAAAGGCACTTGATAAAATCAACATTCATTCCTAATAAAAATTTTCAGCAGAGTTGAAATAGAGGAGAACTGGCTTAACCTGATAAAGAGCAGTAATGAAAAACCTACAGGTAATATCTCACTAAATGGTAACAGACCAAATACTTCCTATAGAACAGGAATTAGTCAAGAATATCCACTTTCACTATTTCCATTCAACAGTGTACTGGAGGTTTTTGCTAGGGGCAAAAAAAGGCATACAGATATGAAAGGAAGAAGTAAAATTGTCTTCATGTGTATGTAACAGAATAGCCTAAGTAGAAAATCCTAAGATATCTACACGCAAATCTATCCGAACTATTATGTGAGTTTAGCAACTTTGCATATAAAAATCAATATACCCTGAATATAATATAAACTTCTCAAATTCCATAATAAGAAAACAAATATCTTAACAAAAAAATAGACAAAATGAACAGGCATCTTATCAAAGAAGTTAAATATAACCAAATCATTATTATTTTTTCTGGACTGTTTGAGAATGACTTGCAGATATGATGCTCTGTCATCCCCAAATTCTTTGTTTTTCCAATAAATAAGGATATCTTCCTGCAAGATAAAACTTCAAGACTTCAGTGTAATCATTCAAACCAGGAAATTGCCATTCGCATATGAGTAGCATCCAATCCACAGACCTCATTAAGATTTTGATAACTGTTTTAACAATGTCGTTTTCCTTTCTGGTCCAAGACACAAATTCAGTGCCTCTTCATTTCTCCCACCTTTTATCCCTTGGCTGATTTCTAAGGGAAAGGAAAAAGAACATTTTAAGAAACACTAAATGGGAAGTACATTTTTAAATTTTATTTTTTTAATGTTTAAAAGATTTATTTATTTATTTTTTAGAGAGAGGGAGAGCATGAGGGGGAGGGCAGAGGGAGAGGGAGAAAGAGAATCATAAGCAGACTCCCCTCTGAGCACAGAACCCCATGGGGCTCCATCTCATGACCCTGAGATCATGAATTGAGCTGAAATCAAGGTTGGACACTTAACTGACTGAACCACTAAGGAGACCCTGTGTAACCATTTTTAAATGCAAAGTTTAATAGTGTTGAGTACATTCACATTGTGCAATCAATCACTGGGATGTTTTTTCATCTTGGAAAACTTCAATAGATCCGCTAAATAATTCCCCATTCCCCCCCACTCCAGCTCCTGGAAACCACCATTCAACTTTCTGTCCCAATGAATTCAAGTACTCTAGGTACCTTATATTAGTAGAATCATAATATATTTGTCTTTTTGTTACTGGCTTATTTCATTTAGCATAGTGTCCTCAAGATTTGCCTGTGTTGTAGCATGCATCAGAATTTCCTTCCTTTTAAAAAAGCCAAGTAATATTCCATTGTATGTATGTGTGTGTGTGTGTGTGTATCACATTTTGTTTTATCCATTCATCTGTTGATGGATATTTGAGTTGTTTACATATTTTAGTGTGAATAATGCTGCTATGAACAGTATTATTCTTTAAGGTCTTTAAGACCCTGCTTTTAATTCTTTAAGACCCTACTTTTAATCTCTTAATACACCCAGAAGTGGAATTGTAAGAGATATGGTAATTCTATTTTTAATTTTCTGAGGAACCACTATACTGTTTTTCTATAGCATCTGTATTATTTATTTATTTATTATTCATTTATTTTTACCATTTTATTTATATCCAACAGTGAACAAGGGTTCCAATGTCTCCATATTCTTGTCAACGCTTGCTATTTTCTGTTTCTGTTATTATTGTTGTTACCCTAATGGATGTAAGGTAGTATCCCTTTGTGGTTTTTGATTTGGATTTCCTTACTGGTTAGTGTGGTTGAGCATCTTTTCATATGCTTGCTGGCCATGTATATATCTTCTTTGCAGATATATCTATTCATATCTTTTGCTGTTTTTAAAATGTCTTGTTTCTTTTGCTGTTGTTGGGTTGTAGGAGTTCTTTATACATTCTGAATATTAACCCCTTATAAAATCTGTGATTTGTAAATATTTTCTCCTATTTTAGGTTGCCTTTTCATTTTGTTGATTATGTTCTTTGAAGCACAGAAGTTTTCACTTTTATGTAATCTAATCTATTTTTTCTTTAGTTGCTTATAATTTTGGTGTTATATCTAAGAAACTATCATTAAATCAAATGTCATAGGCTTTCCCTCATATTTTCCTAAAGTTTTATAGTTTTAGGTTTTATGTTTAGGTCTTTGATCCATTTTGGTTAATTTTTGTATATTATATAAGGTAATGATCCAACTTCACTTTTTTTTTCTTGCATGTGGATATACAATTTTCCCAACACTATTTGTTGGAAAAACTCTTTTCTCCATTGAATAGTCTTGAAACCTAGTCAAAACTCATTTGACCGTGTATGCATGATTTTATTTCTGTCCTATTTTATTCCATATATGTCCAGAAGTATACTTCAAAATATATTTTGTGTCTGAACTAAAAAAATAAATACCATCCAAATTAGTTAATCACTTGGCTAGGGTTCTCTCATCTCTTCAAGATGAATAATATGTTTTTGAAGTTTTATTCTCCCTCTGTGGTCTCAGCTTTTTTTATGTTTTGATGCTGTTTCCTTCCAGGTTAGAAGTCTTCTTCAGATGTCTGATAATTCTTGACTATCTGCTCTTGGTTAAAGTGGGGGACAGAAAGCCTCCTGAAAACTTTTAATGCATTGTCAAGAATTATCAACTTTGAACTTCCCTCTAGGGTAGGGCTTTTCAACCTCAGAACTACTGACATTTTGGGCTAAATAATTCTTTGTTATTGGGGAGGCTGTCCCATGCCTTGTAGGAGATATAGCAGCATCCCTGGTCTCTAGCTACTAGATGCTAGTAGCATTTTCTCCAACTGTGATACCAAAAAATGTCTCTGGATATTGCTATATTTCTCTTGGGGGTGGATGAATTGCTCCCAGTTGAGTATTACTGCTTTAGATTAAGCTGTTTTTTTTGAGGAACCCCCTATTATCCCCAATCCTCTTAGTCTAGTCATATTTCCAGGGAAGAAATCACTTGTCTGGAGGGTAAAGATGTCACTTCAAGAAGTCTGAGAGCTCAGTGGGGGAAGGCCATTGGGAATCTCTGCATTTATTTTGTATGCCTGGACCATTATTTCCCCTTGCATATATGTGATTAACTAAGCCCTCAACTGTTCCCACAACCCCCAGAGACCTTATGTTTTCTCTCTCCAAAAACAAACTTTCCGTCAAGATTGCAGGGGTAGGGAGAGAGACAGGAAATTTAGGAATATAAATACCCTTTTAAAATGTAATCTTCCTTAATTTAGCCCTCTGTCTCCACCTTTAAACCCCTCTTCCAGAAGTGCCAGATGCTACATACCTGTTCCTGAACCTTTTGGAAATGCTGTGCTGTAAACTGGGTTGATTCTTAACTTTTGTTACTGGCTTGGGATCTACCTTTCTTGACTCTAAGGCTTTTTAACTTCTAAAAAGTTAAAAACTTTTGTTGCTGTGCTCTTTCGTATATTTATGGGCATTGTCTTGGTTCAGGCTGCTATAACAAAGTACCACATAGACTAGGTGGCTTATAAATAACAAAGATTTATTTCTCACATTTCTAGAAGCTGGAAATCTGAGATCAGGTGTATTTCTTTTTTTAAAAACATCCTTTACAGTGGGTTTTAGCAGTGTTTCAGGAGGGAGGGAATTCAGATATACATTTTCACATTTTAATCCAAAAGATTCTATTTTTATTTTATTTTATTTATTTCTTTTTCTTTTTAAATTTTTAAATTTAAATTCAATTTAGTTAACATATAGTGTAATATTAGTTTCAGGGGTGGAATTTAGTGATTCATCAGTTGCATATAACACCCAGTGCTCATTACATCATGTGCCCTCCTTAATGCTCATCACCCTACCCCCCCACTTCCTCTCCAGCACCCCTCAGTGTGTTCCCTAGAGTTAAAAGTCTCTTATGGTTTGATTCTATTTTGTTTTTAAAGATTTTTGAAATGCAATAAAATTCAGTCTGTTAAAACAATGTCTAACTTGGACTTATAAGAGTAAAGTTCTGGGGTGCCTGGGTGGCTCAGTGGGTTTAAGTATCTATCTGCCTTTGGCTCAGATCATGATCTCAGGGTCCTGGGACTGAGCCCCATGTTTGGCTCCCTGCTCAGCAGGGTATCTGCTTCTCCCTCTCCCTTTGCTTCTCTCCTTTGCGTGTGCTTTCTCTCTCTTTCTCAAATAAAATCTTTAAAAAGAGAAAAAAAAGAGTAAAGTTCTCAGAAAATTTTTATTTAATTTGTAAGTCTGCTGTTTTGTATTTAACATATTTGAAAGAGCCAAGTATACTGAGTAGGTAACTGTGATTTGAATTGTCTAAGGGAATTTGATTAATTATGTATGTAAGTGGTATTAAATTTTTAAAAAAGATTTAATCTGTTAAATTTATGAGTTATTATACATTATTCAAAGAACAAGTGAAATTGAGGTTTTTATTTTTAGCCAAAAATTGAGAAATAAAATCTTAAAATTTTTCTTACGGTGTTAACTAAAGCTATATTTTAAAATGTATAAATTTATACAGTAAGTATAACCAAAGTCTTGCAAATAACAGAGAATTTCTTCCCATGCATGGAAGCCTGCCCCTCCATCTCCAGTTGTTAGAAGACCACTGACATATATCTATCACAGATGATATTCAATATCATTTCAAAATAAGAGATAGAAAAAAGAAGGATAAATATTGAAAAGTAAAAAGCAAGTCATATTGTTTGAGAACAGTGTGCCTACATAGAAATACAAGATAATACAAAGAAAAGCAAGAGTACCAGAGACAAGGTAGGATACAATAGTTAGGGCAGGGCAGACTAGCTCTGGCATATTTTGAGTAGGGTGATACAGATAAGGAGCTTGGAAAAATGATCTGGGCTGGCAATAGATGTTATTTCAAACCTTTTGGGAAGAAGTATTTGTCAGCTCACTCAGGAAAAAGGAAAGTATAGTGAGAAGAAAGGGAAGATTATCTATAGTTTGTCACACATAATAGTAAATTAGTAGGACATAAAACCTATAAAAGTGTTAAATCTTATACGATGGATTGAAACTCTATTTTAAACCTAATTTACTAGACAACACAGATTATTTTGATGTGTTTAGGACAGATTTTTCTTTATTTAGAGAGTATTTATTAAGCTACTTATGATAATGGCATTATGCTATTAATGTGCTGCATAAATTAATTTAAACAAGCACAGTCTGTACCTCCTGTCAGATTTAAAATACTTTCCCTCCTCCTCTTCACACAGGAAGTTACAAAGCCAGAAGGGACCTTAAGTCCAAATAGTATAAGCCCTTGTTGGGATCTCTTGTGTAGTATTTCTGACAAGTGGCGGTTGACCTTTTGCTTGAACACTTGCAATGACAGGGAATACTCACATTCATTCAACTTTGTATACCTTTAATTGTTTCTTAAAATTTTCCTATACTGAACTGAAACATTCTTCTCTGTATCTTCCAACAACGATTCTTATTTTGCTTTAAGAGGCCGCCTAGATTATATATCTTGAAAATATTTAATGATTATTATTGAGTTTTCTGACATGTTGTCATAACTCAAACATCCAACATGGCAGATTTCTGAGTTCTGTTTAGTTCTCTGATCCCTTCTGTTATCAATCCTCTAAAATATGACTACCTGAATGAACCCCAGAACTATAAATGTGAGTTCACATGTGTGAACTTGTGAGTTCACAAGTACGAATTTGGTCCCACTGTTGTCCATCTTGCTTGGACACTGAACTTCTATTAATGTAGCTCAAGATTACTTTGATTTATTTATTATTTATTTATTTATTTATTTATTTATTTATTTATTTACTTTTTTGAGCACAGCTACATTATAGTATTATCTCATACTGGAGCTTGAAATCTATTTAAATCCTTTTATGTACCAGCTGCTAACTATACCTGCTACCTCTAGAACTGGTACATTTGATTTTTTAAAACTTAATTATAGGGCCTGGCTGTTATCCTGTGAAATTTCATCTGTTAATCTGGCCAACCCTTTCAGCTTGTGAAGAATTTTTTTACTGCTTGGTTTTGTCCATTAGTACATTTGTTGGTATTACCTGAAATTTTGTAAGCAAAGCTGACATTTTTGTTCAAGTCATTTTCATATATGTTCTTTCAGCTTATGCTTACATCACCAGGTGCAGTTTTTATGAAAGATCTTTCCAGTCCCTGAAGGCAGGGTAGCGCATGATGGAGAGGAAAGTGGGATGTGAATTCCAGTTCAACCACATAAGCTGTGTGGTTTTGGCAAGTTCTATTACTCTCTTTGCCTCTTTTTCCTATTGGTAAATCAGAGATAGTAATAAGTGCCTTGTGGATTTGTTCTGAAGAGAAAGAATAATTCCCATAAACCACTTAGTACAGCTCATGAACCAGATGGGTCTTGAGAAGGTATTAGCTTTTGTTTTTTAGTAATTTCTTTCCAGTGGGGGGAATGAGCTCTGGCAGGTTTAACTCACAAGATCACAAACCAGTCAGAGAATGAGTCAGAACTTAGTCCGTGGCCACTGAAGACAGAAATCATTGTATTATAACTTTGCTACATGCTAATTACAAAAATTTGGATTCATACTTTTAGTTTGCTCAACTACAAAGCGGAGAATTTAGTATATACACCAGATTGTTAGGAGAATTCAATGTATAACATGAATAAAACCCATGATGTCTGGCTCCACAATAGATAATCACTTTTCCTATCTCTCAAGTCCATTTCTACCCCACCCAAACCCATGAGTTTAAGTTAGATAAGATAGGAAGTCTACACTCTGGCCCATAGAATGCACTCACTAAGTAAGAGCTAATTTGACAACATGTTATACCTATTTGAGGGATTTGAAGAAATCAGAAAATAATTTTGAGTGCTTCCCCTATTGTTTAATTAACATAAGCAAAGATATAATTTCAAAGTGATTTAATTTTCATTTTAAAACTAAAATGTTTTAAATGAAAAAAATATGCAATCTGGGATAGTAGGATCAAATGATATTTAGATTGTTGAGGTCCTATCAAAGTTGAGAAAAATGAAGGGACAAAACTGATTGCTGAACTCAGAAAAGATTAATGGCAGAAGTTCTACTTGGGATGGGCTGTCCTTTACAAATGGATAGCATTTGAAAAATTTTACCAAAAAAAGTACTCATAAAGATTTAGAGTACTACTTCACCTCTGACATGTAGAAGCAGTCACCAAATGATGAATGGGTTAGTGGGGACAAACAGACCTGAAAGAGAATTTGAACTTTTATTAATTAAATATGTACCCAGGAAAGATTGATTTAAATGAATTTTAACTAACATATAAAGTTACATTTCTGTACACATTTACTTGTATATGACATTTCAACCATGTTTTAGTTTGAACTTTACTAGGGCATAAATGTTCAAGCAAGCATCTCTAGTTCCTTCCTCAGGCATTAAGCTCATGTGGAGATGGGTATGGAATTAGTCATAAATCTATAGACTGTATTTAATGAGAGTTTACTACATACCAAGCTCCATCTTGTATATACATTTAATCCTCACAAGAACCCTGTGGGAAGATACCATTATTATTTTCATCTCGCACTTGAGGAAACTGAGAATCAGATTAGATACTTTTCTGGAGGCCACATGATGAGTCAAAGAGCTGAGATTGACAGAGAGAATTGGATTCAAGAAACTGCTTTCAGTCATGTGTATGTGGGAGACACTCGTATCCAGCCAGAGGGGAGAGGTAAAGAAGACAGGGTTGAGAGACTGCTGGGATTGACCAAAGGTCAGTTCCTGACCAATTCTGAGTTTGGGTCCTATATGGATGGTATAATCACCATAAGATATGATTGAGCAGCCCTTCGGGATTTTTGGCAACTATAATCTATCTGTTGTGTCTGTTTGTGTACATTAGTTCAGGTGGGAGAAAGCATAAGACATTTACAGATTACAATTGTGCTGCATTTTTGTGCATTGTTCTTAGAGCTCCTCTATTTGTGGCTTAATCCTCTTCAAAAGAGATTTTCCTCTTCAGTCCTTTCAATTTTTTGACATTCTTGAGATTTTTTGTTTCTGTGTTAATTTCCTTGCCTTCTCTTCCTGCCCTGCTGAGTCTCAGACAGCATGGTGAGCATCTGAGTTAACACTGCACTAGTCAACTAGATTGCTCATGGACAACCTGTCATTAGGATGTCTTGAAAAACAGCCCCTTAGAGTTGAAAAAGTCTATCTGGGTATACATTGTGTTGCCTGGTACATATCTGTCATCAGGGTTTTAGAAGAAATAGGTATGAGAAAGGCAAACTTCTCCCTTGAACCAATTTCACTGCTTAATAAACACCATACAGCACCCATCTTCAGGTGAAGGCAGTGGGACTGCTTCAACTTTCTTCCATGTGATATAAAGTGAAAACCAATGGAACCAGAAAAAGCAAAAAGCAACCAGGAAAACAAAAACCTATCTCTTCTCTACACTATATTGAACAGATACTGTGACAAAGGTAACATTAACATCAACCCATATGAATAAAAATGTAGGGATTAACCTTTATTGATAACATTAGTTCATTTGGTGTGTACTATTGCCATGTTGCTTCTTGTGATACTTTTCTACATTGCACTTCTGGATGGAAAGGGATGCCTATAAATTGTATAGAAATGGCTTATGAATTTTATTGGCCCATGGAAATCTGAAACAATTAATGAGTTTACAATGAATTTACTCATTTACAACACTTTAAAGTTTTTACTAAGAACTGAATTTTTGGTGATCATGTAGTAATATAAATAGTAATGGTTTCTTCTTGACACAGGATTATTTTCAAAAAGTATTAGTTTTATAAACTGGTGCCACTGATAATTAAAGTAACAATTAAAGCTAGGAAGAAATGTTTATATACTTTTCTTGTTGTGATGCTCATTATCTGCTGGGGCAAGATTTTGTGAAATAGCACGTATTTAAGCAACAGTTTGAGAAAAATCTATCTACATATGATAAAACAGTCTCACATATAATTCTTGTAAAAATTCATGGTTTTTGTATGGTCAGAATACAAAGGACAGATATATGTTAATAGCATGTAGTAACAGTAAAATGTGTATTTAACAACGTTGTATAATCATTAAGGACATTTTGTAAAAAAAGCAAGAGAGTCCAATGAAAATAAAAATCACCAATAATCCTACCACCCAGAAATAGGCTTTGTTTTTTTTTTGTGACTTTTAAATAGTCTTTTTATAATATCTTTTTTAATTGTTAATTTTTTTAATTTTTATTTTTTATCTAGCTTTATGAAATATAGTTGACAAAATTACACATATTTAAAGTGTACAGTGTGATGATTTGATATATATGCATTGTGAAATGATTACCACAATCAAGTGACTTCATACATCCATCACCTCACATACTTACCATTTTTTTGTGTAGTGAAAACAGTTAAGATCTATTCTCTAAACCATTTTCAAGTATGCAGTGAAATATTATTAAAGTCATCTAGCTGTACATTGTCTCCAGAACTTATTAATCTTATAAATTAAAGTTAGTACAGTTTTGAACAACATCTAGCTATCTACCCCCCTACCCAGCCCCTGACAACACCTTTCTGCTCTGTTTCCATTAATTTGACTTTTTCTTAGATTCTACATATAAGTGAAATCATACAGCATTTTGTCTTTCTCTAAATAACTTATTTCACTTAGCATAATGCCCTCAAGTTTTGTCAATGTTGTCACAAATGGCAGGATTTCTGATTTTTTTGTGGCTAAGCATTATTGCATTATGTATGTATACCACATTTTCTATGTCTGTTCATCCTTTGATGGACACTTCGGTTGTTCCTGTATTTTGGGATACATTTCCCATATAATAAATAATGCTGCAGTGAGCATGGGAGTGCAGATATCTATTTGAGATACTAATTTCATTTCCTTTGGATATATATCCAGAAGTAAAATTGTTGAATCATGTGGTAGTTCTTTTTTTAATTTTGGGGAAGCCTCCAGTATCTTTTTTTTTTTTCTTGCCTCCAGTATCTTTTCTGTATGACTATGCAAATTCACATTTCCACCAATAGTGTACAAGGGTTTCTGTTCTTTACATCCTCACCAACACTCGTTATTTCTTGTCTTCTTATTAAAGCCATTCTAACAGGTATGAGGTGATATCTCATTTTGGTTTTGATTGGCATTTCCCTGGTGATTAGTGATGTTGAGCGCCTCTTGGCCATCTGTATGTCTTTGGGAAAATCTCTATTCAGGTACTTTGCCCATTATTTAATTGGATTATTTGTTGTTTTTCTGTTTTTTTTTTTTTGTTTGTTTGTTTTTGCTATTGAGTTAGATAAGTGCCTTATATATTTTGGAAATTAATTCCATATCAGATACATGATTTGCAAATATTTTCTCTCATTGCATAGGTTACCTCTTCATTCTACTGTTTTCTTTGCTATCCAGAGCTTTTTAGTTTGTTGTAGTTCCAACTGTCTATTTGTATTTTCATTGCCTGTGCTTTTGGTGTCAAATCCCCCCCCCCCAAAAAAAAAAATCATTGCCAAGACCAATATCAAGAAACATTCCCCCTATGTTTTCTTCTAGGAATTTTATGGTTTCAGGTCTTACATTCAAGTCTTTAATTCATGTAGGTATAAGGAAAATTTGAGGAACAAGACTCACTATTCATGAGTCCTGGGGTTATAGGACATTCTGAGGACTGCACAGAGATGTCCTGAGGAGAGAGAACCTGGGATTCTTTCTTTCTTTATATATAGGGTCTGAGCTTGTGGTGTCTAGGGCTTCATGGCTTCTTCTTCTTTTTTTTTTTTAATTAGGTAATGTAAAGAATAGGAATGGGAATTATGGTACGGGAAAGGAGAAGTGGAGTCACCCAAGTGGTTTGAAGAGGGACCTTCATGGATGGGAGCAGCCTAGTTCCTTATCTCATTGTTTTGAAAGTAACTGCATCATACAGCTGGCAATACAAAGTTTGTTCAAGATGGCTGTCTTTTGAAAAGGGTGCCTTGGCAATCAAAAGCTTATTGTCAGGCACTCAATCTACAACATAAAGCTTAATGTCAGGCACTTACAATACTGTATAGCAGTTCTTTTTTATTGCAATGTTGTATATTGTAGTATGAAAATACCACACAAATTTAATTTTAATTTTATTACAAATATCTCTCAGTGTATGGCTTGCCTCTTCAATGCTTTTAATGATATCTTTTGAAATATTATGGTTCTTTAATGACTATACAGTAGTCCAATATAAAAATACAGCATAGTTTTACAAATAAAGTAACTACCACTATTTATTTATTTATGTGAGGCAGAGAGAGAGGCAGAGACATAGGCAGAGGGAGAAGCAAGCTCCATGCAGGAAGCCTGATGCGGGACCTGATCCTGGGACTCTGAGATCACGCCCTGAGCCAAAGGCAGATGCTCAACCCCTGAGCCACCCGGGCATCCCAGCAACTGGTTTCTGAGTTTATATTTAGATATTTCAGGAGGGTAGACTTTATCTCTGCAATGAGGCTTTAAGCTCTTATGTCCTATGTTCCTTTGGAATCATACAGCATGGTGAGCCCTGTGTAGTTTCCTTTCATCTCCCACAACAGAGCTAGTTGCTTCCTCTTTTGTACTCTCAATATACTTTACATTCAACTTTATTAAAGTATATTCATGATATTATAATGATTTATTTACATGTTTGTCTCTTCTTTCCTGTTCTCTTCAATCCAGGCCCTGCCCCCAATCTCCTTGATAAGAGTCTTGTGAAAGGAAAAACTTGACTTATTCTTGTTTGAATCTTCAGTCCCTGTTACAGTATCTAGCGCAGTCTACCAATGTTTGGGAAATAAATAAAAAAAATTTTTTTTCACTAAATATTGTTGAATTGTTAACATACTTTTTGATCACTGAATATTTGAAAATGAAAGCTTACTGATCATTTTAGTGAACATAATAGATTTCTTGGGTTTTATTTTTATTTATTTTTATTTTTTATTTTAATTTTTGAATATTTTATTGGAGCTCGATTTGCTAACTTATAGTATAATATCCAGTGCTCATCCCTTCAAGTGCCCCCCTCAGTGCCCATCATGCAGTCACCTGTCCTCCTGCCCACCTCCCCTTCCACCCCCTTGTTCGTTTCCCAAAGTTAGGAGTCTCTCATGGTTTGTCACTGTCTCTGATATTTCCCACTCATTTTCTCTCCTTTCCCCTTTAATCCCTTTCACTAATTTTATATTCCATATGAGTGAAACCATATAATGTTTGTCCTTCTCTGATTGACTTATTTCACTCAGCATAATACCCTCCAGTTCTATCCATGTTGAAGCAAATGGTGGGTATTTGTCATTTCTAATGGCTGAGTAATATTCCATTGTATACATAGACCACAGCTTCTTTATCCATTCATCTTTCTTTTTTTTAAATTAATTTTTATTGGTGTTCAATTTACCAACATACAGAAAAACACCCAGTGCTCATCCCGTCAAGTGTCCGCCTCAGTGCCCATCACCCATTCCCCTCCAATGCCCGCCCTCCTCCCCTTCCACCACCCCTAGTTCGTTTCCCAGAGTTAGGAGTCTTTATGTTCTGTCTCCCTTCCTGATATTTCCCAACATTTCTTTTCCCTTCCTTTATATTCCCTTTCACTATTATTTATATTCCCCAAATGAATGAGAACATACACTGTTTGTCCTTTTCTGATTGACTTATTTCACTCAGCATAATACCCTCCAGTTCCATCCACGTTGAAGCAAATGGTGGGTATTTGTCGTTTCTAATTGCTGAGTAATATTCCATTGTATACATAAACCACATCTTCTTTATCCATTCATCTTTCGATGGACACCGAGGCTCCTTCCAACAGTTTGGCTATTGTGGCCATTGCTGCTAGAAACATCGGGGTGCAGGTGTCCCGACGTTTCATTGCATCTGAATCTTTGGGGTAAATCCCCAACAGTGCAATTGCTGGGTCGTAGGGCAGGTCTATTTTTAACTCTTTGAGGAACCTCCACAGTTTTCCAGAGTGGCTGCACTAGTTCACATTCCCACCAACAGTGTAAGAGGGTTCCCTTTTCTCCACATCCTCTCCAACATTTGTTGTTTCCTGCCTTGTTAATTTTCCCCATTCTCACTGGTGTGAGGTGGTATCTCATTGTGGTTTTGATTTGTATTTCCCTGATGGCAAGTGATGCAGAGCATTTTCTCATGTGCATGTTGGCCATGTCCATGTCTTCCTCTGTGAGATTTCTCTTCATGTCTTTTGCCCATTTCATGATTGGATTGTTTGTTTCTTTGGTGTTGAGTTTCATAAGTTCTTTATAGATTTTGGAAACTAGCCCTTAATCTGATATGTCATTTGCAAATATCTTCTCCCATTCTGTAGGTTGTCTTTTAGTTTTGTTGACTGTATCCTTTGCTGTGCAAATCCATTCATCTTTCGATGGACCCCGAGGCTCCTTCCCCAGTTTGGCTATTGTGGACATTGCTGCTAGAAACATTGGGGTGCAGGTGTCCCGGCATTTCACTGCATCTGTATTTTTGGAGTAAATCACCAGCAGTGCAACTGCTGGGTCGTAGGGCAGGTGTATTTTTAACTCTTTGAGGAATCTCCACACAGTTTTCCAGAGTGGCTGTACCAGTTCACATTCCCACCAACAGTGCAAGAGGGTTCCCCCTTCTCCACATCTTCTCCAACATTTGTTGTTTCCCATCTTGTTAATTTTCACCATTCTCACTGGTGTGAGGTGGTATCTCATTGTGGTTTTTATTTGTATTTCCCTGATGGCCAGTGAGGCAGAGCATTTTCTCATGTGCTTGTTGCCCATGTCTATGTCTTCTTTGGTGAAATTTCTGTTCATGTCTTTTGCCCATTTCATGATTGGATTGTTTGTTTCTTGGGTGTTGAGTTTCATAAGTTCTTTATAGATCTTGGATACTAGCCCTTTATCTGATATGTCATTTGCAAATATCTTCTCCCATTCTGTAGGTTGTCTTTTAGTTTTGTCGACTGTTTCTTTTGCTGTGCAGAAGCTTTTTATCTTAAGTCCCAATAGTTTATTTTTACTTTTGTTTCCCTTGTCTTCCTAGATGTATCCTGCAAGAAGTTCCTGTGGCCAAGTTTAACAAGGGTGTTGCCTGTGTTCTCCTCTAGGATTTTGATGCATTCTTGTCTCACATTTAGATCTTTCATTCATTTTGAGTTTATCTTTGTGTATGGTGTGAAAGAATGGTCTAGTTTCATTCTTCTGCATGTGGATGTCCAATTTTCCCAGCACCATTTATTGAAGAGACTGTCCTTTTTTTCCAGTGCATAGTCTTCCCTGCTTTGTCGAATGTTAGTTGACCATAGGGTTGAAGGCCCATTTCTGGGTTCTCTCTTCTGTTCCATGTTTATATGCCTGTTTTTGTGCCAGTACCACACTGTCTTGATGATCACAGCTTTGCAGTACAACCTGAAATCCGGCATTGTGATGACCCCGGCTCTGGTTTTCTTTTTCAATATTTCCCTGGCTATTTGGGGTCTTTTGTGATTTCACACAAATCTTATTTGTTCCAACTCTCTGAAGAAAGTCTATGGTATTTTGATAGGGATTGCATTAAATGTGTAAATTGCCCTGGGTAGCAATGACATTTTCACAATATTAATTCTTCCAGTCCATGGGCATGGGATATTTTTCCATCTCTTTGTGTCTTCCTCAATTTCTTTCAGAAGTGTTCTGTAGTTTTTAGGGTATAGATCCTTTACCTCTTTGGTTAGGTTTATTCCTAACCAAATTTAACCTAACCTAACCTAATCTTATGCTTTTGGGTGCAATTGTAAATGGGACTGACTCCTTAATTTCTCTTTCTTCAGTCTCATTGTTAATGTATAATGTATAGAAATGGCACTGATCTCTGGGCATTGATTTTGTGCCACATTCCTGAATTGCTGTATGAGTTCTAGCAATCTTGGGGTGGAGGCTTTTGGGTTTTCTACATACAGTATCATGTCATCTGCGAAAAGGGAGAGTTAAGACTTCTTCTTTGCCAATTTGAATGCCTTTTATTTCTTTTTGCTGTCTGATTGCTGAAGCTAGGACTTCTAGTACTATGGTGAATAGCAGTGGTGAGAGTGGACATCCTTTTCATGTTCCTGATCTTGGGGGAAAGGCTCTCAGTGTTTCCCCATTGAGAATGATATTTGCTGTGTCCTTTCTATAGATGACTTTTAAGATGATTCGGAATGTTCCCTCTATCCCTACACTCTGAAGAGTTTTGATCAGGAATGGATGCTTTATTTTATCAAATACTTTCTCTGCATCTGTTGAGAAGATCATATAGTTCTTGTTTTTTCTCTTGTTGATATAATCTATAAAGTTGATTGTTTTACGAGTGTTGAACCAACCTTGCATCCCAGGGATATATCCCACTTGATCATGGTGAATAATCTTAATATACTGTTGGATCCTATTGGCTATTATCTTTTTGAGAATTTTTGCATCTGTGTTCATTAGGGATATTAGTCTATAATTCTCCTTTTTGGTGGGGTCTTTGTCTAGTTTTGGAATTAAGGTGATGCTGGCCTCATAGAACAAGTTTGTAAGTATTCCATCCCTTTCTATCTTTCGGAACAGCTTTAGTAAAATAGGTATTGTTTCTTCTTTAAACATTTGATAGAATTCCCCCTGGGAAGCCATCTGGCCCTGGACTTTTGTGTCTTGGGAAGTTTTTGATGACTGCTTCAATTTCTTCCCTGGTTATTGGCCTGTTCAGGTATTCTATTTCTTCCTGTTTTAGTTTTCATAATTTGTCGTTTTCCAGAAAAGCATCCATTTCTTCTAGATTGTCTAATTTATTGGCATACAGCTGCTCATAATACATTTTTAAAATCGTTTGTATTTCCTTGGTATTGGTGGTGATCTCTCCTTTTATTCGTGATTTTATTAATTTGAGTCTTTTTTCTTTGTAATAAGGCTGGCGAATGGTTTATCTATCTTATTAATTCTTTCAAAGAACCAACTCCTGGTTTTGTTGGTCTGTTCTACAGTTCTTCTGGTCTCTATTTCATTGAGTTCTGCTCAAATCTTTATGAACTCTCTTCTGCTCGGTGTAGGTTTTATTTGCTGTTCTTTTTCCAGTTAGCTGTGAGGTTAGTGTATTTGTTTTTTTCCATTTTTTTGAGGGATGCTTGTATTGTGATGTATTTCCCTCTTAGAACTTCTTTTGCTGTATCCCAAAGATTTTGAGTGGTTGTATTTTCATTTTCATTAGTTTCCATGAATCTTTTTAATTATTTTCTAAATTCCTGGTTGACCCATTCATCTTTAGCAGGATATGCTTTAACCTCCACGTGTTTGAGTTTCTTCCAAATTTCTTCCTGTGATTGAGTTCAAGTTTCAAAGCATTGGTTCTGAAAATATGCAGGGGACAATCCCAATATTTTGGTATTGGTTGAGACCTGTGTGTGACCAATATGTGGTCTATTCTGGAAAAAGTTCATGTGCACTTGAGAAGAATGTGTATACAGTTGCATTTGGATGCAAACTTCTGTATATATCTATGAAATCCATCTTGTCTAGTGTATCCTTTAAAGTTTTTGTTCCTTTGGTGATGTTGTGCTTAGGAGATCTGTCATGTGCAGAAAGTGGTGTGCTGAAGTCTCCCAGTATTAGTGTATTATTATCTAAGTATGCCTTTACTTTGGTTATTAATTGATTGATATACTTGGCAGCTCCTACATTAGGGGCATAAATATTCATGATTATTAGGTCTTCTTGTTGGATAGACCCTTTAAATATGATATAGTGTCCCTCTTCATCTCTTACTACAGTCTTCAATTTATCTGGTATGAGGATTGCTACCCCAGCTTTCTTTTGAAGACCTTTTGAATGGTAAATGGTTCTCCAACCTTTCATTTGCAGGTTGGAGGTGTCCTTAGGTCTCAAATGAGTCTCTTGTAGACAACAAATAGATGGGTCTTGCTTTTTTATCCAGTCTGAAACTTTGCATCTTTTGATGGGATCATTAAGCCCATTCATGTTCAGAGTTACTATTGAAAGATATGAATTTAGTGTCGTTGTAAAACCTATTCCATCTCTGTTTTGTGGATTATTTCTTTGGGCTTCCTCTTTCTTTTACAGGGTCTCCCTTAATATTTCTTGCAGAGCTGGTTTGGTGGTCACATATTCTTTCAGTTTCTGCCTATCTTGGAAGCTCTTAATCTCTCCTATTTTGAATGAGGGCCTTGCTGGATAAAGTATTCTTGGCTGCATGTTCTTCACATTTAGGACCTTGAACATATCCTGCCAGTCCTTTTTGGCCTGCCAGGTCTCTGTGGAGAGGTCTGCTGTTAACCTAATATTTCTCCCCATATAAGTTAGGGATCTCTTGTCTCTTGCTGCTTTAAGAATTATCTCTTTATCTTTGGAATTTGCAAGTTTCACTGTTAAATGTCAAGGTGTTGAACAGTTTTTATTGATTTTGGGGGGGATCTCTCTATCTCCTGGAACTGAATGCCTGTTTCTGTCCACAAATTAGGGAAGTTCTCAGCTATGATTTGTTCAAATATGCTTTCTGTCCCTCTGCCCCTCTCGGCGCTCTCTGGAACCCCAATTATATGTAGATTTTTCCTTCTGAGGCTATCATTTATTTCCCTGAACATTTCCTCATGGTCTTTTAATTGTTTTTCTCTTTTTTCCTCAGCTTCCCTCCTTGCCATCAGCTTGTTTTCTATGTCACTCACTCTTCCCTCTACGTCATTAACCCTCGTTGTTAGGACCTCCAGTTTGGATTGCATCTCATTTAATTGATTTTTAATTTTGGCCTGATTAGATCTAAATTCTGCAGTCAGGAAGTCTCTTGAATCCTTTATGCTTTTTTCCAGAGCCACGAGTAGCTTTATAATTGTGCTTCTGAATTGGCTTTCTGACATCGAATTGTAATCCAAATTCTGTAACTCTGTGGCAGAGAGTACTGTTTCTGATTCTTTCTTTGTGGTGAGTTCTTCTTTCTAGACATTTTGCTGAGTGCAGAGTGGCTGTATGAATGGGGTGAGTCAAGAATATCAAAACGACCTAAGTAAATTTCACCCTAGATGATTCTGCCAAGGTCAGAGCCCAGAAATTGAAAACAAAGATCAGAATAAAATAAAACAAAAGGACCACTAAAGTGAAAAACAAATTTTAAAACAAAGTAGTTAAAAATAAAAGGCCAAGAATCCCAAAGAAGAAGAAAAAAACAAAAAAGGAAAAGGGACAAAAAGAAGAGAAAAAAGCAAAGTAAAGAGGAAAAAAAGAAAAAAGAAAAAAGAGAACAAAAAGGGGGGTACTGGGAGATGGTGGTGGTGATGAAGTTGTAATGGAGGGAGAATGTAGTCTACCTGAGGGGTCGTAGATGGTGACCCTCTTGGTTCTGAGTATATTAAGTTCTATATGTTAGAAAATGCTCAGTCCCAAATATATATAAACCAGAAATATTTGTAGAAAGCCCCAACATTGACCACCAAAACATAAATGAGATAAAAGAGGGGTGCAGAATGGGAATGAGGAGTCTCATAGAATGAACCAGCATGGTATACCACTTGATTCTGGGTGCATGCTGGTCATGTTTTAGAAGGTTTTAACTTCTGTCATTGTAGAACAAAATGAGGCAGAGAAAACAAAAAACACAAAACAAAACAAAATATATCTTGTATATCTCCCCAAATTAAGTTGAGTATGTTGAAGGTAATCTAGAAGTGGAAAATATATCTAGGACCTGTAATTGTAGAAATATGAAAGTCAAAAAGGAAGAAACTTAAAAATGAAGAGGTGGTAAAATATTGTAGTTAAGGTGGGGAAAGAGAAAAACATTGGAAATTTACAGTCTGATATAAAAATGAGTTGTACTGGAAAAAAGAAGGAAAAAAAAGGAGGGGTATCCTTTAGTTCTATATACTGTAAATCCCTCGACCTCCCCTGGAGCTTTCCAGTGCTGCTTGGTCAAGAACTTGCTCTTCCCATGTCCTTCCAGCTGGTCTTCTGGGGGAGGGGCTGCTGTACTGATTCTCAGGTGTCTGCACCTGGGGGAGCTGCCTCACCACCCCCCCCAGTGGGTGCCGAGCTCAGTGGGAGCTGTTGACCCGGTGAGGCCTCTGTTCCCTGGCAGCACTGCTCTGTCCCAGGCACAGGGTGACACCAGGAGGGACATCCACACTGGCGGCGGCCAGCTCTCCAGCCCTGGAGTCAGCTCCCACAGTAACCACCGCAGCTCCCAGTCCGCACTGGCCTGGATGCTGGGGGTGGGGTTGGGGGAGGGTGTCGCTGACCTGCACAGCTTGGGGGCACCCAGCGGCAGGAGCGTCCTCGCTGTCCTGTGCCCTCCCCGCCTCCGCCTGTCTCGAGAGTAGTGCAGGATCCTGGGCTGTGCCCTCTGGCGCCCTGGGCTCTGGGGCCTGCGCTGCTGAAAAGGCGCTCCCGGCCCCAGCTCCTGCAGGGAAGGGGGCACAGACCCCTCCTGCTGACAGACCAGCTTCTTCCTG
This sequence comes from Vulpes vulpes, assembly GCF_048418805.1. Lineage (NCBI taxonomy): Eukaryota > Metazoa > Chordata > Mammalia > Carnivora > Canidae > Vulpes > Vulpes vulpes. The sequence goes on from NC_132780.1 coordinate 166,548,769, forward strand.
AGGCCCCGCCAGGTGCCCGCTCCAGCCCTTTGGGATTGGCCCACAGTTTTTGGCGACTTTCCTCAGGCGCACGTCCTCTATTAGTGATCCCAGGAGACTGGAGGCTCCACTGCCCCTCCTGAGATCCTATCTGAGTTCCCTGCTAAGCGCTTTTCTGTCTGGGAAGAATCTGGAGCAGATTTTTAAAGTTCCTGCTTCTCCCGGGCTGGGCCTTCCTGTCCCAGAGGCTCCTTGCAGGCCCCTCCCCCACTTAATTGTTTTTTTATTTTATTTTTTTCTGCCTTCTTACCTTGTTAGAAGTGAAAGCCTTTCTCTCTGTAGCGTTCTGGTTGTTCTCTCTTTAAACCTCAGGTCAAATTCCTAGGTTTTCAGGATGGTTTGAAAGTTATTTAGGTAAGTTGGTGGAGCTGGTGAAGTGAGGCACCTACTCCTTCGCCAACTTGCCCCGCCTCCGATTTCTTGTCTTTTAATACTCAAGAAAAGTTTTTAATTTTATTACAAATCTCTTACTTGACAGTAGAGTTCTTTTTGGGATAGGGAAGAGTGGCTAGATATATATTCTTTTGTAGCCCACCTGTGGAGAGCCATGTGGTTTTGCTTTCATGGTATTCTTCAAGGCAGAAGTATATAAAAAGTACACAGAAAGATGCTTTTAAAAACCAAATTTATTTTTAAGGTATGATTGTATTTGTATTTAATTACCTTATCTCCTTTTGTTTATTAGAAAACAGCAAGATGTTTAAAACTAGTGAGAAAAGGAGTTTATGCTTTTATTTTTATTTTTTAATTTCAGTATAATTAGCAGTGTTACATTAATTCAGGTATAAAATACAGTGATTTGACAATTCTATACATTGCTTAGTGTTTATCATGATAAGTGTACTTTTAATCCCTTTCACAAAACTCACCCATCCTCCGTGCCCCCCACCCCATCTAGTAACCAACCAGTTTATTCTCTATAGTTAAGAATATGTTTTTGTTTTATGTTCTCTTTTTTTCTTTGTTCATTTTGTTTTATTTCTTTTACTGTTTTGTTTTTAAGTAGGCTCCATGCCCAGCCTGGAACCCAATGCTGGGCCTGAACTCACAACCCTAATATCAAGACCTGAGCTGAGATCAAGAGTTGGACGCTTAACCAACTGAGCCACCTGGCTGTCCCTTGTTTTGTTTTCTAAATTCCACACATGAATGAAATCATATGGTATTTGTCTTTCTCTGACTGACTTACTTCATTTAGGATTGTAGACTTTAGATCCATCTGTGTTGTTGCAAAGTGCAAGATTTTATTCTTTTTTATGGCTGAGTAATAGCCCACTGTGTGTGTGTGTGTGTGTGTGTGTGTGTGTGTGTGGTGTGTACCACATCTTCTTTATCCATTCATCTATCCGTGGACACTTGGGTTGCTTCAGTATCTTGGCTATTATAAATAATGCTGCAATAAACAAAGGGGTATGTATACCATTTCAAATTTTGATTTTCTTTGGGTAAATATCCAGTAGTGGAATTACTGGATCATTTGTTAATTCTATTTTTAATTTTTTGAGGAAGCTCCATGCTGCTTTGCCTAGTGGCTACACCAGTTTGCATTCCCACAAGAGTGCACTAGAGTCCTTTTTCTGCACATTCTCACCAACACTTGCTCTCTCTTATGTTTTTTGCCATTTTGACTAGTGTGAGATGATGTCTCATTGTTTTTTGATTTGCACTTCTCTAATCATAAGTGACGTTGAGCATCTTTTCATGCGTCTGTTGGCTATCTGGATATCTTTGCTGGAGAAATGTCTATTCATGTCTTCTGCCTATTTTTTAACTGGATTATTTATTTTTTGGTGTTGAGTTGTATAAAATCTTTATATATGTTAGATATTCATCTTTTATCAGATATATCATTTGCAAATATCTTCTCTCACTCAATGAATCGTCTTTTAGTTTTGTTGATTATTTTCCTTGCAGAAAGAATGCTTTTTACTGTACAGAAGATTTTCATTGTGATGTAGCCCTAATAGTTAATTTTGCTTTTGTTTATCTTGCCAAGGAGACATATCTAGAAAAATATTCCTATAGCTGATGTCAAAGAGAATATTGCCTATATTTGCTTCTAGGAATTTTGTGGTTTCATGTCTCACATTTAGGTCTTTCATCCATTTTCAATTTATTTTTGAGTATGGTGTAAGAAGGTGTGTCTAGTGTTATTCTTTTGCATATAGCCATCTGGTTTTCCCAGCACCATTTGTTGAGGAGACTTTCCCATTGCATATTCTTGCTTTCTATGTTGTAGATTGACTGTGTAATCATGGGTTTACTAATGAGACCTTTAATCTATTTCATTAATCTATGAATCCATTTTTTGAGCCAGTATCACACTATTTTGATTACTATAGGTTTGTAGTGTATCTTGAAATCTGGGATGGTGATACCTTCTATTTTGTTCTTCTTCAGGATTATTTTGGTTATTCAGAATCTTTTGTGGTTCCATAAAAATTTTAAGATTATTTTAGCTCTGTGAAAAATGCTGTTGGTATTTTGATAAGGATTGAATTAAATCTATAGATTGTTTTGGGTAGCATGGAAATTTTTAAAATATTGTCTTCAGTTTCTTTCATCCATTTTTTTAAAGATTTATTTATTTTGGAAAAAGAGAGAGTGCGAGCAGAGAGAGGGGCAGAGGGAGAGGGAGAGAAAGAATCCCAAGCAGGTTTCACACCCAGTGCAGAAACTGCCACAGAGCTCAATCACACCATCTTGAGATCATGACCCAAGCCCAATCGAGAGTCAGACACTCAACCCACTGCACCATCAGGCACTTCTCCTCAAAGTTTTATAGTTTTCAAAGTATATGTCTTTCATTTTGTTGGTTAAATTTATTCCTAGGTATTTTCTTCTTTTGGTGCAATTATAAATGGGGTTGTTTTCTTAATTTCTCTTTCTGCGACTTCATTATTAGGGTATAGAAATTCAATAGATTTCTGAATTTTGATTTTGTACCTGTGACATTACTGAATTCATTGATCAATTCTAGCAGTTTTTTTTTTTCATGAAGTCTCTTGGGTTTTCTATCTATAGCATCACGTCATCTGCAACTAGTGAATATTTTACTTTTTTTGTTGTCTGATTGCTGTGGCTAGGACTTCCAGTATTATGTTGGATAATCATGATGAGAGTGGACATCCTTGTCTTGTTCCTGACCTAAGAGGATAAGTTCTCAGTTTTTCACCATTGAGTATGATTTTAGCTGTGGATTTTTCATTTATGGCCTTTATTATGTTGAGGTATGTTCTCTTTAAATCTACTTTGTTGAGATTTTTTATCATGAATGGATGTTATACTTTGTCAAGTGCTTTTTCTATGTCTGTTGAACTGTATGATCATATGGTCCTTATTGATGTGATGTATTATGTTGATTGATTTGTGAATAGTGAAATACCCTTGCATCCTAAGAATAAGTCCCACTTGATTGTGGAGAATGATTTTTTTATTTTTACTAATATTTTGTTGAGGGTTTTAAGACAGTGTTCATCAGAGATTATGGCCTATAGTTCTCCTTTTTTTTGTAGTGTCTTTTTCTGGTTTTGGTATATGGGTGATGCTAGCCTCATCAATGAATTTGGAAGCATTTCTTCCTCTTTTATTTGTTCAGAATAGTTCAAGAAGAACAGGTATTAACTCTTCTTTAAAAATCTTTGGTAGAATTTATCAGTGAAGCTATCTGGTTCTGGACTCTTTTTGTTGAGAATTTTAAAATTACTCTTTCAATTTCATCGCTAGTAATTAATCTGTTTAAATTTTTTATTTCTTTTTAGCTTTGAGAATTTATGTGTTTCTAGGAATTTACCAATTTTTTTCTAGGTTGTGTACCTTTATGGCATATAATTTTCATAAGACTTACTTATACTCCTTTATATTTTTGTGGTACTGGTTGTAATTTCTTCTCTTTTGTTTATGATTTCATTTAGTTGAATCCTCTCTCTCTTTCTCTCATGAATCTGGCTAAATGTTTATCAATTTTATTTATCTTTTAAATAAAAGATAAATTTTTATTTTAATATTTTAATATTTTATTTTAATATTTATTCATTTAAAGAATGAGCTCTTAATTGTATGTATGTATGTATGTATGTATGCATTTATTTATTTATGTCTTTATCCCATTTTTTCCTGCTCTAATCTTTATTATTTCCTTCCTTCTATTAATTTTGGGCTTTGTTCTTCTTTTTCTATCTTCCTTAGGTGTAAGGTTGTGTATTTGAGATTTTTCTTGCTTCTTGAAGTCAGCCCGTATTGCTGTTCTCTTCCTTCTTAGAACAGCTTGCTGCATCAGAAGATTTTGGATCATTGTGTTTTCATTTTCAATTATCTGGGAAAGGAGTTTATACTTTTTGAAAAGAGATTAAATTTGCTCCTTTAGAAATTATTATCAATTGTCTTTAGAAGGAAAGGAGTGATGCACATGGCAGGGAAATATTCCTCTAATGTTTAATTTAAACCACAAACTTCCTTTTATAGTGGATGATCACCATGTATTAATAAGCATTCTTTGGGGAGGGGTCTTAGAGCTATGCCTGGGGCTCTGAAGATGACAGAAAGGAGAAAAGAATACAAAGGCTCTAGCTCTAAGACTCCCCTTAGAAGAGACTATAAACTAAGTTGTACTGTCTTGCTTTTTGAGGTTTGATAAAATTCCAGTGTTGTGTAAATGGAACATAAACTCTGCTCAAAGAAAAGTTATTTTGGGAAGGTGAACAATCTGATACATTTCTTTTCTTAGTTTATCATCCTATTGGTAGCACTTCTGATGCTTTCTAAGGCTGCTTATGTGCATCCATACTTCATGTGTTTTCTAAGAATAAGACTTCCTCTTAAAAGTTGGAAGAGTATTAGTAGCATTGATCAAACCATTTCCCCAAATACGGATAAATGTGAACCAAGCATACATGTATTCTTAAGATTAGAAAGATATACTGAATGGTTCCATGATGACAGTTATGTTAAAAGTGCATATGACAAAGAATAAAGTTGGAGGACAAAGACTATTTGATATCAAGACTTATTATAAAGCTATAGGAATCAAGACTGTATGGAGTTGATATTATGAAAAAACATTAATAGATAAGTGGAATAGAAAACCTCAGAAATGGACCCACACATATACTGTGCTTACATCACTCATGTTACTTCTTAGGTAACAAATTTTCTACAAGGATGCAAAGGCGGTTTAGTGGAGAAAAAGTAGTGTTTTCAACAAATGGTATTGGAACAAGTGGATAGCAATGTGCAAAAAAGAAAAAAGGAGTTTGATTCTTAATTGAATATACTAAATTAATGCAAAATGAATAATAAAAGTAAGTGTGAAATCTAAAATTATGAAGCTTCTAGAAGAAAACATAGGTAAAAACTTTTGTGACCTTGAGCTAGGCAAACATGTCTTAGATGCAACACTGAAAGCATGAGTTATAAAAGTATCATTGTTAAGTTGGATTTTATCAAAATTAAAAAACTTTTGCTCTTCAAAAGACATTGTTAATAGAATGCCACAAGCCACATTCCAGGATAAATATTTACAAGTTTTGTATTTAATAAAGTATTTGTATCCAGAATATATAATGAACTCTCAAAACTCAATAATAAGAAAATAAAAACACATAATTTAAAAAGAGAAAACCAATTTGAAAAGATACCTCTCCATAAAAAGCTAGGAATAGGAGCATACAACAAGATGCTCAACATCACTTATTAGGGAAATGCAAATTAAAACCATAATGAGATATCACCTATACCTATTACAAGAAGTATAATTAAAAAGGCTAATCATACCAAGTGTTGGAGAAAATTGTTAATGCAGGTGGAAAGGTAAAATGGGACAACTATTTTGGAAAAACATTTGGCAGTTTCTTAAAAAGTTAATCATATACACACCATATGATCCATCCATTCCACTCCAGGTATTTAGCCAAGATAAATGGAAACACATGTCCATACAAAGACTTGTACATGAATGTTTGTAGCAACTTTAGTTATGATAGCCAAACACTGGAAACAACTCAAATGCCCATCAAGAGGTAAATGTTATAGAAACTGTGTTATATATAGTATTACATTTAAAGCAATGAAAAGGAACAGATTTTGAAACATACAACACAATAAAAGAATCTAAAAATAATTATGCAAAGTGAAGGAAGCCAGACAAAAAGGCACATACTGTATGATTTCATTTACATATAATTCTAGAAAATGCAAACTAATCTATGCTTGCAGTTAAGTGGTTGCTTGGAGATGAGATGGGAGACAGGGCAGGAAGGGATAGAAGGGAAGAATTACAAAGGAGAAAATTTTGGAGGATGAAGGATATGTTTATTATTTTCATTGTAGTAATGGTTTCAATGCTTTTCAAATTGCATACTTCAAATATATTGTTTATTGTAAGCCAATTATACTTAATAAAGCTATTAGAAAAATTAAAAATTAAAATTAATTTACTCAAGATAAAAGTTCATAAGGTAAAAAAGGATCCTTGTAGTAACTGTTTAAAAATATTTAAAACATTGTTTATGTGATACATCCATTGTCTTAGAGTACCCTAACTGTTGAACATAGAAGTAAAGAAGAGTAGAAAATTTACTAGATTCCCTTGGATATTTAAATATATTGATACAAATAGCACACACCTTTTTATGACAACCTTGGGCAGAGAATCTGGAGAGTTAGCCTCCAGAGGAAGCCAGGAGAGTTAAAGTGGTTGTGAAAATTAAATCAGGACACAGGCAACAAACACCTTAGCACTACTTATGAAATGTAGTGGTTGCTCATAAATTCTTTGTTAGATCACTCCAAAGAATTCATGAATAGTTTAGAGACGTTTTTTAAGCCAAGCAGAATTAACATAATGGATATGCTTTATGTGTCCAAGAAGACCTATACCTTTTATATTGGAAGTAGTGAAATATAGAATAAGATCAATATTTATTGAGGCCCCTCTAAGTCAGAACTCTCAGGGCATAATTAAGTTCGGTTTGTTGTTAAAATTAAAGAATGAAGAAAAGTTAATGTTGGGTCACCTATAAAAATAAATATACCTCACTTAATCGTACTCTGTTTATTTGATTCTTTTTTTTTTAAATTAATTTTTATTGGTGTTCAATTTACCAACATACAGAAAAACACCCAGTGCTCATCCCGTCAAGTGTCCACCTCAGTGCCCATCACCCATTCCCCTCCAACACCCGCCCTCCTCCCCTTCCACCACCCCTAGTTCTTTCCCCGAGTTAGGAGCCTTTATGTTCTTTCTCCCTTCCTGTTTCTAAATATAATGCAGAATCATCATCATCAGTGAATGGAAGAGGGCCAGTGGCCAGGGGGATAGACAAAGGGGAAAAGTTTGTTTGTTTGTTTGTTTTTTAAACATAAGTAACATCATTCATCTACTACTAGTTGGCTGTGGTTCACACATCTTAACTGGGACATTAGCATCTGGATGACAAATGAAGTCATTAGTCATTTGGTTGTGCTATTCAAAATGGCAGATTCAAAGGGGCAAGGAAAAGCTTGTGTTAGCATAGTTTGTGACTTTGAATAAGGTAATCTTCCATATCAGGAGACTTAATTTCCATATGTGAAAAAAATAGTTTAGATCTATATTGCATTTACCAATTGAAAAAAAGGAATGGATGATAGTTTGTAAAGTGGCTTTGCTTTCCTGCCCCTTCTCTGGTGTTTATCCTAATATATTTAATTTGTAAAGCAATATTGTCTAAAGGACTTTGGTTAATGCTAATTGGGATGGGGCTATAGTAAATCCTTCCTGAGACAATTTAAAACACTTATCTGGAGGAAATTTAATTACATTAAACACGTCATTTAAGTGTAGATTTTTAAAAACCTTATACCTTTGACCAGAAGCATAAATAAGTAATCTATGAGATACGTGAGTCTTGTATAATAGATGAATACTGAAAATTAAAGAATACATAAACTCTAGAATGCAGCACCTTCTTCCACCCCTTCTGTTCTTCCTTTTATTGCTAAATATGGTCCGGTTGTAATTAAAACAAAAGTCTTGGAGTTGAGAGGTTTGTGGTATAAATTCAAAATAGGAATACATTTAATCTTTTCCAGCACCCATTTTAACTTGTCTTTTGCTAAATTATAGTCAGAAAATAAATTCTGTTATATAAAATTTCAAGAAAAGTGACAAAATTACATTATACATACACATATATACACACACTATATATGTACTATGCACTATATATACAGTATATACTATATATTAGATATATAATTATACATATAATACTAAAGTTAAATTGTGGTACAAAAGAAGAACTGTACATGTGCTTTTCATGTTTTTGCATGATGTATCTAAAAGTTATTTCATTATTTCTAATTACCAATTACAGCAGTGCAGGGTGCTTTTTGTCAGTAAAGAGATATATTTGCAAAAATAGACAAATTCACTTAGTCCCATTACCTGGAAAGAGACTTAGTCTAATTATGCTAATCTTTTGCAAAATAAATTCCAACATGTAGTTTCTTTAGACAGGAAAAGGTTTATGCCTTGAAACATGGCCAAATCAGGGAGATAGATTGATCTCTCTCTCTCTATATATATCCATTATATATAGATATATGTATATCTTTAAATTGACAATGTTGTTTGGAGATCAAATAGAGTCTCTTCCAAGCTCAATCTCTCCCTATTTCTTAAGTGAAGCTGCCGATACATCTATACCTGGCTGCTTATTATCATACCTTGACTTACTTCTTCCTAGAGCAGTCCAAGCCATGTCTCCAACATCCCTTCCTACATGCCTCTTATCCTCTCTTTAGTATAAATCTCCTGCTTCACCCAGATGGCTACCCTGCTATCCTTCAGAGAACCACTATTGCTGTCCAGGTTTCCTCTCTCCCCAGATGCCCTTCCTGTCTCCTTCAGGTCAAAGACGCATCTTTTTTGAAAAACTGTCCCAGTGATTTCTTAATTCTCTGCACTCTATAACACATTATTTGTATCTTGGTACTTAATATAGTATAGATATTTTTTAGCCAGTAGACTCCTAGTATGCAAGGCTAGGACACTGATTGTGTTTATAGCATCATTTGAACTATGAATAGAAAAGATGTATAAAGGAGGGCTTCGAGGAAATGATTATGATTTAATATTTTTGCAAATATACGTGTGCGTTTGTGTACACATATATGTATACATATATAGTTTTCTACAGTGAGCATATATATTCAGAGGAAAAAAGGGAAAGGAACTTGAAGGAAATACAAATAAAGGAATCTCAGATAACATCTAATCACTAAGTTATGCTATTAGATAGAATAGGTAGGGGTAGGCAATATATTTTTTAAGAGCTTAAAATAATGCAAAAATGAAATATATTTTATGAACTTTCAAGACAGGAGATTGGATTTTTTTATTACTGTTGTTTCATGTAAGTGACATTAAAAAGTATAATTCCATCCAGATTATTCTAGCTAAAGAGAAATGTCTCTTCTACAACTCTAAATAGTTGGGTAGAAAGCGTGTTACTTTAATCCCACACTGACTATTTGCAGAGACTCAAAGGGAAGGAAAGCTTGAAATTTCAGGCTCTGTGAGTTCCTCTCTGCTGTGGTGGGTGAGGCATGAGGGCCTTTGTCAGAGCATATTAATGAATCTTTGGGTAAGGGCAGCTGTGGAAAGGAGTAGGCGGTGAAATGTAAATTGTTCCGCACTATGAAGTGAGAAAATGGAGCTTCTGGAAGGGAATCCAGAAAACAAGCTGAGAGATGTGAAGAGACTCTGGAGGCTCAGCTCATTGCTTTAACTGACAAGTATGTATTGAGTGCCTAACAGGGGGCAGGCTCTATCCTAGATATTGGAGATTCGGAAAAATCTGCCCAAAGGGAATTTATATTCTGATGAGCAGGAGGTTGAGTAGAAAATATAGATAAAAAATAGATAAAATTAGATAGATACAAATTTCTGCCCTAGAGGAGTTTATATTCTAGTGGGCCGGAGCTGAAGTCTGACCTATTTTTCCGGGGTGGGAGTAGGGGAGTGGAATAGAGGTAGGATGGTGGCACTAGAGGACTTTTAAAACCTTAGAGTTTTATGTATTGCCATCATGTTGTCCCCAAATTTCAAACGAAGGTATAGTGTTTCCAAATGCTATATGAAAGAGATTTGGGGTTATATTGGGGTTGAGACAAAGCAGGGAAAAGAGATGAGGCTAGAAAGCTGACAGCTCAACCAGACACTAGAGGCTGTCTAGTTCTTGTGCTCATTGTCATCAGTACCTCTGGCCAAACTCCACATCCCCTGTTGTTGTGATGTGCTGAGTACTCCAGGAGCCAAGGCTACCTACACTATCTGTATTACAAAGTAGTAAAGAGGCAATACTTCTCCTCCTTTTCTGTTTTAATCTGTTGGAGTTATCCAAGTCATCTTGCCTGTGCAGTGATATTTTATAAGGTTTACCAAAAGTCATTGTTTCAATTTTAGTTTGTGGTCTCTGCCTCTTTATTTTTCTTTGCTGAAAACTCTTCAATGGTGTCCCACTACTCTCAGGATATGGACCCATATCCTTAAAATAAGGTATAAGGGGCATGTAACCTATTGTCCACAGATTCCCACTTGAGTTGAATCTATCAAATCAATCTTTAGGGGCTTTGTGTTACTTAATCTCTCAAATTTTTGCTCCTGGCCCCTACCTGATCAAATCATAATGTAATTGTTTCTTCTCCAGAAAAGCTTTCTTTGACTTCCCTAGGTTAGAACTCCCTATTAAATGCTCTTAAAGCCTGCAGCTCCTCAGACACCGGTTTCACTGGTAGTAGCTTGCTGTGTAGTGCCTAGTTTCTGTGCTCGATTTTAAGCTTCAGTTGTTCACTGACCAGCCTCATCTTGCTTACTTACCTCTGTATCCTTGGAGCTCGCCATAGTGCAGAGTGGGAGCTTCATAGTGTTGATAGCATAGTGCAGAGTGGGAGCTTCCCTGTGGGCCTAGAGGTCAGTTAAAGTGACAAACTCTAAGCTGTCTTTGGCATCTACTTCTTTTCCCATGATCAAGGGGCTTTGTGCATGGGCAGGCTTTTCTCTACTAGGCTGGATACACTCCCAGGAGACTCCTTACAGCTTCATGGTTACACATTATATTTGGCTTATTTGGGCTCAGAATGGGACCTTGGGTGCAATTCATTTGTAAATGTTCAGCCTAAAAAAACCCACGGGATGCCCAAAGAGAGATAAAAGTTAGTTAGCCACAGAGGACCAAGAGCTATGTTAAGAGCAACCAATAGTGTTCAGACACTGACTGACTTGTTACTATTCTCAGGGCAATGAAAACAAATGCTTGCCTGTGATAACAGCTTTGGCTTTGGGAGTTAGGGATTGTTAGTGTGTGTGCAAACTAACTTGTATTCTGGTAAGGACCTGAATTGTATAACCTATGCAGTTTTCTTCACACATATTTTCCCAAATTATATCACTCAGTTTGACACACAGTGTGTTCTGTTTACTCTTTACAGAACTGCCTTCAAGGGTGTCAGACGTTTCTACTTCTTCTTGAAATCATAATGCTCCTTCTTTTGACTTCTGCACCTTGTCTCTTCTTGCTTATCACCTGCCTCTCTGCCAGTGTTCTGTGACACACCTCTAACTTTTATTTCTGTTTTATATTCACTTTTTTTCAGCCCGCAGCCCTACAGAGAACTGGTTGTCATTTTCATGTAGACTCTGGCCTTGATGCATCTCTTTTCCTATCAGAGGCTCCAGAATCCTTGGGGACCCAGAGGCAGAGTGGGGGGAAAACCACCTGTGGGAAAAGCTACTTCAGCTGCACAATAAAGGACCCTTGTCTGTGTGCCCTGTGAACTCTTCACATCAATCTTTTCAGTTCTACCTACACGTACTGGCCGCCATGCTGTGCTCTAAATTTGAGGGCAATATGTATGCTGACAGAAAAACACATCTACATAAAATCCTTTCCTTACCACCCCATAGATTTTAACAAACTGGGTGGAACTAGGCCCTGTTTAACAGAGAGTAATTTGGATTGGTCTGTTTTTATTAACACTAACATCAGGTGTTGTATCAGTTCTGTTCTAAATGCACCGTCAGGCTATGTGACATATGCCAATTAAGCTTGCAAAAATTGAATTTGAGTTAAATTATTTTATCTTGTACAGAGATAGTTTCCTAGAGCCATTAACCTATACGAGGGAAAAAATAGGAAAAATTATGCATTTCTTTCTCTTTTTCAAAATGGATCACGAAATCTAATTTGAATAAGAACTTTAAGAAATTACATGCTGTTTCTACTTGATGTTATACAAAAGATATGCCGCTTCTCCTTGTTGGCCGCCTCTGTTGTCATGGCAACAGTTGCGATTTCACAGATGCAGCAGTGTGTTTGCTGAGCAGGAAGACAAGATCGCTGTTTATAACAATAATTATTTAAGAACAGGTGTCATTAACATAAGATTCATTGTCAAACTCACTAGAAAAAGGACAAAATGGAATATTGCTCTCACATGAGATCAGGAAAATATTGGGAAAATAATAGCATAAAATATATAAGGTACTTAAGTGTACAGAGTTTTTTTTGTGTGTGTGGACTAATTCAGTGTAAATATAAAAGGGTATGGAATATAAACCTAGGGTCATAAAAATTTAGCCCTGTAAATTTAACCTGCGAAATAATCTAGTATAAACTCTTAACTAGTTCTAATAAAAAAATATTATTCCTTAGCAAGCTGTATGTATAATTTCTTGTGGAAAATCAATGAACTCTAGAAATTTATATTGATATCAAGAGAAATGCAGAGCTAATCTAACTGGATATTATAAGGTTTCAAATTCACCTCCTTATTAATGAAATAAATGTATTTTTCATAATATCTGAGAAGCTTCTGATTGGAGTACATGTTTTTATGGTAATGAACCATTATATCTAGGGAAGTAATCTCAATTGGGCAAAGTAATTGAGTTTTTAATACAATTTTTTCTTGCATATGTGAGATAACTAATTATTTCTCACTGAAAATGAAGGTAAAGTTGAGCCAAATTGTGTTATTCTTGAAGGTATAAAGAATGACTCTGAGCTAAAGAGCAGTTGCTGGTAGCCCTCTAAACTCTCTTATTCATCGTTAAAAATCATCTAATAATATTCTCCTTTGGAATTACTTGAAAATAAATGGGCTGGGTAAGAGCCTTTCAATTTCAAGAGAACTCAGGATTTAGGTGAAGTGCTAATGAATAGTTCGTGAACCAATAGTAGGTCTGCCAACAGCTTTAATAATGTGCCTGAAATCCTGGGGCATCTCTCTTCTCACAACATGATTATTATAAGGTTGTACTTTCAGTGACTTCTCCAAGGTTTAAGCTTTTCCTCCTCCAACATTTACAGGATATTTTCAGCATAACAGGCACTATTAAATTTGCCAGTTTCAGAAAATAAATGATATTTTCATGGCAGTTGCTGTTGTGGAATTCTATCAGCTATGTCTTGACATTGTTTCTAAGCACACATTTTTTTTTTCATCTTAAACGTGTAGATTTTTCTCTCACTGATAAAAGATGATGACAAAATTGATATGTGGGTTGTAGGATCAAATTCATTATCACCCACTTAACAATAGGATTTAAGTTTTAGATACACAACTAACAGGAAAATGTGAACTTAGGGGTTTGCTGTATTGCTTTCATCAAAGGTAACAATTTGAAAGAAAATTTTTTAAAAATATTTTGAGCCATTGGCACTGACTGAAGTTTAATTGCACAGAAAAGAGAAGGTGTGAGAGACAGGAAAGATTTGGGACCATGGGATAACTGAATAATGAAGGAGTTTGCAGGTATTTAATATTATGGCCATTTTTATACCAAATATTTAATCAATGGGTGAATTAAAAGCAACATCTCAATTTAGCATAAACTCTTGAAAGTCCATCAATCTAAACACCTTGTGACTCCACATTAATCACAAACATGTCAATAATTATAATGATTAACTTGGCACACAGGAAGGTTTTAAGCTAGTGAAAAGAAAAACAGCAATGTGTTTCGGAATGCATGAGACCCCCGTATGCATAATAAGCAAGTAAATCTAGTGGTTAAAAGAATGAACTTTGGAGTCAGAGAGAGAGTTCTAATCCAAGCCTGGACTCTTACATGTCCTAAAACTGTAAATAAATTAAACTCTCTATGCCCCTCAGTTTTAATGCTGTAAAATCGGAATAATACTTTCTAACCCATAGGGTTGAGTATCAATGTGTATATATATATATATATATCTGCCTATAATAGGTACTAAAAAGTAGTAATAATAGTTACTAATTTGATAGGCTTAGTGAATTTTGTATGGTGGAAGTAAAATATCATTACTCCTTTTCACTTTAATTAAAATATTTTTGTTCTAGGAAGTAAATGCAGAACTATAACTAAGATATTGAGGCTTTTTAAAAAAGATTTTATTTATTTATTTGAGAGAGCAAGAGAGTGAGCACAAGCAGGGAGAGGGGTAGAAGGAGAGGGATAATCAGATTCCCTGCTGAGCCGGGAGCCCAACATAGACTCTATCCCTGGATGCTGGGACCATGACCTGAGCCCAAGGCAGACCCTTAACCTACTGAGCCCCCCAGATACTGAAGTTTTTAAAATAGACTTTTGGATTACCATACAGAGGTTATTGTAACTCTTAAAATATATATTAAAATATATATATATTTATGATAGTCACACAGAGAGAGAGAGAGAGAGAGAGAGAGGCAGAGACATAGGCAGAGGGAGAAGCAGGCTCCATGCACCGGGAGCCCGACGTGGGTTTCCATCCCGGGTCTCCAGGATCGCGCCCTGGGCCAAAGGCAGGCGCCAAACCGCTGCGCCACCCAGGGATCCCTATACCTTATATTCTTTACTGTCTAACAAATTAACTCTACCAGTTATAAACTTACCTGGACAATGCTCAATAAAGAATTTTGAACTTTTTTTAAAATTATTTATTCATAGAGAGAGAGAGAGAGAGAGGCAGAGAGACACAGGCAGAGGGAGAAGCAGGCTCCACATAGGGAGCCCGACGCGGGATTCAATCCGGATCTCCAGGATCACACCCCAGGCTGCAGGCGGCGCTAAACCACTGCGCCGCCGGGGCTGCCTGAATTTTGAGCTTTTTGCTAGGGAGCTAATAAATATATTAATATTACATGCTATTATTTTTATTATAAGTCAAACACTTAAGAAAGATGAACCAACTACTGTAGGTGCCACTTCTTTGAAGTAATTGCTGTCCTGGCTGCTAGATTAGAATGCTCATGTCTGGATTGCTGACTCTATGCCTTACTACATGCAGTGGTATGCTGGTAAACTGGCTCTCTCAACAACTATAACAAAATGACCATAACAGCAACAAAATCCCGGACTTGTAGCATTTGCCAATTTTCACAGGGTAAGTACTTCCACCATGGCTGATTTCAACTGTAATTCCTAAATATTTAATAATTAGTTCTCTCCAATAGGAGCCAGCTCTGCACATCCTGTGCCATAATGTGTCTCAGTTTGAGAAGCAAATCTGATCTCATTTCCAAATTTAAAGTGAAAGGAACTAACATTTCCCTCATTGGAATGTTAAAGTAAGTAGAAATGCTTGGGCACAAACTTGATGGATTCACATAAGAGAAAAAATCAGTTAAATACTTTTTTTTGAGTATCCATGTACATGGAAGTTCAAAAGTCAAAGATATAGTAATATATAAAAGGCTCTCTGTAAATATTTATTATTCTGAGGAGGGAGCAGTTTATCTTCACACAAAGACACTATACATGACTCCTGCCAACACACCTCTGTGTATGTGTATGTGTGTGTGTCTTTATAATTGGATTATCCTTGGTAATAATTGGATTAGCTACAAAGACGGAACTTCTCTAGTCAGATGTGTGTGTGTGTGTGTGTGTGTGTGTATAATTCTTACATTTATAAATACCATTAAATAATTTGTGAATGTATTTTATCATTTTTTTGGTTAAAGTATTATAATTGATGCTATTTTAGGGAGCAAATTAGCACTAAATTGCAGATGTCTGATGTAAAAGAATGTTCGTTTTGAAAAGAGATGTAATTGAAATAATTGAACCTTTCATTATGGTTGAATTTTCCTCTTGTCTCTTTTTCGCAGTAATGATAGATTACAGAATTAATTTCTTTTACATTTTGTGGTTTGATTAAATCCCCTCAATATTCTAAAGAGAGAATAAAAAAAGAAAAAACCAACCAGTTTCTTTAAAGTCCTGGAATTGACTTTCTGATAGAACTTTCTTTCTAGGTTGGCTTAGTGGAAAAGGTAGGGATATGGATTTGAATTATTGTTAGAGAAAAAAGTTTATACTCTTCTTGCAGGCATGGAATCAAGAATTATTTTATTAAATTCACAAACCTATATTAAACATCTACCTTATGCAGAGCACTGGACTAGGAATTCGAGAGTGGGTGTTATTTGCAATGTTTGGTGCTTTATTCCCCCTTGAGAAGTCTTGAGGTACATAAAATAGATGCACACAGAGATTTGTGGCTGTTATATATTGTAATCCCACAATTGCTGGAGAATTTCCCTATATGACAGAACTTTCTTATTCTGGGAGTTTTAACTATGCCAAGTTATTTTAAGAAACTGATTGGTGATTAATAGAACTTTTTAAAAAATCTTCAGGAAGAAAAAACTGCATCCAGGCATTTGTTCCAGGTACATATATGTAATATAGAGGAAACCATTACTGAGCCCATATGCCCAGAGATCTGAGTGTCTCACCTGTGTTCTATGGTTCCTGTTTCAACTTATCTCCATAGTAATGCAAAGAATCTTCAGCATGAAAGAAGGAAGATGAGTTATAAATGCACAATATCCAACAGCCAGAACACACTGAAGACTTCAAGATGAATTCAGGTCAAACTCCTCTGGAAAGAGCAGTTTCCATAACTTGGTGCAGGTCTCAGTGTGAGTTGAAGAAATGAGACATTGCAAAAAAAGGAGAGAGAGAATCATTGATTTTGTGGGCTGTTAATAGCCATGGCAAATGAGCTCTGCCACAGGAAAGAAAGGCAGCATCTCTGAAAATAGAGATGAGAGGGATTCAAGAATAAAAAGAAGAAAGTAAAGAATTTAGGGCATTTTAAATTTGATTTTTGGGAGTTTGGATATCTGTAATTCTTGCATATATGGCTGTAGTTAAGTAACAGGGAAATAAAATAGAGAAAGAAACTGGGAGTCTATTATTAAACTCTGTTTAAATATTAAGTTATTTTTTCCTACAGCATCATTTTTTTTTTTTGGTGTATAGATTTCCATCCTTTTTTGCCATTAAATTCAAGAGTAAAGATATATGTGGATTGTAATGCAATATCCTGGCCCTGAATTTCAAACTATAGATGAATTTTAAGGTGAGATAAATTATTTTAACTAAAATATCCCAGATTTAAACTTAGATGTTGTAGTTCACAAGGAAAAAAAAATAATGATGTCCAAGAACCTATGCATGGCAGAGGAGCTGATGTAGGCTTACTCAGGTCATTTTTTGAGATGTTTTCAAGGCCATTGATCCAGGCTATGGAAGAGAACTAGCAATTTATTGAGTACCTACTAGATGCTAGATATGGTGGTAAATACTAATATTTCTACATAAACACTCTATAAAATTGGATTGTGATATAGCCACAGAGAGGAGAAATTAAATATTTGAAGAAATGAAACACTATATGACAGATTACACAGGTAATTCTGACACATCCATATGAGCTTCACTGCACATGCCAACGCTGCCCACTGGAGCACCTTTTAGCAGGTGTACAGGTGTAAGATAAGGGGTAAATAAAGCTCTTTTATACACATTAGTTCACTAAATTCTTGGAAGTAGGTATTGTTATTTATTTATTTACTTATTTACTTATTTATAATAAGGTTGACACACAATATTATATTAGTTTCAAGTGTACAACATAGTGATTCAACAACTCTCTACTTCTGCTGTGCTCACCAGGAGTGTGGTTACCATCTGTCCCCATACAATCCTATTACAATACCATCTTTCTTCAGCCATTATCTAAAAACTCTTCAAGGTTGCGATAAGAACATCAGTTTGGTTAAAGTTTGACTTCTTTCCTTATTGAAGTCTTAGGACTGCTCATTCCTGGTCAAGAAAAGCTTGAATTCCTTCAAAAAGAAAGGTGTAAAGACCTAAATCCAAGGCCCAGGGTATGTGAAGAGCAATGGTCTCAAAGTGTGTTTGGAGGACTCCTGGGAGTCACTGAGATCCTCTTGGAAGGTCCCTAAGTATCTTCCTTTTCCACCTACATATCTCTGGAGGTTGAATTTTCTTCATTTGCTTTGATGAAAATAATATATCACACCAGATTGAATACAGAGGCCGACATGAGAATTCATCTGCCTTCTGCCAGACAGACATTGAAGAGTTTTGAAAGAAACATACAACAATGTAATTCTTCTCACATATATTTTTGTTTTGGATAGTCTAGCTATTTTTATATTTACTGTTATTTAAAGTAAGGCAACATTTAATAATAATTTATATAATAATAATAGTTAAAATTTTCCATTTTTTTCAGTTTTACATTTTTATACAGTAAATATCAGTAGGTAGAATCCACATAAAATCTGTTTGGGGGTCTTCAGTTTTTAAGAGTTTAAAAGGATCTGAAGATCACATATTTGAGAACCTCTGATATAGAGTTTTGTTTCTCTACACTAACTTGAATACAAACCAGAACACAAATGATAAGATAAAATAGGCCTTCTTATGACATTACATTTTGGAAGTCTATCAATAATTTAAAACCTAATCTCATTTTCAGCAGTGGCCTATTAGTCTAATTTTTATCTCATTTATTAGTTTTCTAAATCCTCAAAAGACAAAAAAAAAAACAGTCAAGAATATCAGAAATCTCAAATTCCCCAATTAATCAAATCAAATCAAATCTACCATTAAAAGTAGTCAGGGAAAATATGCCAGCCCTTCATTTTAAGTTTAATTGGACAATTTCTTTAAGTCCATGTAACCTTCCTAATAATACTTAGGTCTCTACAAATTAGATCACAAGTCTCAGTTAAAATCAAATCTAGCATCCATTTCATGGCATAGCTTTAATTTAATTTAATTTTATTGATATATCTCCTTTCTTGCTGAATAAAGTATACCAAGCTGCCATTCCAGTTATTAACCAATAACTTTACAAGTCAGTCCAGTATTCTTGACAAAATCCCAGAATATTTTTCAACAGGTAAAGCAGATGCATGTAGTAAATTTAGAGTTGCACCAATTTATTCTTTATAAACTCCACTGTAGAGCAGGTGCTATGTCCCTAAACTGCACAGATTAAAAAGCCATGTTGGGGGATCCCTGGGTGGCGCAGTGGTTTGGTGCCTGCCTTTGGCCCAGGGCGCGATCCTGGAGACCCGGGATCGAATCCCACGTCGGGCTCCCGGAGCATGGAGCCTGCTTCTCCCTCTGCCTATGTCTCTGCTCTCTCTCTCTCTCTCTCTCACTGTGTGCCTATCATAAATAAATAAAATAAAAAAAATTAAAAAAAAAAAAAAGCCATGTTGGTGTCACTAACTTTACATCCTGTGATGTTTTATACCCAGAGGACCAATTAATGATTGATGAAGGGGGGGTCTTAAACTTCTAAAATGGTAAATGAATTGACCCATTATTGTGAAAAGAGTGCCAGTGGTGGTTGGCACTACCTACCCAGGAAGACATAAAATGTGTAGTCTCCTTTGCAGTTATGAATGCTTGTGTGACTAAGTTAACAATGAAATATGAATTAAAGGGATATTAGAATCTATAAAGATGGAGGAATCACTTCACTGTTTTAAGCTCCTGAATAACTGTGTAGCAGAGTCTATCTATCTGCTCTCAATGATGACAGGAAGAAGAAGTAAACTTCTATCTTGGTAAGAACCATTGCATTTTTGTCTTTCTTTGTTATAGCAGATTAGACTTCACTTCAACTAATGCATATTCAAAATAAAAATATAGACTTTTGACATAACATCTCCAGGCTAAAGAATGTAGCCAATTAAAATTATATAAAGAGTCCAACCAATAGACTTGATTACATTAATTTTATAATTTTAACTGTTTATTCTTTTTATCAACCAATGGGGTTTAATAATGAAAAGTATTAGTAATTATAAACATGTCTACTACAGATCTATGCAGAGGTAGATATTTAGCTCTTCATTCTAGCAAAACCTGAGTGCATTATAACCCTCTGAAATTGAATTTAATTTTCTATGAATGTTTTGCAGACTTCTTTTACCTCACTTTGGGTATAAAAACTTAGAGTGAAGTTTTCCTAAAATTTTCCTATATCTTTCTTATCCCAACACACACATTTGGATAGAATTGCTGGGGTTTTTTTGTCTCTTACACTGGATGTTAAGGCTTCATTCTGCTATTGGTGTCTTACATCTAGGTAGTCTGGCTTATTGAACTTCAGTCTACCTACAGAGTGAGAGCCTTCAGGAAAATAGACTTAAGGTGGAGAAGTTTTCTATTCCTGGAAATACTCAAGGACAAGAGGGTAGAATATGTGACAGGGAAACCAAGGTATCAGTAGTAGGACAGAGTCCAAAATATTTTAGCCTGTAGGATGTACTTGATATTTTCATGTCTGACACTCTCTGGTGTCCTGTGGTGACACTTACTGGTGCCATGACCTATTTTCTAGCCATAACTTCCTTTCTTTCCTTCTTATGAAAGCATATCAGACTGCCAGTGAGTGAGAAGAAAAAATACTTAGCATGCCAGTAATATCACGTGTGTTCTAATGTATTGCAAAACTAAAATATTTAAGCTTTAATACTTCTAGCTATTATTAGTTCTAAATTATTTTTTATATTTCCCAGTAATTGAAGTAACCATCATGTTGTCAAATTCTTGGCTGAGAGTTCTAGATTAGGTAGAGGTTGAGGTTTAAAAAATAGAGTCAAGGAGGGGTGCCTGGGTGGCTTAGTCGAATAAGTGTCCATCTCTTGGTTTCTTCTCAGGTCATGATCCCACAATGGTGGGTTAGAGCCCTGTGACTGGCTCCTCCCTAGTGTGGAGTCAGCTTCAGATTCTCTCTCCCTCCCCCTCTGCTCCTCCCTACACACACATGCTCTCTCTCTCTCGAAAATAAATAAATAAAATCTTAAAACCCCAAATTCCTAATGAATTCACTCTCAATATTAAGTGCAATCATGTTTGCAGCTTCTAGGTTCTAAAACTCATTATAAATGAAAACATAATATAATGTCTGCCATAATATATAATATGCAAAATAAACTTATGCTATTTACACATAAATGGTCTTTGATTTCCATCTCGATCAAACAGTGATCGGTGAGATATAAAATATGACATATATGTGAAATATATATAAGATATAAATAAAATGTAAAATTTCAGGAAACCATGGTAGTGAGGGAATTCAGATGTTAAAGAAGGGACTTTGATCAATGAATGTTCAGATTCTAATAATCTATAATTTTTTTCAAATTACTTCTGGTCTCTATGATATTTGATTTTTAAATGTCAGCCTTTTAAGAATGGCATTATACTTTTAACATCAAGTAAAAATGAATTTCTGTCTCCTGTAAATAAAGGCCTATGACATTCACGTATTAGGGTAAGGCTAGTCAAGATCAGACTTTTTTTATTTTGGGCATCCCATAGCATCGTATAGTCTCTGTTTTCTATCTTATCACAGTCATCATAACTTCTTTCAATTCCCCCTCCCCTTGTTTCCACTGCACCTGAGGCCCATGGGGGCAGTAACTCTACAGGTCTAGCTTATTGCTCTATTCCCAGCACTTTGCACAATGGCTGCCACACAGCTAATTCCCAGTAAACGCTTAATTGGAATGAATTGAATTGATCAGAATTAAGTCCTCAATAAACACTTCTCAAATGATTAAAACTCAGTTATCTGAGAGAAAGCTCATAATTGAATAAAAGCAACATAAAACTCGGATTCAAAACAGTAATTTCAATTATGCTGTAATTGAAAGCTTAGCTGTATTCTTTTCTTAACCTTTCCTAGACCAAGTACTCAAGCCCTCATGTTCTCTCTCCTAATCCCTCTAGCTTGGTGTTGGTTGGGGGAAAAAATCTAAATTTTTATTTCTGTGACTGATAAACTGGTTAATTAGAATCATAGAATGTGGTTATATTAATCATCAAGTTTTTCTGCATCTCAGTTTTCTTTTTCTAAAATTAGGGAATTGTGTTGCATCTGTGTGTCGTTTAGGGAAGGAAAATTATTGTTTGGCAATGAACTTTAACTGCTCAGTCTCTGTTGAGATCCATTAGGCAGGGGAACATGCTAAATATAGAATTCCTCTGGGTTCTAGTCTCTCCACTTACAAATGTAATAAATTTAAAACTCATAGTTACAACTCAGATATGTAGACATATAACTTTATTTCTCCACAAGTGAACTTAACCTATCTCTGAGCCCTATTTTGTGTGGTGTAGGTGAGTAATCTTACTCTTTAAAGATAATCGTCTTCCTGGTTTCCTCAGTCCTGTCCAGATTATGTTAGCCTCTTTTGAGTAAAGAGGGTTTCTCTTCCCCTTCTTTTTTCTTCTGGATCTGGAAGCAGGGGTGCCCTTGCTCAACAACATCACATTTTTATTTAACTTCATAGTGTTGGGGGAGGAGCCTGTGGTCCATTTGCTGTCCTCAGGCTCTGCTGCTGAGGGATGTCCTCTTGTGTGACATGCACATAGCCACCTCTGTTCTTGCTGTACCTGCTGTCACAGTATGGCTACTGCAACCTAAGGTTTGTTCTCTCTGCACTGTCAGCATACAATTGTTCCTCCCTACTGCCTTTCTCTTGCAGATTTGCTTGAGGGCTTGTTGTGAATCTTGTTCAGTCCCCAATTAGGGACACTCACAGACCTAGCTTTGTGGTGACAATCCCAGTGAGTTTACCTGCTCACTAGGTTATCCTTTGAGTCATCTCCTGGTGGTGAGATAAACTCCAGGTATTTCTGTAATATCCCAGACCTCTCCCTGCCTACACCTGCTCTGCCACCATTTCTACTCTACTTTGACCATCTCTTGTCAGTTTGGGGCTTATGGGAAGATGCTCTCACAATGAAAAATAAGCTCTAAAATGCATGGAAGGTGGTGAAGTAGTGACAGTGAGTGTGGACAATAGAATAAAATTATTTTTAAGGAAGAGTAGAAAAATAATGTGGAGAGAGGTTTGGTCCAGAGAATTTGGCTTGCTAGTGGGATAGAGAGAGTGAACATGCTGTCTTTGACATCTCTCACACATTGTCTTTTTTGTTTTGTGTTAACTGTGAAGCTCTCTTTTGTGACCAAGTTGGTTTACATTTCATTTATTTATTCAACAAATATTTATTTAAATCCTACCATGGAAATTGCCCACATTTCCACATTTTTGTCGTATTTAATGTGTTTTAATGTGAAGTTTCAAAGTAATGTAAAATTGATCATATAACAAATGATTCCCCTCCCCTATATGTGTTGGTTTGTAATTTGATCACAGGAATTGGATTTTTTGATTCCTACTGACATAGTGTGGCTGCTGCAACCTTGAGGTATATTCTGTCAGTATGGTCAGTGCACAGCGGTTCCTTCCCATTAGTCATATAGCTATGACTTTACTGGAATGAAACTGTTGGACCACTAGAAACTGTGTGGAAAGAGATGGATCCAAATTATGTCCAGGTATAAAGGAAATGAAGAGACAGCTGTCTTAATATTTGTGGGTCAACTTTCTGGTAGGATTTGGTAGCAATCATGCAAGAAAGAATAGATGGTTAAAGTTTGCCAATGTCAATGTTCACTCATATGCACTCTTGACCTAGAAATTTCCCTTCCAAATAGATTTAGTCTGTACAGGAGGAAATGGCCCTTTACAACCATTTTCTAGATAGATGTGCATCCAAACTCCAGGTATGGCATATATGGTAGTGACGGTTGAGTGGAGGTGAAGACCCTTAACTCAAAAAATGAATTAAAAACCCCATTTTTCTTCTTATCATTAACGAATGATTTTGGTAGTAACTTAAGAAAAAAAAAACTTCTGGACTATGTGTTTCAGGAGAGAAAAGGGAAGGGTTATTTTTGAGATAACTGGAAAATCCTACTTAAATTGTTATAAGGAAGGGCAAGGGGAATACTAAAGCCTTTATATATATCAGAGCTATTAAAGCAATCTAAAATAGTTTTATTCACCATTAGTTAATAGCCAAATGTAAAAATATGAACAGCAAGAAGTATAAAGTAATTGTTTTATTAAATCATCAGAATTCTAAAAAGTAGATTTCAACATTTGGATTATAGCAAATGATATAAACATGTTTGAACTAAACATATTGAACATATTAATAGGTTTTACAACCTAAAACTACTCTAAATGCTTACAATAAAAATGATTTCATAAGAATGCAGTATAGGTCCAGGGAGATAATATATGCCTTAACATCTTTTTCTATCTTACTACCTGAGGTGGAAGCTTTTCTTTCCTCTAATATCTCAAGTGTTGTCTTTGTCTTCAGATGATAGAGCCACAACAAAAGCTTTGCAGAAGAAATAAGTAAAAAGAGGAGTCTATCATTGTTATAAAATCTATTGAGAACAAGGAGAGGAGGCTAACTTTAAAGAACAGAGAAGTCTGTATTTTTTTCTGTTCTTAAAATTTGCTACTTTTAAGAAAACAGAAACTTTTATCTCTGGTATCTTTTATTGGACTCAAGTCTTCAGTCAGTGGAGTTCACTCAGAATTACAGTAGTTTTTGGAATGTGATCTTGGTAATGGCAGTTTAGATAACAAGATACTAATTTTCAAGTAGTATAGATTCTAGAATAGTCATTGAACTGTAGATAGGTCAATTACTCAGATGCAAAAGAGGGGGAAATTCAAGGAGTTTAGATGAAGACTCTGCTTTGGTGTTAATTCTTTTAAGCCCCTAGGTATCACTTATGCAAAAACACTCTTGCTAGTTAGGAATAGCTTTAGGAAGGTTTAAACAATTTTGCTATTATTATAGATGATGCCAATTTATTTATGTTTCTTTGATATTTATTTTGTATGCTTATCTAATTTCTAATCAGGAGACTTTGGTAATGGGATCATCACAAAGGAACCAAATACCATTTTATTTAAGTAGTAGAAATCATATTGCACTGTTTTTTTAGGATTTAAGTGTTAGAAAAGATTTGAAATTTGTGAGATTAATCATACTACAAAATATTGTTATTTATTCTGTTGTATGTCTACAAAGATAGTTTTGCTGCTGTATTTTATTAAACTATACAGACAACTGAGTCACCTTTTACAAATATGTCTTTGCAGGAAGAATGCTTATGGCTACAGAATTCACACACACGTATGCACACACACACATTCCCTTCACCCCTGGCTTAATGAAATATAATTGACATATAACATTGGATTAGTTTAAGATATAAACCAAATGATAATTTGATATATGTATATATTGGAAAATAATTACCAAAATAAGGTTAGTTAACACATCAATTGCTAACATAGTTACCTGTTTCCTATTGTTTGTTTTTTATTTTGTAGTGAGAACTTTTAAGGTTTACTCTCTTAAGTTTCCAATATACAATAGAATATTGTTAATTATAGCCAGCTAGGTGTACATTAGATCCCCCAAATTATTCATCTTATAACTGGAAGTTTGTACCCTTAGACTACATCCACCCATTCTCTGTGACCTACCCCTGGCCACCAACAATCTACTCTCTGTTTCTATAAATTTGGTTTTTAGTGATACCATGTGGTATTTGTCATTTTTTGTCTGGCTTATTTCACTTAGCATAATGCCTTCCAGGTTCATCCATGTTTTTAAAAATGACAGGATTTCTTTTGTGTTTTGGCCATATAATATTACATCTATACACACACCACATTTTTTTTTTATCCATTCATCCTCTGATGGACGTTTAGATTATTTCCATGTTTTAGCTATTGTAAACAACACTACAATGAGCAAGGGAATGCAGATGGTTTTTAAGATACTAAGTTTCTTTAAGATATATATGTGGAACTGGGATTACTGGATCATATTCTAGTTCCATTTTTAATTTTTTGAGGAACCTCCCTACCATTTTCCATAGTCATTGTACCAGTTTACAGTCTCACCAACAATCTACAAGCATTTCCTTTTCTCTGCCTCCTTGCTAGCATTTGTTATCTTTTATTGATATAAAGATCCTAACAGGTTTGAGGTGATATCTCATTGTGATTTTGATTTACATTACTTTGATGATTAATAATGTGGAGCATTTTTTTTATGTACCTGTTAATTATCTGTATGTCTTTTTAGGAAAAATGTCTATTTAGATCCTCTGCCCATTTAAAAAATTGGGTTGTTTTTTTTTTTTTCTTGTTTTTGTTTGCTATTGAGTCCTATATATTTGGTTTGCAAATATTTTCCCTCATTCCATAGGTTATCTCTTTACTCTATTGATTGTTTCTCTTGATGTGCAGAAACTATTTCGTTTGATGTAGTAACACTTGCTTATTTTGACTCTTGTTACTTGTACTTCAGGTGTCATAATGTCAAAAAAAAAATCATTGCCAAGAATGTAAAGAGGGTTTTCCCATGTTTTCTTCTAGAAGTTGTAGTTTCAGTATTTAGATTTAAGTCCTTAATCTATTTTGAGTTAATTTTTTGTGAGTATAAGATATCGGTTCAGTTTCATTGTTTTGCATCTGAATATCCAGTTTTTCCAGCTCCATTTATTGAAAATACTATTTTATTCCCTTTGAGGATTCTTGACTCTCTTGTTAAATATTAGTTGACCATATATACCTGGGTTTATTTCTGGGCTTTCAATTTTGTTGCATTGGTGTGTGTGTCTATTTTTTTTATTTTATGCCAGTACCATACTGTATTGATTATTATAGCTTCATAGTATCATTTGAAATCAGAAAGTGCTTTGCTTCTAACTTTGTTCTTCTTTCTCAGTAATGCTTTGGCTATTCAGGATTTTTGTGGTTCCATAAAAATTTTAGAATTGCTTTTTCTAGTTCTGTGAAAGATGCCATTGGAATTTTGATAAGGATTGCACTGAATCTGTAGATTGCCAGGAGTAGTATGAACACTTTAAAATATTAATTCTCCGAATTCATGAACATGGGTATTTTTCCACTTATTTGTGCCTTAGTCAATTTCTTTCATCAGTGTCTTATAGTTTTTTGCATATACACATTTTAAAAAGATTTTTATTTATTTATTCATGAGAGACAGAGAGAGAGAGAGAAAGAGAGAGAGACAGAGAGACAGAGAGACAGAGAGGGAGAGGCAGGCTCCATGCAGGGAGCCTGACGTGGGATTTGATCCCCGGTCTCCAGGATCAGGCCCTAGGCTGAAGGTGGCACTAAACCACTGAGCCACCTGAGCTGCCCTACACATTTTTTAAGATTGAAGAATAGTTGATACATAATGTTATATTAATTTCAGTTGTACGGCACTTTTTATCTATATGAAACTAACTGAAATATACAGGGATCAAGCTTATTTCAGAAAGTACTGTGTGGAAGGAGATGGGTCCAAATTATGTCCAAGAGTAAAAGAACTGAAGAAAGAGCTGTTAATTCTTATCGGGCTTACATAACATTTTAAAAAGCACCTCACTTATAAGATTGAGCCTAGATTGATACAATTAGGTGAGACATAATAAAGCTAATAATCTTTGCAAGGATGAATAAATAATAGTAATAAATTGAAAAATAAGTTGATGATTCAACAGAAGAGCTTCAAGAGTTGGAATTAGGATTTGGATTTCAGAGTCTAGCTTTTGTTAGTTACGAATTGCTGCAAATATACAGTGTTGGCATTGATATCATCTATGAAAGGCCCACGTAAGGAGTTATGAAGTCCTTTATTTAACCTAAATTATCCCCTGGCACATATTATGTCTAAAAAATTGCATCCATTATGCCTAAAAATTTGCATCATTAATCCATTTGTAGTTCAAAGTAATGCAAACTGCTGTTGAGCTCATTCAGCCTAACATAACAGTAATCTGTTAGTAATTGAACTGACTCTGTTCTACAAAAAACATCTGATTTAGTTGTATTATCGTTAGCTACCTGGTAAAGTTCTGAGGGCATGTGTTGCAGAACAGTGTTTGTAGGAATGAGATCTGAATGCTGAGAGGGGGTTTCCTTGTGGTGTGCAGGGGGACGTAGGAAGAAATGAAGACATTGAGAGAAAGAGTAAGAGGCCAGGAAAGTTTGGTAGTATTATGAAGCTTATTTGGGGAAATGACTTTTTTACTGAAGTTTAAGAATACCTAGGATTTAATAGTATGAGATGGAGGAATTTTCTGGCTGAGGGAACAGAGTTACAAAAAAATGAGGAGCTATAAATCTGCTATGTATATAGTATCTGAAGTGTTGAATTGATAGAATAGAGATCAATTTACTTTTAACAATTAGAAGACTTGAAAGTAAAATTTCTTCTGATTACATTTATATAATATTAGATGATGGTATATTCCATTATCTCTCAAAATCTTATGGGATTTGCTATGTTGCAAATAGCTGGGTAAGAGGAGGAGAAAGAAGGTAAAGGTGTACTCAAGTCATGCAATACCAAATTAGCTATGATTCTGGTAAAAAAAATGGAAATAAGGAAAATTGCTACTACAAAAAATATTGTAAGATAAAATTGGATTGCTAAAGGAAGATATATGGATCCTATTTCATAAGGCCAAGTCACTTAAATTGAGGGCAGTTTTAGAGGCAACAAATGACCAGGAGAGATGCCTTAGGACTGGACTGAATAAAAAATGTGTTTTTTAAAGGAAACTATCTTGTATCCTTAAAATTTTGGACATTTTGCCACTGGTAAGCATTCAAAACCCTTTAAAACTTACTGTCTGATGTTACACAGTGCAAGGGTTTCTTCATTTTACAAGGAATGCTGGTACATGGTTCTTTTATAATACTGTTTTTCATGAGGATAAACCAGGGCCATTGCCATTATGTCAGGCAGGTAGTACAGTGTGTTTCCTTTGAAAAGTTCTTGCTAAAATGAGTAGAGCTGAACAGAGGTCACATAAAGGGTATAGGTAGGTTACCGAAGCAGAGTTGCAGAAGCACAACAGGAAAGAAAAGCCATTAGCTTAATATCCAAATCTGAATAAACATGAAGGTGAGAATATGAGACCAAGAGGCAATTTCGGTCAGATGAAGGAGGGAGCCAGGTGAGGGGTGTTTGTATACATCCATATTCATCTCAGATGAAGTTGGAGTATGAGGGGTGATACAGTCTCAGTTGAAGGCCCTCAGAGGACTCTAGGGAAATAGTAATTATCAATCCAAGCAAAGTCAAGCCTACCATCAAAATTTCTAAAAAACTCAACTTATGACAAATAGGTAAATTTTACCTAGAAATACTACACCCACATTAGCTTTTGCACAGAATTTTTTTGGTACTCCATCTGTATATCTTTGCTAAATTCCATAATTTGTGAATTTGTACTTGATTTGGGTTTTCTACTCTTAACCTAATGTTTCTTCTTAATTTGTCAGCTTGGCCTCAAAACCAGGTATATCACAGTGGTTTGTATAAATTTTTATCATTATTTCCAGTGCTCCAGAGTGTAGCCTCCTTGGCACTTTTCTTTGACACTTATCACCAGCCTTCTAGTTTACCTTTAATCTGCTACATCAGATAGGAAGTAAAGTGTGTTAAATTGTGGAAAAATGTAAAATTTATAAGATATAAAATGCCTTAGCTAAGTGATAGACATAGACACAGATTATTTATATCTTGATTAATTCGGTTTCATTTCATTTAACAATATTTTTCTTCAAAAAGACTTAGAAGTACAATTGAGAAACATCAGTCGCTGCACATTTTTATTTTATTTTATTTTTGTATGTCAAAGGTCTGTATTTGACTGTGGTACATTCATAGCCCTCTAAAATCTGGTCAGCATTTGGGTGTAAAGTGTTTGGGAGGAAGGGTGAAAATTTGGTGAGATTTTCTGCTTATTGGCCTCATTTCTCCTTGATTTTCAAAAGAGGAAGATTCCCAGTGGAAGAAATGAATGACAAATAGCTAAAGATGTTCAGAAATATTATTAACACCTACACTTGGTATAAATTAAACTGTAATTGTCTCAAATCTGCTTTTTAAAAAAATCTTTAATGATATGTATATATATCCCTTGGTGACAGTCTTAATGAGAACAATAGGTCTTTTTGTTCTGATACTTGCTGCATTTTTAGGAATGTATGACTAAATTGTATACAAACATAGCATTCGAAGATAGAAATTCAGTCTCATTGTAAAATGTGTCATAGCAAAGAGAACAAAATTGTCATCCCCTCTAATAAAACAATACTCTGAAAAATTTTGAGGGTCTGTGAAGATGGCAGTATTAACTCTTATACTCACGTTCAGTTTTGTTGGTTATGCTATTGCTTTTTTCTGCAGTGGCTCTGAAGGTTGTCCCAACTTTCAAGTTCATTCCTATCTCAGGAATTTATAATTTATAGTTGGAAACTAGACACATGCTCATGAAACAATCAGTAGCAAAAGGCAAAAATGAGGGAGAGATGCAAACAAGTACTTCAGAGGTATTCAACAAAGACAGAGATCTTTATGATAGCCTTTACGGTTGGGTAGAATTCAAATAGGTAGAGAGAAAGAGTTGCATGTGAAGCTGGGGAGGGAATGAGCATGAGTATTTAATCATGCTGTTGGGTTGTTAAGAGGTGATTTGAAAATGGACAGATAAAGCTGTATTGTGTTGAACCATGTAGGCTGCTTATGCCACTGGACTTTATCTTAAGGTCAGTTACAAGACACTGGACATCTGGAAGAGCAGAATGACAAGGTGAAAGCAATATTTTAGGGAGATAAATTTTGAGCTTATCATAATTGTCTTAATTTTTCTATTCTGTATCCTTTTAAAATACATAAAGTTGGGGAAAGGGAACGGGTTGCAAGGAGACTTAATCCTTATTTAAAGACATTTTTCTTTAAGGGAAGAAAGGTGAATCTGAGGTCATCTACTTAGGGAATTCAAGGACTGGGAGATATGACTAAAGTTTAGAGACACAGGGAGGGTCAGTTGGCTGGCTAAGACTCTACGCCAAGCCTATGAACTCAGTACTCCTTCTTTACTAGGTTTGGTTCCATTATGTCTTTAACTCCCTGCAGTCTTCTCAGATTCCTAAAAATCTGTGCCTTAAAACATGTAAGATCTTAAGCAATTACTTAACAAATCCTATCATTACCAAAGCCTTTATGCCTCATATCTATAGTTTGGCATTTCAACCAGCAAGTCAAAAAATTTAAGCTACTGAAATATTTAGTTTTGGAAGTTAATAATAAAGGTAGAAGTTTCTGTTTTCCTGAAAAGTCAAAAATAATTTATAATGTTATTTACTTAAATAGTAATAATGAAGCAACACATTTTATTTTATTTATAAAATTTTATTTAAATTCAATTAACTAACATAAGTGTTTTACTAGTTTCAGATAGAGTTCAGTGATTCATCAGTTGCATATAACATCTAGTGCTCATTATGTCATGTGTCTTCCTTAATGCCTATCACCCAGGTATCCCATCCCTCTCCCCTTCCCCTCCAGCAACCCTCAGTTTGTTTCCTAGAGTTAAGAGTCCCTTATGGTTTGCCTCCCTCTTTGATTTTATCTTACAATACAGTATTTTAAAATATATTTTATCTCATTTGATTCTCAGCACGGCCCTGCTAGGCAGGGAGGGCAAACATTAGAGTGGCTAGGAGAAAACAAATCTAGAGTGGTTGTTTTGTGAAATAACCATAGAGAGGAAGGGAAGAGAACTCATGACTCCTAATTTCAGGTGCATCAGATACTTCTATAAGTAGTCTACTAGGTATAGGTTATGGTTGGTTCTATCAGTTTAAGTTGTACGTATGCTTTCCTTTATCATAAAACCGAGGTTATACTTATTTCCTTGATTTCAAGGGTTGCATAAAACATATATTGTGTGGTTGGCTTAAATGTGATAATTTTCTATAGATAAATTGCAATACTGTAGATTATTTCCCAATTGTGTAATCTTTGAAGGAGAACCCGAATGGAGTTTCTTGAAGCAAGTAACTTTTTTTCAAAAAAGGAAAAGAAATGATTTTTCTGTGAAACTGTCATAGAGACAAAGACATCTGAAAAGAGAGGTTAGAATATAGAATGCTACAATCATGAATGATTTGAGGGTTCAAAACCAATTTTAGAAATCATTTTTACCTAAGATTAAAGAAAGATACAAGTTTGCAGAGTAAGAAGCATTTTGCAAAGGTCTTGTCCATTATTTGATGTTTTACATGATTCAGGGAGAAAATGTTTTTTTCTTCATATGGCTGACCTCACTTATAATAAATGAGGAGGCTATCTAAAGTAGTGTGACTTAAAGGGTATTTTACCCCAAGTAGGAACATATATACATATAAACATACATAGACATACATACTCTTGACTTCTGGCTATCTGTGTCTATCTCTCTGTCTTTATCACTTATCTCCCTATTATCATCTTATCATTAGGTATCTTTTTTGCACTTAGATTATCACAACCATAAAAGTCATGATCAGAGAGTTGGCATTTTAGATTTAAAAGTTATTTAAGTATTTACATATAAATGTGTATGTCTGTGTATTTAAATGTAAATATTTACAATAATAATGGAGGGAGCTCTGTTTTATATTTGTGTGAGAATTTCCATAATCAGAAGAAAAGTGGCACTAAGGGAGCTGTATTTGAAAGGAGATGGACAAAGATTTTTATGGCATTTATTAGGAGTCATGGTAGGGTATGTGTGTGTGGGGGTATGATAATTATCTGAGCAATAAGGGAGTAGCATGAAGGTGCGGTGGGGGAAGAAAGAGAGGAAAGTGTAAAGGCTGAAAGGAAAGTTTAATTGCATCTTTTCCTTCATGCTAACCCTGCTTATAATGTCTTCTGTAATTGTAGTCCAACAGTGAGTCCTTTCCTTTAAGTGTTATGATTTTGGCCATTATTGATAAACCAGTGCTTTCAGGATAGTCCTATATTCAATGACTAGATATTTGGTTAACTTCAACTAGTTATATATGATATATAAGTATTATAAATATAGATATATGGATCCCTTGTATTTGTAAGGGATATGCAAATATAAACAAGATCTTTCTAGCCTGCAACCTTAGCTACCATCACTACAAGTAGATGTGGTTTGATGTAAGAGAGATGTATACTAATTATTGGAACATAGGGAATACACCATTGGCTATCTATTTTCAGATGGCCATGAAAGAGGGAAGGATGTTGCTTTATGAGAGAAGAGATGATTTGGAGAGAAAGAAATTAGAGGTTTCTCTTTTTTTTTTCCAGGAAGATTCTAATTGGTCCTCAAGTGATCCATAGGTTTTAGAATGTGGCTGGTGACACCAAGAAATGCAACTTCTGTAGGGATTTTGAAAGAAATACATATTTTTATTTCATATTTTTTGGCTTTTTAAGATGAAAACCTAGCAGAACTTCTTGCCTCTAATATTGCTCAGTTTCAGTTTAATATTACCAAAATCCTATTTTAGCTCAGTTTTCTTCAAAGTTATACAGCCATTAGTCAATCAAAGTGCACCTGCTTTTCAATTTCATACAGAGACACATGGAACTGGGTTTTTTTTTCAACCTGAGAACTATCAGTATGTGAATGTGAATGAGATGTGAATGTGACCTGAGGAGTCTGGTTTTGCTAAGGAAAGATTTTCTGAGCCCTCATTAAAAAAAAAAAAATGCCTTGTTTTTTGTATTGTGTTAGTTTTCACAATGTATTATCTCACTTTTTACTCACATCAGAACTATCACCTGAGAGAATTGTTACCTCGATTTTGCTCCTGAGGAAACTGAAGGTCGAAGAGAATATGTGACATGCTGAGTCACTGAGCTAAAAAGCAGCAGCACTGGAATTCACACTGGGTCTTCTGACTCCATGTCTACACACTTTTACTAGATGACCCGCCAATGCTTGTCAAAGAATATTCTGATAAAATGTTTCTTTCCAGAGTAACACAATACATGTGATCTCTAAGTTTTATGCATATTAGGAAGTACAGGAAAAATTGCTGAGTGTTAATTAAAAATTGAGGTCAAAGAAAGACTTTTTTGTTTGTTATATAGACAAGGCATGTTTTCTTCCATACCCAGTTGGGTCATAGTGGTAACCAGCCATACTAAGAAAGCAGCTCTATACCCACTACTACTAGGCTCATGCCTATAGGAAGAAATGTGAGGACCAAGAGGGGTACCCTGGAGGGTCTGAGGGAATTCCCATGTGAAGTATGAGAAAATGGGTTATGGGAATAATCAATCAGTGTGCTAACTTTTCTCTGTTTTAGTGTACAATCAGGCAGGAAAGAAATATACTTGGGTTTGAGTGATATGTTTTCTTGTCACGTTTCCTGGAGTTTCACACTCCTCAAACTGTGTTTAAGTTCTAGTATGGTATTTAATATTGATATGTATGGAATTAGCCCCTATTCTGTAGAATTATAATTTACATAATTTTGTGAATTTCTAGCTTATGAAAATTACTGATGATTTTAACTATCAATGACTTTACCTCTAAATTCATAGATTAACCCATAAGGTGTTGTTACTGATCAAATTTTGTTACTAGATAATTGTGTTTTGTGAGCACAAAACATATCTAACGTCACATTCCTACATATTGTTTAACATTTTTATTTTCATTACAAAACTAAGAAAAGGATGCATTTCAAATTGACTACGTGGTTGAATTATTACCATTCTAACTAGACAAAGCTGCAGAGTAAAACTTTTTGACTCAATGATGAAAAGCCAGTTTTACTGCAGATAAAAAATAATTAAATGTGCTGATTGAAGATCTTTCATTGAAAACCATTTCTGTTCTTTAGGAAAATGAGATTTGGGGATTATTTGTTTAGGTTGCTAATATATATATTTTTAAAGATTTTATTTATTTATTCATGAGAAACACAGAGAGAGAGGGAGAGACACAGGCAGAGGAAGAAGCAGGCTCCCCACAGGGAACCTGATCCCAGGACTCCGGGATCAAGCCCTGGGCCAAAGGCAGGTGCTAAACCGCCAAGCCACCCAGAGATCCTGGGTTGCTAGTATTTGAACTCAGCTGAATTGACAAAGATTCTTTAACTAAACTCTATTCAGGCTCCTTTGAACTCTTCTCACATAGGACCTGACTTTTTTAAAAATTTTAATCCCAGTATAGTTAATATATAGTGTTATATTGGCTTCAAGTGTATAATACAGTGATTCAGCAATTCCATATATTGCTCAGTATTTATCAAGATAATTGTACTCTTTTTTAATGGATCTGTTATTTAATTAGGTTCTTCGTAAGAAGTTTAGAACTACATTTGTGAAAGAAAACACAAAGCAGAGGCAGCCCTGAAGCTGAAGAACAGCTTTGATTGTTGGTAGAATTTGTAAATCCACATCTTTCTGATCAACCTTGGCTGCCCTGTAATCTCATATTTCTCTTTCGTAGTGTCAATGATCTCACCTTCCTGGTGTCTGGGTTTACACAGCTGCTTCTTCTTGAATTAAGCATCAGTGAGATGTTTGGGGATTTTACACAGAAGAATTTGATTGAGGGCCAGAGGTCTAATCACAAGTAGCAAACCACCACCTAGTTGTTTCAGGAAAACCACCCTCTTGCCTCCATGGCATCCAGTGAGGATGGTCAAAAGGGTCCCAGAGGTGATGTTAGCTTGAAGTTTTCTCGTATACTGAATGAAAGGTTTCTTTTGCCATGTCTCAACAGCTTTTGAGGTACATCTTCAGTAGGATAATATCTAGGCATTGTTTTTGAAGTTTAAACACTCAGATATCACCATTCTTTTCACTACCAATTGGTTTTGTGACAATAGTAAGAACCTTCTCCGTTTTCTTTTAGTCCTAGATTTAGCTGCTGAATACTTCCTCTTATACATGGTCTTTCTGGAATACATAGCCAATCAGCCCATCAGGCATATCTGCCAATTCTTCTGACTAGGATAGGGTTTTGGCTGCATTGGGGCTTCACCTTCTTTGGCATTTGAGCCTTGAGGTTATCCTTCTTAAGCTTGCCACCAGCATCAGCCTTGTTGGCTTCAGGTTTCTTCTCCTTATTATCCAGCTTCCCAGCTTTTCTTGCCTACCATCTTACAAAATGGGAAAGAGAACACAAGATAATTCCCTTTACCTATTTCACCCATCCCCCACCCTTCTCCCCTTTGGTAGCCATCAGTTTTCTATAGTTAAGAGTCTGTTTTTTGGTTTGTCTTTTTTTTTTCTTTTGTTTGTTTTGTTTCCTAAATTCCACAATGAGTGAAATCATAAATTTGTCTTTTTCTTACTATTTTGCTTTGCATTATACTCTCTAGCTCCAACCATGTGATTGCGAATGGCAAGATTTCATTTTTTTATGGCTGAATAATAATATTCTGTGTGTGTGTGTGTGTGTGTGTGTATCACATCTTCTTTATCCATTGATGGATACTTGGGCTGCTTCCATAATTTGGTATTGTTAAGTAACGCTGCAATAAACAAAAATAAACATCAAAGTGTGCATATATATCGTTATGAATTAGTGTTTTCATATTCTTTGAGTAACTACTTTGTAGTGCGATTACTGGATCATAAGGTATTTCTATTTTTAATTTTTTGAGGAACCTCCATACTGTCTTCCACAATGGCTGCACCAGTTTGCATTTCTACCAACAATGCATGCGGGTTCCTTTTTCTACACATCCTCGGCAACATATGTTGGCCTCCCCACTCCTTGGCTATAAATTCTCACTTTTCCTTTTCGTATGCAGAATTGAGCACAATCTCTTTCTTGTACTGCAGAACTCCATTGCAGTTATTCCTATACCTATTGTGATAACTCCCCTTACCTCTTTAATAAGTGTTGTGAATATCTTTTTCTTTACAAAATTTGATCATTAATCAGAGGTCAAACAGTTATTTTTGCTGTTTCAGATAATAGTTTTGCGCCTTAAATTATTGAGTCCACTCAAAAGCAGAAACTGAATCAAGAAGGTTGGAGTGTTTTGGTGAGCGTGGTAATCAATGTGATATCTAAGTCCAGATCAGTTAATGGAGGAATAATATGTCAGAATAAGGAGTTTGGACTTAATTTTGTAACAGGGACTTAACTGATGTCTTTCTAGACATGTTTGAGAAGGTTCTGGCACCATGTGTAAAACAGAATGTGGAGGGAAAAAAATGGAGGGAAGTTTGGAGACTCCACCAGTGTTGCAGATGAAAAATCATAAAGGCCTGAAGTAGGATGGGGGGCTGAGAATAAGGAAGTAATGAATGTTATACTGTATGAAGGCTGAATGAATATTGACTACATGTTGGCAAGCAAAGAAAAGTGAAATGCTAGTAGCATGAAAATGTTTTCAGCCTGGGGTGTCAGGAGGATGATATCCCATTAAGGAGGAAATACATCAACTTCAGTAAAAAATGTAGTATTATAGTTAAAAATATGGTACTGAGCTTGAGAGATACATAAGAGCTATAAACAGATAGGTAGAAATTATCAACATCCAGGTGGTATTTGGAATCATGAGCTTGGGTGAAACTGGCAAGGGAGAAAACATGAAGGAAAAGAAATCCATGGATCATTCCTTGGGAGATACCTCTATTTGGGCTGGTGCCATGAGACAGAGTAGCTACCAACAGAGAAGAGAGATAGGAGATGGGAACAGAAGAGTCTGTAATGAAAACTTAGAAATGAGGATTTGTTACAAGAAGGCTTCTGACACAATTGAGTGCTGCAGACAAAGATTAAAGTGAGAAAAAGCACTGGATTTGATGGCTAGGAGGTCTGTAAAGCCATGGGAGAGAGGTTTCAATAGAGCAGATGAGAATGTATGTTGGATTTCAATAAATGGAGGGGAAAAATAGGAAGTAGCTAATGTATTTGCTTTGTAAAGTTTGGCAGAGAAAGGAAGAAAGAAGATGAGATAGAAGAAGTAAGGAAGAGTTGTTAAGAAGAGGGCACGAATATATTCATGAGCTGAGGGGAGGAATCCTATGAGAACATGTAGTTAGAAAGGTGAGATGTGGGGAGATCATTCATGAGCACATTCTCAGAGAAGGTGGGTCAGGTGGCATCAAGGACACAATTGGAGGGGTTGTTCTTTTTTTTCTCTGAAATGTAAGATAATAGGGAAGACTTGAGGTAGGGAAATGTTTTTGTGTAGTGATTTCAAACTTCCCAATGATGTAGATAGATATAAAATAGATTTTACGTATTCTAATTTTATTCTTTATAAATATTACTTAATCCACTAAATGTTACTAGAATGAATTAATAATAGGACCATTTAATTATATAGTTATTAGTTATGGAGTGGAAGATTTCCTGAAATTTTATTTTA
This sequence comes from Vulpes vulpes, assembly GCF_048418805.1. Classification (NCBI taxonomy): domain Eukaryota; kingdom Metazoa; phylum Chordata; class Mammalia; order Carnivora; family Canidae; genus Vulpes; species Vulpes vulpes. The sequence goes on from NC_132780.1 coordinate 166,587,220, forward strand.
TTTTTTAAGATTTTATTTATTTGATAGAAAGAGAGAGAGAGAACACAAGCAGACAGAGGTAGAGGGAGCCCAGGCTCCCCATTGAGTAGAGAGACCTTTGTGGGGCTTGATCCCAGGACTCCAGGATCATGACCTGAGCCAAAGGCAGATGCCTAACCAACTGAGCCACCAGGCACCCCAGATTTTCCTAAATTTTAATAGGTATATATATATTTCAAAGTTCGTACATCAAAAATAACAATATTAGTGGTACAAAACGAAATGAAAGTAGATCAACTTTAATCTCAATTTTTTTGAAATTTCAAGATAATAAATTGAATCAAAAGCTGTGATTATCATAGAAGCACGCTTAAATTAGGATGTTATCTTGGTTCCCTTGACCTGTCTTCATTTGCTAGAACTGTCCCCACCACTGTCTGTCTGATAGTTCCCCTTAAATATCTGAGAGGCCCTTCAAAGTCAGCCTGTACTTTGCTGAACTTACCATTTGTCCCCTGTGCTGGCCAGTTTCCAAGCTGTTCCCTAATGATCCCTCTTTCCTGGTATTCACCCACTTGTATGGTCCCCTCTCACATTGTACCAAGGTTGATCTGTGTGACCAATACCATATGGCAAAAGTAATGGCATGTCACTTCTGATACTAGGTTAGAAAATTCTGCAGCTTCTATCTTGAAAGCTTTCTCTTGCTTATACTTTCTCTCTTTTGGATATCACACAGAAAGGAGGGGCATTAGGGGTAAGCCAGCTGTTGTGTTGTGAGTAGTCCTGTGAAGAGGCTTATGTTATAAGGAACTGAAACATCCAAGGCATCAACTAAGGAGGAACTAAGAGCTGCCAATAACCACATAAGCAAACTTGGAAGTTGATTCTTCAATCACAACAAATCCCTGAGATGATTGTAGGCCTGACTGGTAGGTTGATTGCAACAGGTAAAGAGCCTGTGCCAGAACCACCTAGTGAATTTGCTCCCACATCTCTGAAACTCTGTGCTTGCTGTTTTAAGTTGCTGCCTTTGCAGGTAATTTGCTAAACAGTAGTAGAGAACTAAAACATCCCTGACCACGTTCTCTTCTTGGATTTCCAAACTCAATGAGTTGTACCACTACCTGTTCACTTCCACAAGCCAAGATCCTAATAGTCTACCAGGATACTGCTTTCTCCTATACTCTGCTAATCAATGATAAAGTTCTGTTAAGCACCTGTTGTGTACTAGGATACAAAAATGAACAAAATAAGAAATTTCTCTTCATATAGAATTTACATTTTATTGGGAGGGGGTTTCAGACAATAAACAATCAAATAAAGTGTCTGGTGGTGGTAAAGGGAAAAAAAAGTGTAGTGATGGGGAAGCTGGTTTATGGAGGAGAGTCAGAGAAGACAACCCTGGTAAAGTCCACTGAAAGAAGTGTCTGTGCAGATGCCATCCAGAAGTAGCCTAGACAGTGAGCATCATGAGTACAAAGGTCCTGAGAAAAGACTGTGCTTGATATGTTGGAGGAACGGCAGAGACGTGTGGCTGGATCAGGGAGGGTAAAGGAGGAGTGTGGTAGGTAGGAAATGATATCAGAGAGGTACAGGTGACTTGGCAGATATGTGGAAATGATTTTGAATCTTACTCTACATTAGTTAGAAGGCCATTTTCATGGATTATTTCTTGACTCCTTGCAGCAATTTGTGAAGTAGGAACTCTTATTATGACAACTTTATGGTCAAGAAGATAAAGGTTTTGAAAAGTTAGCTTGTCCACATCCACACAGCTATTAAGTATTGGGGGACAGAAATTACATGTAATTCTGTCTAATTCCAAAGCCCCTGTCCAGCAGAACTACACTACACAAAAAGCGATTTTGCCTCCTTAAAGGAGCATATTTTTAACACACTTAGTTATACTGATAGCAAGAGTATGTCTGTCGCGATTTCAAATAATTTTACTAAAGTTACACATTTGAAGAATCAAATACTTATTAGCGGACAAAAATATTAGCTAGAGATGTTACACTAACAGAGCCCTAAATGGATGACATCATTGCTACCTGTACCCTAAATGACTTCAGCACCCATAGTGATTGTACTAATGACTGACTAATAAAAAATGCTCTACTGTCTGTTTGTTTCCAAAGAATCTAATTTGCCTGGAGAATTGGTGTGGGACTTGTCACAGATGCCAATACTGAAATAACTGCCCCATTTGTGAGTCACCAACACTGAGAATCCAGACTAATAGGTTAGTGTGACATTTCCAATTTGCTGCTCATTCTCTAAATTGTTATGTTGTCTTACGTTCAGGCTGGCATAATTTACATTATGAGCTATCAGAACTCCATCACCCAGGTATTTTTGTAGAGAGTGAAGTGCAGAGGTCAAAACAAGAGAAATCCCTGTGCTTTTTTATATTTTTTGGATGTTTGATTTTCTCAACTATTTTAAAATTCACTACAGATGCTATTACATTATCCAAATAATGATAGTAGTGCCAGTAATTCAATAGTCCATTTGCCTTCTTTTCATTATAAAATGATATTTAACAAGGACTTTAAGCTCCTGGGAAGAAAATCACTATTACTATGATGATGATGATTGCTACTATTTTGGTCATTTTTCTCCCTTTTTAGGGTATTAAAATAATATCTGGGAAAAGGGAAAATGTCTATTCCTATTTCTTATATAATATCTGCAAGAAATGTTGTTACTTTTCAAGATATACTGACAACATTTGAAATCATTTTCTATTTCTAAAGAAATTAGAGACTTGCAGTGGTAAGAATCCAGTCACCTCTTTCTTCAGCAAGTTGGTTGTTCTGTGTAAATTCTCATATTTTTCTAATGTACTTAAATTCAGATCCAGACAGAAAATATTTTCAAAATATCAACTTGAATATGATCAATTCTAGTATTATTTTTTCCCCTTTTATAAAAGAATTAAAATTTTCTTAGTTAACATACAGTACAATATTGGTCTTAAGGGTAGAATTTAAGTGATTCATCACTTACATTCAACATCTGGTGCTCATCACAACAGATGCTCTCTTTATTTTATTTTTTTTAAGAATTTTTTTTAATTTTTATTTATTTATGATAGTCACAGAGAGAGAAAGAGAGAGAGGCAGAGACATAGGCAGAGGGAGAAGCAGGCTTCATGCACCGGAAGCCCGATGTGGGATACGATCCCGGGTCTCCAGGATCGCGCCCTGGGCCAAAGGCAGGCGCCAAACCGTTGCGCCACCCAGGGATCCCAGATGCTCTCTTTAATACCCAGCCACCATCCAACCCATCCCCCACTTACCTCCCTCCATCAACCCTCAATTCTCTATCATTAAGAGTCACTTATGGCTTGTTTCCCTCTTTACTTTTTCTTTTCTTTTCCCCCCTCCCAAATGTTCATCTGTTTTCTTTCTTAAATTTCACATGTAAATGAAATCATATGGTATTATTCTGGTTCAAGTGCTTGTTCCTCCACAAAGTAAAGAGGACAAATTAGGCACGAAAATGGCTTATGGGGCCATACTTTAATATTCCAGATTTTTCTTCCTTTGATTCCTCTCCTCTAAGTTGACAGAGAGAAGATTCTATTTAGTTGTGTCTGAGTTGCTTTCCATTACACTTTTCTCAAAGATGTTTTCTTGTTGAAATTCTTTCCAAGAATGAGGTTTGATCAGTGGTTATCAGGCACTCATCCTTTCCACAAGTTCCTAAAGAAGTTAAAATATAGATCCTACCCCTATACCTTTTCCTTTTTTTGAGTTACCAAAGAGGCAATTAATTAGAAGGGTTGAGTGTTGAGTAGTATTAGGGGAAGATTTAAATGGAAGGAGGGTAAAGAATATAAGATGCAAAATATGAGGACTTTTCTTGTATTCTTTTTAAATAGGCTTATGTTATAAAATTAAGATTTGGAAGACAAGGTTCTTTCTAACCCCAAAAAAGGACTCCAGAGTCCCAATGAACTATCTTCTGTTGTGTACATCTATATAGCTCACCCTTACATAATATTTACTATGTGCCAGACGCTCTATTTGTTTTACATTATTGCCTCATTGAATCCCCAACCAGTCTTATGAGGTAGATACTATTATTATCTCTGGGGCAGGAAACAGGCCAGGACATGGGCCTGCAACCTATGCAACTGCATAGGGCCTCAGAGGGACCCTTTACTTGGTTTAATACTATATTGTCACTGTCTTGAAATTCTTCATAAATTTTGAATAAGAAACACTGCATTTTTATTTTGTCTGGGCATAGGAAACACATGGGTAAAAGCAGAACAGAGGGAAGCAATGTAAGAACTTACTGCAAAATCATGCCATGTTATGTGGATGTGGCAAGAGAGAGGGTCTGGAAAAATATGCAGCCTAGGGTTTGGATTTTACATTGTAGATGATGATGGGACCAGCAGGATTTCAGTCATGGAAACAGAGAAATGCTAGTACACTGCAAATGTTTTCCATACTAATATACTAGATGTCATAGATTCACAATGAACTTTTTTTTTTTTTTTAATGGTGAAAAAATTTAGATTTATAGCTGGCTGGACTCAGTTTAGATGATCCCAATTTTGTTGGCAACATCCAAAGCATCATAGTCAGGAGCCAGTGGAACATAGGCTTTCTTCTCTCCATGAGGCCTAATCAAAGTGTTGACCTTGGCCACATCAATGTCATAGAGCTTCTTCACAGCCTGTTTGATCTGGTGCTTATTGGCCTTGACCTCCACAATGAACACAAGTGTGTTGTTGTCTTCTATTTTCTTCATGGCTGATTCAGTAGTCAGGGGAACTTGATGATGGCATAGTGATCAAGCTTGTTTTTCTTGGGGGTGCTCTTTCGAGGATATTTGGGCTTCCTTTGGAGACGCAAGGTCTTGGGTCGTTGGAATGTAGGTGACGTTCAGATCTTTTTTTGTGTGTCTGTGCACGCCTTTCAGCTTTTCATGCCTTTCTTAGCTTTCAAAGCCTTTGCTTTGGTTTTGGCTTTGAGAGGGGCAGGGGCTTCCTTCTTCGCCTTCCACGCCATCTTTGTGAAAGGGGACACAATGAACTTCTGATAAGCATTTGTTAGTAACCATTTTACTGAACTCAGGAATATGAAAAGCACATGAGGAGAAGGCAATTATTACTGCTAGTTCATCTAAATGTGAAGCACATAGAGCCATAACATTTAAGGTCCTTTTTTGGGTGGGTGGGGGGAGGTTTTTTCTTTTCTTTTTTTTTTAAATAAATTTATTTTTTATTGGTGTTCAATTTGCCAACATACAGAATAACACCCAGTGCTCATCCCGTCAAGTGCCCCCCTCAGTGCCCGTCACCCGTTCACTCCCATCCCCCACACTCCTCCCCTTCCACCACCCCCAGTTCGCTTCCCAGGGTTAGGAGTCTTCATGTTATGTCTCCCTTTCTGACATTTCCCACCCATTTCTTCTCCCTTCCCTTCAATTCCCTTTCACCATTATTTATATTCCCCAGATGAATGAGACCATATAATGTTTGTCCTTCTCCAATTCACTTATTTCACTCAGCATAATACCCTCCAGTTCCATCCACGTTGAAGCAGATGGTGGGTATTTGTCATTTCTAATGGCTGAGTAATATTCCATTGTATTACATTAGTTTGTTAGAAAAAAGACCAGAAAGAATGGTTACCAAATAAAATATTATGGAAAGGTATTGGAAATAAAATTATGGGATCATGTTTACTTGATTTCAGAGAATTTAATAGTGTTGTCTTCATGGATTGAGACAAACATGCTTTTCCTAGGTGATCATATCAATTGCTATGTCTTTATATATTCTCTATTGGTGCTTCAAACTCCAAAATTCACACCCTGATCTAGAACGCACTTCTGAGTTGGAGATTCAAATATAAAGTGTTTCCACTAAGGAGTGCCTGCCATCAGCTCAGGTCAAGATCCCAGGGTCCTGGAATCCAGGCTTCTCCCTCTCCTGCTCCTCCTGTTTGTGCTCTCTCTCACTCTGTCAGATAAATAAATAAAATCTTTTTTAAAAAAATGTCTCCACTAGGATGGCTTTTAGACACTCCTGGTGAACAAATCCAAAACTGAGTCCTTGAAACTTCCTTTCCTGAAACAGGCTACCTGCTTTGGAACATGGCAGGCTCTATCACCCTTGCAGGTGCCACACCAGTTAGTCATCCTTGTCACTTCCTCACTCTGTACATCCAATTCATTACCAAATCTTTTGACTCTGTGCTTCATATCGTCTACATTTCTTATTTCTGTTGCTATCACTCCCAACTAAGCTGCATCATGTCTCACCTTGACCCTTGCACTGGCTTCTCTAAAGATCTACCTGCGCCTTTTTTTTGCCTCCTCCAATTCTACACATTGTCACCAGTGATCTTAATTAATACAAAACCTGGTTCATGTCTAATTAAACCCTGCCCCCTTAGTTTCCCAGTTTGATGAGATCAAAACCCAAATTCCTGTGGGAGGTTGAAGGATTTTTGTCCCCAGCTCACCAAGACAGCAACCACACTTTTCCTGTTATAACTCCAGGAATTTGTGTGCTAGGCTCCTTCCTGCCTTGGGCCTGGGTATAGGCTGAGGTCTCTGCCAGGAAGCATTTCTGTAAAGATCACCTAATTCCTATTCATTGTTCAGAATTCAGAAGATACCACTCCTTTAGCAAAGTTCTCCTTTAATACTTCAATCTAAAGTAGACCTCCTTGCTATCTTTGAAGTGTTCTGTGAGTTTCTGTTATTGTTCATTTGTTTAATGTCTTCTCCAATAGATTATAAGCTTCATGAGGGTCAGACCATGTCTTTTGTGTATCTCTATCCTTTGGGCCTAGCACAGTGCCTGATGCATATAAAAGTGTTCAGTAAATATTTAATAATGAAATAATCAAGGCCTTAATGTTGCCACTTTGTATACTTTGTGTATTTTGTACCTTGAAGTTTATTTTTGGTGAACTCTCTTAGACATCTTCACCTTCCTTTAGATGCCTTGTTTTTTTCTTGCTCCTAACCTGTACTACCTCCACAATATTCTAAACTTAGTACTGCTATTCATCTCTGATGAACTGTTCACAACTCAGGACCTGAGGTTGTATTTCCACCAAAGTGCCACCCACTGACAGTATGAGGGTGGGAGGTGAAGGGTATGTGGGTGGGTGTATACGGAGTTCTGGGAACATGCCCCAGGTGCTTACCACAAACATGAGATTTCTTTGAATCTCTTATCTTAAAGAAATTTTGCCTCTCACTTTATAATTGTTCCATATTTGTTTTTACTATAAAAAAGGACTCAGGATCACTTCTACAGCTTGTACAAATACCCCAGAAGCTCTGGTTGGGACATTTTTAGGCATTGTTAGCCTGGCTCAGTTTTCTAAACAGTTTCTTTCTCAGTCATAGCAGAGATGTCTTGAGCACTCTAATAGGTACTCCAATCTTGCCCCAACCTTTCTGATTTGCTTGCTTTGTCTCTTATCCCTCCATCCTAATTCTGTTTCTAGTAATTCTTGATGGACTGCTATTTGCATTTTGGGTGGAAAACTTCTTTATTGTGCTGGGCTGTTCTGTAATTGTCCTTCCTACCTCTCTCCATAGTGCAGAGAGGTTAGAATCTCTGGCCTCCAACCATTACCTGGCAGTTGCACCAACAGTCATTGCGACAAGCCAATTTCCCACTGTATTTTCAAACACCCATTAGTGGGTTGGTCCTATTCCATTTGAGAACCACTTCTCAGACTGTTGACACCTTTTACAAAGTCCAGATGCTTGATAATAGGTTTAGAGGTTGACAACTATTTCATTCATTCAAAACTCAGACAACTGTTTATTAAATGCCTCTGTGTGCAAGACACAGTTCTAGTCAATGGAAATATAACCATGAATAGACCAACCATCTGAGTATTATTGTGTGGTTCCTTCTACTTACCAACTCACTTATCTTTTTTGTTTGTTTTTGAACAAGTTTGCTCTCCTCCGATGTATTGTTAAATAGTCTCCTCTTTGTGTTCTGATTATTTATTTGTATTTTAGAAGTTATAAGGAAATTCACATTTAGGATAGTTTAAAACATTGACCAAAATAATAAAAAAATGTTAAAAACCAGAAAATATGAGTAGCTAGTCTCTTATTGGCAAATGTTAACAAAATGTTAATATTTTAAGCATACCATACATTAAAAAAATATTTTAGTGCTGGATAAAGTAATTTTATAAGAATCTCTGCTGCAATTTTCCTTCTTTTCTTTTTGATATAATTAGTTCAGTTTGGCAGCAATGACTTTATTTGCTTTATGTAATCATTTAATTTCTCTGGGTTTATTCACATTGTTATATCATTCTAACATATTCTTGTATTTATTCATGTGTAGTTGTACAATAGTTAAAGGAACTGCTAAATGCTATTAGAAGCAGCAGAGAGAGAGAGAATCTCCAAATTTATTAAGTGAAACAGCCTGGCAAGAGTGGGAAAGGAGGGATGCTGGGCTGGTGTGATACTACTCTATTGGAAAACAAGGGGCATGCATGTTTCCAAATAAAGCCTATTGGACCTATGAAAAATGAGTTACCTATGAAAAATGAGTATCAACTTGAAGAAATAAAACCAGGTAACTCTTTTTCCCCTACCTGTTAACGTAACTTGTAGATTTCAGCATCTGTAGTGACCTGAACATACAATGGGAATACTTTTATATCACTTTCTATGTGTCAGCCACCATTGTAAACACTTTATATACATTTGTTTAATTTTCACAACAAACTTGTAAAGTAGGATTATCACCACCACCACCAGCACCACCACCTTCTTTATCATCACCATCATTATCATTGTCATCATCATCCATATTTTCCACATAAGGGTACTGAGGCACTGGGAGATTAAGTGATTGGTAGAGTCAGAGACGGACTCCAAACCAGGAGAGTGTGACTATAAGGTTTGGGTGTTTAATCCTACACTGTACCACCTCTGGTGGGGAGAACAATGTTGAGAGTTAAGTAACCTAATGCTCTTTATTGATAAACTATGTATCAGATGTTTAATATTAGGATGGGTAAAACTATGTGGTTTGCCATTTTTACACTGCAATTTGATCTTTTTAAAAATTTAATTTTAATTAACTATTTTAATTTTAAAAAAGATTTATTTATTTTGAGAGCGAGAGAGAGAGAGAGAGAGAGAGTAAGTGGGGGGAGGGGCAGAGGGAGACAGAAAGGAGCAGACTCCTTGCTGAGTGCAGAGCCTGACTGGGCTTGCTCTCACCACCCAATCATGACCCTACCTGAAGTCCAGAGTCAGATGCTTAACTGACTGAGCCACCCAGGCACCCCTAACTTATTCTATTTTTAGCTCCTTTTTTGCATAAAAGAAAGATTCTTCAGTTTTGTTACAGCTAAACATTTATTCTTTTGAGCAAAGGGATTACTTTTTAGAAAAGATGTCTGTACAATAATATAATAAATAGTTGTATTTTATTTCTCTTAATTTTACTTTCCCAGAAAGATGTAGTTGAAATAAAAGCACAATTAGTTTCAAAGAGAAATCATTAAATTCAGAACAGGTCAAATATCAGCTATCACCTGCCAAAATGTAAATAATTGAACGTTTGTTTCTTTTTTCTTCCCCTCTACTTTGTGTCATTTTGTTTTTTACTTTAAAAATTTAGAAGATGTTTTACATGTCTTTTTCTCTTTGTAGCTTCACTTACTCTTAGCTAAATTGACAATTATCTCCAGGGATAAAACCACAGAAACCATGATAAAGATATGGCCGAATGGCCCTTAATTGACTTGCCTAAATCAATAAAGTGTTTTATTTTGAGACAATTAGAAGGTCAGGATGGAATACTCGGAATACAATACATACATGAGCTGCTCTTAACTAATTTATATACTCATTATTTGCTGAACACAAAACCTCAGTTGTTAGACTTTAATTGTTGTTTTTGTTCATCCAAAAGCAAATGCTTCACCTTTCACTCATTTATTTATTTATGCTTTTTAATTTCTAAGTTTATTTTCTCATCTGGCAACCATTGGCATTCTTATGGCTATTTATGTAGATAAGATGGAAAAAATATAGGAAAAGTATATATCCATTCTTCAGAAAGCATTCTCTTTTGCTACTTACCTAAAAGCACTATATATCACTTTTACTTGATGTTTTTGAAAACTAAAAATAAAGTTAGAAAAATACTCTAGTGTGTGTAACATCCAAATCTTTTCCTATTAATTCAACATTCATATTGTTAAAGATGACTAATTTTTTTAAAGGTATCACTCCAAGTATCCAGGGACATGAAAGATTCATGGAGATAGTTCAAATAATTTCAGCAACTAAGTGACACTGAAATGTGAGTTGATGTACAAGTGTTCAGTGTAGTTAGAATAAAGGAAGCCATATGGAAGTATGAAAAATAACAGTTGTCTGCTTATCTGCTAAAAGTTGCCTTTTATAGTGAACACTTTTGCTGCCCTCCGCATTTTGACAACCGTCCCTCTCTGTTTCCTAGCTATGTTTACATTTTTTGTTGCAACCATTACCACTATCCATCTCCAGAACTTTTCATCTTCCTCAACTGAAACCCTATACTCATTAAACAATAACTCCCACTCCCCCACCCCCCAGCTCCTGGCAATCACTGCTCTGCCTTCTGTTTCTATAAATTGGACTACTCTAGATACCATATATAAGTGGAGTCATGCAGTATTTGTTTTGACTGGTTTATATCACTTAGTGTATTATATCACTTAGTGTATAGTCTTCATGGTTTATCCATGTTGTAGTATATATCAGAATTTTATTCCTTTTTAACTCTCAATAAAGTTAATGTATATATAATATGTGTATATATCATATATCATTATGTGTATATATCATATTTTGTTTATTCATCTTTGATGAACATTTGGATTGTTTCTGCCTTTTAACTATTGCTATGAGCATGATCATCCCTGCTTTCAATTCTTTTGCATATATATATATGTATATATATATATATATACATATATATATATTCCAATTCCACAAGTGAAACTGTTGGATCATATGGCACTTTTCTTTAATTTTTTGAGGAACTGATACTGTTTTCCATAGCATTTGCACCATTTTATATTCCTACCGGCAGTGCACAAAAGCTCCCATTTCTTCACATTCTCCCCAACACTGGTTATTTCCTTCCTTCCTTCCTTCCTTCCTTCCTTCCTTCCTTCCTTCCTTCCTTCCTTCCTTCCTTTATAGTAGCCAGCATCCTAAGGGATGTGAAGTGGTATCTCTCTGTGGATTTGATTTCCATTTCCATAATGGTTAGTGATGTTGAGCATCAACATCATGTGGTTATTGGCTATGGCTAGCAGAATTTTTAAGGAACTCTAGTAATCAGAACTTTTCTAATTTTGACCTTTTCAAGCTCAGTATGCTCAACTTGTTCTTGTATTTCTTAAGAAGCTTCAGAGTCCTCCCATTCTCCATTTTGCTTAAACTAGTTCAGCTTGATTTTTTGCTCCTTGTAACCAAAATTTCTGATTCAGCTTTCCTAGGGAACTCTACATTCCTCCTCACCTCACCTCCACTGATGTTACAAATAATTGCAGCACTTGATTTACCCACTATCTTTGTAAAACGTTTCTGCAACGTTCTTACCATTTCTGCTTATTTTTGGTAGAGAAAATTATTAGCTATGGCAAAGAAAAAAACCGTAAAAATGTTTTTACTTTAGCTAGCAAATACAGGACTAACCTTTTTCCATGGGAGTCTCCAAGAGACATGTTTACTATCGCCTCTTTAACTTGTTTTCTCTCTATGGAGGGATGTCAGGCAATAGTAGAGTATACTATAGCAGTCAATCAAGTCAACCTCATAAGGCAGAGGAACAGCAACCTGGAATGGGGGTGAGGGGCTTGCATTGGTGGGGGTAGGAAGACTTTTCTTGGGTCTCCATATCTCTAGTAATGTCAATTCCTGGTATTCCTGTTTTAGGATATCATAAGGCAGAATGAGAATTCAATGACATAATCTATGTACAGCACTTCATCCAGTGCTTGGCATTTAATAAGAGATCACTAAAAGTTAGCAATCTCCCTCCAAATAAAAGATATTTTAATACCAAAATTTTAAGTATCTCTTTGTTCTCGGACTTTCTCCTAGCTGGTATTTAGGGAGGATGGCATATAGATATTTTATTTCTTTTTAAATTAATGTCTTGCATTCAAAGTAACAAGATGGTTTTCTAATTGTACAGTAATTAAACTTAAACAAATGTTACTGTGAGAAAGGGGCATTGACTATGTCATCATTTGAATGTGTAATGAGGATAAGATCAATGCCTTGATTTTCCGTAATCATCATAAGGGTCACATAAAGTGACATTTTCTATAATGGGGACTACATCTTCATTCTAGCATCAGGACTTCTGAAGTAATGAAGAAGAAAAAAAAGTTATAGTGTATTTCACTGACAGCTTAGAAGATTTGAATTAATATTCTTTAAGGATCTATAGCATTTTACCAAATAATAGTTCAGCGCAAGTTAAAATGAAATTGCAGTAATATTTTCCTCTGAGAAAGAACTCCTTTGTCTGATCTGTCACTGTATCATCATTTATTCTTATGTTATTAGAACGATCATTCAATCATATTTTCTTCTATAAGGGTTAGTTGCAAGCATAAAGACTTGCCATCAGCTCTCTCCCTAGTCCCATGACTATATCCCAGAATGTTTCATCAGAATTCTGACAAAGCATCTATATTTTCTTTTTTTAAAGATTGTTTATTTATTTATTCATGAGAGAGAGAGAGAGAGAGAAAGAGAGAGAGAGAGGCAGAGGGAGAAACAGGCTCCATGTTGGGAGCCTGACGCGGGACTATCCCGGGATCATGCCCTGGACCAAAGGCAGGTGCCAAACCGCTAAGCCACCCAGGGATCCCCGCATCTATCTTTTCTATTCTGTTTTTGGAAGGGAAATGAGTCCAAGTGAGTATATGAATTATGAGTAGTAAGAAATTGCCACATTTAGCCTTTTTAAAGACTTATGTCTTCCTTTCATAAGGAATTTTACATTATATTCTACCAGAACCACTAGTATATATCTGAAAAAAAAAAAAACCTGTGGTTCCCCCTCAGTCAATGGAAATCACAGAATTCAACCCTAATATTGTGCAGTACTTACATACTCTGTCAGACATGATTATAGTTTCTGTTTATAGCTATTCAGTTTCTTAAACTGTAGCCATTCTCTGCCATCTCTCTGTTTGAAAAATGTTTGTATTCTTTATTCCTTTACTCAGGGGTCAGACTTTCATAGGAAGATAATGATTCTTCAAACCTTCAATGTCCTTGTTTCCTGTGCCCCCAAACATTGAAATGTTCTGTTTGTAGTTGTTAGAGTGCCACTAACCAAGCCCTATCCAATTGCGTCTGGACCATGATACAATTCCAGTTAATGCTTTGAGAATTGGATGTGGTATTGTCATTTTCCTCACTAGTAAGTGGATATTTTTTTTTCTAGTTTGCAAGATGTAGTCTTTTTTAGCTGTAAGGAGGCTCCTGTGGGTATCTTTGATCATGGAAATTATATTTTTAAATTAGAGACATGACTTCACATAGAACACAGAACAGATTTTTTCTACACTGGAAAGAAATGATTCCTGAATATTAACATAAAAAGTGAGCTTAAAGATACAGAATGCTAAAAAGTGTTAAGGCTAGTATTGTACTAAAACCAGTCACAAAATGAAAGAAAACAGTACCATTCTCTAAATGACTCCATTCTGCCTCAGGTTTTGTTTCTATTAGATGTTGTAATCTTTACAGCTTAAAGGTTTGGCAGATTTTTTTTACCAACTTCATCATTCACTAACATTTTCACTTTACCTGAGAAAAAACTATGTGATTATGAATGCTCTCAGGATAGGGTGTTGCCTCATTCACACCCACCTCTCCAGCATGCCGTGCTTTGCCTGATTCTTATTGGAACTCAATAAACAAGAGCTAAATGGAGTTTCCCCTTATTTTCTGCTTTCCCATACCTTGAACTTCCTTTTAAAGATGCCATTATCGATGATATTTGACAATTTGTTATGGTCTTTTTGATAATATATGAAGCTGTGGTCTCTATGCCTGATCTAAGAGGAACAAGAGGACTTTGTTTCTTGAGTAAAAACTGCTATTTAAAAAATTCTGTTAGCATTTGTTTCCCTCTTTATGGCCTTTGAAGATCTCTCAAATTATAGGAGCCTCTGTTCTAACTGTATGCTCAGCTCCTCCACCTGTATCCTTTGGACCTAAAACTCATTATGTCCCAAGCTGAATCCATCTTTTTTTTCTTTTAACTAATTCCCTCTGTCTGTTTTTGTTAACATCATTGCATTTATTCCAGTCACTTCTTCCACTAACTTGTCATTGCGCTTGGCTTCTACGTTTGCCTATACAGTACTTCTGATTTCGTGCCAAATACTGCCAGTTCTACCTTCCCAACATCACTTACATCTGTCTTCTTTTCTACACTTGCTGCCACTGGCCTCATTACATCTCGTGTGTTTTTCTAGCTGCTTCTTTCTGGTCTACTCTCTCCCCTTTAAATCAAGATTAGGCATATTAAAGCAGATACCCAATCGTGTCACTCAGTCATTCACTCTTTACCCTAAGGCCTCCAACTTCTTATCGAAAAAGAATACACATTCTAGCTATTGTTCTAGAATAGAAGGCAATTTGCACCACATGTGTAATTTAAAATGTTGTCATAGCCACATTAAAAAAGTGAAAAGAAATATATTTGATCCAATATATCAAAATTTTATTTCAACATAACATCAATATAAAAATTATTAGTATTTTATATTCTTTTTTATGCTAAGGTTTTGAAATATGTCTCTAGCTCCATTCCAAAGGCTCAGTGTCACATGTAGCTAATGGCTACCCTATCAGTGCAGCTTTGGAACTTTCACTACCTTTTATAAATCTGTTTCTGACTTTAATTTCTTTTCCCTTCTATATGTTCCATGCTCTAGCCACATTGAATTCTCTGTTTGTATTTGTAAATCATTCAAGTTATCTTGCTGCCTTGTCTTTGTGTTGTTTTGTATCCATGGAATGCTGTTATCCCCTCCACACATCCAAATCCTAGAAGTGGTTTAAAGCTTTGTTCAAATGCCATCTGATCCATGAGGTCTTATCTTCCCTCACGCAAAATTAATGATCCCCTCTCTGACTTTCCATAGCTTATTTTCTGTGATGGCCCTTAGAAATCTTCATTTTTCTACACACTCATCATATCTCCTTTCTAGGTCATAAAGTTCTTGACAGCAATCACTGTGATTTCTTCTTTGTGTCTCAGAGTTTAGTCCTGTGCTTTGCTCATAGAGGCATTCACTGAATGCTTAGTGAATCATAAGTTAAACTTAACTGGAAGATAATTTTATTAACTGGGGTTAGAAATGATTGTAAATAGTCAAAAATGAAAAAAGCATACCTAAATCCATATGTAATTATTCTGAATTTATGTGACATTTAGTACAGTGCTTTAAAGTTAGCAGAAAATACAGCTTTAACAACAACCACATATTCATGCGGTTTCTAGAAAGAGTTCCTAAGAACATATTTTTACTTAATAACATATTTTTACTTAATAATTGCCAGGAGAAGACTCCTAGATTTCTTTACATTTGCCTTGCTTAGCTATTCCTTGAAAGAGGATGCTGCTGAAGGTTGCTTTTGTTTTACTTCTCAATTCCTAGCTAAAGACTATAGGGAACCAGAATCTTTGCTTCTCCACACCTCTCCCTGGGACATATAACTAAGCTTTCTGCTTGTCTGTTTTACATACTAATTTCCTTCAGGATAATTGAGTCAGGAAATTGACGGTCTCTGAATAAGTTTGATATTGGTGAGAATTAGTTATAGTTTGTTTTTGTTTTTGTTTTTTTTTATCATGATATCTCTCCTTAGATTTGCCTGCGACTGATTCCTACCATTGTAAAATAGATTCTTCTAATATAAAAGCCTAAAATCTGTTAATTGATGCACCAGAACATGCCAAATTTATATTCCAACCTAGCTTCTTTCCTTTTTTTTTTTTTTGGACATAACTTAATGGAAATATCTTTGGCTGCTGAGTGTAGCAGATGCTGTCAGTTCTTCACTTATATCTTTGGGATCCCTTTACCATTTTTGCTCATGCCAGCCTGACTTCCAACATCCAAGACCTTTGCTCAGCAGGCCTAATGTGCCTGAGAAGTAATGGGGGTGGCCCCTAACTAGTTCCTGAAGACTGTCGGGGGTAAATTCACTTCAGCTATCTTGTGCCTTGGCTGAGAGGTGTGTACTTTGTAGCTTCCAAGAGCTTTCCTTTCACCCACATCAATTGCTGACAGTGTTTGCTGCCTTAATAATATATCCTTAATTGTTTGCCTTTCCTTCCCTTTCTGTACCACCCCTCCTCCAAAGTGAATGTCCTTGCCCCTCCCAAATCAACTAGATGCACTCAGTCCATGACTCAGTGTCTGTTTTCTGGAGAACCTAAGATGCTGAGCTAATCATGGATTTAAAGCCTTTAGTGTGGTTTCTACCTTTCTCCCTATCCTTCTCCTTTCCCACTCTTTTTTCCTCTCTTACTCAAGACTTTTTTTCCTTTCCTTTCCTTACCCAATATTTATGGAGTGCCTATTTTATATTAATCCCCCAAGCAACAGAAATGAAAACCAGTTTCCTTGTCCTCAAGGCTTTTTACTGATTTATGCTGAATCATATTCCACTAAATGTATCATGACAACTCTACTAGTGAGCTTGGCTTTTTTTTCTTTTTCTTTTAACTTAAAAAAAAAAAGGCTATATCAGCTTGTTGCTGATTGTAATAATATTAATCTTTGTTTTTTGAGCTTTCTTGGAGGAGCAAAAGATTTTACCCACATTTCGTTACAACATATCTCCTTAATTAGACTACATGAAAAAAATAGTGTGGATTTCTATAACACATCAATGAAAGTCAACAGGAGAAAAGTATTTATCCCAAATACTTAATTCTAAATTACTACAGCTCATGCACAGGTGTGGTTGAGTTGATCCTAGGAGACTAACTTTGACATGGCCCATTATTGGGTAGATTTCCATCAATCATTTGAGAACCATCTTAACAACACAAATCTAGTAAGAGAAAAAAAAATCAGTCCCGAAGATTTGATGTAATATCAGAATAATACCTGCTGATTATTTTTTTTATAAAAAAAGTCCTATGATCGTTTTACTGTTTTAAGTTAGGTAATGTAAAAACCTTATTGGTCTAAATGGGTATTAAGTGGTTTCCTCTCATTATGTGCCAACTGGCATATCATAATAAAAACACAATAAATCCTGTCAGTAAGATTGTTTGAAAAGCTTATTACCAACATCATTAGAGAAGCATAAATAGAAACACAAAACCAGTAGCAGAGAGTTTCAAATAATTTTTTGCATCCTGTTGTTTCTAATGTAAAATCATTGTATGACCATCCCACAGAGACATACTCATGCATTATTATTTTATACTCAATTATTTGTTTTCATTTTATATAAGACATGTAGCCCCATTTGACTTGCATATCATAGGAACAACTGAAGTTGATCTAAATTATGTGGATTTAGATTGGTTTCTCCACAGACTGGATCTTCTTCTTATCTTCCTGTTAATTCTTCTTTTCTTCTCCTTATCTTCCTGTTAATTCTTCTTTTCTTGGCTTGTAGGTAGCTATCACCCATCTTGCTGTGTGCCCAGATGACCTCTTTATGTGTTGTGTGTAGGGGGAGAGAGAGAAAGCAAGCTCTCTGGTGTTATATTGTAAGGGCACTAATCGCATCATAACAGGCCCCCTCATGACCTCATCTAACTTTAATTACCTCCCAAAGACCCCTATCTTCAAATACCATCAAATCAGGAGTTAAGGCTCCAACATACAAATTTTGGGAGAACACAAATACTCAGCCTATAACATCTCCCTTTTCTTCTTAGTCACCAGGTTTTACCAACCCTTTCTTTATGATAATGTATTCATCTATCCCTTTTCACTCTCATTATGTATATTTGAATTCGGGACCTTTATTATTTCATATCTGGGCTGTTGCACTAGGTTTTTAATGGCATTGCCTCTAAAATTTCTTATATACATCATGAACACAGTTCCCAGGTCAGTCTTCGTAAAATGACCCAAATTGTGCCATTGCCTAGTTAAAAAGTGTCAGTGATTCCCAGTTTATTGTCGGTAAAAAAAGTTTTTTTTTTTAATATTTTATTTATTTATTCATGAGAGACACAGAGAACGAGAGGCAGAGGGAGAAAAGCAGGCTTCATGCAGGGAGCCTGACATGGGACTCGATCCCAGGTCTCCAGGATCAGGCCCTGGACTGAAGGCAACGCTAAACCGCTGAGCCACCCAGGCTGCCACTATGGTAAGTTAAGACTGCTTGCTCTGGCCAAGGCCTCCCATAATCAGTCCACAGATTTACTTTCCAGTCTCTATTTCTCTCTGTCCCACTTCTCCATAACCAGGCTAGTGGCGCCACTTTTCTGTAAGTTGGTCTTTCCAGTCCCAGTTTCATGTCTTCCATACTGTTGAAGTCTTCCAGCCTACTCCCCAATTGTCTGAATTGCAGTTGTCTTTCTCTCTCAGCTATGCTCCGCTAAGAATCACTGAACTTGTAGGTAAATGTGTTCTGAACCTCTGACTAGGCATTTTTTTCCTTATTATGGAAATATAAATGCACTCATCAAAAAATATATATATCTCTGTATTTCTTAATGTAAAAGGAATTATCTCCTTCATATCACCTTGCAACTGGGTGTTTGATTTTATTTTGTAATTCAACAATTCAACATTTGTTTTTCTCTTGAGGTTTACCCATGTGGATTTATTTAATCCTCTTTGTTTATCTGTATGGTATTTCATTGTATGATTATATCATATTTTCATATTATATTCCTCTCTTTATAAGCATTTGGTTTATTTCCAATTCTCATTTGTTGAGAAAAGTTTAAGAGATGTTTGGTACATGTCTGCTTTGGCATATCTTCTTTTTTTTTTTTTTTAAAGATTATTTATTTACTTATTCATAGAGACACAGAGAGAGAGAGAGAGAGAGAGAGAGAGAGAGAGGCAGAGACACAGGCAGAGGGAGAAGCAGGCACCATGCAGAGAGCCTGACGTGGGACTCGATTCAGGGTCTCCAGGATCATGCCCTGGGCTGCTGCGCCACTGGGGCTGCCCTTGGCATATCTTCTGAAAGGTTTTTGTTTTTGTTTTTGTTTAAGTGCTATCACTTTAATGTTATCACTTGGCAGACAAGATTTCTAAATTTTTCTTTTTCTTTTTAAACCCAGATATAACTGACATACAATATTATATTGGTTTCAGGCATAAAACATAATGATTTGATGTTTGTATATATTGCAAAATGGTGCACCAAGTAAGTCTAGTTAATATACATATCCACACACAGCTACAAATTTTTTTCTTGTGATGAGAACTTTTAATATTTACTCTGTTAGCAACTTTCAAATATGCAATACAGTATTATTAACTATAGTCACCATGCTGTACATTACCTCCATGACTTATGGATAACTTATTTTTTAACTGGAAGTTTGTACCTTATGACTCCTTTCACCCATTTCACCTCCCATTCTCCCCATCATCTCTCCCACCCACTACGCACCCCCCCCTACACACAGATTCTGGCATCCAACTACCAATATTACTCTTTCTCTGGCTGATTGATTTCATTTTACATAATACCCTCATATTACATCCATGTTGTTGAAGATGACAAAACTCCCTCTTTTTTAAGTCTACAAAATATTCCATTATGTATATATACAACATCGTTATCCATTTGTCCATCCATGAATGCTTAGGTTGCTTCCATATCTTAGCTATTGTAAATAATACTGCAGTGAACATGGATGTACATATATCTTTTTGAGTTAGTGCTTTCACTTTCTTTGGATAAATACCTTGAAATGGAATTGCTGGATCATATGGCATTTCTATTTTTAGTTTTTTGAGGACCTTCCACACTGTTCTCCATAGTGGCTACAGAGATTTACATTCCCATTGACAGTGTGTGAGAGTTTCCTTTTCTTTACATCCCTTCCAAAACTTGTTCTTATTTTTTTGATAATAGACGTTCTAACAGTTATAAGGTGGTATCTCATTGTTTTGATTTGCATTTTTCTGATGACTAGTGATATTGAACATCTTTTCATGTACCTTTTGGCCATCTGTGTATCTTCTTTGGAAAAATGTCTATTCATACCCTCTGCCTATTTTTAAATCAAATTATCATTGAGTTCAATGAGTTCTTTATATATTTTGAATATAAACCCCTTATCAGATATATGATTTATAAATATTATCTCTGTTTGTTGCCTTTCCATTTAGTTGATGGTTTCC
Source organism: Vulpes vulpes (assembly GCF_048418805.1). Taxonomy (NCBI): domain Eukaryota; kingdom Metazoa; phylum Chordata; class Mammalia; order Carnivora; family Canidae; genus Vulpes; species Vulpes vulpes. Next base: position 166,607,598 of record NC_132780.1, read on the forward strand.
TTTGCTATTTAGAAGTTTTTCATTTGATTTAGTCCCACTTACTGATTTTTGCTTTTGTTGCCTGTGATTTGGTGTCAAATCCAAAATAATCATTGACAAGACTGATGTCACAGGAGCTTACCACTGTTGTTTTCTTTTAGGAATTTTATTGTTTCAAGTCTTATATTTAAGTCTTTAGTGCATTTTGAGTTAATTTTTGTTTATGGTGTAAGATAGTAGTCTGATTTTATGTTTTTTTACATGGCTTCCCAGTTTTCCCAACACCATTTATTTAAATGGCTTCCCAACACAATTTATTGCCTGTTCCCCATAATCTATTCTTGGTTCCTTTTTCATAAATTAATTGACCATATATGTGTCAGTTTATTTCTGGGCTTTGTATTCTATTCCTTTGATCTATGTGTCTATTTTTATCCCAGCACCATACTATTTTGATTACTGTAGCTTTGTAATATAGTTTGAAAGCAAGGAGCATGATGTCTACAGTTTTGTTCTTCTCTCTTAAAATTGCTTGGCTTTTAGGATTCTTTTGTGGTTCCATACAAATTTTAGAATTTTTTTTCTATTTCTGTGAAAAATGCCTCTGGAATTTTGGTAAGGATTACATTGATTCTATAGATTGCTTTGGATGGTATGGGCATTTTAACAATTTAATTTTTCAATCTTTGAGCAGGAATATCTTTCCATTTATTTGTGTTTTTTTTTTCAATTTCTTTCATCAGTGTCTTATAGTTTTTAGTACACAGGTCTTTCACCTACTTGGTTAAATTTATTTCTTCATATTTCATTCTTTTTGGTGTAATTTTAAATGGGATTGTTTTTTAAAATTTTCTCTCTCAAATTGTTTAATATTAGTGTACAAAAGAGCTACAGATTTTTGTATATTGATTTTGTAAATTGCAGATGCCATGTTGTCTGCAAATAGTGATAGTTTCACTTCTTCCTTTCTGATTTGGATGCCTTTTTTTTTTTTTCTTTTCCTTGCTTAATTGCTCTGGCTAGGATTTCTTAACACTATATTGAATGATGAAAGTGGTGAGAGTAAGCATCTTTATTTTCCTGATCTTAGAGGAAAAGTTTTCAGCTTTTCAGCATTTGCTAAATGCTTTTTCTGAAGTGATTTATTTTCATTAACTTTATTTACCATAAATTGTTGATTGCTATTTCCCAAAACTATAGTGCTAATACTTTCTAGATTTTCTCATTCTCATTATTGTACAAAATATTTTTTTCTCACTCTAAACCTGTCTTCCAAAGGTAATTTAAAATTTTTATGCTATTTTTTTGTTAGATGATATAAGAACCTTAAAACTAAATGGATGCATTGCTATATTCTGCTGTTAGACTATTAGATAAGTTTCTTAAATACGTGAATTAGAAAAGTCTCAGTGGTATGCTGTCACTTCCAGACCAGAGAGAGCAATGTTCAACTGAATTAGGAACTTACTGGCATCAGTACTTCTTTGCCAAAACCTCAGAAGGGTTATATTGACTAAAGTAGCTACCTGTTGGCCAAAACACTGAATTGGCTTTTATTATTCCATTGGGTTGCGTGTTTAGAACCCTTGAGTAATAGAAAAATCAATGTTTTCTTAAATATATCCATAACATATAAGGTATTGTCTTTGTTTCTTCATTCATCAATGTTATAGCTTCACTGAAAAGCTATCAACTTGGTCTGATTTATTCCCTCAAAGCTCCTGCTTTTGCTAATGGTCCTTTGTGCTCTCTCTTTGCTTTGTAAATGCTTGCTTCATTATTTTTACTTAAATTGAAAAAGGCTTTCAAGAATGTAATTTTCAGGCTCATTCAAGGTAGTTGGGAGATCTGTGCCAATTTCTCTTTTAATCTTCATTTCTCCTTTTCTGAAACAATGGCGAACAGTTCATATGTGTATATGTACTTTAACAACTCTATTAGGACTTAATCTCCAGTGGTGAGTAACAGTGTGCCAATTTTGCTTTCAAGCTAAATCAAATAAAGAGAGGTAAGATGTTTGAAGGGAATGGTTTTTGGGGTGGACATATGTTAAATGAACATTTTAGTGACTTGCTGGTTTTTACTGAGCGGAGTATGAGAACAGATTAGCTCTCATACACTCATTACTAGACATTGGTACTTCGAGACACTTGCCATTGTAGGCTCTGAGAGAAACTTATTTTTAAGGGGAAAAAATAGTATCTAAAACACATACTCTTTTCCCCGTCATTCAGTAGAACTGATCTGAAAATGAGTAAGAGACATATTGTGAATTATGTCCTATTACTCAGACATAGAATGTCATGTAACACCTAGATTTTGCCAGTGTCATATGTCAGGCATTTTTGAAATACATTTGACAAGGTGGTTTTTCGAGGAAGGCATATAACATAATGTCATCTGATGGCAGGCCTAAGCCATGGACACACTGAAATCAATTAGATGTTGTTTCTGGAATCAATATTCCTATCCAAAAATAAGGGGAAAATTGAGAGCTCTAGGCACCTGGACACAGGCAGGCTTTGCAGTGTCCTCACAACATTTATTTAATTTGACTGAGTGGGATTCTGTTTTTGTATGGGTGTTAACAAGATTATGGAAGTCTAGTACAAAAGAACTATTTAAGTCATACACCAAGTAAAAGTGACTTGTATAAGAAAAGCAGCAACAGCTTGAATTATTTGCTAAAATTGTTGCTTTTCATTGAGGAAGTTCTTGAAAGGCAAATTACTTGGCTTTGGGCCAAGTAGTATAAATTAGCTCTTGGGCGGTCATTAGAAGGCATCCTACAGGTTGATAGACAGAGCTGAGCTGTCAGATCATAGCTTAGAGTAGTCACACATTTCATCGTTTCCAGATCCAAATTACACTTGGCATTTATTGTTAAATCCCAGGTGCCTTCATAGTAAAACCAATATGTTCACTGCAACTGTGCACTTTGCTGTCACTAGTCAATGGTAAAGAGTTTATAGGTATTCTTTGGAGCTATGTATGTGCTTCCCCAAGGCCTTCTGATAGAAACTACTTCACAGGACAGGTGGAATTGCTGGAATGCTTACTGGCATAATTGGTCTTAATGCATAAAACTGAAGCAAATGGCAGCACAGAGTTCATTGGACTAAATTGATATTGGAGGATAGAGTTAGTAGTTATCTAGTACTTATCTAGCTATGGCACAAGGGTACATCAACCTACCTAGTAATTCTAAAGGCACAATACTTCACATGTCCCAGTTCTCTCATTTAATGTTGGCATAGCAAGCCCAGTTTCCTTCTTATAGTTAGTTGTAAGAATCAAATATGATAGTGATGGTATATATTCAACACTGAATCTTCATTGCCGTGACTAGCCTATGAAGAAAAAGTCTTGTATATCTCAATCGTCCTATAAAACAATTCAAAGGATTCTTTTACAAATAATTTATTTTCTTTCCTATGCTTATTCTTTTGGGTTTCCAGTAAGATTGATATTTTAGAAATATTTAGAAACATTCTTTATGTCATACCTAGAAGTTAAAATGGAAAATAGGAAAGAAATTTCCTGTTAGCCCTGACTACATGTGGTTTTGGGTTCGTATTTGCTTGGAGCCCTGCAATTGAGGAGCTGGAGCCTCCCATCCCTCCTGGCATTATTTACTTAAGGAAATAGTGATAACATAATGTTTTAGAGGGCTTGAGAGCTTTTGAATTATAGCTTCACTCTTTTGCCAAGGTAGTCTATCATTTTAGAGGTGTATAATAGCTTTCTTTATATGCAGGAGCATATGTGTGATGGAAGCATAGCCTATGCCTCTATTTAAGAATGTGTTGGCGTCCCTAGCTGACATAGTCCATAGAGCACATGATTGGATATCAGAGTCAGGAGTTCAAGCCCCATGTTGGATGTGGAACCTACTTAAAAAAAGAAATGTGCTTGACTATCTTGATTCAGAAGGTAATTCACACAAATAGAATCTAGTTATCTTTAAATGCAAATATCAATTTATTTTTTAATATCCTTAGAAGCAAACATTTTAAATCTAAATATATAATTTTATTATTTTAATATTACTGCATATATTTGTTTAAATAAAAATAAAGGGCATTCAACCAACTTCAGATTTGTTCCTGTTGAATATATTCTATTTGATATAATGTTTAGCTTCCTGTGAACTACAGTGGTGGCAGAGAGAATGGGGAAGCATGGAATGCTTCAGTCCAGAAATACTCAGCAGATAGAAATACTGGGAATCAGTGATGGTTGGAAGTGACAGGCAAGGGAGAAGGAAGATTTAAGAAGGATGCCATGCTTCTGACTTGAGTAAGTGAACGGGAGAAAACAGACTTGGGAGTAAGATGAATTTGGCTTTGTGTGTATTTTATACATAGAGCATAGAGCAAAAATGTCCAGTAAACATACTGTCCTGTTAGCACTTGCAAAATCCACGTTTTCCATCTTGCTTTCTTTTGTATGGGTGCACTGGCCACAACTAGACCTTGAGATTCTGAAGGGGAAACAAACAAAACAAAAAACCCCAAACCGCCTTTATTTCAAAGTTGTGAGTTGCCTCCTAAGAGTACAGACTCGAATTTGCTATGGATTTGGGCTACAAACTTGGGGGGTCATTGCCATAAAGATAGTAGTTGAATTGGATGAGGTAGCCTGTTTCTAGCCTTTCTTCACACATACTTCCCAGACACAGAATAAAGAACCGTAAGGAGTACCCACATATAGGAGTTGAACAGAAAGAGTTAAACCACAAAGTTGACTCAGAAAAATCAGTCAAGGAGGAAGTGGAAGATCAAGAAGTCACAGTGTCAGAGAAGCCTAGGGACAAACGTAAGTCAATGAATTAGGGTGGCTAATGATGGCCCAATGCCATAGCTAGGTCAAGTAACACCTGAGCTAAAATGTGTTCACTGAATTTATCATTAAGGGAATGAGTCCTGGCAAGAATAGCTCAGAGAGGTTAAGGATCAAATTAAAGCAATTTCCAGTGATGGCAGTGATGGGATGTGGCCATAATATGGATGGGAATGAAGAAGAGCAAATAATTAAGCAGTTAGATTGCAGCATGGGTTACTGGATTAGTCAGGGTTCTACAGAGAGACAGAACCAAGATAAGAAGAGATTTATTATGGGAGTTGGCTCACACAATTATGGAGGCAGAGAAGTCTCACAATATCTTGCTGCAAGCTGGATAAACAGCAAAGTTTATGGTGTAATTCAGTCTGAATCCAAAGACTTGAGAATGGGAGGGACTATGAAAGTGGGGGTACTAGTGCAGTTCCAAGATTCCAAAGGCCTGAGAATCAGGAGCTCCAATGTCTGAGGGTAGGAGAAGATGGGTGTTCTAGGTCAAGGAGAGAGAGAGAGAGTGCACACGTGCTTGCCCTTTCTCCACTGACCTCAAAGGATTGGATGATGCTGACTGTATTGGTGAGAATGGACCTTCTTTACTCAATCTACTGATTCAGATTCTAATCTCTTCTGGAAGCACCTTCATAGACACACCCAGAAATAATGTTTTACCAGCTTTCTGGATATCCCTTAGCCCAGTCATGTTGACACATAAAATTTACCATTTTCAACATGATACTGAAGTTACCTAGCATGTGGCAGTATTTGGGGTAAGGTCAAGATGATATGTCAAAGTCTCTGTGGATTAGAGTGATCAGGATCCTAGAAGTGACTAGTGAAGCTCAACATAAACAAGGTTTTCTGAATGTGGTGAGTTAATGGTCTATATTCTCTTATGTCTCTTCTGAGAAAATTAACAAAACGGTTTAAACTAATTTGATATATGGAGGTTTAATATCGTGGTACTGGAAACAAAGTAGGGCCATTGGGGGTTATAAATATGGGTTCTCAGGAGTTGAGCTCCTTTGTGTCCATCTTTCAAATGATATATTAGATTCTTCTCATTTTTCTGTGTGCTGTCTCTGTTTTCTCTCTGATTTTCTTCACCTTATTATTGGTCTGGATAGTACTGAGTGCCAACACCACCCTTCAGTTTCAGGACATCTAATATCTAGTCCCTACTACTAACTCTCAAGCATCTCAATATATTTCAGTTCAATGGATATTGAGTGGGGAAAGCATTGAAACCTGCCTTGTAGAGTTTGTAAATGACATTCCAATCAATGTCTACCTCACTCCTGGCTTTGAAGGGCTTGGGGGAATAATTTAGCTTCTAGTTCATAGGTTTAGAGGAAGCCTGACTATGTTAAGTGTAGAATGTCAGGAGAGAGGCAGTTAATCATAGAAAGGAGGCTCCAGAATGGATTTAGCTGGTGAGAAATAGGGCAAGGTTGAGTTGGGAAGAAGGAAGCACATAACGATACACCTTTTGTTTAACCATTTAAAAAATAATATAGTCCATTAAAACATTTTACATCCTTAATTAGAATGTGGTGTCTTAGAGGGCTTAGTACTATACCTTATATTTCTTTTGCACCCCTGTACCCCTTTCCATAGGTATTCAGCATAATGCCATCTGTGTCCTGTGGATTTTGGAACTTATTTTCTTTTTTGAGTTATGTTTAATAATGTGTATGTCTTATCAACTACACAGTAAATTTTATAGGGACTTCATCTTTATATCTGCCTTATCTTGCTACACTCAGCCTTGTGCCTGACCAGTACTCAGTAATTGACTGAATCAATTTAAGTAAAGGGTAATATGATAGAACAAAATTAGAATATTGTTTCTAGTACTTGGGGTTTTAGCAACTTTTTCAACATGTTGAAAGGTGTCACACAGTTTCATGTCATATTTAAGGACTCCTTTCCATTAATTATACATATCCATTCTGTTTTTTTCCATATTCTTTGATTTATTTTTAACAGACTCTGGGGATTAAAAGCCTGACAGACAATAATAAATGTGGAAATGGTTACAGAACGTGCTGAAGTTACTTTGTCTGGCTTTGAAGTTACTCTGGATGGCTTTGTGACAAAGTTTCATGGCTTCCTCTTCACAATGCTGGGCACCCCTCTCGGATGCAGAGTCCATTTCTCTTCAGGATGATCAGGTTAGCTTTTCCTTATGTGAATGGCGAGGAGCTGAAGTTGCACAACATTTGGAGGATGAGGAGTTGGTGGAAATGGTTAATATGTTTAACGTAATTACAGAATGAGACCAATTTTGGGTATCAAATATATTAACACCCAAGGTTCAGGAATATGACTGCAACTTACTAAAATTGTCAATATTTAAGGCTTTTAACCCTCCCTCCCAGTATGAAGTCATAGCATATGGAATGAGTTTTAGGAGATTTATTTCATAGTACTTAAGTCATTGTATCATCTTCTCCTTATTTATTGTAGTCTTCAATCTTAAAATGGACTGCATTATCATCTTCTTTAGTTCCTCCATGCTATTATATAATTACTCTAAATAATGAGTGGTTTGAAGCTTAGCTGGGAGCTTATGCCTGGTCACTTCTGATAGTTACACTCTTTTCTAATGAGGCCTGAGATTATGCCATCAGGTGTGGCAGTCTGCGTTTCTGCAGGTGGTATCCCTACACCCAACACTTTCTTACAACTCTTGGTCATAAGCCAGACCAATGTTCATTGCCTGTTGATGGTGGTGTGTCAAAAACATAATCCTTGCAGATGAATTGTCCCTGCAATTGCTTCATCCTTTAAATAGTTACTTAATTAACTGTCCGATCACTGTTCCCAAGGATTTCTCACTGCTGCATCAGGTTTTGAGTTGTCTGATCGCTAATTGAAGACATAGATATATTTGTAACCATGAATTATGTTATAACAAAAATACTTAGATTCCATCATCAAACATGTTATACTACCATATTGCTATGATAATGAGTATTTAATGAAAATTATGTGGCATGTTCTTACAAATATAGAACTTACTGCTCAGCTAACTTTCTCATTTGATTTGTTCGCTAATGTGTTACTAGAAGGATTTCTAAAGTGAAGAAAATGAAGATTGGAGAAACATTTAAAAGTTATTTCCAGAATATATCTAAGTAAGAGTGACACAAATATAACTCTTTATTCAAATGGATGAAAAGGAATTGAATAAAGGATTTAAAGAACAAAAATTCACCGAGGTTTAAGTATGATATTTTCTTTTCTTTTTTAAAAGGACTTTATTTATTTATATGAGAGAGGCAGAGACATAGCAGAGGGAGAAGCAGGCTTCTCCTAGGGAGCCTGATGTGGAACTTGATCCCAGGACTCCAGGATCAGGACATGAGCCAAAGGCAGACGTTCAACCCCTGACCCACCCACGCGTCCCTAACTATGATATTTTCTGAGCTATTTTGTATTTTATATCTAAATATTTTGCTTAGTTCCTAAGTAAACCAAAGCATTTAAAAAAGTAAATCCCCAGATAATTTCTTTGCATGGGCCATTTCAAATAAGGCATTTTCTAGAATGCATTGGAAAAGTTATAACATGAGTTTGGTAGTTTTTTTTATCATGGATGTATTTTGAGTGAGTGATTATCATATAACTTACATATCATGTTTTCAATAAGAAAAATAGGCATTGAGAATCCTTTCCACCTTTGAAAGCCCATTCTTACCTACATGAAACCTTGATGTGCAGCCTTCAGCCCTTGCTCTTTCCCAGCTGTGTAAAATTCACTGATGTGCTGGCTTTAGTTCTCTCCAGGGGGTGTGCTGGAGACAATTTTTATCAAGACAGGAGGCAAACAATGTTTAGAGCTAGTCCTTTCAAACAGCAGCTCTCAAATCTTGATTCCTGATAGAAAGTCCTTTTACTCATTCCAGGGGGAGCTGTGGTCCCCTACTGCTCTCCTCACCAGTCCTTTGTAAGCTCACACTGTGATCCACTCTGATCACTGCTTCCAGGATTTTCCCAGGGTCCTGAGTGGCTACTTTCAGAGTCTCAATTCCATCAAGCTGTCTCTTCTGTCAGAATATTGGGTAAGAGAATGACTCTTTCTAAAATTACTTTATTTTTATTTTTGTTTTCTGCTCCTTCCCAGATGTCTCTTCCTTGTCTGTTATCCTCAAAGATTTGTACCCAGTTTCCTTTTTCTCCAATGCCTCCCAAGTTTTTTTTAAAATCTCAAATACTATACTCCAATAGATAATATTAAGTTGAAAAAGATTATAGGTATCATTTGAGCTATAAATCACCTTTTAAGGATAGTTTTATTATTTTTCTTTCAACTTTAGGGAGTATTCCCTATATACCCATAGGAGAATGACAGACCTATTATTTAAAAGAGATGGAAATTCTTAGTAATATTTGATGGCCTTAGATTGGTTACCCAAATACACATCTCTCATCACTAAATAGGATGATCTATTCCTCTCCATCTAGACCTGGCAGGGAAAGAACACAAAGGAATAAGTGAGCCGACTTTAGGGTAAGGGAAAAGAAATAGAATTTTTTTCTTTCAGTATCATCAACTATCTGTTACCTAAGCTGTTTTATATACATTATTACATTCAGTCTTCACAATGAACCTCGAATTTTTGTTTCAGGAACCTAAAGTTTAGAGATGTTAAACAACTTGTTCCAAGTCAAAAGCTTGTTGGTGGCAATGCTTGGATTCTAAACTAGGTTTGTTGGACTCTAAAATTCACAGTTTTTTATTATATTAGTTTTTCCAAAGAGTAATATATAGAACACTGTGCCAGTGAGAGATTTCACCAAAAAATGAGAGTTTTCTGTTTAATTAAGATTGACAACTTCTGCAAACAAGGAAATGGTTTAATTTGTTTAACCATGACGGCCAAACTTTTTACTGTGGTAACTTTTCTTATGATTAATATTCTGTGGAGTTAATATTTTTCTCTTGTAGTTTTTACTGTGAAACTTATTGGTTCATCAGAGCCTGGTTGTACTACTGTTCTTCAGCATTCATCTGAGCATTGTTCTGGCATCATTACTTCAGGCAATAAATCCCAAGCATCCAGGAGTCCTTGTGTGGTAAATTAAAACCATGGTCACAAGTTCTTTGCAGCTCCATTTTCATGGGAACAAAGCTATCTTCCCATCATTTGAATCTGGGATGGCTTTGTGATTTGCTTTGACTAGTTGAGTATGTCTAAAGTGACATTGTGTGAGACCTTGCTGCCTCTTGGAATGCTTCTATATGGTTTATGGAAGGAAGCTGATCTTGCCTCTTGCGGGGTGGGGGGGTGAGTGGCCATGTGGAGGAAAATCAAGATTTCCTAACTAACACCTGTTGTGCCCAAGATTGCAAATCCGAGAAACCACCGAGGAGCTGACACCCATGCAAGTACACGAGGGTTCATTAACAAGCTTGAGCTTCGGTCCAAGTATACCCGACATAGTGGAGCAGGGACTTGGACCCCAAGGTTAAGAGGCATAGCAGTTTTATAGGGGCCAGTGGCCAATGAGATTGTAACACACACAGAAAGTTGCATAGTCATGTCGGTCCACATGCAGGTGGCTAATTGAATTACAGTTTACCTTATAGTGACCGTTTGAACTAGCCTATCACTCTGGTCAGAATTGGCACTCAGGTTTGGCGGGCAAAAGGTGGTGTTTACATTCTTATGAACCGGTTTCCCGGTAAGGGTGTGCTCAGCCGCTTGACTGGGAGTGGGGGGTCGAGCGCCTTAAGCAATAAGCAGGTCATGTGGGGTTTATATAGGAGATGGCAGGTGTAGCACAAAATGGAATTAGTCCTGCTCTGCTTGTCCAGGGGTAGGGAATTTTTGTTAAATTCCTTGGGTCCCACAACACCCAGCACAGACTGTTGAACATATGAGTGAGGTCACCTCCAGTTTCTGCTGGAGTTGCAACCTTTGAGTGAACCAGGTAGGACCTGAAAGACCATCTAGCCAACACAAGAATTACTGAGAAGTAACAAACCGTTGTTCTTAGCCACTAAATTTTGGGCTGGTTTGTTACTCGGAAAGAGTTAACTAATACACCTGTGAAAACCATACCTGATAATTTGGGAATGTTGACATTCTAGCTGTAGGATATTGCTTGGTTTTGAGAATTTTATACATTTCTGAGTTTATAGTTATCTTGTTGAAATTAATACTTTATGTATTATATATGCTATCCCTTGGGAGATAATTCTCTGCGGGTCTTGCACGTTTCTATGTGTTTTGTGAGCAGAACCATTGACAGCTTTTGTTCTGGGCTAACTTTTCAAAGATGTTTGTGTAATGAACAGTCTTGGAAGATAGAGATAGTTTCTTGCTGTGGGAAGAAGGCAGATTTGTTTTTCGTCTGGAACAATAAAGACAATGCCTTTTTCCAAGGCAAGAGTTAGTGAGGTTTGCCTAAGCTCAGAGTTTCTCAGCTGTGACTCCAGCCCACTATGTGAGCAGTACCTCCTAGATCTCTTTTGCATTGCTGTCTTTAGACTTGCAGGCTGAGAGGAAACACGGCAAACATGGAGCTCAGGCTGCCTGTTGTGTCATGATTCATCAAGTCCTTTGTCTGTGATCTGGGCATCCCGTGTTTCCTGGCACTGTCATGAAACTGTGGCAGGCTAACTTATCTTCTGAGCTGGGAAAATCTCAGACTCTTCACAGTTCTTGAAATGATCTATTTTGAACTTACTGCAGAGCACTAGATATTTTATGAAAATTGTATGAGTTTCTGATGATTTTTTCACAGACAGATTTATGAGGTATTCTGTTTATTCCTTCTGACTGTGTAATTATTCATGAGCATCTATATGTTGGTCCCTCATGAGTTCAGTGATTAGATTCATTGGGAATTGTATCTAAGAAGAATAAGCTTTTAAAATGCAGTTATAATTATACATTTGATGAATAAAACATTAATATTTCATTAATGATTGTTAAGTTCTTCTAAAACGGCGTAAGCTATGCTATAGTTTGTTTTTTAATAATACTTTAATTTCCTATCTGTACTTTTTCACTGTTATAGTTTTATTTTTGTGTATGTATGATTTCTCTACCCCTATTTCTTTTTTTTTAAATTTCTTTCTAATAAGTTTTCTTTCTTTTTTATTTATTTATTTATGATAGTCACAGAGAGAGAGAGAGAGAGAGAGAGAGAGGCAGAGACACAGGCAGAGGGAGAAGCAGGCTCCATGCACCGGGAGCCCGATGTGGGATTTGATCCCGGGTCTCCAGGATCGTGCCCTGGGCCAAAGGCAGGCGCCAAACCGCTGCGCCACCCAGGGATCCCCCCTATTTCTTTTTTTTTTAAATTAATTATGCCAGTGGTTTATTTAGTGTATTATTTTATTTTCAAGAACATGACTCTTGGATTTATTAATTCTTTTTCCTGATTTATAATTCATACATTTCTGACTTTCTTTATTAATCTCTTCCTTCTGCTTTCCTTGAGGTATTTTTTCTTCTTTTTTGCTAGCTTCTTGAATGGAAATGTTTAATTCACTTATTTTCACTCTTATTTGATACTTAGCATGACAAATCTTTGCTGTGTTATAAAGACTCAAATATGTATTTTTTTCATAATTATTATTTTTAGTTCTGGTTATAATTTTTTTTCCTTAAACTAAGTGTTATGGAGATAGAAATTTCACCTGTCCTGATAGCTATTTTTTCTTTCTTTCTTTCTTTCTTTTTCTTTCTTTCTTTCTTTCTTTCTTTCTTTCTTTCTTTCTTTCTTTTTCTTTCTTTCTATCTTTCTTTCTTCTTCTTTCTTTCTTTCTTTCTTTCTTCTTTTTCTTTTTTAAATTTCTGGAGTTAGTGCATTGTGATCAGAGAACACACTTTGTATTGAATGTAATTTTTGGAATTTTTTTGAGGGTTTCTTTGTGCATAATGTGTGGTTACTTTTGGAAACTATAACAGAGATCCTTTTAAGTAGGTATTTTCTCTGTTCTCAATGTGAAGTTTCTAAACTTGGTGTTTCCTGTAGGCTAGGATTTGAATATGAGGACAAAGGGTAAGGAAATATAAAGCAAGCCTACTAGGTGTTTGACTTGTGTAATATGGTGAGATGTACAAAATGGTAAAGATGACCCTTGAAGCTCTCTATTAACTATTGGATTGTTTAGCAACTTTAATATCATTTGCTGAAAATATTAATCCATAAAAGTCTTAGTCTTAGGCTGGTGATGATATAATCCATTTGGAATAGCAAGTTAGGTAAAATAATTGCTTGAAACATACCGTTTCGTCTAGGCACACAAAAGAGTTTGACATTTTTCATCAGTTGTTTTCTGTGGCCATAACTAAAATCAGCCTTTCCAGTTGATCGTGAGAACTGGAAATCCACCCACATTCTCTGCCATTTAGCACTGGGAGCTGAGAGTGAATTCTAGAATAAGAATCAATCTGATAATCCTGATTTCTGTTGCCTCTAATTGACCCAAGATCAAACTGGCTCCATCTAGTAGAATGATCTTTGGAGCTAGAGAGATCTGGATTTAAATTCCAGCTTTATTCTCTATTTTTTGTGTATCCTTGAGTAAGTTGCATAACTTACCTGAGTTTTTTTTTTTTTCTTTTATAAAACTGGAGATAACAAAATTCACCTGCAATGTCACTTTGAAGATTAAATGAAATGTATGAAAACTGGGACATTGGCTTACACAGTTTCATCTCTTCTGTGGATTTAGGTCTTTGGAATAAATGCCCTGGGGAAAGAAAACTCAATCTTGACAATGTAACTTAATCAGAGAATCAAATTCCCTTCTTTAATTAGCAATTTTGGGCTTCTGAGTACAGGAACAAGGAACGTTGGTGTCCTTGTTCAGTGGTAGTACGTTCTATGGCAACTATGTGTAGCGACATAGATATGGACTCCAGGGCCGCAACAGCTAGATCCAAATCCCTGTTTCATTTTCTTAGCTTTGTGACATTGGCCATGTAATTAATCTTTGCAAGCCCTAGTTCTCTCCTCCTATAAAATTGGAATAATAATAGCACCTGACTCAAAAGGCTGTTGTGAAGGATAAATTCAATAAAGCATGGGAAGCATTTAGCACCATATGAAGAGCATATGCATTGTCACCACCTTGCAAATATGTTATATAAAATTTTCTCTGGGAGTGTTCATTATTGAAAGTTAAAAATAGCCTAAGTTAGACTTGAGTAATGATAGAAGATAGTCTTGAGATTGTTTTCTAATTCTGTTTTCAAATTCTGGTGATAAATATTTAAGGTAAAGAATACTGATATCCAGAAACAAAACATTTGTTTTGTCTTAACAAGGAGTGTTACACTGAGGCTTTATGTAGCAATTATGGTTGTCCTGGAATTAAAAAATACAGGTTTGCCCCAGAAAATCTACCTGTGTATAGGAAAGGCTAGAAATATAGTAGAAAAAATATTAGGAGAATACAGAAAAAATTGGCAATTCAGCTATAGCTAGTTCATGAAAATAACTGACCCTTTCAGGGCATTGTTTCTAAGTATTGTTGGGCAGTGCTGGATTGCTTTTTCAGCAAACCACAGGTATCTTCTGGTTTAAATTAGAATATGTAAATGGTGGCACTGGGGCTTTCCCTTAAAGGGGTCTTTGGGTTCCAGCTGTTACAAACTCTAGATGCCTCTGGCTATTTGAATAACGCATCACAGGAGATAGTTCTTCTTTCTGAAGATTACAAAAACTCACTTACTTCCTTAAATAGAAGTAGCAGATTCCTGTGAAGCCATTTATCAAAGCCTTCTGGACTAATGAACACCAGGGCTGCTGCCCTCTGTCAATACCATGAAACAATGCTGCAAATGTGAGAGGATAAAAGCCGCCTTCCCCAGTGGGACTTCTCAGCACGACCCAAATCCTGGTGTTCCATTCTGTCCTATGTACTGGATGATAAAAACAAAAATAAAGGAAGGGTTGGTGCAAGACATCACACCAGCCTACTGGATATCCCAGATTTTATCCCTCCAGAGAGGATAGCTTTCCTTAAAATGGAATTCCTGCGCTCTGGGAAGACAGCTAGAAATGCAGCACAGTAATTTGGGGGAACAATTTTTCATTTCCGTCCTATGATTGGATTATTCTTTGATAAGTAAGTGTTGACAGAAAATAGGGCAGAAGTTAACCTATGTAAGGACAAACCTTTCTTCTTACTTTCTTTTTCTAGTTTTTTTCTTTTTTCTTATTAGTTGCAGTTATGAAACCTTTTCTAATAGAATTTTATTCCCGTGGAATTTACCAATAAACTCCTGGGCTGCAAGTTTCCTTGATTTAGGCTAAGCCTGTTCATGTCCTGCAAACAGGCTATATTACACTTATGTGGCAGGGACTTAATTTCCAAGGAAGTATTTTCTATCTACTCTGGCAGGCAGTGAGGGAGTCAAACATGTAAACCAAGGGCCATGACTGTAGGGAGTTGAAACATAATTTTATCAGTTTTGATTCCTTTGGGAGTATTGATGAAAGTTATCCCTTGTAGAAAAGTATTTAATCCAACCTTTGCAGCAGTGTATCTATCTATGCTTCTGCTTCTCTCACACCTTTGGTCCTCTTCTCCAATTATTATTATTATTTTAAAATATTTTATCTATTCATGAGGACACACAGAGAGAGGTAGAGACATAGGCAGAGGGAGAAGCAGGCTCCTCCCAGGGAGCCTGATGCAGGACTCCATTCCAGGATCCTTGGATCATGCCCTGAGCTGAAGGCAGACACCCAACCGCTGAACCACCCAGGCACCCCCTTCTTCTTCAATTTTAATCCCCAGTAAAACATGAAGGATCTACTATGGACAATTCTGGCATTGGTGCTGATTGGTGGTATAAAGTATATGATGTGGCCCATCAAGAAACTTGAAAAACAGTCTTGTTGAGGAAGAAGCTCCAAAAGAGACAGAAATAGAAATCACATTAGGTAACTTCTCATAACAGAGAACTCTCAAGGAAGGAAAGGGAAGTTGTGGAGTGATAGGATTGTTGGGGAAGATCACAAGTACTGGTCTTAGCCATATGGAGTGGGTACATCTGAGGACTAAAATCTCAGCCAAGTAATAGTAGACTTAATCTTCCTATAATTGGATGTGATTTATATTTTCAGCTTGTTTTCTAATTGGTGGATGTTTAATTTCAACTATTTTGGATTTTGCCTCCTCCCTCCATCACTTGGTGCTCGTAAAGTTGAAAGATGAGGGTGAGAGTCAGAGAAGCACCTGTTGTGAGGTGTCAGCACCTGAACAGAGGTGAAGACATTCGTATGAAAGGAGGATGAACAGATTGAGGTCCCTTCCTCTGAAATGCCAAAGAATGCAGAACACATCAGGTAATTTGCCAGAATATTATCTCATTACACATCAACACCTTGTAAATCACCTAAGTATGAGGAGCTTTCATATGAAAGCGCCTATGAAATAGGCGATGAGGATTAAATAGTGCACTTCATATGATGGGCCCTGAATAATATCTAGAACTGTTGAATCACTTATATCGTATACCTGAAACTAATAGAACACTGTATGTTAACTATACTGGAACTAAAATAGCAACCTTAATAAAAGTGAAAAAAACATTTAAGCAAGGCAAAGGAGGAGGATATGACAGATATTTGGTGTACAGTAAGCAATCAAGTTTAAATATGGGGTGAATGTAGGCAAAGGCAGGCAGGATGTGAAGTTACAGAGATAACTTCAGGAGCCTAGGAATTGGAGACTTTGTTCTGTGAACTATGGAAAATGATTGATGAATTTTAACTGATATGCTAGCTGATGTTTTGGTAAGCTTTATATGGACATGGTGTAGAATAGGGCAGAAGGGAGAGGATAAAAGGAGTTAAAATTGAGCTATGAAATTCTGTTTTCTTGAATGCCTCACAGCTTTTGGGAGCAGCTAGTGGGGTAGCAATTTTACATCAATGTCTAAAATAATACTTTTGATTGTTAGAAGCTTTTAAGTATTCTGCTGCTTTTTTGCTCTACATTCAATATGCAGCTGGTCAATATTTGCCATCAACTTCTGCATGCATTCTTTGGTTCTGACTTTTTAAACCTTGCATTTCATTTGTTACATGTACAAAGTTTGAGTTTAGTGACTGTTCAATCCAAAGAGCAGAGTAGACTGCAAGCTCTGGTGAAACTCTGCTGTTGCCATCAAGGTCAGCTTTCAAACAGCATGACCTACAGCATGAGGTGTAGGTCCACTGAGCACAAATGGGCTTGAACCCATCTCTGATTTGGACTATTATCTTCTGTTGATGTGAAATTGACTACTGTGGAGTTGCCACTTAGGCAACTCAGAAACAGCATGTTTCTTAGATTTTTTACTGCTTGCTGTGCATGCATGTCTAGAACTGAGTTAGCTTTAAATAGATTTTTTTTTCATCTGAACTGCATAAAGTGTTATTTAACAATGGCAAATTTTTGTTAAGCCGACATTTTATTCACTTAGCAATTGCTTGTTGCACCTAACTCTCTGTTAGCAGGAATCTTAAGGGTGTATTATGAGTACTCTAAGGATCAATATCAATTATAAAGCACTGAAATTATGATAATAACTGTGATTTACTAAGCAGTGTGCCACATACTGTGCTATAAATTTGATCTAGATCTTTAAAAAACCCCAAAGCAACACTACAAGAAAGGCATCCTTATTCCTGTTTTACAAATGAGAAAACTAAGGTCCAGAGAGATTGAGAAACTTATTCAAGATAACAAAGACAGTAGAGAGCAGAGATGTTTAACTTATCGTTTTGTGTCCTAAGTAGAGTCACAGATACCAAAGCACCTGATAATTTGGGTATATAATAAAATGAAAACTAAAATAATACTGAATTGTACTTTACTTAATGCCAAGTTAATTCATAGTATTATAGCAGACAGCAGAGATCTTACTCCTGGTGAATATATTGCAAAGTTAACATGTAGCAATATTTGATTTGTTTTGTAGGATGATGATGTTACCAGCCCCGTGTTATGGAGCAGGCATGAATAGAGTTACTTTTCTGAAGGAGTGATAGATTTTTGCTGATGCAGTTACACTTCTCCAATTCACTTTGCAACGGATGGATACCCATGTTAGCAAGGTGGCTGTCTTCACTGGGAATTGAAGTAGGGTGATGTCATAAACCATGTTAGCTCATACTATAGAAATATCATCCTTCAAGTTTTCAAGGCCTAAAAGCTTTATGGAATTTTCTTTTACTGGTTTATTTTAAATTATTGCATACTTAGTTAAGACAAGTACATTTTTCTAACTCTCTGAAGAAAGTCCATGGTATTTTGATAGGGATTGCATTAAACGTGTAAATTGCCCTGGGTAACATTGACATTTTCACAATATTAATTCTGCCAATCCATGAGCATGGAATATTTTTCCATCTCTTTGTGTCTTCCTCAATTTCTTTCAGAAGTGTTCTATAGTTTTTAGGGTATAGATCCTTTACCTCTTTGGTTAGGTTTATTCCTAGGTATCTTATGCTTTTGGGTGCAATTGTAAATGGGATTGACTCCTTAATTTCTCTTTCTTCAGTCTCATTGTTAGTGTATAGAAATGCTACTGATTTCTGGGCATTGATTTTGTATCCTTCCACGCTGCCAAATTGCTGTATGAGTTCTAGCAATCTTGGGGTGGAGGCTTTTGGGTTTTCTATGTAGAGTATCATGTTATCGTCGGAGAGGGAGAGTTTGACTTCTTCTTTGCCAATTTGAATGCCTTTAATGTCTTTTTGTTGTCTGATTGCTGAGGCTAGGACTTCCAGTACTATGTTTAATAGCAGTGGAGAGAGTGGACAAATTATTTTAAGATTTGTGTGGAATCAGAAAAGACCCCGAATAGCCAGGGGGATTTTAAAAAAGAAAACCATATCTGGGGGCATCACAATGCCAGATTTCAGGTTGTACTACAAAGCTGTGGTCATCAAGACAGTGTGGTACTGGCATAAAAACAGACATATAGATCAATGGAACAGAATAGATAACCCAGAAGTGGACCCTGAACTTTATGGTCAACTAATATTCAATAAAGGAGGAAAGACTATCCATTGGAAGAAAGACAGTCTCTTCAATAAATGGTGCTGGGAAAATTGGACATCCACATGCAGAAGAATGAAACTAGACCACTCTCTTTCACCATACACAAAGATAAACTCAAAATGGATGAAAGATGTAAATGTGAGACAAGATTCCATCAAAATCCTAGAGGAGAACACAGGCAACACCCTTTTTGAACTCAGCCACAGTAACTTCTTGCAAGATACATCCACGAAGGCAAAAGAAACAAAAGCAAAAATGAACTCTTGGGACTTCATCAAGATAAGAAGCTTTTGCACAGCAAAGGATACAGTCAACAAAACTAAAAGACAACCTACAGAATGGGAGAAGATATTTGCAATTGACGTATCAGATAAAGGGCTAGTTTCCAAGATCTATAAAGAACTCAACAGCAAAGAAGCAAACAATCCAATCATGGAATGGGCAAAAGACATGAAGAGAAATCTCACAGAGGAAGACATAGACATGGCCAATATGCACATGAGAAAATGCTCTGTATCACTGGCCATCAGGGAAATACAAATCAAAACCACAATGAGATACCCCCTCACACCAGTGAGAATGGGGAAAATTAACAAGGCAGGAATCCACAAATGTTGGAGAGGATGTGGAGAAAAGGGAACCCTCTTACACTGTTGGTGGGAATGTGAATTGGTGCAGCCACTCTGGAAAACTGTGTGGAGGTTCCTCAAAGAGTTAAAAATAGACCTGCCCTACGACCCAGCAATTGCACTGCTGGGGATTTACCCCAAAGATTCAGATGCAATGAAATGCCGGGACACCTGCACCCCGATGTTTCTAGCAGCAATGTCCACAATAGCCAAACTGTGGAAGGAGCCTCGGTGTCCATCGAAAGATGAATGGATAAAGAAGATGTGGTTTATGTATACAATGGAATATTACTCATCCATTAGAAATGACAAATACCCACCATTTGCTTCAACGTGGATGGAACTGGAGGGTATTATGTTGGGTGAAATAAGTCAATCGGAGAAGGACAAACATTATATGTTCTCATTCATTTGGGGAATATAAATAATCGTGAAAGGGAATATAAGGGAAGGGAGAAGAAATGTGTGGGAAATATCTGAAAGGGAGACAGAACATAAAGACTCCTAACTCTGGGAAACGAACTAGGGGTGGTGGAAGGGGAGGCGGGCGGGGGGTGGGGGTGAATGGGTGATTGCCACTGAGGCGGGTACTTGATGGGATGAGCACTGGGTGTTATTCTGTATGTTGGTAAATTGAACACCAATAAAAAATAAATTTATTATAAAAAAAGACAAGTACATTTTAATATTATTAGCCATTAGTCATTTGGAGAAGAATTTTCTCCAGAGTTCAGAACTGCCTTGTCTGACAGTTCATGCTCTCTGATAAGTGTTTACATGTTAGAAGCATTCTGGTCATTCAGGGACTTTCTGATGAGTTTAAATCCAGTATTTATAAAATCAATAAAGTGGCTTAATTTGGAGCAGCTTGAATAATTTCAGTATGCTATGTAATCTCAAGATTCACTTTTTAAGTTTTTAATGAAGGAATCTTTTCCTAAAAGGTACTAAAATGTTTCCTTTACAGGGTAAGCTTTTGATATGACAGAGACACCAATAACTGATATTCAGAAATGTAAGGAATTTAATGCAACTCTTTTATTTTATTGAATGATAAATAATATAGCTTTTGTATAATGATTGTGAATGTGTTAGACTGTTTTAATGCATTTAAGGAGTGTTAAATAATGTCATGTGAATATTTTAGAAGCAATATAATGTCTTAAATTTTTAAATTATGTTATTCTTAAAATGTGACATGTCTTGTCACTAATATCAACAATAATATTATTAGAAATATTTGTTCTTATAAAAATGTTAGTAATGAATTTTTAAAGTAATGTGACTGGAATATACTTCATTACTCTTTCAAAGTCCTACTCTGACACCTTTGGATGCTGTGATTTGAGAGCCTTCCTCTAACACAGTTCCTTTTCAATCTCAATGTAGTAGCAGGAACAGCACCCAAAGATTTGAATGAAAGAAGTTCAGCATTGGTTGCACTTATCAAATTATATCAGCTCAATCCTTAGTTATGCAGAGGCTATTGTAAAAACTTAGCTCATAAATTTCAATCTTCCCTTCTATCAGTTGTTTTTGCAAGCAAGTTGGAAGGGGAGTGAACAGGTTGGGGCAAATTTCCTGGATTTTTTTTTTTTGCCACATGCATTAAAAATCCAAAAACAGTTAATAATCTTTGACACAGCAATTTCATTCCTATGTATTTATACTAAGAAAATAGAGGGGTACATGGACTAATAGTCATATGAGGATATTTATGGTTTTTATAATACTGAAAAAGTGGGAACAATTTAAATATTTAGTAATTGGGAATAAGTATTGTTCTCTATACAATAAAATTATATAGAACCATTAAAACCATATATGGTACTGATAGTAATGATTATATTTACTGGTTATTTACTATTTACCACTTAATGCATTTAAATACATTTCAAAACTTAATCCTAATACCAATCTGATGTCTTGGAAATGTATTACAATATCTGAAAGCTACGTATCTAATAAATGATTGAAATTGGATTCAGGCTCAGGTGAAACTGTTTATAAGGCTCAAGCCTATCAGACTTTATGAATATTTAATTACATAGAGAAATGTACATAATTTATTGCTATATTATCACGTTGAAAAAATCCTTAAATGAATACTGAAAGAAGATGGAAAGGTATTACCAAAGTGAAAATAGTTATTTCTGGGTAGGGGGACTACAGATAATTTTTTTGTTTCATCAGTAGGTTTTATTTTGTTTGCCAAGTTTTATGCAGTGAGCGTGTGTTGATTTTGTAATTAGAAAAGCAAGATTTTTTTTCCTCCCCCCAATTTGCCTGCCTGAAAATGTTAATTGCAGCATGATTTATAATATGATCGGAAACAATGTCAATGTCTAACAATAGAAGAATTGTTTACTAAAATATGATTTGCCAATTCCATGGAGTAAGACAAAGTAAAACGATTTCTATTAGGGGAAGGCAACAAGTTGGGATAACATTTATTAAATAATGTTCTGTGAAGTCAGGGAGAACATAAAGTATTATTTACTCTAAGATTACTAGGATTTATACTATGCCTTTGATGGAAATTTTGTATGCCCATGGTGAGAGACTAGAATGTATAGAATCATAAAAATTATTGTGGTTTTGGCAAGGCTGGGGAGTGATACAAATGTTTTCTCTAATGGTGTAACAATGAATAATAATGTAAATATAAAGAATCTCTATGGTTTGGTAAACAACTGGATATATGAAAGGGGAAAGGGAACACTTCTAAATGAAATGCTTGATCTGTTTTCCCTCTGTGCAAAAGGAGTTTACTTCTCAGGGGGCAATAGAATTAGGTACAATCTGGGGCACTTGGGTGGCTCAGTGGTTGGGGATCTGCCTTTAGCTCAGAGCATGATCCTGCCATCCTGGGATTGAGTCCCGCATCCGGCTCCCTGCATGAAGCCTCCTTCTCCCTCTGCCTGTGTCTCTGCCTCTCTCTGTGTGTCTCTCATGAATAAATAAATAAAGCCTTTTAAAAAAGGAATTATGTATGATCTGACTTCACAGCATTCTTTCTCCTAATATTATTCAGTATTATCAGAAATCATATGGCTACAAAGGCAGAGCAGCCTCTGTTTTTTTTTTTTCCCCTTTACACTTGCCAGGACTGTTCCTACGGATTGCTGCCATCCCAAATTAGAAAGCAACCTGAATAAAAGTCCCTCAGACAGGTTGTCTCTGCTGCTTTGACAAATGCTGAGTACTCTATCCTTGAGGTCACCGCAAGTGACAGGCTGTGAAAAGTGAATAGAAAATGCTTCCCTGGCACTCTCTTATCCCTGGTTTGCTGAGTAAGATGGGCAGTGCAGAAAGCCCGCAGCTTCTGGACAGGGTGTCCACAAAGGTGAAAATTTCTCTCTCACCTGGAAGTGGATGTGCGATCTCAGCAGGTATCTCACCTCTAGGGTATTGGAATGAAAGCTGGCAACATGCCTGGTTTTCTTTCAGGCCCAAGTACAGAGGAAGCCAAATGTCAAACTGCCTGTTTCTGTACCAAGTGACATACCTGTCTACGTCTCCTTTCTAGGCTGCTTCCTATACAAAAGTTGTCACTGGTATAAAAATGCATTATTGCCGTTGCTCAGCTGGGCACCAGAGACAGTGAGCTTAGCTGTAATAAGTCAGTGTCTGCCAGTACTGCAAAATTTAGGGCTTTTTTTTCCCCTTAACATTTTAGCCTATTATTGATTTTTCATGAATTGTAAATGTATTGTACAAGTACAGACTTCTTAACCTGCTGTGACAGGTCAGGGATTGATTTTGATGATTCATGGGATCTCCTAGAGAAAGAAAGAAACAGATAGATACACTCCATAAGCCGGTGTTGCTTGCTGGGACATAAAAAATCTCTAAGTTCAAAACATTTTTAGAGATAGAAGTTATCCAAGTGATCATGATTTTCAGTGCCCTCAACTGAAAATGTTTAAACTGTAATGTGATTTTCATAATAATTGCAGAGACTATTCTTAGCACTGGAAATGTCTTAAAGAATTCTCATCTAGAGAAAAAGAACATGGTGCCTGGGGGAACACATGGAATTTGTGAATCTATCTATGACACTCCTTTGTATCTCCAACAGCAAATTTTAATATCATCAGAATGATTCAAACAGAAGCATTAGCATCAGAGCTTTTGGACTGATATGTAATAGTGAGCATATGAACATTTGAGAGGGATAATAAATTAGGAAATATAAATGGATTCCATCACTGAAAAATCATTTAATCCTTTAAAAACAGCATAGTAGGGATCCCTGGGTGGCGCAGCGGTTTAGCGCCTGCCTTTGGCCCAGGGCGCGATCCTGGAGACCCGGGATTGAGTCCCACATCGGGCTCCCGGTGCATGGAGCCTGCTTCTCCCTCTGCCTGTGTCTCTACCTCTCTCTCTCTCT
This sequence comes from Vulpes vulpes, assembly GCF_048418805.1. Classification (NCBI taxonomy): domain Eukaryota; kingdom Metazoa; phylum Chordata; class Mammalia; order Carnivora; family Canidae; genus Vulpes; species Vulpes vulpes. Next base: position 166,631,464 of record NC_132780.1, read on the forward strand.
CTCTCTCTCTCTCTCTCTCTCTCTCTGTGACTATAATAAAAAAAAATTAAAAACAGCATAGTAGTAATAGTCTTTAATGTACTGCATACTCCTTAAACGCTAAAAAAGGAGATGACTGCAGTTATACAGAAAATCCAAAACAATCTCTAATGGGTCTTTGTTTTGTATCTTTTCATACCTATTTCCTTGCTTCTCTACCAATAGTACCCTGCCTTTCCAACATGTTTCCTCTGGTGGAACCACTATTTTTTGTTTTCAGTCATATCTTTCTTGGGGCAGATTTGCCCATTCCTAGCATCATTTTCATAATCTTAAATTAAACTGGCCAGCCCGTTTTCCCAGTCCTAATACCTGATTCAGAGATGAACACATAAACCAATCAAAGACTTTAGAATATGAGGAGATACTTGCTAAGTTTTGTGGAAAAGAGAAGCCTCCACTTCCTTCTACAGTGTTCCTGGAATGTGCATGCAAGTCTCTCAGGCTTGTAACCATGGCATCTATTTGGCTACCATAGCAGGTAGAGTCTGGTCTAGTGAGTGAGTGAGTGCATGTGTTTGTGTGTGTGTGTGTGTGTGTGTGTGTGTGTGAGAGTGTGTGTGTGTGTTGGTAGGAAGGGCCCTTGAGCACTGTGTAGTGCCAGTCCATGAAAATGAAACTATGGAAGGCAGTACAGAGAAATCATGATAAGTTGAATCCTGGGCAAAATTTTTTTTGAGCTGGATGATCAATCTCTGCCTGAACTAAGAACTACTTCTGCTTATAAATTAACTTTAGTAAGCTCACTTGATTTTTGATCTCTTACAACTTAAATAGTCCTAACTGATACAGACTCCCAAGATTTTCGGAAGAGAAAGTTCAACCATGTGTTGAAAGAGATCATTATTTATTTTCTTAACAAGGTACATCTCTTTTTTAGAGAATGGTACACAGTTAAATGTTCATGCATTTATCATAACTCACTATTTTCTGGAGAGCAGTGGTCCAAGAAGTAAATCCAAGGTCAAATTTCCCAAGTGTCCCCATGCTGTGGGACCACCTGTTAAACCTTGGCTCACATTTTCTCTCATTTTATCATTATGCGAAAGAAGTCAGTTGAATTCAGATCAACAAACACCTATTTAATGCCTAATGAAGTGAACTTTTTGTATTCATTTTCAATACCTAGAATTTAAATCTCCTTACTGCATCAAAATTGACTGAAAAAACAAACAAACAAAAAAGCTATGTATTTGCTTTCTCAGTCTCCCTTGCAGCTGGGGTGTAGGCATGTGATCTAGGATCTGCTAATCCATGTACCTGCCTTAGTACTTTAGGTCAAAAGCTAGTGATGTGAAGAAGCAGGGCCTGTGCAGAATCTGATGGAGGCAATAACACTAAGCAAATCCAATAGTGGCTGCAAGGTGTGGAGTTTATTTTCCAGACCAATGGCAGTAGTGCTTTTGCTGGATCATTTCTGTGGATCTTTGGGTGTTTAGTTGGCCATAAGACTCAATGATGTGTGGAAGTATTAGGGAAAATAAGAATTTTATGTAGTAGATATGCTTAACTCTAATTGGAGAATAATAACAGTAGTCCCTAGAACTTTAGAGAAAAACTAGACCCTTTTCAGCAAACAGCTAATTTTCTTCAGAGAAAGAGTTCCTGCTTTGCTACCAGCCCCTGGGAGAGATCAGGCCTCTCCATAGTTTATTGGTAGATCATGCAACAAAAGCTACCTATTAATCAATATATCAAGCTATCAAGTTGGAGCATGCCCAGTAGTACTTCCTTATCAGATGAAGTGGAAATATGGACTTAGGTCTAAGGAGATCTTGAAGGCACAAACAAGATACATGAATGAGAGTCACCCGTATAGTGTGCCTTCTCCTTTCAACCCATAGCTATGGCTGCATAGCCAGATTGACTGGAGTAAATCAGGACAAAGTGCACTGGAAAGTCATTGCATTTTCCCTAGGTATGTCTGTGGGACAGTAGAGGAGGGAAATATTCCTAATAGGTAGAAATTCAAACTTTGTCTTCATTTTCTAGAAGGACAGATGGAGGCATGGATATGTCCCATTTATAAGATGTGGAAATCAGTCTGGCTGGATGGTCAGGAACTTAATAGAAACACAATTAAAGGAGAGGAATGAGGAGATTTTAGGAGGAGTTTTTAGATGGACCTCTCAGAATGAGCCTAGAGTATGAGAATATTATATCCCATATGAATGCTAGCCAAAAGTATTCCCTGCAGTGAATTCACTTGTTTTAGCAAATGTAATGATATCAGATGTTTCCATTAAATATAAGAAAATGCCCCCAACTTTGTTAGTTAGCAGGTAAATGCAAATTAAAACACCAATAAATTCTCACTAAACACCTAAGAATGGCTAAAAGTAAGAAGATGGAAAATACTGTCAATGTTTCAAGTGTCACCAGTTGGCAAATATGTGAAGTAACCAGGACTCTAACCTTGCTGATGGGAGTGTGAATTACAAATCTGTTTGCCAGTATCTACTAAAATATAACATGTACACATTCTTTGACTCAGCAATGCCATGTCTAGTTACATACTTAATATAATTGCATACATTTGTGCACCAAAGACACCTAAAAGACTCCTTGTAGGAGCTGACAATTCACAAAATCTAAAATCTAGAAACAATCAAAATATTCACTCATTAGAATGCATAAATAAATGGTTTTATATTTCAGCAATTGAATATTGTATAGCAATAAAAATGAACAGACCACTGCTGCATTTAACAACATGGAGGGATCTCACAAGCATAATGCTGAATAAATGGAGTAGATACAAAAGAGAAGAGAGTTCATGAATCCACACATATAAAGCTCAAAAACAGGCAAAACTAACATATTATAGGATTCAAGATATAAAGGGCATAGTTATTCTAGGAGAACTTTTGGGGTTGTTGATAATGTTTTATTTCTCCATCCGGGTGTGTTTGTATGGTTGTATGTATCTTTGTAATCAAATTGTATGCTTTGGTGCACTTATATATATGATGTTATATTTCAATAAAAATGTTTATTTAAACAATAAAATATAGACAGATATAATCATGGAATATGTGATAGCATTTTAAGTTGAAAACGTATTAGTGACTGCAATGGATTGAAAAATATTAAATACATAAAATTTTTGAGTTCATATTGGTAATACCAATAAACAAAGACCATTGGTCCTCTCTGGTTGGTACTACAGCACCAATATACTTTTAATGGTGCTGTTTTAGATTAAATGTGCCAGACTTTCTATTACTTGCCATCATGATACTCCTACTAAGTACTAGGGATCAGGTTAGGCCCAGGAGGTTTTCAGTAAATAAAGAATATCAGCCTTTTTAGGTTAGCATTTGAACTGAGCAGACTGCATGACATCTAATTCTGGTGATCCAAATCTCTTGAAGGCTACATTTTTTTTTTGGCTGGATATGTCACCCTTTTAGCTCTCCATCTAGAATTGCTAGACAGTTATCTTTTTTAATCTAATCAAAGCTAGAGAAGTTTGTAATTCACTGGAAGTGTGAAAGGCCTTGTCATCTTTGAATATGCAACTATAGACATTTGATTTTAGGTATTTCTGAACCCACTAATCACTAGCAGAGATGAAGGGCTTCCAGGGCTTCCATACCTAAGTCAGGTAGCAGTGAAGCTATCCATGGAGAGCACAGTGGTTGCCCCTCACCTTTTGGCATGTCATTTTAACTCCCCGAAAAGGATAGAAAGAAATCAGTAGAAAAACATGGTTTGAGCAAGTGTGTAAAATTCTTTAGTTGATCCATTCTAGGAGATTTCCCAGACGGTTAATACCTACTTACCTACTAATCTTTATTTCACTTGTTTTTCAAAGATATAATCTTAATTTTTATTAGTGCTTTCAGATGCTCCCCTGTTAAATAGTTTTAAACTCTACCATTTATATAGTGGCTCAGAGCTCAGTCAAAAGATAGGGCTATGAATCTGAAAATTATTGACTAACTTCTATGACCTTGGATTATGCCATCTCTGTTTGTCTTCTCATATATAAATTGGTATAGTAGTATCTGAATTGTCTTTTAAATGGAGGTAAAAATTATATTGTTTGGAAAAATCTTTTTAAATTCCTTGGGGAAATAACTGGAAGTAAATAGATATTTCAAATGTCTTCACACTCCAAGAATTTATCAGATGAAAGACTTGTCAACTTCAAACATAATAGTTAATATTATTCTCACGTGGAAAGTCCCTGATGCTTCTACTTTTTGTGCAGTAACATTAATCTTAAACCCACATGGAATTAAAGCTGTTTTAATTAAGCATATAATTTGGCACTTTCTAACCTTAATTTTGGAGATGATAAAGCATTTTATAATGGTCATGAATTTAGCACTCCTGGGGCTTTTATAGAAATGATTAGAAAGGATAACTACCCAATTATTCTAGATGTAAAGCTGAAAGATATGCAATAGCCAGCCAAAAAGTTGAGCCTCTGAAAGGCTTTCTTCGGGAAATGAGTGTTTGAAAAGTTGCTGATTCAAAAAGAATCATTTATAATGTTGAAATGGGTGAATGTATTTAATCATTCATTCAACAAATATTTATTTTGTACCTACTCTATGCATTCTTCTCGGCACTGGAGATGCAATAGTGACACAGTCATTATTCTTGTAGATACCACATTCTGGGGGAGGAGAGAGGATAAATAGGTAGTGCTCTTGGTTAGGGCAGACTAGTATTTCAAATGAAATACCCCACTAAGTTTAGCTGAAAAACCTGGGCAGACACAAAATCTCCTGGAAGGTATCAGTGTACTAATATGAGATTAAAGAATTATGAGGTTTGTATGGAGAACAGGTGTACTGGGTAGTGAGCCTACTGTTTAAAGTTGCTCCCTCAAACACTTCCTCCTTGATGGGGGAACATTGATCAACTCTGGTTGTGTAGCTGAGAGTAGAGTTTTCAGCAGTATCACAGACGAGGGACACAGTGATTGGATAGACAAAAGTTGAACAATACTATTAGCAGCTTTGACCTAATTAATATTACTGCTTTTAAAAATAACTGCTTTTCTCAAGCTTCAGAATATATTCTTCTGAAGTTCATGTGGAACATTTACAAAAATTGATCATAATTGGACAGTAAAGCAACTCTCAATAGTTTTGAAAGGATAGAAGGCATAGAGAGCATAATGTTTTACCATAACGTAATTAGAAGTCAACAGAAAAAAGACAACTAGCATATCATTATGTTTTGAAATATGTACTAGTAACCCATGGATCAAATTATTATTTTTTCCCCCATGGATCAAATTAAAAAATATGATGGGAATTAGAAAAGAGTTTGAACTGAATAATAGTGAAAATACTATATCAGAAATTGAGGGATACCATTAAAGTTGTATTTAGAGAGTTTATAGCCTTGCATGCATATGTGAGAAATGAGAGAAGAAAAAAAATCAATAAGCACAACCTCCATGCCAAAAAATTAGAAAAGAATATCAAATTAAACCCAAAGAGAATAGAAAGAACGGAATCAGATTTGGGAGCAGAGGGATCCCTGGGTGGCACAGCGGTTTGTCACCTGCCTTTGGCCCAGGGCGCGATCCTGGAGACCCAGGATCGAATCCTACATCGGGCTCCCGGTGCATGGAGCCTGCTTCTCCCTCTGCCTATGTCTCCGCCTCTCTCTCTCTTCTCAGGAATTGTGGAAATATAAAACATATAGACAGTAGAGAACACCAATTATAATAAATAAACTATTGATGAGACTGGAAAAAATAGGGAATGCACAAATAACCAATATCAGGAATATAAACAGATCCTGCAGACATTAAAATGATAAGATGGGTACTGTGAACAACTTGATGTCATGTATTTGAACATTTTGGTGAAATTGATTAACTTAGAAAAATACAGCTTACCTAAACTGATGATAAGAAATAGAATAGTTGAATAGTCCTATATATATTAAAATAATCAGATTTATAATTTAAAAACTGCCCACAAAGGAAATTCTAACCCACTGACAAGGCATGCCCCTTAACAACACTTTGGTCAGGCTCCTCTATATCCTCTTTTCAAGTATACCTTGACCTTTGTACATTTTCATCTTGGCATCACCCAGTATTACTAAAAGTCTTGCTTACTCAATTTAGCAACAATCTCTACCCTTCATATCTGATCACCCTTGATATTGACCAGATTCTTCATCTATAACCCTTATCTGATCACCTAGTGGCTTGCCTTTAGCAAGAATCCTGTAAGTTTAACCAAAATTCATGACTGGTGATGCTTACAGCTATTAATTTTCCATTCCCTGATCCCCACCCTGCCCTTGTCTATAAATCTCTACTTGTCCATGCCGTGTTGGAATTGAATCAGATTATATACTGAGGTCTCTTCTCCTTTATTGCAGCTCTATTATAATAGTTCCTGAATAAAATATGCTTTCACCATTTTAACTTCTCTCTGGCTCTGATTTTCCTTAACACCACTATTGACTTGTTATGAGATCTTCCCTTCCTTACTTCTATTTTCATTCACCTCAAATCTTTATAAAAGCCAATATTAATGTAATACAATGTGATTTCACTAAAATGGGATGATATATTGTTCTGTATAGATAAATGTCTTTTTTGTAATTTGTCCCGCATAACCGACCACCTGAACCTGCATACATACAGGCTAAGGAATGTTGTTTGTGAGACTTGTGCTGTGTGAATAAATTTGGAAGCCTGTTTTTTTGAAATATATTATCTGGCCTCCAGGTCAGAACTGGCCCTCTGTTCTGGATGGCAAGAGCTACAAATCTTGCCTCACATCCCCTCCTGCTCCAGGCTAGGCTGCCCCACCCAGAATGGAACCTGGGGAAGGAAGGCCGACACACATAGCTCATGTACTTGAAAATATAGAAACATGACAACATGGAAATGTAGCTCATTCCAACCTGCATAAACAAAGGTTTAATTTCAAACCCTGTTATTTTCCCTATAAATATCCCCTTATGGGGATAGTCCGTGGGATATCTCACCTAGGGGAAGATACTCCTCCCATGTCTCTCAATTGAGACTCCAACCTGGCTGCTTCCATGGGGCTTCACCAGCTGATGACGCTGGATATTGTTGTAACTGCCTTATTCTCATTTGCTGTCTACTATTACCTTCATCTATGTAGAGATTCCTTTCCTCTCCTGTTTCTATAAAAGTAATAAAGTTTTCTTTCCTTTTCAAAACTGAAACATGGCTGTGAATCTTTTGTTCAGAACACACATTTTTAGTGGGGGGTAGGAAAAACAAAAATTTCACTATTGATTTTTCCGAAGACTTCATAGAAACTCCAAATCACAGAGAATGTCTTTTCTTTTTCTATTGTGTCTGCTAATTTAACCATAATGATGTAAGTCTAATCCTCCCAATAGCCTTATAAAATAAGTGTTACTATCTTTTTCAAAAGAGACGAGAAAATGATGGTTGAGAGAGGTTAAATAATTGTGGTACAGAATTGTTGAAGTCAGCTTACAAAATGTAGCTCTGTCTGGAACAACCCAACTTTTTCCCTCTGTGTGATACTGCTTCTTATTATGTAGGCCAAGGTTGGACAACACGAACAAAAGAAATCAAAAGATAACTCATTAAGACCTTGAACATCATGTTTCACCTAGTGAGAGAACGTGGACTTCAAGTTAGAAGAACTTGCATTCTTCCACTGGTTAGCTATGATCTTGAGGAATCTACTTAACTTTATGCCTTATGTGTTTAAATCTGTTAAGATGCTTATTACAATTCCCATTGTATAAGATTATAGTAAGAATTAAATGAAATTATGTATGTGACCATTTTTATCATTACCACCAGAAACTTAATAGATGCTTTAGGTTTTTCTTACCTGAATGAAATGACTAAACATAGTATGTAGATCTAAACTTTGAATAGTTATTCATACTATCTGCTTATCCACTTATAAAAGACTTGAGCAGTGTCTTCTAATTTATAGGCATTTCCTGCTCCTTTAAAATGATCTTTTAAACCTGATATGCCTTCCAAAGAGAGAAATGCTCACCTTTTTAATTCTGACATCAGTATGGACACTTAGATGCTAATGTGATAAGTCTCTTTGAAATAAATATTTTGAATAGGATTTTACTGCTTTAATAAACTGTTTTCCTGCTTCTCTGTTTTCTCATTTTGATCAGCAGTGCAAGAAAACACCTAGATGGGGTTGTCAAGTCTCATCCATCATCAAAAATGAAGTCAGAAATCTGAATGAGAATCTCTAGGCACTTCCAGTAAGTAAATCAGTTGTTTTTCTTAAATCATGCTTCTGTGTTTTCTTTTGTAAGATCTTCCAAATATGATGCAGATATACTTCACCAAAAGACAAGAAAATAGTTAACTTTACTAAATTCAGAATGAGGTAGGAATCATCAGACTTCTTAAGACATTGTTCTCTTCTTTCTCAATTGTATTCAGAGCAATTGAATAAAAGGAAGGCATTAGCAATGAAGTAAATCTATAGTTAGGAGAGAAGGGGATTCTTCAGCTGAGTTTTAAATGTAAAATCATGAAAATCTAGCTTTTGAACTTTTATCATAAAAGGGGAAGAGCGTTTCAGTTCCTTTGTATCCTTATTAAAACTTTTCTGAATCTGATTGTATTTTTTTATTACTGGATAATAGTTCAGGGTAAATTAGCAAAAATTCAGATTTACTGTTTTCCTGTATATACATTAGAGGTATTTGTAAAGCAGCTAAAAATTGCTAACTTTTTTTTCAAGGAAATCTGTGTTGAACCCTCAGCTCTGCGATTTATCTTATTATTTGAGCATGCTAAGCCTCGGTTACTACTATTAGCTCCACAGTTTGCCTACACAGCCTGTAGTCCTTCTACTAAGCCTTACTTTGGAAGCTGGATATAACACAATCTTAGAAGTGTTATAGGGCTTCAAAATGCTCAGGATCCTTGGGTGGCTCAGGAGTTTAGCACCTGCCTTGGGCCCGGGGCATGATCCTGGAGTCCTGGGATTGAGGCCCACATCAGGCTCCCTGCATGGAGCCTGCTTCTCTCTCTCTCTGCCTGTGTCTCTGTCTCTCTCTCTCTCTTTCATTAATAAATAAATAAAATCTTAAAAAAAGGAAAGTAACTATAAAAAATTCTCTTTTTGAAAATGAATCTATATTGTGAAGTATTATGTTATAGATTGCACAAAAAATTGGGTTTCAGGTTTCCTACAAGTTAAATTCCTTCAATATGATTTCTATTCCTTTGTCTCTTTTCCTTCAAGAAAAAGCATAGGAAAGTAACTGTTTGTTCTAGCTGTTTGGTTTCTAAGATTTTTTTAAAGATTTATTTATTTAGTTGAGAGAGTGAGAGAGTTGAGAGAGAGAGCACAAGCAGGGAAGAGGCAGAGGGAGAAGCAGGATCCTGGCTGAGCAGGGTGCCTGACTTGGGGCTCAATCCCAAGATGTCAAGATCATGACCTGAGCTAAAGGCAGATGCTTGACCACCTGAGCTACCCAGGCACCCTGGTTTCTAAGAGTTCTAAGAAGTGTATTTTGTTTTGTGTATTACAAATTCTAAATTAAAAAAAAAAAAAAAGAAAAAAAACCAAACAAATTCTAAATTAGTTTTTAATTAATCAGGCTGAAATTGGTTTATATTTTTCCTTTCCTACCAGGAAAATCTAAAGTCATCAGTAATGTTTTATTTCTTTTTAAATATTTTATTTATTTATTCATGACAGAGAGAGAGAGAGAGAGAGAGAGAGAGAGAGAGAGAGGCAGAGACACAGGCAGAGGGAGAGAAAGAGAAGCAGGCTCCATGCAGGGAGCCTGACCTGGGACTCTATCACGGGTCTCCAGGATCACACTCCAGGCTGAAGGTGGCGCCAAACTGCTGGGCCACCGTGGCTGCCCGATGTTTTAAAGAATTAGGGCAGCCAGGGTCGCTCAATGGTTTAGCACGCCTTCACTTCAGCCCAGTGGGTGATCCTAGAGACCAGGGATTGAGTCTCCTGTCAGGCTTCCTGCATGGAGCCTGTTTCTGTTTCTGCCTCTCTCCCCCCCCCCCCTCTCTGTGTCTCTCGTGAATAAATAAAAAAATAAAATATTAAAAAAAAGAATTATGTTACTGCCACCTGACAGTTGTGCTTCACTGAAAACAACAGACATTAACTTAAACAGTGTGATTCTTTAACTAAAAATTTTCATCACTTGTGAAGAATTCCTATTTAGCCTTTTAAGAGGCTTTTTTTTCTCTCAGGCACTATCTTATCATGGGTTGTGGTAGAAATTGAAGGATTATTATCAGTATACTAAACTAGCATAGCTACTTTTTCATATTAAACTGAGGTATGAATAATAGAGGGAATATGAGGAAACATAACAGATTCAGTAATTTTTTTGAGTCAGTAAACTTTATAACATAAATATTAAAATTTAAAGATCACATTTCTTATGTTCTTTAGATTTAAAAAATGCAAATGTGTGTGTGTGTGTGTGTGTGTGTGTGTGTATACAGACAGTTAACTCATGATTTCAGTCAATGAGGAAGTCCCCAGGAGTGAGTGAGAGTTGACAGAAGAAACAGTGATCAATATATTTTACATTTGTGTTGAAGTAGGAGAGCTAGGTTCTTGTCTAATGGAGTTGAAGAATGAATCTCAAAGACAAAGGAGAGTGAGTAAAACTATTGAAGTTTATTAAGCATGGATATAGAAAAAGCTCTCAGGTGTGGGAGGGGTCCCAACAGGGTTGCCACTGAGGGCTTTTATGGTTGGTCTTTTATAGAAAGCTAACCAGGGGACTTATTTATTTTTTACTTCTCTACTGGCAGCATCATTGTTTAAGGACTAGTGATAATAAATGTAAAGTCTTACTTCTTTTTAGGGTCTGGTTATTTTCTGTTGACCACAGGAGACTGTCATAAATAAGACCTCCCTCTCAGACACCTAGGGCAGGGTGGTCTGGAGTGTTCCCTTATCTTTGATTTCCTTACACCACTGTCTTTTTTGGGATTTCTGTGAGCCTGATCACATAGCTCTCTATCTATCTCTCCCTACCTAGCCTTGCCTGTCCCTTACTCAGTGTCATTTATAGACTGAATGTAGAGTACTATTCTTGAATAAAGTGCAAATCTATTATGCATTAGTTTTACTCTTTTTTTTCTCATTCTTTTCTTCATCACTGTGCCTTCCACCTGCCACTTCCTGCCTAGAAAATTTAATGGTTGGTTACTTAGCTTTTACATGTAGCATTTTTAGTAAGTTTGTTGTATTTATGTGAAAGTATGTGTGAATATATACAGCACCATTGTGAGTTGGGTATCCTGAATCAATACTCCACGTAAAAAAAGTAAAACAAAAAAAACCTTGAAAAATATAGGAAATAGTTTTTAAAAATGAGCTAAGTTGGCAAGTTAGTAAGTGAAGAATAATCAGTGTCCAAAGCTAAATGAAAGGAAATTAGAAAGGTAAGTGGAGCATTGAAACTAGAAGGTAAATGGAGCATGGAAACCAGATTTTACTTTGAGGATACTTGCCAACCCAATGAGTTGGACCTTGTTTTCAGTCTGGCAGGGTACAGCAGCAATATGAGACAAAAACCAGGGACCACTAAGAGTAGTCAAAAGACCTCTTCTACATAAAACAGGGACACTAAAAGCATATACCTTACTAAAAGCACATACCTTCAGGGTAAGGGTAAAGTAAACATGCTGCTTCCATTCATTCCAAGAGAGCAAAAAGATAATTCTTGGATTTGAGCCTTGGTACCAAGTGGAAGGAAAGGAATCTTCCTGAGAATTCATAGCTAAAAGACAGCTCCAAACATGTTTGTAGCTGGACTTCACACTACTTAAGTGGTTGAGAAACAATAAATCACTAGGTTAACCAGTTTAACACTGGATTAATTCTGAACTGGTAGCCTGAAGCGCTTGGAAGGAGCAAATGTACATCATCTCTGGAAGAATACACCTTCATCAAAAGCCTAAAAAAATTCCCCACTGAAGAAGTTTTGAGAAATAGAAGTGGTGAGTCAAAATATGCAAAAGACCTGACATGGTGATATCAGAGAAAATTAGTGGAAACTACATAAATCAGAATGAAATTTTCAAAAGTTTTTTGTGTTTGTATTATCAGACACAAAATATATAAAATAGAATATTTAATATACTAAAAGAAATAAATGAAGTGATAGAAGTAAATAAAAAATAAGAGATGTTAAAAATGACCAAGCAGATTTTAAAAGGAACAGAATAGAATTCCTAGAAATAAAAATTAGTTGACATTTAAAATTCAGTGGATAGTTTTAAGAAAAGATTAAATGATGATGAAAAGAGAATTCATAAGAGACATATCTAAAGAACTTAAAATGGGCAATGAAAGACAAATAGATGGAAAATTTAAAAGAGAAATTAAGCTGATGGAACATAGAATGAAAATGTCTAAATATATTTAATAATATGGGAGAAAAAGGAGGGCAGAGGAAAATCCTAAGAGCTAATAACCACGAGTTTCCTGAAATGGGTTAAAGGTGTCCTTGGGACACCTGGGTGGCTCAGCAGTAGAGTGTCTGCCTTTGGCCCAGGGTGTGATCCTGGAGTCCCGGGATCGAGTCCCACATCACGCTCCCTGCATGGAGCCTGCTTCTCCCTCTGCCTATGTCTCTGCCTCTCGCTCTCTGTGTCTCTCATGAATAAATAAATAAAATCTTAAAAAAAAAAAAAGAAAAAGATGAGTCCACAAATTCAGGCAGCTCTCAAATACCAAGCAAGAGAAATGAACAAATTGTAAAATTATAGAACCTCAAAAATGAAAAAGTTTAGGAGGAGGAGCTAGGAAAAAAACCAAAATAATTACCTTATCTAATAAGTAACAATTAGATTGACATTGACTTTTCACAATTAAAGTAGAAGTGCATAGTAGTTTCAATAAGCTGAGAGAAAACACTATAATTGTTAAACTGGAATTTGGTACACAGTGGAAGCATTTATCAAGAGCAAACTTAAGACAGGTAGAGACAAAAAAGTTTTGAAGCTTTTGTAACCAACAGAGATTGACTTCAAGTATAAAGAAAATTACTTTAGTTGTATATATATAAGTACTTTGGGATAAACCTAACACAATATGAGCAAGAACTTTATGGAAAAAAATCATAAAACTCTGCTACTAGACATATACTAGGAATTATCCCAAATCTAAATAGATGAGATACAGAGACTCAATTTTGAAAGGCCAATTGATCTATAGATTAAACTTAGTGCTAATGTAAATTGATTTATAGATTTAATGTAATTCCTACAAAGATTCCCACAGGTGCTCTGGTGGAATTTGAGAAGCTGATCCATTTCTATAGAAATGAAAAAGTCTCCAAAGGGCCAAAACACTCCTGAAGAAGTATAGCATGGAAATACTTGTGTTACCAGGTAAAAGAAAACTTATAATAAATTAGAGAATGTGGTACTAGTGTAGTGACAGATAAAAAACCAATGTGTTTGATTGCAATGCCCTCAAAAATGATGCATACATATTATGGAAACAATATATAGACTTAATTTTGGTCAAAGCTAGCCCAACAGCTAAGTAGGGGAAATAAAGGACTTAAAAATGATGTTGAAGTGATCAGAAACCTTACAAAAGTTTAAAGACTTCTATGTGAAAGGCAAAACTATAAAACCTTTGCAAGACAGTATATTTATAACTCCCAGGGTAGTGAAAAATTATTTAAAGAGGACAAAATAAGCATATATCAGAAAGGAAATGAAAGATGGATTTCAATAAATTAAAATTAAGAGCCTCTGTTCACCAACAAATGCATTACAACAAGGTGAAACATATTCTAAAGAGAGAAGAAAATATTTGGAGCACACAAAACCAATAAAGGATTATAATTCAACTCAACAGATCCCATGATAAAAAGATAACCCAAAAGAAAAAACGGGTCAAAGCATGCATTAACATTTTCACAAAAGAGGAGACGTGAATGAACATGTGAAATTGTGCTCACGTTCATTAGTAATCAAGAAAATGTAAGCTAAACTACAGGCAGATACCATTTTGCACAGGCTTGTAATTTTAAGGTGAGGATGTGGAGTGATGTGGATTCTGAAGGCATACTCCAAGTGAGAAACTTTGAGAGAGATTTGAGTGACTCTTGCACCTGCCTCAGGAGATATGGCCAAGAATATTCAGGGCAAAAAAATGGAGGCAGATGAGAAATCCAATATCAGTAAAATGAGTAAATGAATGGTTGTATATTCACATACTAGTGTACTAGAGAATCATGAATAATGAAGAATTAGAACTCCTAAGTACCAAAATTGGTGACTCTCAGGAGGAACATAATGTAAGGAAAAAACCAAGTTATAGAAAAATATAATATGATTCTATGTAATGTTTAAAACCATATAAACTAAACAATATTATCTTAGGGGAATAAGACATATATGGTTGAACTTTAAAGAAGAGCAAGGGAATTGTACACTCAGAAGATGATGCTTAGCTCTGAGCTGGGAGTACCTGGAATGGGGTTGGAGAGGACACGAGGGGGCCCTCCAGTGTACCATCTTCTTATTTAAAATAAGTAGCACACAAGTATTTACTTCACTTTTCTTCATAATTCATATGCTTCTTTTAAGTATTCTATTGCATTCTAGTCAATATTTAATAAAAATGATGAAAACTAAAGCAAAAACAGTTTCGAAGTGGTTGAACAAATCTTGATTGTCACATAGGATGGATGTCCACAGATGTAATTTTCCCAGAGTCTGGCTCTTGTATCCTGGGGTTGATTTCTGTAGTACTGTAGACTACTAGGCCCCTTCACCAAGTGATGATACTTCAGGCTTTTGGCTGAGGATTCTCTGAGAATTCTTAATCCCAACATCAGTTATGAGATGGTTTGTGGCATACTTGTTAGCAAGAAGTTGACTCTACACTGTCATTTCTATATTGACCCAGAGGAAGAGGCACTTTGCACAGAATTTGTGTCCAAGTATGTTGCTGTGGGGTCCTCATGATCCCCAGGCATATGGGACATTCACTGAGTCCTGGAACTGACTGTCTCTGTCTGTGGGGTAGTGAGGACTCTCATCTTTCCAGTCAAGTATTTACAGTTACTTCAAGAGAAATTGATTTTTTTTCTCTTTTCTTTCTCTTCTAATCTAAAAATAATGAGGAAAAAAACTCAAACAGTTAACAACAACATTGACGAAAAGTTACAAAGAACAAGTATGAAATGAAAAAAAATAATCCTAGACCTTACTAATGAGGACAAACAGAGCTTGCTTCTAATAATTATATGTGAAGTTGTATTAAGAGCACTTGTCTGGGTGGCAGTCCTGGTTTTTGGTTTCTGCTGTGCTCTAACCATAGTTGCCTAAGACTGTCTAAGCCACAAACTCTCTTAGTTGGTATTTCTTGGTCTTTTGAGCATTTATTATCAACTACATATTTTAAGTAACATATCTCTAATCCTCAAAATGGTTCTGTAATGTAGGAATTATTATTCCTGATTTATAAATAAGCCAACTAAGGCTCAGGTTAGTTGTTTCAAAGTCAAGCAGCTTTAAGTGGTGAAGTTAGCACTTGAGCCCATTCCTGCTGGCTCCAATGTTAGACAGGTCTCTTCCATTTTATTCTCCTCTCTCTTGGGAGTCACAAAATAGAGGGCCTTGGGATAAATCATCTCTTTCCATGGTTCCTTACAGCTTGAAATATTTAAAGTGCATGCTACTATCCTCATTTGACATTGTTTAGTTAACACCAATGTTATAAAATGTTTCCACCTCATTGTAACTGGAGATTTTGAAGGCAACCATGCACACCAGAGCTTTTCCACTGGAGAATTCATTTTTCTTACTGAGGTATCAACAACCAACTTAGCTGTTTTTAGCTACCTTTGAAAGGAGGTTAGAAGATATTTTTTCTCTCATTTTATTTAGTACTTGAAGAACTCAGAAGAAAGTCTAGTATTTCTAAATTAAGAAGGATTTGGTTTTGGCACTCTTTTAGAGTGAAAGAAACAATGAGGAGATAGGTTTTGGTCACAAAAGAGTTGATATCTCTGGGACATTTCAATATTTAATTGAGAAAAGTCAAAACGACACTTAAAATTGAGATAACATTGTTGTGAATTTTATTCAGACATCTTTTGCTTTGGAAAGTTAGGGTTTGCAAGGAGAAGGGGAGACATTTTGATTGGTAATAAAAGGCAGAGAAGCCCTTCTTAGGGTGCTATTTCATTCTCTCAGAATGGCGACTTGGCTATGAAGATTGTCCTAAAGAAAAATTCCATTCATTTGATTTGTTTAAATTTTGGGGTGGCATTGTATGCCCAGAAATGATCTAATTTAGTTTTCTAATGGATGGAATATAGGGCAACTCTACATCTCTGTCAGAGGCTCAAGTAAAGAGTAATTTCTTAAAAATATCATTCTTAAAATATATATCTGCCTTTCCACTGAAATATAGAGAAAATAACAATTTAGAATGTAATGCAAGTAACGGTTTGGAATTAAAGAGTCTAAACTCACACTCTCAATTTTGGACCACATGGGTTACCTCAACTTTCAGAGCCTCTTTTTTACATCTGTATTATGGATTAGCTTATGTTTACCCTTCAGGTTTTTTTCCAAGGCTTGATTTAGAAAATGTTTACAAAGTGGTTGGCATGTGAGGTGGGGGTACATGATTTGCTGATTATTGGTGTGCAGGTGCAGCCTGGGCCACAGTGTGTCGGCTCCTGTCCTCAGCATAATGGGATAAGTGCCAGGGCTACTGCTTAGAGGGAGCTTAGGAGGGATCATAGAACATCTCCTAAAGTGCTTGGCATGTGAGAAACACTCTCTAAAGGTTGTTGGTATTACTATTATTGCATTGTTGTTATTAATGTTATTGAAATGCCCCCCTTATCTCAGGAACAGTATTGCATGTTAGGAAAGTTTTCAGCACATGGGTTGTAAACTGCTCTGGTCTAGACATGTTTGAGAAAGGAGGTTAGACTATCATATGGCCTCATATTTTACAAAAGAAGTCAAGAATGTCAGCGGGCTGTGATTCAGCCACTCCTTTATTTTTCCACTGTGTGCTTTAATGCTAGCTTTTGCATTAATTCAAACAGAAGCATCTGCAGGGTTTTCTTTTCTGCTGACTTCAACACAGTAGCAGGGTGAAGCCCCTTTGTGTAGTCTATGTAATCTAAAAGTAATTATTTCTTTTGAATTGGACTAAAGCAGTAAAAGATCATTATAAGAATTTCAGGTTAGGTCTATAACCTACTGTCATTGTACTTCTCCAAATAATTTATATTTTTATCATAAAAAATAACTGATTTTTAATCGTGGTCTCTAATAAAATGAGAGGTGGACATATTTTAAAGAGAAGAGGTGTAGAAGATTTTTTTTCTATATAGATTCATACATATTTTATATATGTAAAATATATTTTGATACCTTAAATATCATGGAGAACACTCATCCTAAAAATAATGCTGACTTTTTAAAATGGAATATACTAAAAAAGGAAAAGTATTTACTAATGACTACATTTTAGGATAAGCAAAGCACAGTGGGGGAAATGGATACAGCAGTATAGTGAGAAGAACAAAAAGAAATAAAATCCCACTCAATTCCATTTGGTCCAACAGGCATTTTCTAAGTGGTTACAGATGATATGGAAATGTAATACATGCTTTTCAGGTGGTTCCAGTCAAGAAAAGGAGACAAAATTGTAAACTAGTAAGTTAATACATAAGTGGTAGTGTCAATCACAGGAAGACTCTGATAAGAAGTAATCACAGTGTTAGAGAAAGAAGTGATAGACACTGTAGTGTGGTGGAGGAAAGAAGAGCTTCAACTTTTTTGAAGTGTAGCTACTTGACTGGTGCGATAGAAGGATCACTGAAGCATCTTAAGAACTTAAACTTTCTGGGCTTCAACTCAGTCATATATAAAATGAAGGAGTTCACCTGAATGAGATGTAAGGTCACTTTTAGCTTTAAAATACTGTGCTGTGAAATAGGAGAGGTTAGATGAAGAGACCCTGGTTAATTTAATTCTCAATGAGAGTTGATTAACTCAGTTTTATTTCTTAGAATTCCAATGTAAATGTCTGGGTCCCCGTTTTATTAGTTTGTATACAAATCTTGAAGACCAAATTAAGATTGAAAGCATTTTAATTCAAAGTCTTTACAAGGGAATCCATGTGAAAAAATGCAAATAGCCTGATTTTTGAAGTCAGGTAAACCTGTGTTCTGATCTTAGTCAGGTAAACCTATGTTCAGATCCTAGCTCTTCCATTTATTGGGAGAAAGAGCATTTTGAGGTGGGGTCCCTGGACCTGCAGCATCACCAGGAAATTTGAATCATAAATTCTCAGGCCCTACACCAACTTCCTAAACAGAGACACTCAGGGCAGAACCTGACAATCTATTTTCCAACAAGGCCATTAGGTAATATTGGTGTACCCTAACATATGAGAGCTGCTTATGTATGATATGGAGTTGATAATTTCCCTTTACATGTAAGAATAACAATTATACAGTGGTTGCCAGGCTTTAATGACATAATATATATTACTTGGCACATCATAGGTCCTCAGCAGATTATAACTATTCTGTTTATTATCTCACTAACATTAGAGTAACTGTTGCTATTTCCAGGAAGAATTGAGGACTATACCTAGGTTTAGTGCTCCTTTGCATTGCTTACAAACCTAAATCTAAGTTTATTAAATAAATTCTATTTCTTTGAAAGAAACTATCACATTTGGTGAAGCAAGTGACATTGTCTGGAAGTCCTGTCTAGAAAACACAATATACTGGGCGATTAGATTTTCATGCTATTGGTGTGGAGCACAGAGCATGTATGGCATTCATGAACTCCGTTAGCATATGTCACCCTTTACTGTGGGCGTAGAGAGTGTGCTCTGGGGGCATGGTGTCATCATTTACTGTGATGAAGCAAATCCTGGGACTTTAATGAACCGCAGTTTTCTCCTCTGTAAAACTGGCATCATAGTATCTCCCCACTAGGTAGTTGTGATAATCTGATGAGCTACATATTGGTTAAAGCTTTTGTGAAACACACATTAGCTAACACATCCATGTTCAAGTTCGACAGAGTTAGATCATTATTCATTCATTGTGTTTAACAAATATTTATTGAACACCCAGACTATGGAAGGCATTGTGCCTGAAAACACTGCCCAGAAACAGATAGAATCTGACTTTCAATTGAGTCATGGAATAAATATTTGTGACTTTTTCATTCAAGAAGCTAATGAACAGTCTCTGTAGAAAATTGATTTGTTCCAGAGATGTTTTACCTCTTGGGAAAACTGAACTTTATTTTTTAGTATTTTATTTAAATTCAATTTGCCAGCATATAATATAATACCCAGTGGTGAAAGCTAAACTTTAAAAGGCTCCAAATTTGATGAAGGTGACATGAAATGATAATTTATAGACATAGTTTAGTAAAGACTTTTCAGGAAAGCAATTAATCAGTATGTATTCAAGGTCATTTGAATTATATAACCTTTGACCCATTAATTTCATTTCTGTGATTCCCAGAAGCTATCTTAAGGAATATCCCAGAGACTATAACAAGATTTATATAAAAAGTGCTTGTTATTTTACTTGCAATAGTGAAAAATTGGAAATAATGTCCGACAACAAAGGAATAATAAAGTTTTAACTGAACTCAAGGGTATTGCCACTTGGGGTGCATTAAATTGAACATAATGGAAGGAAGTGTTGAAAACAAAGAAATTTTGTTACTTGTTACAAATAAGGAGACAGGGGATGTCTCTCAAAGCACTGTCTCCTCCAAAACAACTTCAGAGCTGCTTTATATTGCAGCTGGCAAACTTTTGGCCAGTTATTCTTACAGTTATAAAGTGGTCACAGGAATTTAGTAAAACTTTTGTAATCTTTCAAGCATGACTTGAAAGGAGTTTGCTTAACTCTGCAATTTCCCAAGAACATTTATGATTTTCTTTGTTCCTCAACATCTGCTCTGTTGAGCAACTTGGTGGGCTTCCCAGGAACAGGAAGGAACAGGAACATTCTTAAGGACTAGGGATGCTGAAAAGCAAAAATACTAGGAGTGGTTTATTTGTCTCTGATGACCTTATCCCTAACTAACAAAGTGAGTTATGTTAACATGCATGATGGAATACCACATATATTTAATATTTAATAAAGGGCTAAAATACACACAATGGAATATTACCTGAAAAATAAAATCATGATAGATATATTCAGAATGATTCTAATGAAATAATATATGTTCAAAGAATAAAGACTTTACAGAAATGAGCTAAAAGTTAATCCTTGAAAAAATGGCAAAGAAATGGACCAAAATAAGTCCCCTGATGACTTACTTTATACTTTACTGAATTTTATAAATTTTCTAAATTGAACATATTTTTCTTTCATAATCAAAAGTTCCCTGAACATACCCCCCCTTCTAATAGGATCTATGAGAGAAGTGTGATCTCTTGCCTTTCCTTGCTAGTTTTTAAAAGGGCAATCAGGAACTGCTGAAGAGATATGAGTATTACATCTCTTATATGTAAGCATGATAAGCATTCAGACATGATCATGTAAATGGGGGATATCTTCGTAAATTTAGCATTTCAGTCAGTAACTCAGAGAAGCAGTTACCCATTTTAATAAATGTCATCTATATTTTGCAAATATAGCAGTCCCTCTCGCAGGTGAGCTTCAGGTAAAGTAATCCTTTCTTAGGTCTGGGGTTAACCTAACCAATTTTCCACTTCTATCCTCCCTGTGATTTCCTGGTGTTGCAGTGTTATTGGATGGGAGAGTCTCTTAGCAGGAATATGCACAAAATCCTTAGGCAACTGTTAAGGAGGATTATTTAGGCACAGAAGGGTATAATAATGACAGATTTTAACACAGTGACTCAACTTATACACATTAATTTAATTCTCCTAGACTCTAGAGTGGGCGTAGTGAAAGCTCACTTGCACAAAAGTATTAAAAGTTACAAAAGCTAAAAAAAAAACAGTGATTTTAATCAAAACAGTATCACTTAGCAATATCAAACCAGTAAACCAGGCTTATTTCTGTGTTTGCTGAGGTTCAACTGATGTTAACCCTTGAAATATTTATTTTTAGGCAATGGAGCATAGTGGAGTAAATATAGTTTTTGAGTTAGAAAAGATTCTGTTTTGAATCTTATTTTTCTCACTGTAGATCTTTGACAAGTTATTTATTCTTGTATGTCAATTTATCATTAATAAAGTGGAAATATTAATGTCTATCTTACGGAGTAATTTTGAGAATAAACTGTTAATTAAGAGTATACATGCCTTGCACAGTATAGCACATCCAAGTTACCAAACATGTTATAGGTGTTTTATTTTATTTTTATCATAAGAGAAGCTCTCATATATATTGCTTTTCTGTCTTCTGGAGGTTGGTAAATATTTGCGTCACTATAATGAGAGCCAAGACACCAACTCAGGCACAGCTAATAAATAGGAAGGATATCCTTTCTGCATGTCATCTCTGTTCTGTGTTATCTCAGTTTATGTTGCTCTGTAAATTTAAAATGCCCAATTTACTTATCCCCTCCCACCAAAATGCCACTGTGTATATTCTTCCACACAGCTCATGATTTTTATTGTCTGTATCCCATAGAAAACCTTAGTCAGAGGAAAAGAAATCAAGATCTTCAATAAACCTTTCATGTCTATGATACAGATTTTGAAAATATCTTGGCAGTTTGTGCTTTCTCTAGCATCTCACTATTCTTCCCAGTACATCATTTATGAACACACACAAGCACGCATGCATATGTATAATATTTTCAGCAGTCATTTAGGAGAGCATGAAAC
This sequence comes from Vulpes vulpes, assembly GCF_048418805.1. NCBI lineage: Eukaryota > Metazoa > Chordata > Mammalia > Carnivora > Canidae > Vulpes > Vulpes vulpes. The sequence goes on from NC_132780.1 coordinate 166,653,306, forward strand.
TGGAAATATGAGTCTCAGGATGAATTCCAGTAAACAACTTGCTCACAAATTGTTCCAGGAACTAATTTGTCTCTATTTGGAAACTCTATTTGGAATATATGTACAGGGTCTTGGATGCATTTGAAAAGAGAGCAATCTAAAGCACTTACCCCTTGAAATTAAAAAAAAAAGGTAGACAAATATATTAGTTTGTTTTAAATCCATGTTTATTTCTCTCTGGTGAAGTCATCTGATTCATTCTTTGCCCTTTTATACTGACAAAAAGCTCTGCTCAGGAAGCAGGGATGGGGTTTGGTTGCAGTACTGAGCTCATGGATGGAGAACAGAACACCCTCATGCTGATAATGAGGCTATGATTTTCACTGGAGGCCATTGCTTTGAGTCCCACTCAAGTGTGAAACTGACTCAAATGTTCACTGTGGTCCAAAGTCTTGGCTAAAGAAGAGAAACACTACCCTTTTGACAATGCACAGATGATGAAATTTCATCTTTTATTTCTGTTTCTCAAAGGCCACAGTTATTTTGTGATGTTGGAAGCTGGTTTTCTTTTTCTGACCTCTTTGCCAGAGTTGGGATACTTTATTTTACCCCTATGCACCTAGACAATAATGATGGCAGTAATATTCACAGCAAATTTTACAGGTTCCAAATTGCTTTTGCAGATGGTTTGTCATAGTGGTTGCAGTCATTTCCCCACGGTGTCCACTTAGGAGCACGGTGTGATTTGCATTTCAAATCTGGTTGGAAGTTTAGGCCCCTGACACAATGGAAGGTTACTCATCCAAAGAAAGGCTGGCTTTTGTGTTGGCGTTTTTTATTTTTGCTCTTGTTGTTACAGTAATTTGAATAAAGCTGGCTAGCACCTACCAACTTTCAGCTCTCAGGATTTGGGCCCCTGTGTGGATTTCCATGATACACTCACACCCTTGATCATTCTCTAGACTTCTTGTTGGTGTGAAGTGCTACACAGGCTCCACAAAGCCACAGAAGTACATGCACAGGTCTTCATAGGCTCATTCTTTCCCTGTGTTACCTTTATCTGACACGCTGCTTCCCTTTTCCTTTCATAATGCCTCTTGCATCCTTCCCCTCTTTTATTCATCCCATTGCCATCTACACAGCCCAGGCTGCTTCCTTTGTGCTACAGTAAAAGAGCACACATACCCAGAAGCCAACTGCTGAAGAATTGGGGTCTTCTCCATGTGCTCAGACTCTAAGATGTAAATTCTTCCCAGGAGCCAGGAAAATTTCTATTTCCCATTATGAAAGGCTCAAATCTGCTGTTAACTACAAAGTGACTCCTTCCCTTCTCCCTCCCTCCTTCTCTGTCTCCCTCTATCTTTCTTTCTTTTTTTTTTTTTTTCCCTCTATCTTTCACATATCATCTTGCCTCCTCTCTCCTGCTTTCTGTCTCTGTCAAGCACTCTCCTTAGCCTGCTTCCTTGTCTACTTGAGCCCTGCTGGAGCTGATAGGGCCTTGCTAATTGCCTAAATCTAGTCCTGTGGATTTCATGTTTTCCAAAGTTGCAGAGCGAGTCAATTGCAGGCTCTTTCCTGTACCTCACACTGCTGGAATATTTCACACTCTGCTCACTGCTTTAATAAAAAAATATTTTTTGAAGTCTTCCCTTTAGTACTATTGGCCAGATTGCTGCCTAATCAATAAGAGGCAAGACTTCTTTTTTTCTTTTTGGTCTAGGCATATTTACAGAAATAACCATAGTGGGACTTGTAAAAAGCCTTTAGAAACTTGGCTTAATTTCAGTCATATATATCACTATATCATACTTTTATTCTATTTTGGTTTATTATAATTAATCTATTCTGTCTCAGAAATGGTTTTTTTTTTCCAACAATGTAGTGTGAGTAGTTCACATAATCTGGAAAGAGGAATAAATCCAATCTCGGAGCTCAAATGTAATATCCTGGATGCTTACCGGTACTGAAACATTTCCATCACAAGCTGGAGGTCACACCAGGACCTACCTTCTCAGTAGTTGTTTTTGAAAGGCAGCCTTTGGTATCCCTTTTGGAAAGTAAGGGTTAAGAAGACAACCCATAATACCTGGCCAGAATATTCTTATTTGGGGCCCTTATGAGACTGAGGGCAATAACTGGCCCAATTTGGGATATATTTTTGGAGCAAATAAATGGCATTTACTTTGTGTCAGGTGAATACTGGCTTCACTACTACTAGCTGTAGCTCTGAAAACCTGGTTGAGTGAAGTAATGTCTGTGAGTTTCATTTTCCTCACTATGTAGGAGGTGATGCGGCAGTGGTGGTGGTATGATAATGAAGCCTGCCATACAGTTGTGGAATCAAATGAGATAGTATATTTGAAAGTTCTTTAAAAAGCATAAAGTTTTATCTATACTATACACACACACACATATATAGCATTATATATTAACAAACTGTATAAATGTATTTTTATTTAATACTATTCCTATCAATCATAGAGCTTGGTTATAAAGCATAACTATTTCATGTTTTTGTAAGCTTTAGTGAGTTCTTAGCTCTGCTTTAACCTGGAGGGTTTTTTTTTTTTGTAACCTGTAATTTATCTTGTACAGAGTGCTGTGAACTAGTTTAGTGAGGCCATGTGTACTCAAGAGGTCATTCTTCATTGGAGCTCTATTTGTTATGAGTGGTTAATGAACTATTCTTTGTTCTTCAAGTTCTAGGTGAATGCAAATGATTTTCATTGGTTTTTTATTACTTCAAAGTCACAAGAACCAAAGGAGTTCAAAAGTAAAGTTTATACAGTCAGTATAATATGAAGTTATTCGTGCATAGACTTCAACTCAACTTGTATAAATAAAACCTAAGTATTTATTGTTCTCACATAGTATTACAGCTTGTATTAATTTTCTGACAGATTCAAACCCATATATTTCTTTGAAATGCATTACATATTTTCCTCCATTACCACATTTCAGAATTTTTTAGGCTCTACCACTTCTGTTTCTCAAAGGCATTGTTACAAGGAAAAAAAATGTAGAATTATTGCAAAATACACTTCCAGGAAATTCTTTATTCTTGTCAGTTGATGATATGTATTACTCCTTTGTATATTCATTTGATGAGAATTACATAGCCTGGATTTGGACAAAATATCTTAAAAAAAAACAGTGCTTAAAATCTGAAGATTTCATACATGCTTCTGTAGCTTGATAATAAATGAGTGTCATCATGGGTTTCCATTTCTAAGCCCAATATGGGAGAGATTGTGTATGTTTGTGTCACATTAAGTTTATAATCTGGCAAGCTACAACCAGAACAATGATTATGACCAATTCCATTACACTATGGTAAAAGGAAATACCCTTTGCCGTATCTACTTATAAGTGGTTGACAATGGTCTCAAGTGTTCTTATACATCCAGTGCCACAGGATGGACAGAGCTTTAGCCTTAGATAGACTTGGACTGGAATTCTTGGTTTGTCACATTGAGGTCCAGTGTCCTCATCTTTAAAATGTGGTGTTATTCACTGTAAGTGAAATATTGTATATGAAGCATCAAAGCACACTGCCTGCCAAAGTGATGACACTTAACAATGGCAGATATTTATTTCCTGAGAATTCCCAAAGAAATTGTTATCATTAGTTTCAGAATGAAGATGAGAAAGCTGTATTTATGTATGAAGTAACAACCTCTCTGAGTAGGAAGGAGAATGAGCCTTGAGTGGCACCTACTGAGCTGGGTCATGAGCTGTTCTCGACAATACTATTCTCTCACTTCCTCCAACCAGGTATGAAAGCTCCCCGTCTCTGGTCCCATGAGTACTCCTGTTGGTAATTATTGATACATTCTATCTGGGTACCATGTGATAGTAGTCAACTGTTCCTTTTGTTAATCAGGAAAACCAAGTGAGAACTAGGATTCCATACCCAATTATGTTCAAATTTCAGCTTAAAGTAATCAAATGTAATAGCTTAATTTATAGAATTCATTGTGGTATGATTAGAATTTGCCTACTCTGTAAGAACTATGATCTAGCTCTTATTAGATCTAGTTGATCCAGGAAGCTCTTAAAGGTAGTCTCATTATTGATCTTAGTGCTTAAAAGGAATCCTTTAATTTTCAAAGAAAAAGAACTTTTTGAAAGTTCCAAGTTTTATTTGCAACCTAGGGAGTCCTGGTTGTCTTCTTAGCCTTATGTAGTTATTATTGTTCATTATTATAGAAAATTGCATCCATAAGAGCAGTGTGATAGTGGGATGGGATGATCTTCTCCATCAGTATGGGGGAAAAATCTTTTAAAAAAAAGAATTATTAAAGCTCTTTTTTTTAGTATGTTCATTGTAAAAGGATGGATACTTTTCATTTTAAATTACAAGTATGTATTTGAAGAACAAATTTCTATTTTGATGAAATGTAACACAAAACAGAAGTTTTCTTTACTCCTTTGGAGATCACTGAACATATATAAGCTTTTATTTTTTATTATTTTTTTAAAGAAGTTTATTTTATTTTATTTTTTAATAGATTTACTTATTATGAGACACACAGAGAAGAGGCAGAGAGAAGAAGCAGGATACTCACAGGGAGCCTGATATAGGACTCAATCCTTGGACCGGGATCGTGCCTTGAGCCAAAGTCAGATGCTGAGCCAAAGGCAGATGCTCAACCACTGAGAAATCAGGTGTCCCCATATATGCTTTTTAAATGGAATATTTTTGAAATATTTGCTTGTACTTAGCTATATGGCAAGACTTCCTTGTACTCTTTAGTTCAATTTCAAAAACTAAATATTTTAAGACAACTACATACAGAATGAGAACTCTAGGTTATTCTGTGTTTTATGTGCCAATACCCAATAAAGTAAGGATGTTTGCATTAAATAACAGTTCTATCAAATATGGCTATCAAATGATATTTAACTATTGTACATACATCTATCTATGTTCCTCAGTGGACTACATAGAGATTGCATATTTCATATAGTTGTGTATTTTCAGTTCTAACTCAATATTAGGTATTTAATAGGAATTTAATTAATATCTGATTTAAATAATTATCATGTGCTATAAATATTGGTAAAGGGCACCATATATATTAAGAAAAACTTAATAATAAGGCTAGGGAAACGTTTTCCCTGAAATATAGACCTAGAGGTGAATTGAGCTGAAAATTGAGCTGAAAATTAAAAAAAAATAACAATTCATATTTGGAATATTTATTTAGATAGGTTTATATATATTTATATTTATAAATTCTCAGCTCAATATCTTAGGAATAAAGTAAAACATAGTATGGACTACATCTAGTATTTTAATATATGCTATCAAATAAGAACTAAACATGTAGTTAGAAAAACACAATCCTGAAAACAAGTGTATATGTGTCATGATTATGAGCCCAAGGAAGTCCCCAATTTCTCTTTTCATTGGGATGTTTAAAGATTACATAGAAAATATAAAAAATTATACATGGTCTATTTTTATAACAGAAACAACTCTACCAAGTAAAAACTCAGAACACTAATTTTAGTTGCAAGCTGGCCTTGCCTGACTAGGAGCATTTTTTAGATTTGAACCTTTTTTTCCAGTTTGTACTGTAATGAATGGGAAGAGCTGTGATTTTTATTGAAGTTTATACTGTTTGTTGGAGCAACTGTACACACATGGAGTATTAGGCAGACAAGATTAATCTGGAGCTTTCAGTTCTGATTTGATCCAGTTCTAATAAAATCTGAAGGCCATTTATTAAAAGTTCTTTCTTACAGACTTTTAAGGTTTATTTCACTATTCCTAAAGCACAAATTTATGAAACCAGATTAAAATGGTGGATCAGACTCTAGATATCACAACATCCTAAATATTTTCTACATTTCATTTTACTTTAGGTGATTGAATAGGTGCTTTATATTTGAAGAAAGGTGGATTTCAAGATTTACACCAAGTATATGGTTCTTTGAATATACTGGTTAAGTTTTTAATAGTTGCAAATTAATATTGATAAATATAATTAAGGAATTTGAAAAGGTTATTACCCTCATATAATCTTGGATTGATTTGCTGAAAACAGACATGAAACATTAGGCTTATGATACAGTCCTACTAAAACAGAAAATATGTGTAATAGATTTGAGAAAGAACAACTTATTGAACTCTTGATCAGAGGTAGCAGTGTTCCTATTTTCTGTGACTTCTATGTTTACCAGTATGTTTGAGACTTGTAGTTACCTGCTCAATAGCCATTTTCATGTTTTAAAAATAGAAACAAATTCCTAACTTTTCCAGGCAGGAATGTGCTCAGCTGAAATCATATTTCTCAATCTTTCTTATAGCTAGATGTGGTCAATTACCATTTTTTAAAAAAAGATTTCATTTATTCATGAGAGACACACAGAGACACAGGTAGAAGCAGGCTCCATGCAGGAAGCCCGATGCGGAACTGGATCTTGGGACTCTGGGACCACACCCTGGGCCAAAGGCAGACACTCAACTGCTGAACCACCCAGGCATCCCCAATTACCATTTTATTAGTAAAATTTATTGGGTGGTTCTAAGGCTCCTTAGTTGAAAATTAGATAATTGGCATGTTTTGTTTCAGTCTTTTTATTTCTTTTAATTTTTTTTAATTTATTCATTCAGAGAGAGCAAGAGAGAGGCAGAGACACAGGCAGAGGGAGAAGCAGGCTCCATGCAGGAAGCCTGATGTGGGACTCGATCCCGGGTCTCCAGGATCACACCCCGGGCTGCAGGCGGCGCTAAACCGCTGCGCCACCGGGGCTGCCCGGTTTCAGTCTTTAAATTATCTCCCTCCTGCTACCTGTAAGCGCTAATGATGGTTGGAACTCCAGCAGTCATTTTGGGCCAATAAAGCACTTTGAAAGTGTAGGCCATATGCTTTATGTCATGGAAAGTGCAAGATGAGTTGTTCCCTCAGCTTGACTATACTTTAGATAGGTTTCTTCCTGACTATAGGACCATTGCATCCTTTTCTTGAGAGCATTTACTTTAGAAAACTTTGAATTATAAGTTCTTTCTCTGGCCCATTGAGATGTAAATCTTATCCCAGTCCATTGTCAATTTTACAAACCAGGAATGTTACACTGAAGGATCAGGAAACAATTCCTTTAAAATGTAATAATCAAGACAGGTAGCTATCCTATCCCCTAATATCTGTGGAAGGGAAGGCAGGGGTCTAACTAATTAGCTAACTAAGCTATAATTAGAATACACAGACAGCCTGATCACATTGACCAACCCTTGTCCATCCCCATGTCCTCTAGTACCGTCTACTGGTTCACCCCAGTACCTAAAAATTGTCCTGTTTTTTATATCTACAGAGTTGAGTTCAATCTCCCCTATTGGTATAATCTTGAATAAAATCTTCCTTGTTTGTTTAACTCTGTTCAGTGGTTTTTCTTTGAGAGCCTAGAATATTTGTTGTGCCATTCTTTTCAAAATAATGTTAATAAAAAAAGAAGGAATGATAGAATTAGACAAATGCCATGTTATGACTCTCAGTGAAATAACTTGAGCCAAAGATCATCAAATGGATGTTGTAACCATTAGGTGAAAAGGCAGGATATTTCAGCATGGTGCCAAACTAATACTAAGGAGGACACTTATAAGTTGCAAAGCAACAATGTGCCATTACAGTAGAGAGATCTAGTAATTGTTGGATGGAAGAGGGACTATAAAGTATCCTTCAAACTTAGAAGGTACTTTGAGGTCAAAAAACAAAGCAGGCAACTCCATACAGTTTACACACAGAGTTTTATTCAGAATAATTTGCTGATAGGAAGAATCAAGTAGATGGTGATCAGACAGTGGTGCAGCCATTCTGTGCAAGGTATGGACCTTAGTCTACAGATTTTATAGAGTGAGAGGACATGCTGGAGGGCCCTGTAATGAGATCCAAGGGTTCACATTCATTTCAAAGGGTTTGCATATACCTAATTGACAGCTGACATTTAATTAGATCTGGTGGTGACATCTGTGTGTCAGGAAGGGGGAAAGCAAAGCAAGCCTCACCTCATCCCTGCCTTGGTGTATGTTTCTAAGGTATGAATATGAATCTCTAAGGGATCCAGAACCCCAAGAGAGGTCATCTAGCACACATGAACAAGAAGAGGACCAAAGATGGAATCAGTATCGTCATCACTTCTACAGGCAATCACCAATTTAAATGGTCTCACTTAGCATCACTAATAATGTACAACCTGACATTATATACCTCCTGATGTGATATAGTATAAAAGATGTAAATGTATATGTAATACAAAAGATGTAAAAATATATATATTATATATATATATAAAATATGCAACATTGTCTATGAAATTTTCTTGTCAAAAATGTTTTTCTAAATCCAAACAAGTCTCTAGTCATAAATAAAAGTTTGCAGGAAGCTTTTATTTATTTATTTATTTATTTATTTATTTATTTAAGAGTGAGGGAGGGAGAGAGCATGAGTGGGAGAGGAGGGGAAAGGAAAAGGGAGAGAGAGAATCTCAAGCTGGGCTGGATGCCACAACAGCAAGATCATGACCTGAGCTGAAATCAAAAGTTGGATGCTCAACTGACTGAACTGCCCAGGCACCCCAGAAAAGTATTATTTTTTTTTTTTAATGAAAATATCTGGGATGCCTGGGTGGCTCAGCTGTTAAGTGTCTGCCTTTGGCTCAGGGCATGATCCCGGGGTCTGAGGATTGAGTCCCGCATCAGCCTCCCTGCGAGCAGCCTGCTTCTCCTTCTGCCTCTCTCTCTGTGTCTCTCATGGATAAATAAATAAAATCTTTAAAAAAATTAAAATTAAAATATCTCTCATAAGGTAGAAATACTAATTAGAAGAGTGAATGTTTTCCTTTGATCTTCATAATTAGAATATGGTAGATTCCAAAAATAAAAAAGGCCTACATTTTTTGTGTTACTTGGAATTGCTATATCTAGACTATAAAACTATGGATTTATTTTTATGTGGTATAGAAATGAACTTCTTTCTTACATAAGGCACAATAGTTTGGAGTTTCAATTATATGAAACTGAAATTGATTTGAACAGTAAGTTTGGGAATCTAAATTATAGTTAATCTAAATCAGCAAAACTCATAACATTCTCTGCCACATGGAACAAACTCTGTTCTCCATTTAAGTGAGGCAAAGTAACTGCACCGAAGGAGTGGCTGGAAATATCTACTTATACATATTTAAAACTGAGCAGCCCCAAAATAGTGCAGGTTTGTATATTGATCACATAATCAAAAAAACTAATTAGCATCGCATGAAAAAAATATAATGAATAATAAATAAGTAGCTAGATGTCCTTGAAAACATAAAATGTTAGAAATATAAAAGAAACAAAAAGATATTTAGTCCAACCTTCTCTTCCTACAAATATGAAAACTATATTTCTAGGAAGTAAAGTGCCTTCCCCAAGGTTATATAGCTCATTAGAAGAATAGTTGGAACTAAAACTCAGGCCTTCATGTTCTCAACAGTGTTCTTTTTCCACTACCAGGTATAAATAAGTGAGAAGTAAACAAGTCCTAAAGGAGTTGAATCTACTTTAGACATTATGTTGAAGTAATGAAAAGGGACTATAAATCAGAAGAATTCCCCTATGGCTTAGATGGCATTTGAATGGTATTTTGAAAAAAATAAAAAGATGAAAATATTTTTCAACATTGGCAATAAATTAATTTTATTAGTTTTTTAAAGGCAAGTAGATATTTGATGACACATTTTCTACCCAATGATCAATTTCTGTGCTATTTATTTTCTGGGAACAAAATTCTATGTCAAGGCTTACAAACTTACTTCCTTACAAATTTAAAAACTACTTGCTTGCCTGTCTTCCTCCAATTTCATGTTTTGAATCCATGCATTGGTAACAGATGGTTTAAATGTTATAATTTACAGTTTGGGACTGTCAAGAATTTACCATTTGGATAGGGTTTACCTTGGAATAGATATTGAAACAAAAATCAATCACATGTACTGTGACTTGAGAGCTTTCATTATTTACCAGACATTTGTATAGCACATGGAAAGTTTAATACAGAGGACAAGTGGGAGAAAGCTATTTCATACAGTGTAGCTCAAAGCAGCATCTCTTACTCCTTACCCATTCCACTGTCTTATAATTCTAGTGCCTTCAACCCAACACGCATAAGAACCACATTTCTAGCATCTTTTAAAATTGAAGTTCTAAAAACTGCATCATTACAAACAACCTATCACAAGAATGCTGCCTTATATATGCATACTTTTGCAACTTATTTTGTAATTTAATTTATTTTGTACATTAATTCCTTAGTATTAAATGTATAACTATATATAATTTTATAGCATTTCCCTTAAATAATTAAGAGCCTTATGGGCAAAACAATTGGACTTTCCTAACTTAATGGAATTTTTAATTTTAATTTTCCTGTCTCTTATAAGAGGAATGAAATAGATATGTTTTGAGATTTATTTAGAACTATGCTGAAACATTCCATTATGTTACACTGAAAAAAATAGTTGGGATTCTAACAGAAATGAGGATCAGAACCTCATAAAAGACAATTGTCAGGGCTCCTGAGTGACTCAGTCTGCTAAGTGTCTGCCTTTGGCGCAGGTCATGATCCCTGGGTCCTGGGTTGCAGCCCCGTGAGGCTCCCTGCTGAGTGGGGAGTCTCTTCTCCCTCTCCCTCTGCTCCTCCTTTTGCTGGTGCTCTCTCTCTCTCTCTCTCTCTCTCTCTCATAACTCACTCTCCCTTTCTCAAATAAATAAATAAAATCTTAATAAATAAAAGACGATTGTCAAATTCATCCAGTGTTTTCCTCCTTTGCACTTGATGTCCAAGCTATACACCACAAAAAAAAAAAGCACAAAGATTAAGGATTTTGAAGCTGGAAATATCAAGGAAAAAGGTTAGACATGATTTCTTAAGATTAGTCCTGATTCACTTTTTCCCCATGGTATATGTTTTTATTTACCTGCACTTAGGCTGTATCTTCAGAATGTTGGAATATACAAAATTATTTATTTATTTAAACTCTCATATCCTACTCACTTTTATGAATAGCTTCTAAGTTAGCAAAGCAAATTTTTTGCTGATTGAAAAACTGATTTGCTTGGTTAAATAAACATGATACATACATTAGATGAAGTCAACAAGAGAGATGAAAAAAGTATTATTATACATTTTGAGAAAATAATATATATTTTTTAGTTAAGGATATATGCAAAAAATGTTTTATAAGCTTAACTGTTTAAATACTTTAATTCAATACTCAATAAATATTATTTAAAATATTTTATTAAATGCTAGATAAAATGCTATTAAATATTTTAAATGTAACTAATTTAAAATTCTTTTAATTTACATGAAAAGATTTCCTAAATGATTATTCCTTATAATTTTTAATAGAATCATGTAATATTTGGGAGCTTCAGTTTTTGAATTGGAGAGATCTAGATTTGAATGCTTGAAAGTGCTTTCTCTAAACCTCAGTCTTTTCAATCAAACCCCAAAATAATAGCCTTCTGGAGATGTGGTTAGGGTTTTGTTTGTAAATTGAATGATTACTAGTGATTTAACATAGGTCTTGGAACATAGGCAGGACTCAAGAATACCAACACATTGTTATTATTACTACCATTATCATTACTATTAGTATTACATGTATATTACCAAGTCCTATATTCTGAGAGGTTGTTGATTGTGCTAAGCTATCAACATGCTAAGCACAGTCCTCAACCATGATAATTGTGCCTACAGTCTTATTGTTGTTTTTTCTTAATCAATGACTTCTGTTAACACACTCAATGTTGTGGGTGCTACCATTCTTGTCCAGAGGTTTGCCTTTACTCAACTCCATTAACTTTTAATGCCTTTACAGTAAATGTCATGGTTTACTCTTCTCTGTGATCAAGAAATACATAAATGCTTCCATTTTTCATTTCCAAATATTACACTTAGTACATTTGGAAATGTCAGAGTTAAGAGATTTGTGAATCAAATGGCATCAGTGTGAAGGGAATCACTGTGTCAAAATAAAATGATTTGGGCACTTTTTTTTTTTTTTTTTTTTTTTTTGCTTTTATCTCAGGCATCAGAAGTTTTCAAACAGTAAAAAATCTTAGGTTAAAGATGCTACATAGGTACAGAGTTTCAGACATGTGACACTGAAGAGTTCACTAAGTGTGAATATTACCTCTGTGGGCGGGGATCAAAACCTTATGCAAATGGTGGTGTTTTGGCAATGAGAATATTCAATATAAATAAAGAAATATAGAAAAATATTATAGTTTAATAGATTCTTTTTTGGGTAGAGCAGGTTGCCATGTTATGTCTATTCTATTATTAGCTGGAACGTGGCAAGGGCTTTTTAAATGTTTATACTAGCTCAATCCTAAATTGTTCTTGAATCAGAATGGCCAATTGTGACAAATTATACTCAATTACATGACTACTTGCCACCAGAGACTGAGCTAAATTGGATTTGTTATTGGAAACCAGAGGCAGTGCCTTGGTAAACCATCCTGCTCTTTAAATTTTTGAAGGGCTGCAGGGGGTTTACTTTTTATGGTGGAATGTGTTCCCTGTAACACTGTCTCTCACACTCTCTCTCCATATATATATATATATTTATTTGCTCCTAGAAAGTTAAAAATAATGCATATAGGGCAATGTGAGTTTTGATGGCTTGGGATTTGATGTTTGTTAATCCAGGTCAATGCAGTGGCACCCCAGAAAACTTGTCAAAAAACTAATACCAGTGAGTAAACCTGATATCTAAATCCACCCTTAGAGGATCCACCCTAAGTATCACATCTGGCTAAAATTTGAAATTATTCTTCTCTACAATAAAAATTGAATATGGGGCACCTTGGTAGCTTAATTGGTTAAAGCGTCTGTCTTTGGCTCGGGTCATGATCTCAGAGTCCTGGGATAAGCCTCAGCCCCATGTCAGGTTCCCTGTTCAGCAGGGAGTCTGCCTCTCCCTTTTCCTCTGCCCCTCCCCGCATTTGTGCTCTCTCTGTCTCTCTCTCTCAAATAAATAAAATCTTTAAAAAAATTAAATGTGTGGTCAGGCCACCAGAATATTTATATTTTTGACATGTTTGCACTTGAGGGTCATTTCCAGACTCAAAGATAGAGTCATGTCCAAAACTAGAGTTTTGTTCTGAGCTGATTGTACTTTAAGTGGCTGGAGAAATATGATTAAAAAGATTCCTTCTGCTAAAGGACAATAAATCTGGTAATAAATTAGTGGATTACTCTTGCTTCAATGTTAAGGTTGGATAAGCTGAGTTGAGAGGGGATAGAGAGTAGCAACATTGTAAATATAGATGGATCATTCCCAAATATGAATGATAAGTGATGTAATATTCTTAAAAAGCATATCCTTTCAACTTCAGAAGAAATGCTTATTTATGTGTTGTTTGTTCTAATGATCTTTGAAAAGGGGTTTTTGCTAAAGAAACATCTGAAAGTTTATAGGATTTTAGCAAGATTGCATTGCTGCTTTTGATATCCTATCACTTGGCCTAGAATTTCTAGAGTTATTAGTGTCAAAGGAGTCAAAATTTCCCATGCAGTCTTTGATTCCAAATGTCAAATGGTTGGTTTTGCAATTTATTGTTTTTTTCCCTAATTTTTTTTTCCTTGGGAATGATGTTGGCAGCTATACAACCCATGTGGAATCCTGGGCCAAATGAACTGCCATCTGGATTCCAGAAGTAGGGAGAGATGTGGGATGAGAACAAGCAGTACTCTCCTTATCTCTGGAAGTTCTCAAGGATGAATATTTTCACAGTATACTACAACCAACAGACTAGGTTTAAACACATGATTTGGATGGGCTTTTGATTTATTACCTTTGTCCCTGCCAAAAAAATTTGATTCTCTACGTGGGAAGCCTAGATGAGGTAGACTTGGAGCCAGGTTTCAATTTAATATAAAATTCATCCAAGTCTTGTTAGTTCTAAGAGAGAAGCCATTGTGTGGCTTTTTCCTTTAGGTTTATGCAAATTTATAATCCGGATTCTGTTCTTATTCTCCTTTCCAGGTCTGAGATTTGACCATTATGGATTTAAATGTCATTTCTTGCTTATATAATCCTTTGTTATTACATAATACTTTTTATAGCAAAGATGTTTAAAATTATTAATTGTTGAATTTCAATTATATAAATAGGTTTGCTTTGCATACTTTGTCAATATATGACTATATTTTTAACTTGCTTTGTTTTTTTTTTTTTTTTTTTTTTTTTTTTTTTCACTTAAAATAGTTTTGATTTGGGGCAGCCTGGGTGGCTCAGCGGTTTAGCGCCGCCTTCAGCCCAGGGCCTGATCCTGGAGACCCAGGATGGAGTCCCACATCAGGCTCACTGCATGGAGCCTGCTTCTCCCTCTGCCTATGTCTCTGCCTCTCCCTCTCTCTCTCTCTCTCTGTGTCTCTCATGAATAAATAAATAAAATATTTTAAAAAATAGTTTTGATTCACTTTAAAGTATTATTAATACAATATATTTTTTTTGGAAAATTTTACAAACCATAAAATTCTAAATAAGAAACAAAATATCCAAAATAGTGCCCAGAGATCAATCACAGTTTGATATATTTTTGGTCATTTTTTTTTCTTCATTTTATTACATATACATCCACATACACACATACAATATTTGTTTCAGATCATAGTGATCTGAGTGCATAAACAAATTTCTTGTGTCTGTTATTTCATTTTGTATCATGATCATTACCCATTTGGTATCACAAACAATATTGTATCATAAATATGTCCACATTTTATTATTTCTTGAAAACTCAGTTTTAAATTGCTACACATAAGTTTTAATTTATATTTCCCAGGAGGATCCAATGTAGCATTAATGAAGTAACAGAGTTACAATGGATTTTCTACCAACTCAAGTTGTTGCTACAGAAACTTGTTGGCTGTGTTACAATTCTATTTAGGTGCTTTGGGACAATTTATAAATATTAAAATGTCAAAAGCATGTTAAACAATTACGTGTAATTTCTAAGAGAATGTTTGAAAATTTATAAGCTAATACATGCATTATACCTGGATATACAGATTTGGGTATTTTCAGTAAATTACTCCTTATTGATTAAATTCAACTTAAATACTCGTTCTTTCTTAAATAAATATTTACTGAGTATCTACTATGTGCCAGGTGCTATTCTATGCACTAGAAGTAAATCAGTGAACAAGTTGAATTATTTTCTCTCTTAGAACATATACTTTAGTGGAAAAAACAAATAAAAATACGTATACATATTTATAGTAGGTGGACATAAGTGCTATAAAGATAAGTAAAGCATGGACTATTACCCAGCCATCAAAAATGAAATTTTGCCATTTGCAATGATGTGGATGGAACTAGAGGGTATTATGCTAAGCAAAATAAGTCAATTGGAGAAAGACAATTAAATGATTTCACTTGTGGAATTTTTTTAAAGAGATTTTATTCATTTATTCATGAGAGACACACACACACAGAGAAGCAGGCTCCATGTAGGGAGCCTGATGCGGGACTTGATGCTGGGACTCCAGGATCACGACCTGAGCTGAAGTCAGACGCTTAACTGCTGAGCCACCCAGGCATCCCCACTCATGTGCAATTTAAGAAACAAAACAGAGGAGCATAAGGAAGGGGGGGGGGAATAAAACAAGATGAAATCAGAGAGGGAGATAAACCATAAGAGACTCTTAATCATAGGAAACACACTGAGGGTTGCTAGAGGGGAGAGGGGTGCATAGGGTACCTAGAGCATGGACATTAAGGAGGGTACAGGATATAATGAGCACTGGATATTATATAAGATGATTAATCACTCATCTCTACATCTATTAATTGAATTTAATTAAAATTTTACAAAATAGTCCTAAAAAAAAGAACTAGTTTTCCCTTATGTTACTGATGAATCACTGAACTCTAGTTCTGAAACTAATAATACACTATATTTTAATTAATTGAATTTAAATTAAAAAATAGCCTGTTGATAAAGCAAAAGAGAGAGAGAGAGAGAGAGAGAGAGAGAGAGAAAGCAAAGTGATAGGACTGATTTGATGGGGTACTTTTTGAGTAGGTCTATTTCAGGTTGCTTGGTCACTGAATACCTTTGTAAGGTGGGAATATTTGACCAGGAGTACTGGTATTGTCTTTGTCACAAAATATAGACTGCTTTCTCTTCCTTCGTTAATCATACTTTTATCCTATGGAATAATTTTCCCAAGAGAGCAGTTGACATATATTACTCTTTAAGAAATCAAATCCCCCAAACTCAAAGTCTAAACAAATAAAACCATAAACCTGCAGTGTCTCCTTAGTATGTAGAGGATAAATTCTAAACCCTTTATTTAAGTGTTTAGGGCACTCATATTCTGGTACCTGCTTCTTTTGCCAACGGCATCTTTTACCTGTTCCCAAGATATAACTTCCGTGTCAAACATATAGATTTATTTCTTGGCTGTGAACATGTTTTATTTCTTCTTCAGGCATTTCTTCCTTTTTTCTTCTGGGATGCCTTCCTTTCTACTTTTCCAAATATCTATTTTTAAAGACTCACCTTCAACCCAGTTTCTTAAATAATTATTTATTGAATTTGGATTTATTAAGAATGATTTTCTTTGACGGTTATTCTAAAGACATTTAAATGTATTCCTTTATCATTAAATATATGTAAACTCTTCTTAAATATCCATAATTTGTCTCTTACATTCTTAAACACATAAATAGTAACATCATTTAATTGGTCTTAGTGAAACTATGTTGATTTATATCTTAGTAGCACTTATGTCTTAATTGTTCATTTGGTGGCAGTTTGTCTGTCTGTATAAATATTCATTCACCTTCACTCTCTGCATCTATTCATCAACCTGTAATCAATCCATCCACCCATTCTCCATCCATTCATCCACCCACCATCCATCATTCTTTCTATGCATCCATCCTTGTATGCATCCATCTATCTATCCTTTCTTCTGCTCATCATTTATTTATCTATGAACTCATCGATTTACCTCTACTAATACACAGTCACTCTACTTTGGATATGAAATATATTATAAAGAGCACTTATATTTTTCTCTATATTTTAACATTGATATAATTACCACAGGCGTCTGTGGTCTCAGCTTCTAATACAGTGACAGATTTGTATAATAAATGTTCAATGAGTATTAGTAAAGGATAAAAATCCTAAGTGGAAAATATTAATGAAATGCTAATGAAATGTTTGTGAAAGGACCTTCTCTGGATCATCTATTTTTATTTAAATGAATGACTTAGGTCCTGTTGGTGTTCAGAGGGAAGAATAGAACTTTTCTGGTTCTATGATCCAGTGCATCTCACAGTAGCTGGTAAAAACAGTACTAGTCACTTTACTTCTTAGTGCTTCTTTCAGCCCATTTGTAAAATAGGGATACCTATCTTTTATCTCATTTCATAGAAATGTGGAAGGAAAAGATAAAAGGGTATGCCTAAAATACCCATTAGTTCTTTAGACTAGAATAAGTAGGTGCTATAATACCTATTTAGCCTCACAGAAAATTCACTCTTCTAAGTTAGTGCTTTTCAACTTATTTTCTGCAAAGCCTAAGGATCCCTTTCCTTGAAGAATCTTCAAGGGCAACTAGGGGTATGAAATAGAGGGTTGGGTTTGAGTGGGATATCCACTGTCTCTTGAAACAGAACAAGCACTCATTGGTATGTTGTATGTATGTTTCCATAAAAGTTCACCTCTGGAGAAATGCCTCAGTTTCCTCTTCTGTAGAATGAAAATAAATAGTAATTCACATTCAGAAAGCTGTTATGTGGATTAAATGAATTTTTATAGGGAAAATGCTTGGAACAGTGGTATGTGGTGTTAGAGGAGGGTTAGCTGCCATTATAATTATTTACACATCTTTATCTGACACTAAATCTCCTCAGCTTCATGTGTCTTTTTGATGTTTGCCACTAGAAAGTAAGCCCTGCAAGAACTGGATGGCATTTTTGTTGTTGTTGTTGCTCAGTGATTGTCCTGAGTTCCAAAGCAATGGTGGCACATAGTAAACACTCAGTAAGAATTTGTTGAATGAATGAATTTTATTTTCTCTTTCCTTCCTGGTTAGCTCTTCCTCTTTCCCTGCTCTCATTATACCTTCTGACAGCCTTTTCCCCTTCTGACATGATACTTTTATTGTGTTAATTGCATGGTATCTAGATATATTGGACTTTTAGAGTTGTATGTAAAATAAAAATATTTTGCGCTTGACTTTAAACTTCATGACAATAGAGACCCTTTTTGCTAATAATTTTATGCCCACTGCTTGCACAGAGCCTGGCCTACAGTAGAGCACATACTTTATTTTTTATAAAAGATTTTATTTATTTATTAATGAGAGACAGAGAGAGAGAGAGAGAGAGGCAGAGACACAGGCAGAGGGAGAAGCAGTCTCCATGCAGGGAGTCCGATGTGGGACTCGATCCTGGGTCTCCAGGATCAGGCCCTGGGCTGAAGGTGGCGCTGAACCACTGAGCCACCAGGGCTGCCCCACATAATTTCTTTTTGATGAATAAAGAATGAATGTGTCAATAAATGAAATAGAGTGATAATCTTCTTGGCTACTCAGAAACTGAGTTTTTGGCTGTGTTTCCCAGAGGCATAGCTTTGAGAAAGAAAATCCCAGATAGGAAAAATATTGTAACTACAAGATAATACTATTATTATGCATATTCTGCTATATATTGTGACAAATCACCACAGGAGGAAGTTTACAGAACTTGGAACTTGTCTACTTTGTTTCACCTTTCATTTTAAAGTTATTAAATATTCTAATTCCTAGCCTCGATGAAAGTAAAGAAGCTTAAAAAAGAAGTTACAGAATATATAAAATGTTTCCTTCTGGAGTATCCCTAAAAGAAGAGAGTCATAAAATGTATGTGTGAATCCATCTGTTTTTGCAAATTAAGTTGATTTGACATCTTAAAAACAGAGTGATTGTTTCAATTTACAGGGCCCAAAGACAGTAGTCACTCTCAAGGGAAAGTTCTTCACTTAATATGGCAGAGCCCAAGAATCTGCTAATTAGATACTTGACTCCTGAAGGCACATTTGATTTCTAAGTGTGTGAGGTTGTGTGGTTCCCCAAAATATTCAAGGCATCTTCAAAAAGCTGGCGGGCTTTAGATTATGCAGTGATTGATGCTTACAGTAATGTGGCTCCTCAGGAACAAAGGCCCATCCTACATATGAAACAATCCTGCTGAAGGACTCGGTGTATTCTGGGTCACTTCTGGTTTCCTTTAGCACTTTTCATTCACTTAGGAGGGTGTTTCCTGTGTCTCTACTCATAGCAATGTTTCCTGAATTGTTTCTGAATATCTAGTCTGAAGGGATCATGAATAATTAAATCTAATAACAAAATTCACAATTAAGCCTAAGAAATCTGATCCTGAATTCTTTGTGCTTAAAAGCATTCCACCCAAGTTTCTGAAGAGATGAGTTAAATGGTAATTTAAAAGCTTTGAATGCGTAAGTGAATTAAAGTTCTCTGAGAATATTTTTCATATATGCTCCATATATGTACATGCACTATGAAATGTAAGAGTTAAATTCATATGGGAGAAAAATGTAATGAATATTTTATCCAGAACCTATTTCTTTTTTAAAGATTTTATTTATTTATTCATGAGAGACACAGAGAGAAAGAGGCAGAGACGCAGGCAGAAGGAGAAGCAGGCTCCCCACAGGGAACCCAATGCGGGACCCCATCCCGGGACCCCAGGATCATGCCCTCAGCTGAAGGCAGGTGCCCAACCGCTGAGCCACCCAGGCGTCCCACTGGGACCTATTTCTTTTGTCAAAGTAAAGTTATCTAAAGAGTGAGGGATGCTGGGACTATGCTGTCAGAGAGAAGAAACTTGGGAATATAGCATAGGAGAGAGGGATGCTAATACCCTTCCAAGTGGTGGAGTCTGGGAACACCCATTAGAGTGAGGGATCCCAGAAACACGCTTAGAGAGATCTGCTTCTCCTCAAAGCACTAGGGCCTGGTATTGCCGATCCATAGAGTACTTAATCAGAAGTTTAGTGTGTAAAGGAAAGATCCTGAGATCTTTATGGCATTAAATATTACAGACAGGAATTCTCTAAGAAGTTTAGGGGTGATGGACTTTTAATCTTATACTTATTTAAGTTCACATTGTCTTTGAGTAATGTTGATATTTAAAAAAAGAGAACTAGCTATTTTACCAGCAAGATGAGTTTATTTGGGAATAGCAGAGCATTGCAATTTGGGACAAGAAAATTATGGTGGGCCGCAGGCAGGGCTGAACTGGAGGAGGAGTGATTGTTTTTATAACGAAAGGGAGGAAGCTGGAGGGTCTGTTATGGCTTCTCATTGGCTGAATGTGGTTTCCCATTGGCTGGGCTGTTGCTGGACCAGGAGAAATTCTTCATTCCTACTGATGAGTTCTGTAAAGTAAACTTCTTTTTGTTGGGGAATACAGGTATATTTCTTACAGCAAGTGGTAGTACATGAAAGCCCTCTCTCCAGCCCTTTCTGACTCCATTTTTAATGCAGTTTCTTGGTTTATTTTCACAATAGCCAGGTTAAAAAAAGGAAAAAAAAGTTATCTAGAGGGATCAAATGCAATGGAAAGAATCAGGAATCCTAGATTTCTTTTCCTCCACTGATCAACTTTTTATTTCTAGTAAAATATTTAATCTCTTTTATCCCAGGTTTCAAATAAAAATGATATTTTTCTTATTTTTGCCATAGTCTGTTGGGGAGGAACAAGTGAGGAAAAAATGCTTATGGCAATTTTTCCAAAATGCTATACAAATATAGTCATTTTATCAAGAAGACGGTACTGGAATATCCTCACCCTACTGACTATCCATGAACCATGCAGTACAAAATAACAGTCCTTGTAAAAATGTTTGAATTGTTTGCTTCTTTCCTTAAAGCTGCACTGACATATGTTAGATAAAAGCGCAGGATGCATAGGTGAAGTATGAGTGAAAAGTGATGGTTTAATACAATGACTTTCAAATTTCAAGAGTACAGAATTCTTTGTCAAACAACATTTTTTTGTGGAAGTCAAATATAATCTACAATAAGCAAAATTGTTTTTGCTGAAGGGGCAAAGCAGGCATTCAGGTGCTCCAATTAGTCTCTTGCTACCTTGCTACTGAATTCAGTTTGAAAACAGCATAGTCTGAAGAAAGGCCCCAGTTATAAAGCCACTCTAAAGGGCAAGTTACAGTCCTGTGGTCAGGACAGGACTCTGCCTCCCTTGTCTGGCAATCATACTTACTGACTGAGCTGCAGGCTTTCTATTGTGCTTCTAGATAGCATATCTCAAAGTGCAAAATATAATAATTCAGAACCACTGTTAGGTATGGCAACATTAGAATTTAATATTTCAGTCAGTAGTAACTTAACAATCATCCAATCTGGTGGTTTTCAGACTGTCCTGGAGGAGCCTCTTTGGGATCATGTGAGGGTTGAGGAGAGATTGGCATGGGGACTGCAATGACCTAGACCTGTTGTATAGTTGGTGTTCTTGGTAAGGCATTAGTTGAAAAATAGGTTCTCCTGATTGATGAAAAACCACTGGTATGACCAGCTTCCTCTTTTGACATATAAAGCTATGGGGGTCCAGCAGGTTATTGACTGACCAAGGTGACAGACTTCCCAGGAGCCATCCAGGTGGCTGGACTCTCACTTCACTGCCCTTTCAATTGTGATGGGATGTTCAGACCAGAAATAAGAAATTTGGTCATTTTAAAAACAATTTGCCTTTATCTTCAATTTATGAGGGCTGGCTAGGAATACCAAAATTAGAAGACTTCATTTTCTGGCTAATGTACACTTTTCCTAAAGGAGAAGTGAATGTAAAGAAAAGATGAAAGATGCCAGATTTGGGAAAGATGTTAAGTTGTAGTTATAATGTGACCAAAAATATTCTAATTTAGCATTGGCTCAACTTCAGTTCTGTTTCCTGGCAGCTGCTTTTTGAAGAGGGATTTTTTTTTTTCAGATCGTGTCTATTAAGATTTTCATCCCTGAGGTGCCACTCTTTCTAATATTAAGCAACAATGATAATAGCTTTCATTTGGGGAGAGGTTAGATAATAGCTAAGGACTACATGTGTATTTTCTCATGCTCCTGCCTTATAAAGCATCCTGGAGGTAAATATGATTACCCAAGTTTTAGAGATGAGGAACCTAAGACTCTGCTAGTCTCATGAGCTTTCCTAAGTTCTGCTGGCTAGCAAGTTGGAGAGTCTGGACTCAAACTGAGGGGACTGCCCTCAACACCTGGGCTCTTAGCTGTGATGTACTACTGAATTCTATGTCCTATTAAGGAAGAGGATCCTCAGTAAACAACTAAACCAAAATCCTCTTGAATTGTTTTAAAGATAAATACTACACTACTAAATTCTTATAATACCTATTTCATTGCAGCTTAAATAATTTTTGATAAAGGAGCTGAATGACTGTAAGAAATATAGAGCAGATCCTTAGGTATGTGCAGGGATCATTAAGGGTTGGCAGTTGTGAAAACTAAGTCCACGGGCCAGTGCAAATTGGCACATGGAATCCCTGTTCTGCCTGACTTGTTACAGAAACATTAATCTGACTAGAAGAGTGAGAAACATGATAAATATTCAAGAGCCAATGGAAACTTCAGTATTCCCCTGACACCAACTACAACTTTGCCATTGTGTTTGCAAACTAAACTTCTCCTAATAATTATGATATTTGATTCTCACAACTTTTTACATGAATTAAACTACCTACCAGCACTACCACAATAATAAACCTTCAGAAGAAGTTGAGATATTCAATGGATGGAGAGAGAGTCTTGCATTTGAGGAAGTACCCAAATGATATACCACTATCTTATAAGGTTCTAGCACTTTTTTTTTACAAACACAATATGAAATATGTGTATAAGACATACTGAGTAACAAATGCTTGCTACCTTCTGTTCCCCAGAAAGAATAGTATTTTCATCACCATTCTTAATATCATTAAAATTGTATTAGAATTTTCTCTCTTGAATAAAGTCTGTAATATCCCAGTCTCTATTTCCTAAATGGTTGCATTGTGTTCTAGAACACATGTCTAGAAAATATATGTTTATCTAGAAATAAAGGAGATAAAGAATTATTGAATAAGTGGTAGAAGATGGATACTTATAATTCCCTAACTTGAACATGATTAAACATAACATTGTTATAACAATTAACATTAAATGTTATAACATTAACATTAATTGATTCTATCCTATTGAATATTCCACCTTTCTTTGACAAATACATGAATAGTATGACATATGAATTACTGATCCAGTTGACTAACACAAAGAGAAGCAACTGCCACCCACATGTCCCGACTTTCAGTGTCATTCATGAACATTTGAAAAGAGCTGGGGACGCCTGGGTGGCTCAGTGGTTGAGTGTCTGCCTTTGGCTCAGGGCATGATCCCAGAGTCCGGCAATCAAGTCCCACTTCAGGCTTCCTGCATGGAGCCTGCTTCTCTCTCTGCCTGTGTCTCTGCCTCTCTCTCTGTGTCTCTCATAAATAAATAAATAAATAAAAATTTAAAAAAAAAGAAAAAGAAAAGAGCTGATATACCTCACATAATGGCTGACTGGTCCAAATCTACCTAGCACACTTTAGTATAGAATAGATACCAACTTTTCAGTTTGAGTGTGTAGCTTTTCAGCAAGCCATTCCTTATACTCATTGAATAATATTATTTCATTAAGTATTGTTTTTTAAAGATTTTATTTATTTATTCATAAGAGAAGAGAAAGAGAGGCAGAGACATAGGCAGAGGGAGAAGCAGGCTCCCTGCAAGGAGTCTCATGCGGGACTCAATCTCAGACGCCGGGATCACGCCCTGAGCCGAAAGCAGACGCTCAACTGCTGGGCTACCCAGGCGTCTCCTCGTGAAGTATTGTTTTGTTTTGTTTTGTTTTTTCTTATGAAGTATTGCTTAAGTTGAATTTGTTTCTAAAACTATAGAAGGATGGAACTGTATTATAGGTAAGATGGCATCATAGAAAATGGCCTATTATTTTGTAATTTGTATTATTTTGTAATCAGTGTACTTCCTTACTGATTAACACATGCCTACTTTGGACAGTCAGGAGACAGTCTTTAAAAACAAAATTAGGCTTGATTTCAAATAGTTGATCAGACTCAATATTTCTTTAGTACAAGAATTATGAACAAAAACTTAACATTCTGAAAAAGATTGTTTTTTTTTCATTCAATAAATATTTATTGAGGGTCTGGGCATTAGGGATACAGCAGCAAACATGAAACATACATTCTGGTGGAATTCAATTTTTTTTATTGAAGTTTGATTTGCCAACATATAGTATAACATCCAGTGTTCATCCCACCAAGTGCCCTCCTCAGTGCCATCACCCAGTTATCCCATACCCCTACCTACCTCCCCTTCTGAAACCCTTTGTTTGTTTCTCAGAGTTAGGAGTCTCTCATGGTTTGTCTCCCTCTCTAATTTTTCCCACTCATTTTCCCTCCTTTCCCTTATAGTCCCTTTCACTATTTCTTATATTCCCCGTATGAGTGAAACCATATAATGATTGTCCTTCTCCAATTGACTTACTTCACTCAGCGTAATACCCTCCAGTTCTATCCATGTTGAAACAAATGGTGGGTATTTGGGTCTCTAGTGGCTGAGTGATATTCCATTGTATACATATATCACATCTTCTTTATCCATTGATCTGTTGAAGGACATCAAGTCTCCTTTCAGTTTGGCTATTGTGGACATTGCTGCTATAAACATTGGGGTGCAGGTGTCACTGTGTTTCATGACGTCTGTATCTTTGGGGTAAATACCCAGTAGTGCAATTGCTGGGTCTTAAGGTAGTTCTATTTTTAACTCTTTGAGAAACCTCTACATTGTTTCCCAGAGTGGCTGTACCAGTTTGCATTCTCACCAACGGTGCAATAGGGTTCCCCTTTCTCCACATTCTCTCCAACATTTTTTGTTTCCCATCTTGTTAATTTTCACCATTCTCACTGGTGTGAGGTGGTATCTCATTGTGGTTTTGATTTGTATTTCCTTGATGGCAAGTGATGCAGAGCATTTTCACATGTGCTTGTTGCCCATGTCTATGTCTTCTTTGGTGAAATTTCTGCTCATGTCTTCTACCCATTTCATGATTGGATTGTTTCTTGGGTATTGAGTTTCATAAGTTCTTTATAGATCTTGGATATTAGCTCTTTACCTGATATGTCATTTGCAAATATCTTCTCCCATTTTGTAGGTTGTCTTTTAGTTTTGTTGACTGTTTCTTTTGGTGTGCAGAAGCTTTTTATCCTGATTAAGTCCCAGTAGTTCATTTTTGCTTTTGTTTTCTTTGCTTCGTAGATATATCTTGCAAGAAGTTACTGTGGCCAAGTTCAAAAGGGTGTTGCCTGTGTTCTTCTCTAGGATTTTGATGCATTCTTGTCTCACATTTAGATCTTTCATCCATTTTGAGTTTATCTTTGTGTATGGTGTAAGAGAATGATCTAGTTTCATTCTTCTGCATGTGGCTGTCCAATTTTCCCAACACCATTTATTGAAGAGACTGTCCTTTTTCCAGTGGATAGTCTTTCCTGCTTTGTCAAATATTAGTTGACCATAGACTTGAGGACCCATTTCTGAATTCTCTATTCTGTTCCATTGATCTATGTGTCTGTTTTTGTGACAGTGTCACACTGTCTAGATGATCACAGCTTTGTAATACAGCTTAAAATATGGCATTGTAATGCCCCCAGCATTGGTTTTCTTTTTCAATATTCCCCTGGCTATTTGGGGTCATTTCTGATTCCATACAATTCTTAAGATTATTTGTTCCAACTCTGTGAAGAAAGTCCATGGTATTTTGATAGGGATTGCATTGAACATGTAAATTGCCCTGGGTGCATCTTCACAATATTTATTCTTCCAATCCATGAGCATGGAATGTTTTTCCATCTCTTTGTGTCTTCTTCAATTTCTTTCAGAAGTGTTCTGTAGTTTTTAGGGTATAGATCCTTTGCCTCTTTGGTTGGATTTATTCCTAGGTGTCTTACGGTTTTGGGTGCAATTGTAAATGGGATTGATTCTTTAATTTCTCTTTCTTCAGTTTTATTGTTAGTGTATAGAAATGCCACTGATTTCTGTGCATTGATTTTGTATCCTGCCACATTGATGAATTGCTGTATGAGTTCCAGCAATTTTGGGGTGGAGTCTTTTGGGTTTTCTATATACAGTATTATGCCATCTTTATGAGGGAGAGTTTGACTACTTCTTTGCCAATTTGAATGCCTTTTATTTCTTTTTGTTGTCTTATTGCTGAGGCTAGGACTTCTAGTACAATGTTGAATAACAGTGGTGATAGTGGACATCCTTGTCATGTTTTGGTCTTAGGGGAAAGGCATTCAGTTTTCCCCCATTGAGAATGATATTTGTTGTGGGCTTTTCGTAGATGGCTTTTAAGATATTGAGGAGTGTCCCTCTATCCCTACACAAGGTTTTGTTATTTATTGGAGAATCAAATAAAGCCTAGGTGTATGGCTGCCATTCTTTTTTCCTTATAATATGAACTATTACATGTAGAGCACAATGATTTACCCATGGTAAGTGCCCCGGATGCTAGTGATGATGTCAGTGTAATGTCAGCCTCACATAATCATCTCCTGCGTTTTCCATTTCTGTGACATATGTGGCTGAAGACGCAACTGATTTCCACAAAGAAATATACCACTCATGTGAGAGATGAAACATGAATTTTGATTGACTGCATGGTCCCAAAGTATTCTGTAATGTGTTTCATTAACTCTAAAATAGTTCCAGGTATAAAAGCAAACCTAGGCCTTTCCAGCATCTGGAATGAGTGAATCACTCACACACTGCTGGTGTAAATCGATATAATCTCTTTGGAAAACAGCTTGGCCATATCTAGTAAAGCTCAAAATATACGTAAAATATGGTCCAGAAATTTCACTTGTAGATACATGCCCCTTGAAATGTATATCCGTGTGTGTAAATCTATTTCTCTGTCATTTCTTTTTATCTAATGACATTGACTAGTGTAGCCCCAATTTGGAAACTACCCAGAGACCCATTAATAGTAAGATGGAAGAATACACTCAGGTATAGTCACACAATGGGGAGCAATAAGAATGATTGGAGTAGGAGACTTTAATTAGAGTAAATCTCAAACATGATATTGAATGAAAGAAGCCAAGCACAGAAGAAAACATACTGTAATTAATGTCCCCTTTTTATAAAATATGAAACCAGTCATTACTGCTGTTAGAAGTCAGGGTAGTAGTTACTCTGGAGGAGTAGTGACTGGAAATAGTGACTATGAAGGTGCTCTCTTGGGTTTCTTACTCTGAGAAGCAGTTCCATGAGTGTGTTTGGTTGTAATAATTCAAGTTGACACTTATGTGATCTTTCATTATGTGTATCACATTCTGAACTTGTTCTCTTTTTCTCTGTAGATATTACTGGGTGAACACCATGACAACGATTCTAAAGTCTCTCAAATTTACTGCATTGAAAAAGAGATGTTTGGTTTTACCAAACAGAAAGTTGATTAAGTGATTACTTGAATATTACCTGAGGTTTGACCTGTACTATTTTCTGCTACTCTGTTTATTTGGTTGTTATAGTCTATCAGATGTTGAGATAACTTAAAATGAAAAAACAAACAAACAAACAAAAACAAACCAACACTGGTCAGTAAATACAACTGAGGATTTTTATCTCCTATGCCATTGGAAGAATGCAGTATTCCCACCTACGTCTGAGTCAGGGAGGTAAAGGCTAGTAGGGTTCTACAGATGGTATCTGCTCTACATTGTAATGCGATGTCTGTCTTCTCTCAGTCCACCCTTCTCTTGCAACAATGCCCACCCTCTCGGGCAATTACCAGTAAAACCTTTATAAAACAGAAATCTGAGCACATAACTTTCCTATTTAAAATTATCCAGTGATTGCCCATGTTCAGGTCTCTGTCCACTTTGATCACATTTATCTCCCTTTACTTCTTGTTTACTCCCCGGAGTCATTCTAGCATTTAAATATGGCCTCTTGAACCAGCCAAGCTGGCTCCCACCTCTAGGATAATGCACTAAGGGCATGAGAATGCCCTTTTTTTTTCAGGTCTCTCTAGGCCTTCTCCTCATTCAAGGCTCTGTGGAGAGTTGCCCTTCCTGGAGAGATCTTCCCTGACTTCAGAGTTTCTAGTAGCAGCCTACCTCCCTGTGACACTCTCATATTTTACATGCTTTTAAAAATACTAGATAAAATCATCTTAGTTCTTTAATTGTTTATTGTCTGTATCCTTTAACTCTCCACTTTTCCAATAGAGCAAAGATCTAGGAAACTATCATATGTTTTTTTGTTGCATCCCAAGGCCTAAAATAGTTAGTACATAGTAAATATGTAATAAAAACTTGTTAAATGTATGGGTATGGTATAATAACAGTGGTGAGAGAGAAATGTTTCTGCTGTTTGTCATTTTGGGGTTTGTCTAACAAAACCATTTGAATTTATTAAGTTTCTAGACTCTTAGAATCTTATGTTAGATGCTCATGTACATTGTCTAGCACCCATATATCAAATACACTGGATAGGATTATTCTTTGTCTTTCCCTTAATTATACCCCTATTCATGGGAGGCAGTAACAGACCTTGAGTAAAAGTACTCCCAGGCAGAGGAACCTGTATGTCATTAGCTGATAACTAACGGAAATGGAAGAGCTGTGAGCCATTACATAAACCTAGCCAGAACTTAAACTCTGGGGGAGAATATTAGATCCCCATTAAAATTGGGGAAATGTAGTTGATTGAAAATATGTTTATTTTCCCTACAAAGCATTCTGTCAAACTTACCTCATTTATCACTGAGTGCTCCCTTAGAAATGTTGCAGACATTTACAAAATGCAGAGAATATAAATATAAATACATATGTCATATATTTAGATATTATTATATATTTGTATATATAAATATAAAATGCAGAGTTTGTTTCCCTCTGCCTTACTGCCTTGTCTTTGCATCATGTTTTGTATGTGTTGACTATTTAGCATTAATTGACTAGATGACCAGTTAGATTGGTCCAGTTAGATTGTTTGTTTTGGATTTGTTTTTTGGGTTTTATAATGTGTCATATTAAATGACTGGTTTACCCAAAGGGATAGAGTGAAACCTGTGCCAGGATCAGATGTTCTGCCTTTTATTTATATAAGCTGGGTCTTCAAGTTACAGTCACTAAACTCTGGGACTCTGCTCTGCTTATAAATACCATTAACACAAATTTTTCTCATGTCTGGCTGTTAATAGTCAAATACGGTAGTATTGGTTGGATAATGCATAGGTAAAATAGTTTTGTCTATGGGGTAAATGGCCATCTTGGTAGCATGGGAGCATGGGATGATGGTGCTGAAGTTTGCCCCAGACATTCTTAGGTACTTAGAAATAAACTTTTGAGCCAGAGAAACACATAGCACTATGCTTTTTTCTAGTATCACCTTGGGCTTACCTGAACCTGGCCAGTCAGCATAGGCTTACCCTATCCCTCTGTGTAAATCAGTCATTTACTATGACATATTTTATCAGTACTTACAAACCAAAAATAAAGAATACAATTGGTCAATTGGTCATCTAGACCATCAGTGCTGACTAGTCAATGCAAATAAAGCATGATTTTTTTTTTTTTTTTTTGCTGGTCACTTGCAAGGACAGAGGTCACTCTGAGGTCAGACTATCCTCAGCAGAATGAGACTTTCTCTCAATGCATGCTAACAGACAGTGAATGTAAGCTGGCTATAAGTATCTTTATTGTCTCATCCATACCAGCACATACAGAAGGATGAGTATATTAGGCTTCCCAGAATGATTGTGGTAAATATAACAGCCATCATTTATGCAGTGAGTTATCATGTGCCATTGTAAGAATTTTATATCTATTCTGTTTTAAGAGTTTTATGTCTATTATTTAATTCCCAAAGCAACTCTATGATAGGTACTATTGTTATTACAATGTTGTAGTTGAGGAAACATAGGCAGAGAAAGGTTAATATCTCTTCTAAGCTTCTAGCAATTTTAAGATGGTCTTCAAGGTTGCCGCTCCCTTGTGTACATGCCCTATATAATCTGCTCCCCTTGAGTAATATCATGTGATGAGATATCACTCCCTTTATGTTATGTTAAATGGCTGAAAAGACTTTCCAAATGTAATTAAGGTTCCTAATCAATTGACTTTGAGTTAATAAAAAATGAAACTATCCTAGGTGCTTCTAACCTAATTGAGTGAACCTTTGAAAGAGGTCTGAGGTATTGAAGGCAGCAGAGATTTTTCTGCTAGTCTTGAAAGAGCAAACTGCAATGTTGTAGAGAGGGCCACATGGCAGAGATGGCTTCTCAGAACTGAGAATGGTCTCTGACAACTATAAAGAAAACAGAAAACTAAATAGAAAACCATCTTAAAATTTTAATGAACTAAATCAACCAAAAACTATATGAATTTGAAAGATTCCCAAATCCAGAAAGGAATGCAATCAGGCCCATACACTGAGTTTAGCTGTAAGACTCTAAGCAGACTGTAGTGATATGAGCCATCATGTGCCCGGTCTTCTGACTTACAGAATTGTGAGAAAATAAATGAGTGTTGTTTGATGCACCTAAGGTTGGGGTAATTTGTTATGCAACAATAGAAGATATGACTTTTCCTATGTGATAGGGTAGTTTAAGTCCTCATGAGACAGACTGTTAATAAATAACTCATTTCTTAATCTTGCTTCTCTGTATTCCTGACTGGACCTCTCTATGAAAGTACTGAAAAGTAATCTCCTGAGACAGTATAGTCTAAAAATTTAAGTAGGAAGAACAGATTTTCTTAACCATAATATAAAGCAAAGCCTGCCTCTCTACAATGCAGACAGTGCTCACATTATTATGCAGCAATTGAATCCCCCGCCTGGTAATTATGCCCCTTGGGTTCTAACTGAGTCATATTTCTCCTAAAAGCCACTGTCATAGCTACACAAGTACCTTGAAAGAAACTTTAAAATACTTACCTGTAAATCATTGATTAAGTTCTTTAGCAAAGATTCATACTTCTCCCCAATCTGTGTGTGTGGGTTAGAGTGGGGAGGGAAGTTTATTTCAGTTGGTAGCATCATATATGATCTCTGTGCACACATGCATACATTCATAAAGATATGTTGACCTTTACCATCCCACCATGAATTAGGTTAAGGTTTTTATTACCTTTCAGTATTATTTGGGCCTTAACCATTCCTTATAAAAGCAAGCAATATATTTGAGTCTAAAATTCTATCATTAATCATGGGAAGTTAAGTACACTGATGGAACTGAAAAACAATATTTTCTTTGGCATTTGAGCTACTAGCTTTTGAAGTACTATATCAGGTGAGACATTTTTTTTTCCCCTAACTGGTAGAGAAATGTTTGGTTTGTAGTAAAATTAGTGTGGGGCATGTGTTTTGTTCAGATTTGCTTTGTTTTAGGGGCTGTATCAGCTCCAGGAAGATGAAAAGCCAAGTGTGGCCTAGTTTATTGAGTGAAACACACAGCTGTGAAACAAGCCCGAGGTTGTTGGGGCGAGAGAGTGAGCAGCTGTGAAGTGAACTGCCAGGTAGGAGCTGTAGGAGACTGCCTTGCTGGTATTGGTCCCAGTCCTAAAAGCCCAATGAAGGTGAGATTAGGGAAAGTGCCTAGACACCAGTGGGAGAGGATCTCAGTTACAGCTCTATCCAAGGCACAAAATAAACTGAAATTTTAAAACAAAAACCTTCTCTATGATTAGGAATGGGTTTGGATGCATGCAAAGGATCTTTGGATGGGAAATTTTCATGTAAAAGTAGCCCCAAAATAGTTCTATCATTATTGGAGATGAAAAACCTTCAGGTGTTTTCAGTAGGGGCAGTAGAAGTGATGAGCACAGTGCCTGGCACGTGGCAGGTACTTAAAGAATTTTTGGTAACTAAGCGAGCAATGTCTGAGGCTTTATTGTGGTTTTTTTTTGTTTGTTTTTTTAATTTATGGTAGGTTGATAGGAGATATGCTTCTCAGTGCAAAGTTTCTGTTTTTGAAAAAACCCCGATGTTTTGTCAAATTGTGTGCTAAAATGAATAGAACTTAATATGGAAAATAGAGTGAGGATGAGAAAAGGCCACTCACACAAATGCAACTTTGTGACCGGAACACAAACCAAACAAGCAATTGGTTCTTTGAGAGATAGCAGACCACTCAGGTAGGCAGGTTAGTACAGCTAGAAGCTGTCCCAGAGGATATGAAAATGTACAGGAAAAAATACAGTGGAAATGCTGGCGACTTCTTAATTAGCCAAGGGCGGGCAGTTTGATGCAAGCAGAGATTCAAACCAGTAGGGCTGCTCTGAACGTGTGTGCAGGGAGGAGTGCAACCTGTCCTAGGAAGAGCCATGGAAGGCTGGAATGTTCCCTATGGAGGGAGTGCCCGGCACAGAACTTATTTTAATTTTTTGAAAGTAGAACTGAAAGAGCTCCTGTTGCCTGAGCAAGCATGGGCTGAGGGCTTTATCCTTCACTTCTGAAGGTTCTATTTCTACCCTTGTGTTTCTGGTTCCCCTTGCCTAGAAAAAAAACTACATAAGTACCAGATTATTTGCACACAATACCAACATAATTCCTCTACTTTCCAACTGTGTGTGAGCTAATTGTTGACAAAACACATTCTATAGTAGAGCAGACTTTTAGTGACCTGGAATTTTGCAAAGAATGAATCAGACCCCTTACTATTAGATGCATGGGAATCCTAGTAGCCATTTAACAAGTCCTGATTTACAATTGAAGCAAACAGAGAAATTGCATGCTTGGTGCAAGGCTCCTATAGTAATTTAATATTTACTAAATTTAAAAAAAGTAAAAATCTATAAGACTGGGTGAACTTTGTAAACTTATGTTGGGTGAGAGAAATAAAATGGAATGTTAAAACCTCTAATTAAATGAATTTATTTCAAAAGGAATTAATAATTGCCATTTTTGTACAAATATTCTGGTTTTCTTGATGGCTTTATGGACTACTGAAGCAAAAATTGCACTGGACCAACTTAAACAGGCAAGGGGGACTTTATTCAAGATTATTTCAATATGGAAGAAAGGCAAACAGCCTGAGCCCAACTCCATGGGAACAAAGGGCTGGAGAATTAAGAGCCTTCTGTGTTGCTGATTAGCCTCACACAAAGGAAGAGTAAACTGTGTCTTATCATTGAAAAGGAGGCAGTTCTGTCCCTCCCATTCTGACTGAGAGACAGAGGTGCTGTCCTTCTTGATGATTACCTCCAAAGGTGGTTCCCAAGGTCCTTGGGAAAGATAGTCCTGGATTGTAAAACTGGCAAGAAGCTTTTCAGAACGATGTACCTCTCAAAGGACCAGAGAAAGAATTTACAATTCCAAATTTTCTAAAGTAAATGATCTGAGGAATGGGAAACCAGGAGGCTAGAATCAGGAAGAAAGAGCCTGTCTAAAGTTTTGTTAAGCTGAAGGAAACATGGAAGCCACTTTTATCAGCTGTTTGCAACTACCAGTTCTTTCTATGACCTGGTGTTAACCTTTTTTGGTGTCAGGTTTGATCCGATTAGTAGTGAAATGAAATAGAGGGGCCAGGCAAAGGTGTGTTGAGGCAAGCTTTTAACGGAGGTGCTCTTGGGCGAGGTTCCGCAGCCCACAAGGAGTGAGACCAGGGAAGTCGCTTGCGGGGATAATACAGGCAGGCTTTTATAGGGAAGGGCAGAGAGGTGCCCGTAGACATAAGCAGCCCATATAGCTGCTTATGTCTATATATGGTATGGATTAGGTAAGGTTGGGTTTCTGTTTTCATGCATAGGTCCTGTTCTCCCCAGGATGAGGTGTCCTTAGGTGGTCTGCTAGTGGCAGGAAAGTCCCAAGGGAGGATGACAAGATGGAGGTCCACTGCCATTTTGTTGGTGCCTCCCCATCCCCCTTGATCTGCTGGCCCAACATTTGGGACTGTCACATATTCTCATTGTTTAATTATTCTAGCTCTCTCTTCTTTAATATTAGGTCTAATGGTTATGTATTTATCTGTTACAAAAAGGGACTTGAAACTGTCACACCTTGCTGGCAAGGGGACAAATTGATATAATCCTTTGCTAGGACAATTTTTCCATATTCGTCAAAAGCTCGAAAAGTCTTCATACTCATAGCCTTTTTAATTCTACTCTAAGAAATAGCCCTAAGTAAATAGTCAGAGACGTCCTTAAATACATTCACATGAGTTTAATGATTGCAATAGTTGTTATAACTCTGAAAAGCTGGAAATAAGAGGTTCACAAATAGAAGATAGCTCAAAGGAAAAAAAGAGGTAAAAAAATAAATTCACATTCATATTATTGATGCCTCAGGCTGGGTCCAGGAACACAGAGCAGGTCCTGTAGGGCCAGCCAAGAGGGTCCTTGACTTTTGAGCAGGATGGAAGTCAAACTTGATCCAGCAGGATGTGAGAGCAGAGTTTATTGAAGATACAGAGAGAGCAGATACAGATGGAGCACTTGGGAGGCTCAGAAAGGAAAGGAGCATGAGTCCCGTCTTTGTTCCAGGGCCTGGGGTTGTTTTTTACTGAGGATAGTGGTCTGGTATACATGTCCTAGCAGGAATAGAAGCAGGAAAAGGAGTAGAACGGCAGATTTTTATGGAGTCCTTCAGTTTCCCTGTCTCATGATTATGGAATTCTTTTCAGCTATTAAAAACGGAAAATAGAAAAGAACTTGAAACCATGTTCATATACTTTACATAAAAAAGAACAGAATTTCCTGGGATGGCTGGGTGGCTCAGTGGTTGAGCATCTGCCTTTGGCTCAGGATGTGATCCCAGGGTCCTGGGATTGAGTCCTACACTGGGCTCCCTGCGGGGAGCCTGCTTCTCCCTCTGCCTATGTCTCTGCCTCTCTCTGTGTGTCTCTCATGAAAAAATAAATAAAATCTTTAAAACAAAGAAGAGCATTCCCTCAATGTTGTTGTGTATTTATATATACATATATAATATATTCTATGATAATGTCATATGGAATTTATAATATGATCGTACACTTCCTGAAAGTTTATATTCTCATGGTTCCTTCCTTTTCAGATCTGTTTTCTGTAGAACCCTAATGTTTGCCTTCTGCTGTCCTTTTATTTCACTCCAAAAAATTGTGGAGCATACTTTGATTTCTCCTAAGCATAATCAATATTAGATAGCTGTATATCACAGACTACTTGTATTGAATGTTTGAGGGCAATTGAGAGGGATTCTAGTACATCAAGCTCTCAACCTAAAATTAAAGGATAACATTCCTCTTCTGAAGGTCTCTTAGCCATTTCTTCCACCAGGCATTTCTCGTAATTTGTTCCTTCACCTTGGGCAGTCGCTTCCTACTGACCTCTTTGCTCTTCTCTCTAGACCTCTTCAGCATTATCCTTTTCTAGACACCTGCATTCTTTTTTTACAGATATGTTTAGAAAACTCCAGATTCTTAGTAATGCAAAGCAATATAGCTCTCTCTTAGTTTTATTTCTCCGGCTTCTGGAGCATGCCCTGGGGGTTACTATTAGCAAAATGGCTCATTGGTTTCCTTTCTTAAGAAGAGAATAGAACTTTTTCCCCTACTATATACAAATATACTTCATGTGTTTTGACAGCCCGTGCAAGCATGTGGGTACAAATGGACTCACAGTTACAGTACTGATCTGTATTTCTCAGGTTCTTTCCTTTTCTCTGAAATAGGACCCTGCTATTACTCCAGTCTTCTTTTTATTTCCTGGAGTTCCCATGCTGCTGACATATTACAGCTTTTGAGGTAGCAGTGCTACTGAGTGGCCTGGGATACTCAAGGCCAAAGGTGTATGCCAAAGTCAGACTTGTTTTTGCTGAAGTAAGAATGTCCTCCCTCATTCTTAATGTAACACAGTCAGTTGGAGAGGGATCAGCGTAGAACAGTCTTGCATCCTCAATAACTTTATGTGATCCTGGAGAAGGTAGTCTTTAGTCATTCATTTGTAGCATCCTGCTTCCTGGGATTCATTTGGAGCTGGACCAGGGAACACACCTAAGTGACAGCCTCCATTCCAGACCTGATGTCCCTCTTTGCTGTCTACTGGTTTTTTTGGTAGGTCTAGTTGGTTTTGGTTCCTTCCTCCCTTGAGATACATTATTCCCAGGAAGCTACATAAATGTTCTTAGAAATAGAATCCTGACTACTCTACCCTACTCTACCCTATCCTAACAGTTTATTAGAGAATCCTGAAAATGTCTGACTATCGGTAGTAGTTAACCTTATAGACAAAAAAGAAATACATCAAATCTTTGAGTTATCTTCATTTCTTCTTCTTCTTTTTTTTTTAAGTGGGGCTTGAATTCATGACCCTGAGATCAAGGTCTGAGCTGAGATCAAGAGAGTTGGATGCTTAACCAACTAAGCCACCCAGGGTTGCCATCTTTACATAGTGAGATCATGAGTAACTTTTAAAGTTTTATGCTTTACTCTATTTTCCATATTTTTTATGTTGAATATATATTTATAATCAGAATAGTTTAAACATAATAATAAATTTTAAAAAATGAAAGTACTTGAAATATAGTTTGAAAATTTTGCAATAGTTTGAAAGTGATAGATGATATTCCTTTACATGCAACAGCAACTAGTCTGAGCATAATTTATGCTACTTACTCAAAAATAGGCTCTATGGGCAAAGATTTATGGTCCGCTAATCCAAAGGATTTTTTTTCTTTATAATTCCTGAGGAAAAATTATTCAGGGATAATTATGGGGAATTATATATTTTGGCAAAACTGGGGCTCAATTGCCAAAACCATTGGAGTTATGTTTAGTAAGTCTGTGGGAATTAGATGTTTCAAAAAAGGGACAAAATTATATTTCATAAATTAAAAATAAAAACAAATGCTCTTCCTTAACTTCATTTTTAAATTCCTTCATTTTCTTACTCGGCTGTTGCTCCTTGGGATTAGTCGTAGCTCTGAGGCCACTGGTGATATGAGGTGCTCACTGCTGAATTTCACACTAAGGGAAATGGCTGTCTCTACTTTCTTCCACTGAAACATAATGGAATTGTTATAGATGTAGAGAGAAACAGCATCAGATGAGTAAGATAGAGGATTTTACCTCCCACCTGCCATGAAGCATTTGGATGACTGACTCATTGGCTATGGTTGATGTCTTGGTGCTATAAATACTGATGCTCTTGGCCACCAGCTCTAAAATATTTTGATGGCAGTGGCAGCTGTGCTTTGAGAGTCTCTCAGAAACTTGTTGTGCATTTACTGAGAATCCAGAGCCTTAGGGAACCTTGCAGTGGCCCAATTAAAAGACAAGAGTTTAGTTAGGCCTTAATTATATATGGAGACACATTTTTTCTGAGAAGTCACAACTTAGGAATTCAAGAAGAATTTTCTCATAGTGACAAAATGGGGGCTTGCAACCATATTCTTTTTATTGTTAAAAGTCCAATGATCTTATTTTGTACTCCATGCTGAAGATGGGAAATTTTGGTTGCACCTGAAGCATTCATGCCTATGATATGGCCTATTTCATCATTTTAGAGCATTGGTTGGAAAACATGAAAATATCAATACTTAGGTGTTGAATGCATCCTTAAGAGGGGTTCCATAGTATAATGGTTAGCACTCTAGGCCCTGAATATATTCTTATGCAAAGTATTCTGCTAAGATTTTGTGGTAAACAGAGATTAATGTTCAATGTTTCTTTTTTCTAGAAATTTCCAAAAGCATTAGTGCCTATTGTAATAGAGGTACGTAACAAGTTCTTTGGACAACAATGATAGTATTTACCTTATTGAGTAGCCGTAATAAATAAATGAATTAATTGTTTAAAACAAGTAGGAACATAGAAAGTTTGATAAACAGTAGCTATTATTATTAAAGTTACAGGATTTTCTAGATTTACTGAAGGCAATTTAACAAGGGCAGGTGCAATTAGTACAGTGCTCTGGACACAAAGAAATAATCATTTTAATGAAGTATTATGAGATGGATATAGCTGTAGGATGTAGAAGAGGATCCATGTATGAAACATAACTAAGAAGATGAAGGAATGACATCATCAAACAGAAACATGGCATTGTATATATTTAGGTGTATACCTTTGGAGACTTTTTGATGTGGACCACTTAATTAGATATTTTATCTACATGTGTTTTTTCTGCATCATGCTATCTACAGCATTCTTCTCCCTTAGCAAAATGTCACATTATCTATTTAATAAATATGTACTAAAATTCATGCATTTTGTATCCTTTCAGAAGAAGGATATGTATTTTTGCCAGGCTCCTGAAAATTAGTGTGTTCAAAATGGCAAGGACACATATGCATGCACTAGAGAGAGAGACAGAGACAGAGACAGAGACAGAGAGGAAAAAAAAGAACACTGATTCTTATTAACATGTGGATATAGCCTACCATGTGCTAAGCCTACTCTTATGAATCAAAAAGAAAGAGTGGAAAAGGCATAATATCCATATGTGGTGGACATTTAATCCTTTTGAAAGGCCAGTCTCTATGACTGTGGTACTGTTGGAACTCAAGGACTTATCTCCCTTGGGAATGCACTACAATCTTTAGAATTGACCTCATCTTTGTTGGAAAAGTGATGAGGAGGATCATAAAGGAGAAAAGAGCATTACCTCAAATTTCTCCCCAGGAAAGCAAATAAGTTTTATATTTGTCATTTATTTTCACCTATTGTGGATGGTCTGTTGATTTTCTTAGCCTTTATTCTTTTGGGATATGCATTTTTATATTGAATTATATGTACTGTTTATCTATTTATAAGTATTATTTATTTGCATATCACATAAGTTGAAAGTATTTATTCCCAGGTTGATATGAACCTTTTATTTTGCTTATAGGGTTTTTGGATGTACAGATATTAAAAATTATACTACTGTTGTATATTCTACTACTTTCCTTTATGATTTCTGCCTATAGTGTTACACTTAGAAAAGCTTTTCATTCTGTAAGTATTTAAGAATTTATCTATATTTCTTTCAGTCTTTCCATTAAAAAACATAGGATAATTCTCTATTTCAAGTTAGCATTTATATTCCTTGATAACTTATTCTCAGGTATCTGATATACTTTCTTCTTTTGGGAATGGCAAATTATTTCCCTGGTTTTTAAAATACGTTATTTGAGCTGTGAAAGAAAGATGTGGAGGTATCTATATATATATATTAAAACTAGCTACTTGAGTGAGCTAGTTATTCAAATAATTTTTCTGTTAAATATTTTGAGAATTCTCAAATAGACAATCATTTTATCTGCAAATATTGGGAACTTTGCTTCTTTATTTTTATTTCTTCTTTCTTATTTCTTTCCTTGGTTAGTAAATTTTTTTTGAATGTTACAGCCTTTTCACTCTTGAGTTCTTTTATTTGACTTACCACCTCCTCTAGGAAATGTTTTGAATTCATTTTTATTTTAGGAAGGACATGTGAGTTGTACACTGTCTGAGGGCTTGAATATCCCAGAATATCTTTATTTCGTCTTTGAACATCAATCTCAACTTGGTTGGTAGCAGAATTTCAGGTCACAGCTTTTTGCCCTCAAGTCAATGTGAATCTAGCCTCAATACCTCTGCCATTTTCTACTGCAGAGGTATCAAGTTTGATCTTTTCTGACTCGTACCATTAGTACAACAAAAGAAGTTATTTTTTTCTCAGATAAATCACCTATGACACTAACAATCTTTAGAACATTTGCCCTTTGTCCCATTAAGAAAAGAGGACCTTAAGGAAATCTTTAGAAGTTAGGATGAATGAAAGTCTTCTGTCTGTGGCATGCAAACTTATCTCCTTACCCTTTGTCTGCTTGTGATGCAGTTAAACTGTTTGAAGAGCTGTTATGAAGATGATGATGAGGAGAAGGAGGATCAACTACCTACTAGGCTTTATTACATTCCATGATCCTTAACTGTTTTAAAATGATTATCTCATTTATTTTGCTTTTATGTTGATTCCTTCCTTATGACACTATACAAGTCTGCAAATGCAAATAAAATGGATTTTTGTGCACTTTTTAGTGAAGATTTTAATAAATTAAAGAATCAAGAAATATTTGAGCTCTTCTGATTAGGAAACAGACCTTCCAGTGATTCCACATTTATTGACCAAGATGTGTTGAATACTTTTCTGGCTATATTCTGGAGGATGAGCACCGGAAGTCAGAGTAATCCCTGAGTAGACTTCTTAGACCTGACCATCTGGAATAATACTAAAAAAATGTCAAATAGATGGTGTAAGTTTTACTACTTTATCTTTAAAGCAGCATGCTATAGACCCTAGTCTCTTTTGGGAGAATGTGGCAGAAACATTATTTTTGTTTTTGCAGTCAGGCTATTAGTCTGTGTAACCCAGATGGAGAAGTATCCAGATACAAGCTAGGAATTAGGGTCTAAATATTTTAGCAACTGTGAGCTAAATTAGGAGCCTGGAATATATCTCCACACCTCTTCAAATGACCAAGAGAATGAAATATTAAACCTTTTCTGCCTGACTGTTATGGAATCTTTCATTTATTCCTTTGTACTTTTTAATCATCTAATTTGAAATTTTTTATTATGAGTTAGGTAAGATTTCACTTTTTCACGAATTTTGTCTCAGATCCTAAGATGCAACTTGAGCCTCTAAAAATTTAGGCTTTTCATTAACTAAAAACAGTTTTTATTCAATTGTATCTTTGATCTTTCTACTTTATTCTACGTTTTATCAATACCAATTAGTAGATAATTGGTATTATTTTTCTTCCTCCTCTACTCCTGTCATCTCTTTTTTATAGTTTTCCTCTGTGTTATTTTTCTTTGCCTTTGGAGAAGCATTTCAACTTTGTCTTCCATATCAGTAATTCAGATTTCTGCAGTGCCAAGTCTACATCATGCATGTGGATTTGCAGGTTTATATTTTACTATGCATTTTGGATTTTAACATTTTTATCAATAAAAAAGAAAAAAAGTTACCTATAGCTTAACTAACCCCTTATATTTACACAATTGCCTTATCATCTAATTGTTAATCTTTTATTTTCATAGAATTGATGATTTCTTGAATTTCATTTAGCAATCTCTTTATTGCTTTATTCAGCAAATATCTGGGAGCCTCCTCAGTGTCAGGCACTGTGTTTAGTACTGTGACTGTAACAGGAGTTTGCAGTGGTAGTGGTAGTAATGGGTACAGATAATTTGACGTTTATAAAAGTGAAAAGATATGTTGTATGGCCATTTTAGAGGTTATTTAGGTTTGAGTAGTCAGGAAATATATTGTAGAGAAAGAAAGTTCAGAAGAATGGGAATATTTGATCCAGATGAAGTCAGCAGTAAGGGTAATAGAATTAGGGTGGAATTTGGTGGCAAGATAATATATGGAAAGACCCAGAGATAAGAGACCTGGTTCAACACTTTAGCTTGGCTAAATGTTATGATGCAAGGACAGAGAAGTAGAGAGACATGAATGGGGAGAGCTTGGCAGGGTCCATCCAGATCATGGAAAATATTAGTGTTGCTTAAGAGGAAAGAAGTGCCACTGAGAATTTTAAATAGGAACATTGGCAGGATCAAATTTGAATATTGGAAAAACCATCCTGACTACAGTATGAAAAATGGAGTAGAGCAGAAAAACCAATGGAGTCTGGCAGCCCAATAGGAAGTATATTATTCCAGGTTAGAGATAATGGAGTGTTAGAAATAAGATGTGAGAGATAATGAGGTGTTGGGAAGTTGTGAATGGCTTTAAAAAAACATTAGGAAAATAGAATCTAAAGGTTTTAATGAAATGCCAAAAGAACAAGCAACAGAGACAAAAATAAACAAGTGGAACACATCAAACTTAAAAGCTTCTTCACAGCAAAACAATCAACAAAATGAAAAGGCAACCTACAGCATGGGAAAAAATATTTACAAACAGCATATGATAAGGATTTACTATCCAAAATATATAAAGATCTTAAGCAGGTCAATAGGAAAAACACAAATAATCTAATTTAAAATGGGCAAAGGACTCAAAAGGTATACAAATGGTTAACAGATATATTAAATGACACTCAACATTATTAATTATCAGAAAAGGCAAATCAAATCTTATCACAAGAAAAAAATTACAACTATGTGAGGTGATGGATGTGTTAACTAAATCTATTGTGGTAATCATTTCATAATATATGTCTATATCAAATCATCATCTTGTACATCTTACATTTATACAATGTTTTATATCAATTATATTTCAATAACGCTGGCAAAAAATAAAGACCCTAGTGATTGTTTGTATGGAAAATATGAAAAGCAGAAATCAAAGATGGCATGAATGCTGGTGCCATTTACTAAGGAAAAAAACACAGATAATTGACTTTCTGTTTTTTATCCTTACCTTTTAATAAGTTTCAAAAGTTTTCTCATGGTATGTGTGTGTATGTGTGTGTGTGTGTGTGTGTGTGTGTGTGTGTGTATTTATTGCTTATTTATCCTTAATAGAGGCAAAATCTAGCCTAAACTGTTAAGTTATTCATAAAATTAGTGGGAGTAATGCAGCTAAAGGGCATGTGAGGGTAGTTTGAAGGGGAAAAGGTATCAAATGGTCATTTATTGTAATTAC
Source organism: Vulpes vulpes (assembly GCF_048418805.1). Taxonomy (NCBI): domain Eukaryota; kingdom Metazoa; phylum Chordata; class Mammalia; order Carnivora; family Canidae; genus Vulpes; species Vulpes vulpes. The sequence goes on from NC_132780.1 coordinate 166,695,976, forward strand.
CAATAAGCAAGATGGAATCTGTTTTTTAGTCCTTTCATCATCATAAATATTGTTTGATGTTTTTTCCTTTCTGACTTTAAGTTCATTAATGAATACATCTCCTGTTCCAACTGATAATGTCAGTGGCCATGGGTTAAATGAGACTCTCCCACACTGAGGATTATACATTATTCCACTTCTTTTTTTTTTTTTTTTTTCCTTATTCCACTTCTTGATGATCTTGCCTTGTACAAGAGAATGTATTCGGGAAAAATTTGAAGGAGTCTTCACTTGTTTTCCTTGTACTGTTCATATAACTTTTCACTGTTTTTCTCTCTTCCTTCTATTAAGCAGTAGTGTACCCCAAGCAGTAGTGTACTGCTAATTTCTCTTATACTTCTATCTATATGGTATTACATGGAACTGTCATCTCTAAAAGGATGGAAGAATGAGTAAAACTTAAGAGGCAGAGAGGCAAGGGGATGAGTTGTAAACTGGTATTGGTTATTTCCAAACAGAACTTTTGCATGCAGAGATCTTTCTTGTCCTCTGGATATTTTAGGTCCATGTCTCTGAGGATAGGTCACAAAGGATATAGGCAGATGAAAGTCTTTCACCTTGCTTTCCTGATTCTGACTGGGTCTCAGAATCTCACCACCTCCACATTGGAGGTGAATGCTCATCTAGGGTTCTTGAAACCTATTGAGACAGGTCTCAAAACTAGTGCTCTGTGTTGTATCACTACCTCTTGTAAGATGTTTTACCTAGAATCTTCCTTATTGATTATACCATTAAAAAACTTGTGTTAAGATTTTTGGGTGGGAATGGATATAAATGAACATTATTCTGTAGCAACAGAGATTTATTTTGGATCATGTTTACATGTTCTTGGAGCAAGGCACTGTTTGTGATTGTGTGTGGGAAGGAATCATGTTGGATTCTTTTTTCAATACATTCAATAACATGTACCACGTTTTGGCTGCAAGTTATGGGTTCATAAACCTTAGGCCTCCTAACTCAATGTATTTTTCCCTCATTTATAATTACTACCACCTACATTATTTCTGCGATTTCTCTATGTCTAAGAATTGTAGCCAAGTAGGACATCATTTCTTCAACAACTCTCTCTCTGCCCACAGCAGCTAAGTATATAAGACATTTTTGCCTTACAGATTTCATTGCTAAGTTCTGAGGAATTTGAAGGAGAAAATTGAAAAAAAAAACTTTCTCTAAAGTTGAAAAAAGTTGTCCTTTGTTTGAGCCTTCCTTTTGGGATTGAATATGGATATGTGCAGTCCTGTTGGCTGTCAAGTTTATGTGAGATGGTTGATTTTATTGATCTTCTCCTCTCACATATACTCTTATTCTCTGCTGGGGCTCTATCAATCTCACTAGATACTTTTCTGCATTGGAATAATAGGTATGAAGTAGTGTTGATCAATTACTTTCTAGAAACCTGTGGACAATTTACTTTTCAGAGAAACTCTCAAATAGGTGACTGCTGTATGAACACTTCCTTTGCTATATATGAAGGAAATTCTTTCTGGTGGGAACGTTAGAGCCATTCACTATATTCTGTTCCCCAGAGGTAGGTTGAGATTTTTCTTTCAGGGTTATTTTAGCAATATGTTCAACAGTTCATCTCTCTAAGAGTTATTCATTATTCCCTGCCCTACCATACACGTCCATATACATCCAGCCAGTAACTTCTTACTATTCTCTTACAATGGTCTCTTTATTGGGTTTAATTCAGTGGGTTTGGAAAAAGCTCTTATTTGTGTCAGCTTACTCAATATTGCCAGTATCTTAATTACTATAAATATATATATATATTTATAGTCATTAAGTAATATATATATATATATATATATATATATATTACTGTGTACATTAAAGGATTAACTCAGCAAATCTGCGTGGCACAAATCATGCATATTCCAGAGGAAAGTCTGGCACTTATCAGGCTCTTAGAGGCAACCTCTAAGTTCTTGGAATAACTCACTTAATCAGAATGTCTGTTTATCTGGGAGCCATGGACCATACCTGATAATATATGCTGACAATGTGATATGTGGTATGGGCCTTAAGTCACATGGCATCAGCTTGACCTTTGACAATTAGCCTACATGACTCACCTGCCAGTGAAAACCCTGGACCCTGGATGCTCAGGGGAGGTTCCTTGGTTGGCAGTACTCCATGTACGCTGTCACACATTGTTATACATTGTTATTGGCAGAATTAAGCACAGTCCACATGATTCCACTGGGAGAAGACAACTAAAAGCTTGTACCTGATCTTTCCTGGATTGTGCTCTATCTGCCTTTTGCCATTGATGATTTTAATCTGAGTTGCTTTGCTATAATAAACTAACCATGAGTTTTGATGGGAGATTTGCTGAGTTCTGTGAGACCTTCTAGTGGATCATTGAACCTGAGGATGATTTTGGATATCCCTGAACGTGTATATTGCAATTTATATGTTTGGGATAGAAAATATTCTTTATGATTTCTTTTAAGAATTTTTTTTAAAGGGAAAGTATAAAATATCACATTGCTCTTACTCTAGTGTCAACTTCCCTACTGTGGTTGGATGAAGAAAAGCATTTGTTCATTCAGTCATTTAACAAATATTTATTGAAGACCTACCTGCTCAATGCCAGGATATGTGCTGGATGCTGAGGACATTGTAAAGAACATGATTGAAAAGGTTCCAGCCTCATGAAGGGAAAACATGTAAATAAATAAGGTAAATATAGTTGTGTTAAGTACTGTAAATGAACTTAATATGAAGATACAGAGAATGCAGGGAGAAGTTCACTTTAAGTCAGAAGGCTTCTCTGAGAAGACATTTTAATGATTACAGAGACTTAGAATGATCCAGACATTTTAAGAGCACTGAGAACAACCAACTGCAAATGCCTTAATTTGGGAAACTACTTGCCCTGTTCCCAAAAGAAAAAAAGCCTGGTGTAGCTGGCATGTACTGACAGAGGAGAGAAATGGTATGAGACAAGATTAGAGAGATGGGCAGGAACATGGTCATGCAGCTCTTGTAGATAAAAGTAGGAAGCTTGTAGTTTAAGAGCAAGGGGTAGACATTTAAGAAATGTAGTTAGTTTTATATTTCTACAACTGCACTTAATTTTTTGAGACCCTATCAACTATGTATAAAATATGCAATAACCCCATCATCCTGGGAGGTTTTCTTATATTGTGCCAAGGTATTTGGGAGGGGGGACTGAGGTGTGATAAGTTCCCTCAATACTTGTATCTATTTTTAATTATCTTCAGAGAGGGAGAAAGGGCGGAGGGAAGGGCTGAGGAGTTGATGAGAGAATCCTACACGGGCTCCATGCCTAGTGCAGAGCCTGACGTGGGGCCCATGGTGGCTGATCAATACCATGACCCTGAGATTGTGATCTGAGCTGAAATCAAGAGGCAGTTGCTTAACCAATAGAGCCATCCAGGCACTCCAGTGCTGGCATCTATCAAGGTATGTTTCTTTCAATCAATCTGTCCTTGGTTATGACCCAGGAAGACTGCTTCTTATTGTCCCGTACCTCACCAAAGGGATTCTATCTCTCTGTGTTTTGGGGGACATAGGACATATATTTGGTTGCTTGTTTGTGGTGGTCCAGAGATGAGGGGAATTTTGAGGCTCTTTCCTGTCCCCTCCTGTTTAGATATGACATGCAGCCTTTACTTCTTCTTTACTCCTAGACGATGCTGGGCTCAGAAAACGGGATTTGCAACTGTCTCAGGCCCTCTTCAGAGATAGAACACATGGTTTCCCAAACATATCCAGAATTGTGTTCTTCCCTCCTTGGACTTAGCCCTATACATGGGCTCAATGTTTTCTCTCACTGTCATGACCAAAGAATCTTTCTAGTCTGGGGCTGGGCAGTATGGTTTTTCATTTGTTCTTTCCTGATCATATGTTTACAGTAAAAACTTTCTGCTTCGAAACCTTAGAAACTCAAAAATGTCTTTTTTATTTTTTTTAAATGAATGCCTCTGCCAAGCATTTTGAAAACCTTATTTCCTTGATGTCATTCTTTCCCTGAGGCAATAAGCATAAAATATCCTAGCAGCTGCCTGAGTTAGGATATTACAGAAGATATGGAAAAAGCCACTTTGGTGAATGTAAAATAGCGGTTAGCTTACTAATGTCAGGAATCCATCTAAACATTTCACATGTATTCACTCACTTAATGTTTAAAGTAATTCTGTGAGGGAAGTACTGTGAACATGCTTGCTTTGTAGATGAGGGAATGGAGGCACAGGAGAGTAAAGTAAATTGCTGATGGTCACAAAGGTAGGAAATGACAGGTTTGGAATTCAAACCCTGGAAATAACATGATCTGATTTACATTTTTATGTTATAATTTTCAGTGCTGAGTGAGGAGTGCCTTATAGAAGAGTAAGAATAAAAGCAGGTATGCTAGTAAAGTGACTATTATACAAATAGTAGAAAGTATTGGTTGTGTGTGTTCATGTACACATTGAGGCATGGCATACTGAAGGAGAAGAATTCTTTCATAGATGGCCGATGGAGATGGAGAAAACATATTTGCACTAGTTGTAGTTTGATGTGGGTCAACTCTAATTCCCTCTCTCCTTTTTTTTTTTTTTAAAGATTTTATTCATTTATTAGAGAGAGAGAACACATGAGCAAGGAGGGAGAGGCAGAAGGAGAAGGAGAGGCAGACTAGCCGTTAAGCAGGGAGCCCAACTTGGGGCTCAATCCCAGGACTCTGAGATCATGACCTCAGCCGAAGGCAGATGCTTAACCAACTAAGCCATTCAGGTGCCCTTCCCCCCCAACTCTAATTTTAATGACAGCCAGTACATACACATTTGACAAATAGGAGACCATAATTAAAAAAATAAGTCTTAATTTGTTCAGATTACTAGCAAATATTATTTATTTTTCATAAAATTCAGAATATCTAGAATGTTAAAATGGTTCTGTAAAAATTTTCTTTTTCCTTTGGTGTTGCTGTGGCATTGATTATATTCTTTTTTGATATTCCTATAGGAAATAATTGTCAGGAATTGGGGAATACTATGTGGTAACCCTAAAGAGCTTGGAATGGAGAGTGTACATGTAACTTTCTGAGAGGTAGAATAAGAAACCACACATAATGGGTAAGAGTAAATTTATTATTCAGGGTATATTTCCAAATCCAGCATCTGCCAAATGTATCAAAGATATATTTATGGAAACCATGAATGAACTAAAGTCATCTTATAGAGACATAGTGGCCCTTAATCCTCCTATAGATTTGACTATATAAATATAAAAATTCTAAAGAAGAAATGTGCCAATCAGAGCTGTGTATGTGGAAGTAGTTTGGATGTGGAGGGGGACATAGCTGTTGCCTTGAAAACTCAGTAAGAGTCAGATAAATTTTGTCCATGTAGACTGGGATACTTTTTAAGGATAGACTGCTGTGGCCTATGTATGACTGGAGAGATCATAAAGGCAACAGAAGATGCTCAGGCTATGTTAGTCTAATGTTATAAAATATTTGATAGGATAATTAACTCTCTTCTATCTGAATCTAGACTTACTAAGCATACTTTTGGATGTTTGACGATAAGTTGGTTTCTCATGAAGATGCTACAGTAAAAAACACAAACCATAAGGAAGACAGTTATCCAACCCTCCTGACCACAATACATATTATTGTATTTTAATAAATTAGCACTCTGGATTTTATCATGGCTTCCTGAGCTTTGTGTCCATGAGTCCTTCTTTATTATTATTATTTTTTTAATTTATTTTTATTTTTATTTATTTATGATAGTCACACAGAGAGAGAGAGAGAGAGAGAGAGAGGCAGAGACATAGGCAGAGGGAGAAGCAGGCTCCATGCACAGGGAGCCCGATGTGGGATTCGATCCCCGGTCTCTAGGATCACGCCCTGGGCCAAAGGCAGGCGCCAAACTGCTGTGCCACCCAGGGATCCCCCATGAGTCCTTCTTTAAAGTGTGGATCCAGATTCCTAAGACAGATTCCTAGCTGAAAGGATGAAAATAAGACTTTGATTCATGTTAAATGCATCAGGTAGTTCCAACCTGCAAGCTGGCAGGGTTTTGACAGAAAGTAAGATATAGCCCAGGTGGTTCAAGCAGAGAAACTTAAAGAACTTGCATTCCCAGATCCATTTGGGTTAAAATAATGAACAGGGAACAGTGAGATAACCACAAAGAGTTAAATGAAAGGCCTTTCTCACTCTTAGGGCCAAAGGGACAAAGAGAGGAAATGGAGTTTACTGGAATTGTAAAAAAAATTGGAACCATTAAGGAGAGTTTACCTAGTGGGAGCTGTAATCATGGAGGAAAGTAGCTATCTTAAAAGGCTGGCCTCTAGAGCTGAGAATAGAACAGAACAACCACAACTTCTCTCTCCTCCAGTCTTCTGATCTGCTCCTGAGTTCTTTGGCCTTCATGAAGTTGGCCAGCAAGAAAGCTTGGGAGATGCCATCTGAAAGTTTCTACAGCTGATAACAGGGAATGAAGGGCAGAAATGGATGAGGTGGTGTGGGGTGGAGCATGATGAGGGAGGTGAGGGGGAGAGTAAGCAGCACAAGCTCTGAGAGAGAGCCTCCAAACTTAAGAGAGCCTAGATGGGCAATAGTCTCTATGTTTTTAACAATCAGAATTTATTTTATTAGTTTCTCATATAAGTTTGATAGGACATATAAAATTTACTGTTTACTTGTTTACAACTCTGATAAATTAGAATTCTTGGTTCTGATCAATTCAGCAAGGTTCTTATTCTGAGAGCAGCTCCTGGGCTCCTTTGAAGTTCCGGTGTTCCAAAGAATTCAAAACAGACTAATTTTCTCCGGTATTTGTTGCTCTTTGAGGTGCTTTAGGGAGAAGGTCAAAAAGTAAAGACTTCACACTGTGCATTTCGTACAAAAACATAAACTTCCATACACAAAGATATATGTAGAATATTTAGAACAGAATATTGTGCCTTGCCCATTATAGAAATGTATTACTATTCAGTAAATGCAATGCCATGCTTGTTTAAAAGCTGGCTGAGGAAAATCAGTTGGCCTTTCAAGCACAGAAAACATCTTTACCTTTTTGGTTTATATGGAATGTTTGAAGGTCAGCGATAATTACACCGTATCTTTAGCATTCACAGAACTTCCATATGAGTTTTGTATTCACTTCTGAATTTCAGACTTTAAAGGGATGTAGAAAAGTTTTAGAAAAAGTTCACCATCAAAACTTTCCCTTCAACCTCATAAATAAGAAATAAAAAGAAATGACTCCCTAAAAAAAAACCCAAACAAAAAAACCAAAATACCACCTTTTAAATTCTAAGAACAAATGAAATCATGACTTAAAAGCAATTTGAGACTAGTGTCCCCATTGCCACTGTTGCAATCTGGGAATAGAGTCTCCTCAGGGTGCCTGGGTGGCTTAGTCTAAGGTTAAGTGTCTGACTTCAACTCTGGTGGTAGGATCAAGCCCCATGTGGGACTCCCTGCTGGGCAGGGAGTCTGCTTGGGATTTTCCCTTTCCCTCTTCCCATCTGCACCCCCTACTCCCCACACTCCCAACTCTTTGCCCATGAGCTCTCTCTTTAAAATAATAGATAACTGAATCTTTAAGAATGGAGTCTCCCCTCTATTACCAGCTGCTGAATCATAGTTTCAGCCTATGTCACATACCTGAACCCTATGTGGTTTAGGTCCCAAGGACCTGTCTTTTTTTTTGCTTCTGTAGTGAAAGATACACTATGCCTTTTAAGATTCATAAGTTTGAGAATACCACAAACAAGCCAGAATGTTTAGATGTTGGTAATCTAACCAAAACCAAACCAATCAACTCAATCGTGGTTAATATAGATGCAAAGATTCAAGTATTATCACTATTACAAACAGAATAAGTTTGAAGGGGGTTTAAGATGTAGCATAACATTTTTGAATAGACCAAAGGAAAAGTTTCTGATTAACAAATATGAAACATGACTTACTGAGGTGATTTTGGTGTCTCTTTTTCAGAGATCTTTTAAAATAGTATTCTCATTGGGTTGGAGAGATGTAAATTTTTGTTCCGTATTATCTTTGAGTTTGTAAAATTTGATTCCACTTATACTTATTTTGAAGGTTGTATTATTAAATGAGAGAAATTGTTAAACATGAAGACAAAAACTTAATAGAACTCAATGGAAAAAGAGAGCAGGATATGATAAATCACATAAGCTCATGCTTTGTGTCTCTTAGCAAAAACATCCCAAAGATTCACAGGACATATAATAATATTTTGAATCCCATGAGTGTTTTAAAAACGTAAATGTAGGGATCCCTGGGTGGCTCAGCGGTTTAGCACCTGCCTTTGGCCCAGGGCGCGATCCTGGAGTCCCAGGATCAAGTCCCGTGTCAGGCTCCCAGCATGGAGCCTGCTTCTCCCTAGTCCTGTGTCTCTGCCTCTCTCTCTCTCTCTCTCTCTCTCTCATGTCTATCATGAATAAATAAATCTTTAAAAAAACAAAAAAAAAACCCAAAACAAAAAAGTAAATATTTCTCCAAGAATAGACAACCAAAAGACACCATAATATTTTAGTACTTTGAGTTTAGTCTGAAATTAGTTTCAAGGTGACCTATCTCCTTGTCCCATGCTTAAAAGAAATCAAGAATGACAAAGTCAGGGTCCTGGCACAGAATTTTACTAAGTATTTCTTTAAAAAGATGAATTTTTAGATGAATTCTACAGGTGTTTATTAAATAGCTTTTACATTGAAAGCACTGGGATCACATGTAAAAGATGAATATGACACCATTTCTGTTTTGAAGAGGGTTTAACTCAGTGGGGTAAAAGACATATGATTGGTACAAAGCTGAAGGCCTATGTGCAAATAAGAGATGTTCCAAAGAATGGAAGACTAGAGAAGGGAGGTATTCATTCTGCTGTGGGGAAGCAGATGATGTTGCTTTTTGAACTAGACTTTGGAAGATAATTATGATTAGAAGAAAAGATAAATTTCATATAAGATGATGGGACTGAATTTTCAAAGATAAGATGAATGTAAATGCTTGACTTATTCAGAAAACAGCAGGTAAAGCTGCAGAGAAAGAACATAAGAGTTTGTGGAAGAATGTACTTGAGGGACTAAAAATATGGATGGGAGCTTATATGTGATAGTACAGAATTTCGCTTTTGACTTACCTATATAGAACTCTCGTGGGGCACACATTGCTCCTTGCCTATCTCACAACTATTACCCTTCTTCTTTGTCAACAAGATCTCCATTTTATTACTCACTATTGTGTACCCCAAGGGTTGAGTGTCTCTTAGTCTAAGTCAATCACAGTAATTTCTTCTCCTTTGGCAGCAATTGGTTTAGTCAGTAAGATGTAATTCCAGTAACAGATGTATACTTGGGACCTTATGGAAAAGGGACCTAAAATATCATGTTGTCCGTTTCAGCCTTTGGACATTGTCTGGGAATGTGTTGTTTGGGAAAGTGGCAATTAATGTGGATCCATGAGAAGAGCACAGAAGTCTATGTAGAGTCCTCTCTACACTGAATTACTGAAGTAGCCCACCCTGAAATCAACTCCTTGGGCACTTATGAGAGATGAGGAATTTTACTTCTTGTTTATGGCATTTTTCTTTTCATATGTCATTACTTAATAGTGAGATCATTGGAGTGATATATCTCTTCTGCTATGACCCAATACTGCATTTTCTTAGGACATTCAGAATTAAAGTAAATGTTTACTTTTTTTTTAAGATTTTATTTATTTATTCATGAGAGATACAGAGAGAGAGAGAGAGAGAGAGAGCAAAGCAGAGACACAGGCAGAGGGAGAAGCAGGCTCCATGCCGGGAGCCTGATGTGAGACTCTATCCCGGGACTCCAGGATCAGGCCCTGGGCCATAGGCAGGCGCTAAACCGCTGAGCTACCCAGGGATCCCAAATGTTTACTTTTTTACCTGTCACTCTATGTAGAAAGCTTTTTTCTTATTTGTCAGAATCACTTTTGTAATTAGTACTTTTTTTCTTTAGGAACAACTCTGAAGTTCTCTTAAATATTCATTCCGTTGTTATATCCAAGAGTAGAGTAGATCGGTATGGAAAGAGATCAAATGGTTAAAAGTGTTCAAATGTATTTATATGGTAGAGTGTGCTTGTATCATTTATTAGACAATATTAGTTTTTTTGTAGCAACATTTGGATATAGGTACTTTCTGCCTTACTTGGGAGAAGGGCAGTATGTTTATTAGCCTTCTCATTTGAAGAAAGCAAACCAACATTCAGCAAAGTTTTCATGGAAGAGATTATTGTTTTCACTCCAGGGAGGCCTCGAAGATCTGTGCTGTGGATCAGAAAACTGAACCAGGCAGCAAGGGCTCCTTTGGAACCTAATTTTGCTTGTTGAGATTCTGTCAATTCAGGCTTTATTCTTTTTTCCTCACTCTTGATGATTCTTTTATTCTTCCTTTGTTTTGAGCAGGCACTACTGGAACTTTATCTATTCTGATCTTCCCACTCAGTGCCAGATCTTCTCTGATCAGTGTGTTAATTCATAGTTAAGAGTTGTCCTGCGTAACTTGAGCATGTCTTCATCTGATCAGGTGAAACCTGGAATTGGACTTACAAGGCACAGTTTCCTTTACTTTCATGGTTATTTAAGACTAAGGGTATGGTAAATTAACTGGGGTCCAAACTCAGTTGGAACCCAGAACTTGAGACACAGTGATATATTTTTTTAAAGTTTTATTTATTTATTCATGAGAGACACACAGAGAGAGGCAGAGACATAGGCAGAGGGAGAAGCAGGCTCCCTGAGGAGAGCCCAATGTGGAACTTGATCCCGGGACCTTGGGATCACAACCTGAGCTGAAGGCAGACACTCTCAACCACTGAGCCATCCAGGCATCCCCATAATGTATTTATTCAAGCTTAAGCTTCATGAATTTCTGAATGAGTAAGTTTTTCAACTTCCTCAAATAATGAATATTATTTGAAATACCTTAATTTAAATTCTTCATTTAAGAAGAAAGACATAGGGACTGACTTGTATTTTGAAACCATTATTTATGCAAGACTTCTCATAAAAGAGAGTTAAAAATTTTTAATACCTTCTTTTTCCTGTTATGAACATGATTCACGTCTATTTAAAAATTTGGAAAATACTACCTGGGTGGCTCAGAGGTTAAGCATCTGCCTTTGGCTCAGGGCATTTTACCAAGGTCCTGGGATCAAGTCCCACATCAGGCTTCCCATAGGGAGCCTGCTTCTCCCTCTGCTTATATCTCTGTCAGTCTCTCTGTGTCTCTCATGAATAAATAAATAAAATATTAAAAAAAAAATTGGAAAATACTGAGCTAATGCAAAAAAAAAAAAAGGAAGTTGCTCCAAATTACATTATCCAGTATAAATTACTCTTAATCAATGAGATAGCCTATTTTTTTCTACATGTGTGTTTGAATGTACATATGATGTCTATGTGTTTGTACACACACCCATCTGTACCTACATTATATATAGATAAACTCAGGTTGGTATTTATTCTACTCACTGGTTTTTGAGGTAATTTTTTTGTTAATATAATTTTAAACTTACATATAATTTGTAAGATTAGTACAAAAAGCTCTAGTATACTCCTGACTCAGTTTCAACAACTGTTCACATTATCTCCACTGTGATCAAAATTTTATAACTTGCCCTTTTACTTAGCAAATATAGCACATTTTCTGGTGTTTACTAAATATGATTATATTGTGTCATTCTAATGATGATAATGGGGATGAATTAATGATAGTGACTGCTGAATGCTTATTAGATACTTTCATGTGCCAGGCACTGTTCTAAGTAAGTGCTTTACATGTATTATCTTACTGAATCCTTAAATACCTCTGGAGGGTATACATTATTATTACTTTTCTAGAATGAGTATTAATACCTCTAGAAAGTATCACATTATTAGGTTAACATAAATCAGAGCACAAAGAAATGAAGCAACACAAAACTTGTAGATGCAAAAGCAGGGAGCTTGTTAAGGGAAAACCCAACCCTCAAAACTGAGGTGCTGAAAGTAGATCATGATACTCATTGTGTCCAAACAAGGCAGTTTCTTACTTTTAGCACAGAGAACAGTAGGAACATTCGCATGGTATTGCCAGTTCTCCTGACCCTGTGTCTTGTGGGATGATTTAATAGCCTGGATGATAGCTATCCACACAATTATTTGCACTGTATCTCAAGAATCCAGGGCTAAGGACTTAGCACCTTTTGTAGCAAACAATAAACAAGCGCCTCTTGAGCAGTTTCATAGTAGTCATGCTGGGGTTGCCTTGACCTACTTAATTGCTCATGTGCCTCGCTATTGAAATAGTATCAGGTCAGAGGAGGTTAGATCTTGGTAGCTGGGCACACTGAGAAAGGATGTGCGGTGATACTCAGAGCCAACTCAGCTGATTTGTAATCAGATAAACTGAGTCCACATATTGATTGTATTGTGATATCTTCTATCTCATTTTATAAATTTACTATAGATTATTTGACTATTTTCATGGGTTGGGCCATAAAAGGTATTTCTTTTTTTATTACCAGGGAAATAAAGCTATAATAAATATCTTTCACACAAAAACTGGCTCACATCTCTAGCTATCTACTTTGAGTAAATTCCTTGAACTAGAATGATTGTATCAAAACGTGGGTATTTTAAAGTTTTTTTTTCCCATATTGCCAAATTATACTCCTAGAAATGTTGCATTACTCAGTTCTTCCAGCAGCTTTACCTACAAATAATAACATTGTCTCTTTCTTTCTAGTATTTATCTTCAATATATCAGATAGCCTTTTTTTGTTTTGTTTTGTTTTACTGAATTGGTTAGAAAATCAGAGCAATGTTATTGGGCATATTTATCTAAGCAAAGATCCATTTCTAATGGAAATTTTATGTTTTCAAGTGATTTATTGCCTATCCAGACAACAAGCCCTGTTAAAAACCAAATTTATTTGCTCACCTGTTTTGTCTCCTCTAAGGATCAGAACATTGATGAGTATATGGAGGGATTGTTAAAGTTAGTATTTTATAAAACAATAAAAAGAATATTTTCTATCTTGTGCAATAGGAGCTATACATAGTGGCACTGGAGTGAAAACTTGTTTAATTTATATTCGATACTTATGGATTCTCAGCAGTGGTGCTATCATCAGCTTTCATTTTTGTTTTGTAATGGAATTGCTAAAAATCATCAGACAGTGTGAACAAAGGAGTGCTTTGTTCATGTTTAATTTTCATGTTTCTTCCTAGTTCTGCTGACCATCTTCTGTGCCCTGTCCTCTTCTTGCTCCACAATATTTTAGTTCTATGTCAATTGGCTCCAGGATGTTATGCTGTGGCTGCAATTTGCAGAAGATTTCTCTGCCTGTGTCTTTGCTCAGCATTCATTTGAATTTGGGTTTTTATCACTGCCTTACCAAGGAGTTTTTATTTCTCTCCAAAATACTCTGCAGAATGCTTGCTCTTGATTACTCATTCCCTGGGAACAGCTTTGCTCTCTGTGAGGCACCAGAGTTCTGACTGTCTTCTCTCATTACTCCATGCTTTTGCTGCTGCTGGCCTTTTGTATTTTGAACCCCCTGTGGCCAGTGGCTGCCAAGAGAAGGTCATATCTGTAATGTGACTAAAATGACTGGTGGAGTATCAACCTGAGAAAGTATTGATCAGTTTCTCCATGAGATGGCACTGAAAAATGTGTGTTTTTAGCATTTATCTTGACAAAAATTTGAAATTTTAACACTGTCAGGTATAAAACAGAATTTAAAAATTGTATAGTTTACTTAATGTGACTTTCTTAATGTGTATCATCACAATGTGATACCAAAATTTTTCTGAAAGACCTCTGGGCCCTGAGATAAAGCCTGCTGTAATCTGAGAGAGAGGGACCCACCAGTTCATCTCATGGAGTATTGAATCTGTTGACTGATTTCTAATTCTAGCCACTCAAATTATGCCCACCAGTGCAGATGTCTTTCAGAAACATTTTCAAGGGCATATTGGTAGTATCCCCACAGGGTTCTGTCCATAGTCTGCAGGAATCTAGCCTGGATGTGTCAGCATTCTTGGTAGTTACATTGAAAACAAAAATGAAAACAAGAACATCTTCAATTTGATGTTGAATTTCCTATCTTGGTTTCAGTCATTCAGGTTGTGTTGATCAGGTTGAGATGTTTTGTTTTGTTTTGTTTCCTGGAATTAACATTCCTGTAGACTTTGGTGAAGTTCTCATTGGTATTGTTTGGTTTCAGGGAGCTCTGGTTTGCAGTAAACCAAACCAGAAAACTTGATGAATCATGGTGCTCTGTGGATTTGCTTGGCTGTGCTGTCACAGCTGGGTTAATCATTCTTATCAACCTCCCTTCCTGGGATTATGGGGCTCCCTATATATCTGCTAATGGCCTTAAGAAGGCCTAGAAGAAAAACAGTGGCCAGCAGGGCGTATTTTGTTAATCTACTCTAGTTTTTCCTTCCTGAGGCATAATATCCAGTTTAGCTTTTAATGTGTTTGCTTATTAGGTTGAAGCCATAGTATGGCACATAGTGGGGGAACTGTTTAAAGGGGTCCATGGATAATGATCCCATTCTTCAGCTAATTGCACATAATACCTTCTGAGTGTTAGGATACTACATCCCCTCCCCCCCTCCCTTTCAGGACATCAACCTAAATTACAGATATATGATTATTCAAAAATGTTGGATGCTATATTTTGTCAGGGCACATCATTTCTTGATCTGCAACACAGTAATCTGAAGGTGCTGACCCCATTTTCTTCTCTATCTCTAGACAGGAAATTCCTTTCTCAAATCTGCCTCTTTTGCTGTATATTTTACAAGTTGTAATCTGCATAGTCTGATGTCTTTAAATTGACTATGACATTCTTTAAACCTCACTTTTTGTGGAAATATAGTATGAATTGTCAGGGATAGCAGATGATAGCTGAACTATTTTGTTACTGCCAAACAGAAAGTGCTGGTTTCCTATTCCTTGGTAGAGGAATCAACATTGCCCTTCAACCTGTATACCAATTTATCTAGCTTTGCATTATTTTTTTTAAATGTGGATTTGTTAATTGTAACTTCATTTCTCATACTAATTTGTGTTGTTTTTAAGAATATTTTGGCTGCAAATAAGTGAAACCCATCCAAAACAGCTTAAATAAAAGGGAAGAAGTTATTAAATGTACACTGATATCTCACAGAAGCCTATGGCAGGAAGTGTATTGGGTGTTGGAAGTTAAAAAACAAGCCATCCTCTTTGTTTCAACTAAGTTGATCTTCCATCTTTTTGTATCTGTTTCATTCATTTTCCTCTATAGACCAGAATTTGGCTACTAAGCCGGTTCTGGCATGACGTTTATTCCACCACGGTGTCTGTGTCACAGTCCCAGCCCATAGATGATAAGGATCTGACTGGTCTAACTGGGTTAATGATGCATTCATGTCCAGTCAACTCTGGTGTGAAAGAAGGTCACATAGGACAAAGAAAGTTGTATAGCCATAAAAACCCAGGGGGGCAGAATATAGAATGGAGGAATATGGTCTTATAGATATCCAAAAGGTAATTAATTATAGCTTACATTGGGTAGGAAGATGGATGCTGTGGACAGCCTTAAATATTGTCTCAGCTGAAGAATCTCAGAGTTTAATAATTTTATCTTATTGCTGTGTAAGCTACACCTGGTTTCAAGGATAACTTCAAACTTTGAACTCAAATTAGCATTATTATTTCATTTTTATTCTCTAATGTCTGCAATATACTACTATCCACATGTGGCTAGCCTTAGTTCAGTATTTAAATTGATTTTTAAGCACATTTCCATTTAGCTTTGTCTCTCTTGGTTTCTTTATTTCACTTCATTCTTTCTTGACTGGATTTCACCTGGTCAGCAGTTTTTCAAATCAAGGTTATGGGTGCCGCAATCTCTGAAGCCCTGTCTACTTGAAAATGTCCGTTTTCTCTATAGGTGAAGAATAACTTGGCCAGCCATAGAATCTTTGGGTCCTGTCATCTTTTCCTCAGAACTCTGGAGACTGTGCTTCAATTTCTACCTGCCCAGGGTGCTGCTGTAGAGATCTGAGACAGTCTGTTTATTTCCGTCTTAGTTGGGCTGTGCTTTATCTAGCTGAAGATCTATATGATTCTTTCCTTATAATGAAAGTTCAATAAATTCACCAGGGTATATCTGGGGATTGATCATTTTGTGCCAGTTTCTTCTCTAGGATATGATGTGCTCATATTTCGGGGAGAGTCTCTTGTAAAACATCTTTGATAATTTTCAATTGATGAGTTCTTTTTTTTTTCAAGAATAATAAATATTCATATTTTGGGTCTCCTTTATTGTCATTTTCCAGAAAAAGGCAATCTATTTTTTTCTTTCAATCTTTGTTATTTTCCATTTTATTTAATTGTATTTCCTCTAACCAACACATAATGTTGCTTCCTGGATTTCAGTCATGTTTTTTTCAAATTTTGTTTATTTGCTTGAGAGAGAGTGTGAGTGAGTGAGAGAGACAACACAAGCAGGGAGGAGCAGAGGGATTAGCTACTGGCTAAGCAGGATCCTGACCTGAGCCTAAGGCAGACATTCAATTGACTGAGCCACTCAGATGCCCCTCAGTCATGTTATTCTAAGTCAATTAAAACTTGGATTTCTTTTTGGTGCTGTGTCTGCAGTGCTCTTTCCTTTTTTTTTTTTTTTTTTTTTTAACTGAGCTCTGCCAGTTGATTTTTATTTTTTTTCGATCTTCTTATGATTTCATCTTTGAAACTTTTAATCTCTTCTTTGTTCCTCTGTTACAATTTAGTTGAGGCTGGAAAAACATGGAGAAATTTTGTGATTTAGTTTCCTTGTAAACTTTTTCTTTTCATTACCTACTCTTAGTTTTGTTTTGATTGCTTTTTTGAATATTACTCACGTTTAAATGGGATCAGGCTGTTTTATTTTGTTTTGTGTGGTGACTGAACTGATACAGTTCAAAGTGTTGATTTAGAGCTTATGTCTCAAACATGTTCTTACCAAATTTGCTATTCACTTTGCATTAGATGTGCATCTCCTTTAAATTTTTTTCTTTTCTTTGTGTGTGTGAAGTTAATGGTTTGTTAGTAATACTCATTGAATCTGTAGTTTTCTTTCTTTTTTTTTTTAGATTTATTTATTGATTCATGAGAGACCCAGACACAGAGAGAGAGAGGCAGAGACACAGGCAGAGGGAGAAGCAGGCTCCTCATGGGGAGCCCAAAGCGAGACCTGGTCCTGGATGCCAGGATCATGCCCTGAGTCCAAGGCAGATGCTCAACCGCTGAGCCACCCAAGTGTCCAGAATCTGTAGTTTTCTAACTTAAAATCTGGTTGTTTCTCCTTAATTGTATCTTCCTCCTGTTCTTCACATTGGACTAGAGTTTACTAGTGAACTTCACACTCAACTACTCTTTGCCGATGTGTTTATATCCCTGAGTATTTTCACCTTGGTCAGTGATTGGATAGGCCCTGGAATCCTGTGCCACTGACTTTTCTCCTTTAAATTTTTTTAAAATCGACTCTATTGGGACATAATTCAATAATAAAATACACATATTTTAAGTGAGAAAAAGTGAGGTGGGAGCATAAGTGTTCAATAATAAAGAAGGGTGACATGGAGGTGCATAGATTAAAATAATGAAGTGAAGTTGTGGGTGACTATTCATCAAAGGAGCTGCAGTTTAAGAGTTGAATGGAGAGGGACCCCTGGGTGACTAGCGGTTGAGCATCTGCCTTCAGCCCAGGGTGTGATCCTGGAGTCCCAAGATCGAGTCCCACCTTGGGCTCCCTGCGAGGAGGAGCCTGATTTATTTATTTATGTAATCATGAATTCATGAAACATGAATCATTTACTCCTGAGAGGTGTAGAGGAAATGGGGTTCTCTGGGGAGGGCTGCATTTCAGTTAAAATAGGATTTTGAACAGTGGAATGGGTCTCTGCTGATTATAGAACAGTCCTATTCTCATATACACTTAGATTTTTTATTTTACTTCTTAATTTCATATTCATCAAAGTAAGACTTGTAGATATTTTGAAAATTGGAAGGACTGTAAGACTTACAACAGAAATAACCATCCAATTCCCCACCCTTTTCCATCCTGAGATTATCTTTCCAAGAGGCAAGAGTTTCTTCTGCTATTTACTTCTAAATTTTGAAATAACATGCTTCTTTTGCAGGTTCATAATTATTTTTTTACTTATGGATATTTTTCCTGACTTTTTGTACAACTTCCTCTCACATACACCTTTCCCTGCCATCCTCCTGATGGAGTTATATGAAAATTTGGGGGTTAATATGCTTTGCATATTATAATGACTATATAAGCATTATTCAGCTGGGTATATAATATACTAAAATTTCTTTTGCTTTCTTGTAAAATTGTCTAAAATTGTCTTCCATCATTTTAAATTTTGTTAATTTTTAATATACTGATTAACAATCCACTCATAAACTCTTTAACTGTAAATCTTCCAATACATTCGAATCTATAAATAATATATCAGTTTTTTTTCTTCTTCCTGAAGGTGTCCATCTTGGAGTCCTCTCTCCTCGTACTCCAGTCAAAACAGCATGTAGCACAGCTATCCTCCTAGAATTTTTCCTTTGCCTCTTTCCTCTTTTGGAGTCCCTTATGTTTTGTCTTCCATTTTCCATCTTGTTGGTTTACTTTCTAATTTTGGTGCTACTCACATTATCCTGTAGTTTATTAAAACATGGTGTATTGGATTACAATTTTGAGAGGTTGTCTATTTGAAAATGTTTTTGTAATTCCCTGAAACTTGATTGATAATCTGGCTAGGTATAGACTACTGGATTGGAAATAATTTAGCCTCATAATTTTAAAGACTTTATAATATTTAAGCTTCCAAAGTTACCATTAAGAAGGTAGAAATTAGGTGACATTTGGATTCCCAGTCTTTGCATTCAAATGTTTCTCTTCATGCTTTTAAAAGCTTCTGATTATTTCTGCAGTACTCAAAATATTCATGTACTTTAGGTCTGGAAAAACTGTATTATTTACTTGAGAATGTTTACCCTACAAATTTTCTTTTCTTAGGCTAGAGTTCCTTTTAGTTTGATGTTGAATATTGTAAACTGCCACAGATGTTCTTATCTCTTTTATTTCCATCACATATCTTTAAAAAATCCTTTTGAGGGATTTTAACAACTTTACTGAATTCAAATTATTACTGTAATCATATTTTTAATATCTAAGTAATCTTGTTTTTTGGAATGCTTCTTTTTAAATAGCATCACTTTTAAATGGATTCTGTATATGTTAATTACTTTGTATTTGAAATATATCAATTAATAGATGCAAAATATATAATTGTGTGTGTATATGTATCTATAAGTTATATTTATATTAAATGTGTACAAAATATTACAGGTTATAATATATTTGAAGTTTTCTTTTGATCTCAGCATAGTCTCTCTTGTCTCTGGTTACTTGTTTGTTTTGGTACCTACCTTTAATGATATAATCTTTCCAAGATTGTCATGTGATACTTAGTTGTTGTTTTTTTATATTTCAGGTTGATACCCTAAAATTCTGACTGCAAAGTCTGTGGCAAGGGCAGTACTTGTTGACTACTAGATTTCCCTGATTTCACAGAGATTGGTAATTTCATTAAGGGGTCCACAATAATCAATATTTATTGACCTTCTCTTTTATCCTAGTCAGTTTCTTCTAAGGGAATATCATCAATTTTAATCCTGGAGATATAAATCAAGGATCCCCAGTGGATATTACTCTGCATACTTAATATTTTTCTCATTTTCCCAGATGGGTCCTGGCAACTTTCCTTTAGCTGTGCTTGATGTCTTGAGTCAAGAGGCATTCAGCTCAGTCTCATGAGAGAGTAAATGGCCAGGCTTCCCCGGCTGAAGAATTGCTTGCCTGTTTCCAAGTGACCTATGAGTCAACTGCATCCTATAAAGATCTTCAACCAAAACTTCTGAAACTAGACAGTATTTCTGCTTTCAGTGATAACTCTAATTCTTGAACTCCTAGTACCTCTAAATCTTGAGACTTTCCAGGATCCTGAGATGTGCATTTTTAATTTCTTGGCTTCCTTCCACACTCTTGAGCTCCTATATAACATCTTTCTCTGGGCAGCCCGGGTGGCTCAGTGGTTTAGCCCTGCCTTCAGCCCAGGTTGTGATCCTGGAGACCAGGGATCGAGTCCCACGTCGGGCTCCCTGCATGGAACCTGCTTCTCCCTCTGCCTGTGTCTCTGCCTCTCTCTCTCAATCCTCTCTGTGTGTTCTCATTAATAAATAAATAAAAACTTAAAAAAAAAAAAAACAAACCTCTTTCTCTGTTCTGTGCAGCTAACCACTGAGGAGCTCTCTTGCTTCAAATATTTTGTTAAATTTCTTGTTTTCTGAGATATGCTCTCTCATTCTCATTGTCTTTATGTATTAGTATCTTGTTAACTCCTTCATTATAATAGTAGCAGGGTTTTAAGAAGGGTTGGTAATACATGCATATATTCAAGAAATATTGAAATATAGTATATATTCATGCATATATACTAGAAATTCTTATCTCCACATTAAAGACCTCAATCATTTTTTAATAAAAAGAGAGAACTTTTCAGGATCTGTGTGAAATGGATTAGAGATAGTTTTCAAATACTTCATGTTGTGAGAATGATAGGTATAGTTAATCCTGCTGAGGATCAAGTATGTTTCTATTAAATCTTATAGTTTCAAGAATTAAACGTAGAAGCGAAGGCTTTCTTTGGTAATGAAAAACTATATTTTATTAACTAAACAACTAGGAGTTTTCCCAGAATGCTGATTCAGTAAATTCTTTCCATGTTCTTGGCTTGAAATGCTGCAGGAGGGTAAAAGGATATGGTATAACTTTTTTGCTTGTACTATAAAATTATATTATTAAATTCAGATGTGCATTTATGGAGAAAGGATTATTCCCATCTAACCATAAATTTTTGGAATACATCTAAACTCTCTGTTACTTTGTGTTTTCCTCATTTTTTTGGTTTATTTCTCCATACACATGAACAGTGAAGTAAACAATTGCACAACTTTTTAAACAATTGTCTTATTTTTGTATTAGCAACTGGAAGGACTTTCTAAAGTTCTGATAGTCTTAGGTAGCTTTTCAGAAAAAACTAAGATTTGTTGACTTTTATTTGATGGTTATCTATTAAGATTTTGCATAGCTATTTTGTCCTCCTGAAGTTTTCTTTTTGTTTTGTTTTTGGTAAATAGATGCTTTAATGATGATTTTAATTCTAGATTTCTTTGGTACTAAAATGTAGTTTTTAAATATAGGCCATTGCATATATTTTTTCATATTTAATAATGAGAAAAAAAATCCATTAAATATTTAATCAGTGAGGTAAGATACTTCAACATTTCATAAATATTTGAATGTAAAAATTGTCCTACTTCTGTGAAATATAATAATTTATATGAATATTACCTATGTATGTATAATAATTTTTGTTATCAAACAATAAAAGAATATTATAATTTATGCTCTCTGATAAGCAAATGATTAAGTGTTGATTATCGTGAAATCCATAAATGTTTTCTAAATAACTTAAGTAATCGAATTTATTATAAATTTATTGCTTTCTATTAAGAGTCAGGATTGCTACTTAATGTTTTATTCTCTATGTTATTGATAGGATATGATTTAGGACAAATGAATAGAAAATATTTTGAGTTTTTTTCTAAAATTTATAAATCTTGGAATGGAAATTACAAATATTCTACTTTTTTAAATTACTTTTTTTTCCCTGGGAAGACTGGTATTTCTTTTATGCATGTAGCATTTTTCTAACAAAGATTACAGAAATTTCCTTTTTTTTTTTTAAAGATTTTATTTATTTATTCATGAGAGAAAGAGAGCGAGAGAGAGAAAGAGAGAGAGAGAGAGAGACAGAGACACAGGCAGAGGGAGAAGCAGGCTTCACATAGGGAGCCCATTGTGGGACTGGATCCCAGGTCTCCAGGATCACGCTCTGGGCCGAAGGTGGCACTAAACCACTGAGCCACCCGGGCTGCCCAAGATTACAGAAACTTTCTTAATAATTTGATTCTGAATTAAAATTAATTTTCCATCTACATAATGCTGTACTTTCATGTTGCTTTTCACTTTTAAAGAAACTTCACATAAATTGCATCATTGGCATTTTTTTACAATATGTATAGTTATATCTATGCTTTGAATATTTATACTTTTAGATTTATTTTTCTGATTGTTTCTCTCTTTTTTTTTTTTAACAATCAAAGCTGAAAAGCAATGATTTCTTTCTCCCTTCCTTTCAAGTTACATGCAGTCAAGGCGTGGTTTTTCCTAAATACTTTTCCTTTTAACATATTTTGGCAGGGGAGGTAAGAAGGTGGGATGCATATTATTTAATGTGATGCTTTCCCATCTAAAATTATATCAATTATATAATCTCTAAAACAGATTTCACCCTCAAAGCATTCCTTGTGCAATAAAATATTCCCAAATCTCTTCAGCTCTTTACTGTGACTATGGAAGAACTCAACTTTGGTCCATTTCAGGGCAGTATCTTTCTGTAATACTTAAATGTATTTCCAGTACTAAAATAAATATTTTAAAGGCATGTATAAAGCAATCTGAGTGCATAATCCCTATAGAATTTTGTAGATTTCTTGCCACTTTTATAGTTTTCTTTCATATCTAAGTTCATAGCACTTTTATTTTAGTAAGGCACCTGTATTAAGCTTTCCCAAAAATTCAATTTTTTTAAATAGAAATAGCTAGATTTAGTATTTAACATTTCCTCAAATTTGCGTTATAATTAGAATAAAATGAAAAGGTGACATAGATTTATTTGGATGAAAACACAGTTGACTCTTGGAAACTAGAAGTATGTAATTTGCCATAGTCCTCATTTGCATGTTCCTGAGGAAATGGAGAGCATTGGTTAGTCTGATGAGTCAGTTATGTAAAGGTTGGTTAAGAGATCTCCAGCCAGAACAGAACTCTGAGCATGTACTAAGAGTGAGGAAGTGACAGAACTAGAAGAATGTGGTGATATTTCAGGTTTTACCTGAAATAGGGCAATTTCTTTCATTGATACATAAATCTTTAATAGATTTAACTCTTTTGACTTCTGCTAAAATGAATTATGAAATATGCATACTATGGACTATTGTTTATAAAATAGCACCATGCATCATGGAGCCTAGCTAAGTCCATGAGTTATAGTTAAGTGTATGCATATGTTTATGTGAGTTAGTTTAACTGCTTGGGAGTGGGATGACAGTGGATATGGGAGAAAATTTATTCTTTATGAACTTCAAATAGTTTGTGCTTATGTTACAATCAGCACTGCTTTTACAATGCTAAAGAAAAGAAAATATAAAAAGAAAGGTCCTCGGGCTCTGAGGGATTTATCTTCCCTTTTGTGATATATATTTTTTAATTCCCTTCCCTAACCCCATCATTGCTGCAACAGTTAAAGAATCCTTCATACTGTTTAGTTTAGATCATTCCAATGGGAGCAAGGTAATAGAGAAGATTTGGGAGCAGAATTTCATGCTACAAATGTCTTCCTTGGTCAAATGGAAAGAATAGTACTTTCCATGAACAGTAGTTAAGAGGATTAAATGAGGAAATGTATGGAAAGTGCTTAGAATTCTCTCTTGAAGATAGTAAGCACTATGTATGTGTGTGCAACATTATGAATAGTATTGTTGCTGCCACAATGTCTAGCCAACTCTGTACAGCTAGAAGTTCTGCCTCTGATTCCATTCTTGGCATATCTGAGCCTTGAGAGGGGAAAGAGTATGAACTCTGAAATCAGACAGATCTGGTTGTGAATTCAGGCTTCGTCTCTTACAGCTATGTGTTTTTGTGCAAGCTATTTTAGTTCTCTGTGCTTCAATTTTTATTTCATGAAATGGTTATTATAATAATTACCACCCAGAGGTTGTGACTATGAAATGATTTTAAGGGATACAAAGCCCTTCACCCATGGCAGGCAGCCCAGAGGTCTTCAGGGATGCTGCCTTTCTCCCTTCATTCCTGCACTCCTCCTTCTCTCTATTCCTCTTGCTTTTTTAAAAAAAATTATTTATTTATTCATGAGAGAGAGAGAGAGAGAGAGAGAGAGAGAGAGGGAGGCAGAGACACAGGCAGAGGCAGAAGCAGGCTCCATGCAGGGAGCCTGACGTGAGACTCGGTCCCAGGTCTCCAGGATCACGCCCTGGGCTGAAGGTGGCGCTAAACTCCTGAGCCACCCAGGCAGGCCCTTGGTTTTGTCTTCATAACTGAACCATCTTTCTTCCCTCCTTTCTTCCCTCCTTCCTTTCTTTCTTTCTTTCTTTTCTTTCTTTCTTTCTTTCTTTCTTTCTTTCTTTCTTTCTGTCTTCCCTCCTTCCTTTCTTTCTTTCTTCTTTCCTTCCTTTCTTTTCTTTCTTTCTTTCTTTCTTTCTTTCTTTCTTTCTTTCTTTCTTTCTTTCTGTCTTCCCTCCTTCCTTTCTTTCTTTCTTTCTTTCTTCTTTCCTTCCTTTCTTTTCTTTCTTTCTTTCTTTCTTTCTTTCTTTCTTTCTTCTTTCTTTCTTTCTTTTCTTTCTTTCTTTCTTTCTTTCTTTCTTTCTTTCTTTCTTTCTTTTCTTTCTTTCTTCTTTCTTTATCAAAAGAAGTCTGTATGCTCTTTCTTAGCATTTATTTGTGTGATAACCCCTTCACAGAGACATACCAGAGATTGTTATGGTATTTCAAGATTATAGATATAATTGTGATATATATTATCAAATTTTATAATACAATTTGGCCTCTATCTAGAGAAAATAAACATTAATAACAATCTCAGTTTGTGCTTTCCTGATCTTCATAGAGGCAGAATTGGAGTACAACTTTAATTATTCATTTCTACTCTGATGGTTCCATTCATTTTTTATGATTTTGGGAACCATTTAAGACAGCTACTTCACTTCTCTACAAATGGAAGTCCTTTTGTTGTTATACCACTGACAACCTTCAAAAGAGTAACATGCCTAAGTGTACTTTTTACCTTGTAAAAGTGCCTGGAATCCTAGAAAACATTCAAAGAGATTTTTTTTCCTCTACTTTTCCTTTAATAAACAAACTCTCTTTAAAATGGTAATCTGGAAGGCAAAGTTAGGGAAAATTAGGTGCAATTTATTGAAGCTCATGTTGGTATAATTTATCAATACATTTAAACTGAATATTTCTATATATTTTGTTCCTGGAAATAAACAGTCCTCTCTGTGCTGTATACATGGCATGTAAGACTGATAATATCATATACACAAAGTACTTGTATCTTTTATTTTATATTTTAAGGGACTACTTTAAGTTTTATATTACATGCAGTGTTGGATTCCAGTTTTGCCTTGTTGAAGATTATACAGTTGTTGGGGGCTTTCCTTAATAAAAGGAATACAAAACTTAAAATACAAAGTTAGATGCAACTGTGAACATTCATATGGAATAAGGAAAAAAAAGACAGCCTAAAGTTTTTAGAAATTTTTAAATATTTATAGAATATTATAAATATATTCTAGAATTCTACAACTATTTACAAATATTTTTATGAATATTCTACAAATATTTAAAATTTGAGAAAATAACTCACTTTGTTTATTAATTAGCTGCCTCACAAAACTCTGTAATACTATTCCCTATAAGGTTAGTTGTATGTTTTTTGATTACCTCATGATATGACAAATAATTTTGTAATATTCTCTGTAGA
Source organism: Vulpes vulpes (assembly GCF_048418805.1). Taxonomy (NCBI): domain Eukaryota; kingdom Metazoa; phylum Chordata; class Mammalia; order Carnivora; family Canidae; genus Vulpes; species Vulpes vulpes. The sequence continues at coordinate 166,721,747 of NC_132780.1, forward strand.
GACTACAGAAAGATAATTTAGCTTTTTGCTATCATGGCTGATTAAAAGTTGTTTTTTAGCATTAATAATTGGGATGTAGTCAATATGAGATTTTACAATGAGCTGTACTTACTATTTGTAGTACTGCTTGGTTTGTGCAGTACAAACAGGAATTCTAATAAATTTATTAGAAACAATTGTTTTTGGAGAGATTCCAGTAACATGCTGTATTAATAATTATATATATATGCCACATTATTGAGAATATTCCTGAATGGACAGAACTTTCATTTTTGATTGCTGTCAATGAGAACTGAATCTTCTGCTTAGAATTTACATATTTGATAATTAGAAGAATTTTCCACATACTAGCTTATTGCTCCATTCATTTCAAACCTTATTTCTTCTCTATACTTACAGATATCCTGTACTGGGGATTATAAGACATTTTCATATCACATTATGATCTCTGGATATACAGGTTGACTTCAGTGATAGCCAGTGAGTCAGCAACAACTTAACCATACATAGAAAAAACTGTGAAACATACATATATTGGACCAAATACATATAACTCTAAGCCAGCTTTCTTTTAGCCAGATTTTTAAATTAATTAATTAATTAATTTATGAGAAATCAGAGAGAGGGAGGCAGAGACATAGGCAGGGGGAGGAGTAGGCTCTGCTCCTGGACTCATTCCCAGGACCCTGGGATCACTACCTGAGCTAAAGGCAGATAGATACTCAACAACTGAGCCACCCAGGCATCCCTCTGCCAGATTTTAAAAGGCTCATGGGCACTCTGTTGCTACCTAACTCCAGAGAGTTTGTGATGGAGAAGATTTCAAAGGGAAGAGACAGCAGTTTTCAAAACTTTAGAAAAACCAGTGATTATATGAATACATTGCAAGTGGACCTCTGGGGCCTTACAAAAGCCTCATCTAAATGAAGTGCCCTAAAGTTAAGCTTCATTAACTTCACAATAAATCTGCCTCTGATTACAGCAACTTCTGAGTAAAACGCTTGCCCTAGAGGGGCCTGCTTTTTCCAGATTCAGATATGCCACACTTGATTTTGTGTTTGGTTATATGTAACTATTCAGCTTTTTTCTCAAAAGTTACAAGCAAACCAAAAGGCACTGAGGTTGTGGCCTAAGAACTGCTTCTTAGTGCACGAATTCTGTCTGGACTATTAAAAATTGAATGACTCACAACACGACAGACAACAAGAATTTAGCGGGAAGCAAAAATGTGTACTGAGCTAAAAAACAAAAAGGGGAGAGGTTTAGTTCAAATTGTTGAAGTAGAAAGTTGAGTGTTAGAAAGCCCAGGAATTTCAAAAGACACCTAACTAGCTGTCTAACAAGAGGTCTATAATAAGTTAAAATTGTTCACAATCTTGTTCTCAGTCTCCCATGAAAAGAAATATAGTTTTTGTTAGTCGGTCTGAATTGAATAGATGACAAGATGTTAACTTAGAATAACTAGATTCTCTAGAGACTACAGTATAATTCTGAATGCCAAATGGTTATAGTTTATAGTTTATGAAACTCCACAGACTGAAATTCTTTTGTTAGTATGACCAGGTTTCTCTCTCTATAGACTAGCTTGAATAAGAAGTCTAATTGTAAACAAAAGGTTACTTGGTGATTCTGGAATGAGAACCTGGGGTGTGTTTTAGTTCTTTCAGTCTGTTATACCAAATCCCACAGACTGGGTTGCTTGTAAACAATAAAAACTTATTTCTCACAGTTTGGGAGGTGGGAAGTCCAAGATCATGGCACTGGCAGATCCAGTGTCCAGTAAGAACACATTTTCTTATAGATGGCTATCTTCTCACTGTAATCTCACATGGAGGAAGGAGCAAAAGAGCTCTCAAGGGTTTCTTACATAAGGGCACTAATCCCATTTACAAGGGCTCTGCCTTCAGGACCTAATCACCTCCCAAAGTCCCCACTATCTAAACCATTACCTTGGGGTTATGGATTTCAACATATGCATTTTGGTGGGGGGAAACAAACATTCAGACCATAACAGAATGCATGTGGTCTTAAGCAAAGTTTCTCAATTAATATATATTGAGTCACTCTTCCCCGTGTCTGTTAAGTTTTGATTTTCTTTTCATATTGATAGATGCACATTTGAACATTTATCATATATGATACATGCTTTTGTCAACTCATATTTATGCCACTGTAATGAGTATAATCCAGCTCTGGCCAAACTGGAAGCTATTTTTAATCTTTCAGGTGACAGAGCATACTTTTTTCCTATATATTTTAAAGTTTTTTACAAAAGTCATACTCCCTTATGGTTGACAAATCAGAGGGCTTATACAGTAGGTGTAGCTCACTACCACGTCATTACCATTCACAGTTCTGTCACTTGAACATTCCCCACGTATTTGCAAATAATGTGTGTAGTAGAAACTCTTGATTGTCAGTTCTTGGATATTTTCTTCTCTTTTTTAAGATTTTATTTATTTGAGAGAGAGAGAGAATGAGCAGTGGAGAGGGGCAGAGGGGAAGCTCTAGAGAGAGAGAAGCAGACTTCCTGATGAGCAGGAAGCTTGATGCAAGGCTCTATCCCAGGACTCAGAGATTGTGACCTGAGCTGAAAGCAGATGTTTAATGGACTGAGCCATCCAGTCACCCCTTGGATATTTTCTATTAACAACTTGCTAAGATAGATGAGGATTTAGCCCACTTATAACTAACCGATCTTCCTTCTTTCTGATATGGCTATATTATTGTTTTGTTCCTAAAGTCTTGTATTTATAACATTAAATAACATTCTTATACCTTTGCTTTTTATTCTGCCAATTATAAATACTAATTTTTATCCCTTACTTTATAAAGTGTAGATATTTGTATCTGTAACTCTTCCTTTTAGCACTTCCCTCTTATAGTTTCTATTTGTACTTTAACTTTTGTCAAGATCGATAACAAATACCTACTACATATTATATGGAAAAGAGAGCTCCTTAAACCCAAGACTACTAATATTTGCATTCTACCCATGAATTGTTACGAAAAAAACTGATCAAGAAAGATTTTAATAAGCAATAAACATGGTCTTTTAGAGCCTGTACCTTGCTTTGCTTAAAAACTCCAGACAAGGAAAGGCCAGTCAGGTCCAATCAACCCATCCTATATGTGATAAACAGCCTTTCTGGGATTCTGTATAAAATCCTCTCCCAAAGGTCTTTTGAGAACCCATGTATTCATTGACTTTCTTGGATACATAAATGTCTTCATACCCATAGGAAAGCTATACAAGCACTCAATTCAGATATTGCTGGTTTCTTTGATCTTATAATTGAGAAAACTAATAATGACAGTTGCATTCATATGATTACATAATTACATTCACTGAGAAGTGTCTCTTTTCCATTTCTGGTTCAGTGTTTTGTTTTCTAGTTGCCCTCTTCTTTCATCACTATTTACCATCATTACATAATCTTTTCTTCCCTGCTACACTTCATATCATGCAGCTGCATTCAACCAGAGAGGATAAATATAAGAATAAAAATTCTCTACTAGGTGAATCATAAGAACTCTAAATTCAACATATTAAAAACTGACATCATTATCTTTAATCCAGCTTAGCTCCTTCTCTGTTCCTTATCAAAAGGCACCCAGTCCCAAGGCTAAAAACCTATGTGGCATCCCAGTTCTTTGCTCTTATTCTCCATATTCTGTGTGTTGTGAACATCTGCTTTATAAAGAACAACTGGATTAGGGTAGTTTTTTCTGTCCTCACTACTGCTATCTTGGTTTGATCTGAACGTAATTCTGAATCCTCTCACTGAGGAATTCCTGCAAAGTCCCCTAACTGCTCTCCTTGTCTCTAATCTTCATCCATCTTCAAGCCATTTTCTGTTCCCAGCGTAATCGTTCTTATACTCAGATCTGATCAAATACACATTTCTGCTTAAAAATCTTATTGCTTTCTCTTTGCTTGCATGATAATGCCCCAAATCTCCAACATGATATTCAAGGTCTTTCATTACCTAGGTTCTGCTCACCTCACCAGCCTGGTATCTTAAGCTACCTCTCCACATGGAGCTATTCCTAAGTGTCTGCTGTGCTACTTCCCTGTATAACTTTAGGCTTTTGCATATTTGGTCTTGTCTCACTGGAACACACCTTCAATTACTCTTTCATCTGGCAAACTTGTGTGTCAGGTCTCTGTTTATATGGTAAACACTTTCTTGAATATCCTCTTCCAGTAATTAAATGTCAATCTCCTATTTCCAAAGATAATGTCTTAACTGCTTCTCAGAATGCATATATTATGCTGAAATTATCTCTACCTATTTTGCTCTCTAGACTACCCATTCTTCATGGAGATTGTATCTAATTTACTGTGCATCCCTAATGCCCAGTGTCGATGCCATCATTGCCTCGTATCTATTTGCTAAATGAATGAATAAAATCATCCAAGTCTTCTGTCATAAATTCCTGATTCAAACTATTTTCAATGGAGCAGATAACTATTTCATGAAGTGATATAATTTTACTTTAAGAGAAATAAGTGGATCAGATGACATCTCCAAGTTGCTTTAGGGTTAAGAGAATATTAAATTTACTGTCTTTATGTGTTCTGAAGCGAACATCATTATAACAGCTTTTATAAAGCCCTCCTTAAGTTACTAAGATTTACCTGTGGTTTACAGCAATTGCCACATGGTTAAGAAAGCTACTTTTGTATACACTTTAATTTTCTAACTACATCAGTATGAGAAAGCAATTTATGCTTGTATATTTAAGAGTATAATGATCTCTGTGGTTATTCTGAGACATACTGCACTATGGTAAGTTTGCTCTGTTTTAATTTAAACTCAACAACTGATTTTACCCCCAAGAAAGCTATTTAAAATCTTATTTTGCAATCAGTTCATTTAAAAGATACTTCCAAAATTTGTTTTCCAATTCTTTGATTATATGCATTATATGCATCTTAAACTATTTGTTGGCATTCTCTTTGCAGGGATTTCAAAAAATCTCTAGGCCCTGTCATTTGGATATGTCACTGAGAGAGCTGTGCTCCTCTGGAGGGTTGGATTTAGTGTCCAAGCTTCAGTTCATCCAAGTCTTCCATAGTATTACATCTACTGCTAACAGAGATTTTCTTTTCCAGACATCCTGTGTGTTGTTCTGAACTTTCCCTTATAGATTTGATCTTCAGCTTGTTTTGTAATGATATGTTTAGTGTTTGAGGGAATTTTGGTTAAATTGTCAACATTTAAAATTATTTTTTTAAAAATTATTCTTAAAATCATATCATCAGACTAGAAGTTGGCAAAAGGCAGTGCAACAATTGTAACAACTATAAGTCTTGCTCCTTCATTTGCTATGAGACTGACTGTCTATTGGAACACTGGACTTCCAGCTCTTTCTCTTGAGGTCCCAATTTCATGCATGAGCCTTAAGGTTGGTGGCAGGAGGAAATTGGGACAGTGCCCCCCTCCCCTCCCACACTGAACCCCAATAGCTTCACATTTATTTATATATGTTGAACTTCTGAATAAAATTTCATTTGGAAAAAAAAGTGAATAGAACATATTGCTACAAAATATTTTGAAAACAGGTGCCATAGATAGAATCTGAGTGAGACTTATGGGGTAGATACAGTGAAAATATGCCTAAAAGTAGATTTTGGTTCTGGCTATCTCCTGAATGGCCTGAATATCCAATCCATTCTGTGTACAGACTGCTAACTAATCAACCCTTCAGGCATTAAACCTATGACTCATCACACTCGGGGTCTTCAAGGGCAATTCACATTCATAATGGATCCAACGTTCTTCCTTTGCAAAAACTGTCCAGTGAGTGCCTTGGAAACTTCCTCCCCACCTAGGGCTGAAGGAGCCTGGGCTTCTCATCTTGACAAGCATCCTGAATTAAACCTATCTTTTTTTTTTTTTTCAGATACTATTTATTCCTATCTCCTTCTAGTGTGCTCCTATCTCCCTTGTCCCTTGTGGAGAACATTGCTTGTGTTTTGTTAACCAGAGGTCCTTGCATGTCTTTTGGAGACAGCAGCACTCTCTCCTTGGGGAAATGTTTTTCTCCTACTCCATGGGTTCTGAAGAGGAGAATTTCAACACAGCCCCCTTGTGCCTGGCCATAGGTGAGTCATATGAGCAAATAGGCTAGTCAAAATTCCCCTAAGGTATTTATACTTTCTTTAGGGGAGAAAGAATTGTCTTTCTCCTGGAATTTACCAGTGAGATATGAGGTAAGCTTGAGTAGTTATTGCAGACTGTTCTTAGTTAGCTCAGATCTGCTCTGCTTTTGTCTATGTGATAGAAGGGCTGACTTTTATACTCTCATGGTAATATTCTTGGGGTTGCAAGAAGTCTATCTCCTTGGCAGGATGCCTTTAGCATAGCTCTGCCCAGGAAACAGATAATTTCTATAAAATAGAGAATTTCTATTTCTGAGAACTTCAGAATTTTAGTCTTTCCTTTTCCTTTTCAAAACACTGTCATCTTTCTTGCTTTAGAGAAAGTTTGGAAACTAAAGCTAAAGTTTTATGACAGTTCCTGCTCCCTAGCTTCTGTGGCTGAGGCAGAAGCAAATAAGCATTTAATGGTTTTAACTTTTTAACTCTTTCCTGTCTGTGATATCCTGATTAAGTACATATAAATTGGGACACCAGGCTCAGTCAGTTAAGCATCTGCCTTCAGCTCAAGTCATGATCCCCGAGTCCTGGGATTGAGCCCCATGTAGAGCTCCCTGCTCAGTGTGGAATCTGCTTCTCCCTCTCCCTCTGATGCTTGCCCTGCTTGTTCTCCCTCTGTCTCTCTATCAAATAAATAATAAAATAAAATATTTTTTTAAAAAGTACATATGAATTATTTCTCTGTGCATAATGTCCACAGCAAAATATATATTTTTCTATAGCCTGCTTGCTTGTATTAATTTCATAGGTCTTTTTTTATAAACATCTGCATTAAAGGGAATTACAGCAATTATTAATTTGAACCTTTCTAGTTGTGCTACCTTCATATTTCTTGTCCCATGAAAACGTTATTACATAGCTACCTTTATATTCAAATTCTTGTTTTTTATGTCTTTGTTGTCTAGTTTCTACCTTTCAAACCCAAGTGTGTTGAATAGATTCCTTTCTTCTTCCTGTAGAGTGGGAAGGACAAATTGGTAAGAATCACACTGATGTCATCTACTATCCAGATGAGAGATAGGCCATCACTTTGGTCGAACTTGTCTCTGTCTTCCTTTTGGTCATCCCTAAAAGACTACAGTGGTTGAGAATGGGCACCATTATAACAGAGTGCATTTCATCACTAATAAAAATGAAACAAAGCTTTAGGAGTCTCATTTTCTAAAGACATAATTGAAATATACATAATTTTATTGTATTACTTCTCCAATCATTGATTACTTCTTTGCTGCTATAAGGGTAGGTAACTGTTGCAGTAGCATATTGGGTACTTAACCTGAGATTTCCTCTTCATTTCTGGGATTGCTTCCACTCTGCTAGGACATCCTTTTCTCATCTATCAGGTAAAGGGAGTCCAAAATCTGGAGGTAAAAAGGCATATTTAAATCATGTGTCAGGCAGCCTGGGTGGCTCAGTGGTTTAGCGCTGCCTTCAGCCCAGGGCCTGATCCTGGAGACTCGGGGATCGAGTCCCACATCGGGCTACCTGCATGGAGCCTGCTTCTCCCTATCCCTCTGCCTGGGGCTCTGCCTCTCTCTCTCTCTCTCTCTCTCTCATAAATAAATAAAATATTAAAAATAAATAAATAAATAAACCATGTGTCATGTCTAAGCATTTCAGATTTAAAGTGGTTTTGGAATCTAAATCTTAGATATGTTAAAATGACACATGATTTAGACATAAAAGATTGTAATACTTCCTTCCTAATGGTAAAGATTACCTAAGAAAATTTTTATGGTTTGAATTAGGTGTACTGCCCCCAAAACAGTTATGCTTATAGTTCAGCAAATAAGTTAGCTCATGACAAATGAAAGAAGTAACAAGTGTTCAAAATATACCTTTTAAAGAGGCTACAGTGTTTAAGTCATAAAAATTGTTTCCTGGTAAATTTTCCTAGGCAGATTTTATTAAAATTTACTTATGTAAGGGATGCCTGGGTGGCTCAGTTGTTGAGCATCTGCCTTCGGCTCAGGGCGTGATCCTGCAATCCCGGGTTGGAGTCTTGTATCAGGCTCCCCCCAGGGAATCTGTTTCTCCTCTGCATATGTCTCTGCCTCTCTCTCTGTGTCTCTCATGAATAATAATAAAAAAATAACTTATGTAAGAGAAAAGAAATATTCAGCAACACAGATATCAACTATAGGTGAAAGGAGAGCCATCTCTTCACTTAAGAGTTAGGGATTCTCACAAATTATATAATTAGAGGACAAAGTAATAAATCTTACAAAGGCTTGAATGAGGTTGTAATTATTGAAAACTCAATTATGGTGTGTATTCTGAAAGAATTCACAGGTACTGCAGTGAAAGTTCCTGCAAAGTCATTAAATACTTCAAGTATAAATGGTATAAGAACTCCCCACCAAGGTTATGCCCTGTTTGCATTAACAAATAAGAATGCAGATACTATTACCAGATATGCTTACCATCACTATAGACTGCTCGTTGGAAAACCAATGCAGATCTATAATTACCATTATATTCACATGCATTGTGTTCTGAATGTGTAATTTCTTCTAGTTCCCTAGGCAAATATGCATTGTGGTATTCTAGAATTACATTATGAAAACTTCTTGAGTGTACAGAATGCGGGAAAATGTGAACAAATACCATGAATATTTTTAAGGTTTGGAGAAGAAGAATTTGAGTTGGGAGAAAAAGAACAGTGTTAGAGCTCTATGTTATTTTCCGAAAAAGACATGTGTGTAGTTTAAATGTCTTTTAATAGGGCAAATTTAATTTAATGTTTGAATCCTAAAGCGGCAAAGAATGAAACAGAAAAGTGTCTATCTAGTCCATTAACTACATTAATTAAAAAAACTACTTATGAAATAACCTATCTAATAACTTCATGGATCATTAAAAGTATGTGAGAGACTTATCTGCAGTCTGGCTTTGAGGTTCTTTAACTTAGAATCCTTATGGGGGAAGGAATGCTACACTCATTTTGGTAAGTTCAAAACCATTCTTTCTTTGGAATTCTAGTCTTTACATTTGACTTTTATTGAGACTTGGGAAAGAAAGAAAGGTCATATTGTGACACTCTTGCTTTAGGAAAATGCAAATCACATGACAAAAAATTTGTTTTTGGTTATCCTTACCTCTTATTCTGAACCTCAGTTTTCAAGGCAATGGTGGTGAAAGTGAAAAATGGATCTTCATTTTTTTACATTGGGTGCTGAATACCTTCACTTATCTCTTCCATCAACTCCCCATGCCTCTCAGATCAGAACTCTCAATTCGTCAATGCCTTGAATTTAATTAGTTTGAAAGATGATCTTCCATGTTTTCTTTCCCATGTACAAGAATATGTACAATTTCAAATTTATTCTAAATGATAAAATGTATTGATTAGGGTGGAGGGTTCATGGTACAGTTAACTGAACAAACAAGGGACCTAGGTTTGTTTATCATGTTATTTACTTGTGTGTTTGAAAATTAGATACCATTTAACTGTTCCCTCCTCAGAAGGGTTGTGGTGCTTTGTTCTAAGAGAATTGTGACTTGATTATTAATTACTTAATTATTACTACTACTTATTTTCCACCTTAATTGTAATGCTAGTTGATATTGTACTCAAAAATGAACTCAAACTTCCAGGAAAATGGGGACATAAGAACGGGCTTCTTACCTTCTCCTAGAAAATCACCAAAATAACAAAACATAATAAAAAATGGGATAATGTCTTCATCAGCTCTGAAAGTAGGGAATGTGCCATCTCTCTCCTACATGCTTGAGATATATTTTTCCCACAAAAATGTACAGATGTCAGCAAATTAATGTAGATAATGTAGGTCTCACTACATATTTCCCATTTTTAAAGATTTTATTTATTTATTCATGAGAATACACAGAGAGGAGAGAAAGAGAGAGAGAGGCAGCGACACAGGCAGAGGGAGAAGCAGGCTCCATGCAGGGAGCCCGACGTGGGACTCGATCCGGGTCTCCAGGATCATGCCCCGGGCTGTAGGCAGTGCTAAACTGCTGAGCCACCGGGGCTGCCCGTATTTCCCATTTTTTTTTTAAGATTTATTTATTTACTTTTTTACTTAGAGAGAGAGAGAGAGAGAAAGTGAGTGGAGGAGGGGCAGAAGGAAAGGGAGAGAGAGAATTTTTAAAATTATTATTATTATTATTTTAAAAGATTTTATTTGTTTATTCTTGAGAGACGCAGAGAGAGGCAGAGACATAGTCAGAGAGAGAAGCAGCCTCCCTGTGGGGAGTCTGATGCAGAACTCGATCCCAGGACCCTGGGATCACAACCTGAACTTATTAAAGGAGACACTCAACCACTTAGCCACCCAGGAACCCCTATATTATTTTTTAAAATTCAATTTAGTTAACATATAGTGTATTATTAGTCTTCAGTCCTCTTCCTGATTTTATGTGGGTTTATATTCTCAAAGGTTCTGCAGGCAGGTTCCAAAATGGGGGAGGGGAGCCCTCTAATGTGGAGGAGTGAGGTCTAAAGGAAAAGGTGTGTTCTGAGGTGGGAGCAGAACTTGATTGACCTTCTTACATCATTTTAGCAGCTGCAGACCCATAGCAGTAAGGGCAGCTCTGACAGGAATATCTGGGACATGTGAACCTAGCTGCATAATGTGGTCTTATTTGCTGCTAAGCAACATAAAATGTTCAGACATAAGATGACAGGCCTATATATAGTTAATAAATTGGGAAAGAAATTGTGGCATATCACATAATAGAATACTACACAGCAAGGAGAAAGAACAAAGTACTGCTGTATTCAAAGCATGGAAAAATCTAGATGATTCATCTTGAATGAGTCAGACACAAAAGAGCATGTGCTGTATGGTTCCATCTCTTCAAAGTACAAACACAAGGAAAAGTAATGTAATTGGTAGACAAGAATAGGAGTTAACTTTGGAAGGAGGTAATAACTAGGAGGTGGCAGGAAGGAGGCTAATATTCCCTATGCGTAATGGGTATAAGGATTGTTTGCTTAGTCAAAACTAATTGAGGCATTCACACTTCATTGTATGTATATACAACTTTATTATATGTATATTATATACTTTATTCTATGTATATTGCATGCTTTACTTCAAAAACAGAGCAAATCCCATTTTGTGGCAAGGAAAAGAACTAACTGAAGGTACTTTAAGGAAAAGTGGGACTCTTTACAGCTGCAGAAGGACTTGTACTGGAAATAGGGAAGTCCTTCAGCAGACCATCCTCCTCTCCTGCAGCGTTTGCCCTTTTCTTTGCTTTGTGCATCTGTTCTTTTTCTACAGCTATCTCATAACTGCAACTTGTGTTTGCTTTGGGTTTTCCACAGCTTTGGATCAATATCATGGCATTCTTCCACTTTCAATAGCACCCTCTCAGCATCCCAGTCTCCCTTCTTCTTTGAGAATGTCCTGAGAGGTGGCTCTGAATCGCGGGCACACCCACGTGAGGTCTGCCCTTGGGAAGGTGCCCACCTGATATGGAGTATGGCTACTCAAATGTCAGAGGTTGAGACTTGGATGAGTTCCCTTGGGAAGTGTGTGGGCAGGGCCAGCAATAATACCAAACTCCAGCCCATTCCACCTGTTTGTCTTTTCTTCACTGAGACAATTTCAAAGATATCTCCTTCTAACTTTGTCAAACTAGGACTCCATAAGTGAAAATGCTGCAATGGCATTCTCTGGGATGTGAGAATCCAAGTTACTTTTGGTCCCTTCTTTGTGTCCTTTTTATAGCCCAAGTTGTTACAATTAGCTTGTAATCATTTTATAACTAGAAAAAGGCAGTTTCTATTAAAAATAAAATAAAATGGATTTAAAACCGGTCAAGAGGATGAATCTTGCTTTTTTACAAGATACTGAAAAGTACATGCATAGGTGGAATTTTGAGACACAATGAATATTTGGTATTATTGGTATGCTTTAGTTGAAGAACTAAATAAATGGAGAAAAACCAGAAGTAGAAATTGCAAATATGTCTCAGAGCCTTAGATTCCCTTTCTGCTGGTGTTTTAAGTTATCTATAGAAAGAAATGGTTGGGAGATGGTCCGTGATGTTTCCTCAAATCTCTGAGAATTTGATGCTGAATAGAATCCTCCTGTGACTCAAACTCAAGGAATTACAAAGCATGCCAGATCCACAACAAATGGTGCACAGCTACCAAGCACCTATACCCCATCCGAGGGATAGGTTATTGAGTAAGTTGTATTGCCATACTGATGAAATAAATGAGAATTAGCTATACCAGAGAATGAGAACACATCCTGATGGGGCTATGTGACTAACAATGCATAAATGTTTAAGGGAATTTATTGCTAATGGTTTCTGCAGACTGGCAGACACTCACACTTGCCTCTCCTAACCACAAATGTTTTGAGTATAGTCATGGAGCCTCTGTTGTAGATCCTTATGACATATTACCTGTCCTGGTTTTTCCTTATCATTAAATAACTTGGTATTGGGTGAAGCATTGTTGGGTCTCATGGCAATTTTGATGATTAATCCAAATTACTGCTGGTAACTGAGCAGCAAGTGTTGCAATGTATACTAGCAAGTTCATTTCCTAAGATCCTTCAAGGTTTTAAATGCTTAAATATATTTGAAATTAAACCTTTGGAAAAATATTCAGGTGTAAGCTCTTCAGTACTTTTTGGTAGAAAATGTGGCTTCCTTTCACAGAGAAATCCAATGGTTTAATTATTGTGATACAACATATTAACATATCATAATAAAACTTTTATATTGAAAAGATCAGTTCTTTCAAGAACAGAACATCAAGAGAAGCAAAATACAGGCACTGACTTTTATCAAATTGGGTGGAGACACTTTCAAATATTAGTTTTTATCATGACTAGGACTTGAAAAATAAATAACCTTTTTTCTTTTCTTAAAGGAAAAATTATTTTCAATTTAATTCAGTGACTAAGAAGGAATCATGATGTATTTAAAAAATAGCATTTTCTCATTTTCCATTTGACTTTGTACTCCTCTTTCCACCTATCTTTTACAGATAAAGTGATAAAATGGAACAGTTCAATTGAAGCTTTGAATATAATTTAAGGAGGCAAAAGTTGCTGACATACGTGTTTTGAGAAATCTGGGGTATTATAAAAAATTATAGAGTAGTGGCTACCAATAGATAAAATGTATATGCTGCATCTTTTCTAGGAGCTCAAAGCAACTTACACATATTTTGTCATTTATCCTCACAAATATGGGGAAGCAGAAAGACAAAATAGTGCCTTTGAGGTATATATTACATGGGCTGGGGACCCCGATAATACTTGTCGGGGTAGGAGAGGTTTTTATTCATGATCTGAGCTTCTAGAGTCTGCACTTTTTCGCGTACAAAGGTAATGTTTTTGTATTTTTATAAACTATATTTTAAAATTTATTTTGTAGAAATATAGTATTTTGGGAATTATTAGAGTACCTAAGGTTTCTCTGACATTTACGAATTTTTCTTATTCCTATTACTTGTTTTGTAAGACATGTTTCTGAATGAGTAATAAAATTACAAATGCCTCCTTATTGAAATTTTTAAAAAAAATATTTATTTATTCATTTATTTGAGAGATAGAGAGCAAGAGGAGGGGGAGGGAGAGAATGAGAGGGAGAAGCAGGCTTTTTGCTCTCATTGGAGGGCTAGATCCCAGGACCCTGGGATCATGACCTGAGGTGAAGGCAGACACCTAACTGACTGAGCCACCCAGGCACCCCCTCCTGTTGAAATTTAAAACAAATATTTTGTGTATGGCCTCCCTATCCCAATAAGAACTATCAAATGGGGTGTGCAGTTACAGTTACGATTTTTCAGTTTTCACTTTATGAACATTGCTTTGTAATATAGCCCCTGGGGTCAATAACAGTTTACATATGAGTCAAAATGCCATAAACAAGCTTTTATTGAACTGAAAAATAGATACATTTTAATTTTGACAGCATAGAAAATATCCTTTCCAATTTTCCTATGTTTTAGTTTATGTCCAGCTGTCGCTGTTTACATCTCCTGCTATTTTTGCAGTGAATAATCGCCTGAACCTTGAGAAAACAATTTCTTTATGAAAGGAATTAAAATCATCCATCATAAATATATTGTCATTTCACTTGTGAAGCTACTGTTTGATAAAAGTTTGGAAAATCCAAGCTAAATTTTGTATGCACCTTGGCTCTATGGTCAAAGTATGATGTATAAACAGTAATGGCAGATTATTACTCATTTTTTCCTGTGTCTTTTCTTTATTGTCATAATCCCAGTTCTTCTCTTGTTTCATATGCTTTCCAATGTTTTCTTTCTTCTTCAACTTTCCTTACACCAAGCTTGAGTTATTTCATTTCCCAACCTGTGTTGAAATTTTAATGATTCATTGGAATTTAAGGTGTTTAGAAGGAAATTGAAAGTTCCAGTGAGGGACGGTTATTAAAAACAACAACAAAAACTACATCCACACCTGTTTTAAAACTTCCTCTAAATTCAGCTCTAGTCATATTATTAGATATAACTTCAGTACACATAGATCCATTCTGAATATTAGCTTCCTTATCATTGGACGGTTCTTGAGTGTGTTTGGTCCATTAGTCTTGGCATTAATCTGATCAACTGTTAATGCATTGTGGTGTAAGAGAGAACTTCCATACTATGGACAAGAAAACTGAAAGGAAGATTAGTTATATACCCAGGATGATAGATGGTGATGGGATTAATCTATCTTCTACTCCCCTTGCTAGCCATTTGATGTACTAGCAATTGTGCCATGACCTGAATGGAGGCTTGTTTGATGCTTGAACTCACTGGCTCTCAAGTTGATCAAAACAGTTGGAAATATGCAAAATTATAGGTTAGGTACTACATGAAGAACATTTCAGTACAGAATATCATTGGTGAAATTAAAAACTGAGAAGTTCTTCTTTAAAACATATAGAAAACAGGGACACCTGGGTGACTCAGCAGTTGAGTGTCTGCCTTTGGCTCAGGGTATGACCCCGGGTCCGGGGATCAAGTCCCACATCAGGCTTCCTGCAAGGAGCCTGCTTCTCTCTCTGCCTGTGTCTCTGCCTCTCCCTCTCTCGTGAATAAATAAATAAATCTTTAAAAACAAAACGACAAAACATATAGAGAACAATCTAAGAATACTTGCTATGGTGGTTTTGTCATTTATCATAATATGCAAAAAACACTACCTACTTATTTTATTGTTTGATAAGCATTTTAGCTTGCAATATGCTCTTTGACAGCAATAAATTTAAAAACAAAAGAGCATGATTAATTAAATATTAAGGACTGAATTTTCAAATCTCAAGAAAGTTGATGATGATTATAATTTGTACTCATAATGTCTATGAGTAGTTAACATCTGTGGTACTTTATGATTGCATAAAAATCAGGAGACACAGATACACTAAAAAAAGCAGCACCTACTTAAAATGTTATAATTTATTTTAAGAAAATTATAGAAAAAGACTAATTTAACACATGCAGTTGCAGAAAGTACATTTGCACATCAATCTATGAAACAATGACTTTTCATTTAGATTGAGTAACAGTTGTATTTTTATTTGCTTTTTATAATTCTCAGTTTTTATGTGTATAGCTGCTGCGTCTGGTTTCTTCATCAGAGGAAGAGCTTCACAAATGTTTAAGAGATGCTGGTTTTATATCAATGTCATTAGAATAGAAGTTGTAGAAATAGAAATAAAAACCAAGTAGAAAAATCAGTTAATTTTAGCAATAGTAAATATTTTTCCTTGGAATCAAATATACCTAAGGGCTCACCCTGTTGAAAATGAAACATTGATAATTTTGTGGTAGCTATTGTAAATTTGGTGAAAAGTTTAACATTAAAGATAAGTATATTTGTTTTTGTAGAAATTATTGGAATGTACATTTTGGTGGGCTACAGCATTATGGTAAAAGTAATGTTCTTGCTATATCAAAGACTCCTAACTCTGGGAAACGAACTAGGGGTGGTGGAAGGGGAGGAGGGTGAGGTGTGGGGGTGAATGGGTGACGGGCACTGAGGGGGGCACTTGACGGGATGAGCACTGGGTGTTATTCTGTATGTTGGTAAATTGAACACCAATAAAAAATAAATTTATTAAAAAAATCTTCAAGAACTTCCCATTGTATTTAAAATAAATAAATTAATTAATTAATTTAAAAAAAAAGAAAAAAAAAGAAATCTGCAGGCCAAAAATGAACTTGGATTCGGCTCATTTGAACACCTAATTCATAATTACATCTAAATAATTACTATGCTAATTACTGATGAAATTAGCAGCTGTATTTACAAAACTTCAAAATATTTTTACATATAAACAGAGTAACTGAACTATAAAAAATATTGCAGCAGAGCAAAACATGTTTTCACTCTTGGCTGCTCATGTAACATCAGATTTTAAAAATATCTGAGACTTTATAAAACACTTTACTGATCAACCTAAGTACCTGATAATAGTATTAAGCATTTTCTTTTTTTTAGATTTTGTATTTATTTATTCATGAGAAACACACAGAGAGAGGCAGAGACATAGGCAGAGGGAGAAGCAGACTCCCAGCAGGGAGCCTGATGTGGGACTTGATCCCAGGACCCCAGGATCATGCCCTGAGCCAAATCCTCAACTACTGAGTCACCCAGGTACCCCAATAGTATTAAATATTTTTATAAGTAAGTCATAAATATTGATTGCATTTTGCTCAGCCAGGTGGAAATATTTAATCAAAACATTCAATAAGTGTGTAGAGAATTCCAACTTTTGAATATTTTAAGCTAATTGTGATTACTGAACACTAAGTGTACAGACATGAAGACATTGAAATCTCTACCTAAGAAATCAAGGGAAGAACTCAACAAATAAACAATGAGAGCACAGGCTGTGTAAAAGTTTTAATTTTGAAATTCTGAAATTTTAGTTAAAAATCTTAATTGTGGGAAGATTATTGACAGAGCATCCATTTTTATGATAGTATGATAAACATTTGTTGGAGAGAGATATTTGAATAGAGGGAAGACTACATATAAAAACATTTGGATTTAAATATACATTTAAAACAAAATTTAGAATTGAAAATATTCTTTATTTAGCAAAATTTTCACTGAGTTTTACAGTAATGTGGCAAAAGAGTTTTCTTTTGATTAAAAATACTATAGTATACTGAAAGTAGTCAAGGGTATCAATATATGTAAACTTATTAATTATATAATTCAAATCTAATCAAGGCTGAAAACAAAATATATTAAAAATTTTAATAAGATCCTAATTAAAAGTACATTCTTCAAAAAATTGGTTGTGACATGAAATTAGGCACACATGAAGTTTAGAAACATTATAACACATGAATGTGTATCAAGATTTACCATTCTGCTTATAATTGTCTATAAACAGTACAAAGACTATCTTTTTTTTTTTTTTAAGATTTTATTTGTTTGACAGAGAGTGAGAGAGCACAAGCAGGGGAAGGAGGAGGCAGAAGGAGTAGGAGAGGGAGAAGCAAGCAGGCTCTGCACGGAGCAGGAAGCCCAGTGCGAGGCTTGATCCCAGGATGCTGACTGAGCCAGCCAGGTGCCCCAAGACTGTCTGGTTTTAATGCACACGGTTACACACGGATATGTGGTATTTATTTTTTATAAAATATTTCAATAAAAAATTAGTTTTTGAGGAGAAACATTATAAATGAAACCTGTTCTGTAGCATTAAATCTTTTAAGCCTATCACTCACTTTTTCACTAAGATATGACATTGTATCCTGACTTTAAAATTGTTACAATAACCTGGAGCTTTTCATTGTGGTTAACTTTAGGCTTTTAAAAGCCTTTTCTGGGGATCCCTGGGTGGCTCAGCGGTTTAGCACCTGCCTTGGGCCCAGGGCGTGATCCTGGAGACTTGGGATCGAGTCCTGCGTCGGGCTCCGGCATGGAGCCTGCTTGTCTCTCCTCCTGTGTCTCTGCCTCTCTCCTCTCCCTGCTTCTCTCTCCTCCTGTGTCTCTGCCTCTCTCCTCTCTCTCTCTGTCTATCATAAATAAATAAATAAATAAATAAATAAATAAATCTTAAAAAAAAAATAAAAGCCTTTTCTCCCTGAGAATTAATATGTGCTGTAAACAGTAAAGTGGTGGTTTTGTCATGGAGCTAACCAAGCTCAGCCAGCAGATGCGTTATTGCAGTCAAGGTCCACACAGGTATTTATGGTAGCAATTTCTAACAGATGAAATTTCATACAGAGAAGTATTTACACAGGTAATGGAAGAGTTGGGGAACCAAATAGGAGGGTGAGGTAACCCAGAGATTAGCAAAAAAAAAAAAAAATCTAATATCACCCCTAGATCTGGGAAATACAGAGGAGAATTGGTGCTACCAGACTCCAGAAGCTAGGAGGCACTAGAGCCATGGAGGAAATGGCTGTTCCGTCTGAAAAATGCCAGTTAAAGCAGGCTTGTGGGCAGCTATGAGAAAACCTTGTTTTTTGCTTTTCAGCCCATCTTCCAAGTGCCTGTCTTGGTCAGATCTACTCGTGAACAGTCCAGGAGAGGAAGTGAGAATGAGTCAGGGAGCACCTATCTGGCAACTCCAAATAATACAGAATAATTAGAAGTTTTTTTTTTTTATAATTTTTATTTATTTATTTATGATAGTCACACAGAGAGAGAGAGGCAGAGACACAGGCGGAGGGAGAAGCAGGCTCCATGCACCGGGAGCCCGATGTGGGATTCGATCCCGCGTCTCCAGGATCGCGCCCTGGGCCAGAGGCAGGCGCCAAACCGCTGCGCCACCCAGGGATCCCTAATTAGAAGTTTTTAAAAATAAAAGTACAAGGCCAAGTATTATATTCACAGGCCTTTACTCACAATCTAATTATTTAGTCTAATTTTGCACATAATTATTCTGTGCACTATTTGAAAGGAGGCCAGGCATAGTAGTTTAGAAAGGTAAAATGGGCTGCAGGTGTAGACAAAAACAAATCCAAAGTTGAAATATTTACCAATCAATAATGAGGAAGAGAACAGAAAAAAAGAATACCCTACAAAATTGAAACAAAATAATTTAAAAGTTTTTTTGTGATTGTTTAATATAAAAAAAGCAATCTAACATAGCCAACTTGAGAACCCTTGAGGGCAAGCCCCTGAGATGTGAAATCTTGCATTTATTGATATTGCTAAAGGTTGAACATGAATCACTGAGAAAGGTTAAATTATTCACAGTATCAGCTATTTAAATGGAAAGAATATAGAAAAGTTATATAGATTTGCAAACTCAAGTGGTATCTCTCTCTTAGTTGAAAACTAATATATTTTGAATACTTCAAAGTGTCTCGATACCACATAGATAGATAAATAGGTAGATGATAAATGGATAGATAGATAGATCTCTCATGACTAGAGTAAGATATGTAAAACATTAAATGTGAACAAGGAAGACTACTGTAAGGAAAACAAGTGAAGCATTATACAATTTATCTTTAAACACACTCACACACATATCCCCTTTTCAGAATGCAGAATCCAAGAGCAACATTCATTTATTCTACAAATATTTATTGAGTACATACTATACATCAGACATATTTTAATTATGTTTACTTTGTTGAAAAGTGACTTCGTTTCCAAAAATCATCTCACAGGGTAAGTATGTAAAACTTAAAAGAGCTAATGAAGTGCAAATGCACTTTTAATTGCATCATTATTTATTTTGAAATTGACTTGTGAATGCAACTGGTCACATGTGAATGTGAGACATTTTCTTGGTTATTTACTGATACTGAAATACCCAATTTATTAGGGACATGTTTATCAACTGAGATAGATTGATAATCCATTTTAAAGATAATATCAAGGGTTGTTTGTTGATTATTGTCTAAAAATTTAAAAGAGAAAAGAGGAAAAAGAGTTCTTTGCATGTTATAACTATAGCCAAAGAACTACAATATTCATAGAAATATGTCTTTGTGAAGCTGTTTGAAAGAAAAAGTAGGAAAGCAGATAAGACCTAGCACTAGAGTTGGA
Source organism: Vulpes vulpes (assembly GCF_048418805.1). Classification (NCBI taxonomy): domain Eukaryota; kingdom Metazoa; phylum Chordata; class Mammalia; order Carnivora; family Canidae; genus Vulpes; species Vulpes vulpes. Next base: position 166,741,877 of record NC_132780.1, read on the forward strand.
TTCCTGACTCCGCTGGTGTACTGTTGCCACCAATTTCACCACCCCAAATTTACAAAATGTGTTTACGTTTCACTGCTTATTTCTGGAGAAAAATCTCTTAGCTTTCACTAATCTTAAGATCCCCAAATGGTAAAGCACCATTGAACTAGAGTGATTGCTATCTGCTCTCTTATTATCTCTATGAAAAATATACCACAAATTAGTGAGGAAAAATACCTCCCGTGGGTTTGGTTATGTATATATTCTAATATCTATTAATGATGGAAGTGTCACCTTTGTTTTTTCAAATATGCCCAGATGAGTGTCAGAGAGCAATTAACACAAAATCATTTTGATTTCCTAATATCAAATTTACTATTAATTATAAAATTCTAAGTCTAAGATACATTAATTATGTATCTTTTAGAGGAGGTATATGAATAGATGACAGTTCTTCATTTGTAAAAGTTAAGTGGTGGAAAATAGAATTTCATTATTTAATGACTTGTAATTTAACCAGTGAGAGAATAAAGATATTTATCATCTCACAGATAGATATGTTATATGTCTGATTTATACCTATACTGAGTAGTTTCAAATCATAAAATATGAAAAAGGTAAATGTAGTAAAATCTTTAAAAATAGTTAAAAAATCTGAAATACAGTAAAGAAAAAATTATAGAAGACAAATCTATTAGAGTCACCCTTCTCTCTCTCCAACTTTTTCCCTTCTTCTCATTTCTATCTCCCATCTCCCATTTTTTTTTTTTTTACTGGGCTGGGTCTCTGAAAAGATATCCTCCATCCCCCATTACAAAATCCAAAGTTTTTTTAACATAGTCTGACGATTTGCATACATTTCATTTGATGCTGATTTTTAATTTCTAACTAGTGATTACAAAGTTTAATTTAATCTATACCTTGAATTTAACTTTTTGCTTGTATTGATAAATATGGTGAGCTATTGTGAATTTAAGCCGAAAATTTTACTATAATAGAATATCATCAATTCTGTATTCTGACATCTATTTAATGAAGTCAGTCCTCTATATTTTTGAATCTTGAATCTACTGACTGGCATTGGTGAGTAACAGATGCCCCATTTATTTCTCAGAATTTCTCCATTTCTCACTCTTGGCTTGACTACTTTTGTGTGTGTGTGCTGTTCCTTAATTTCTGATCTTCATGTTGATATTTGGTCATTGTGCTTTTGACACTTGGTTGTCTTTGAAGAATTTGGTTCAACTCTAATTCTTGATCACGTTTTTAAAACACCTTTATATGTATTAAAGTCATTTTCAATGACAAAACCTTGATGCACTAATTGTACTGTCTTGTTTCTTCTCCTGAGAAGAAACATGCTCCTGAGAACTTGTAACCTGCCATTAATGTGATTAAAACAGTGTGATGCAGAGTGTATATTATGACGTGTAAATGACATTTCTTTTAAAATAGTTATATAAATTAAGTTGAAGTACTGATTTCAATGAAGTTAGTGAGTAGACAGAGCCTAGCATGATCTATTAGAAAGCAAGTAGTCATTTTTTAGTAATGTGTATTATTAATTCTATATCATTGACTATTACACTTTCTTCATACTTAACTTGATACAACATAAGTGTTTAATTTGGGAGTGTATGATTTCTCCAACTTACTTCCAAAAAGAATTTGAAGTCAAGCTGAGGCATTGAACAGGACTGGTCTTTCAGTTTTAAGAAATAGCCATCTAAAATATGTGAGATAGGCAGCCCAGGTGGCTCAGCGGTTTAGCGCCGCCTTCAGCCCAGGGCGTGATCCTGGAGACCCATGATCAAGTCCCACATCAGGCTCCCTGTACGGAGCCTGCTTCTTCCTCTGCTCTCTCTCTCTCTCTCTCTCTCATGAATACATAAAATCTTTTTTTAAAAAGTAAAAAATAGGGATCCCTGGGTGGCGCAGCGGTTTGGCGCCTGCCTTTGGCCAAGGGCGCGATCCTGGAGACCCAGGATCGAATCCCACGTCAGGCTCCCGGTGCATGGAGCCTGCTTCTCCCTCTGCCTGTGTCTCTGCCTCTCTCTCTCTCTCTCTCTGTATGACTATCATAAATAAATAATAATAAAAAAATTAAAAAAAAGTAAAAAATAAAATATCTGAGATGTCTAACAATTTAGTAGTATGTATGTGGCTTTCAGTTTTGAGGTAATCTATCTTTCCTAACAGGCTCTCCATTTAATGTTCTGTGCAGTGCCATGTAATGATTGCTACCAGTGAAGTTAAATGCTTTTATAATTAAATCTATGTTGAACAGATTTCTTTGTCTTTATTAGGCAGTTTCCTGCTGTGTGTTTAAACTTGTTGCTGTTTAGAGTATTATTATGGTAAATGTAAAATATCTGAGAATGAAATGAAACTATGTTCTATGATGAGGCAAATATATTTTTCCCAAATAAACAGGCCTTGAATTGTATTCATTTATCTAATTACATATCTTGTTATGCTAGTTATAGCATAGGAAAGATAATACCTTTTGTGAAATCTGTGGGGAATATTATATTATGATAAGGAATATAGAAATGTTTATAGCGATCTCTTTCACTGTGTAATCTCCCTAAGTACTCCATAGGAAGCATGATTCATGGTGTTTGAAAGCACTAGCTGGAGTCATTCCAAAGAGTTGGAATAACTTTAAGTTCTGATTGCTTTGTTTACTAGCAATGTGAACTTGGGTTATGTACTTATCATATTTAATCCTATCAAAAGGGAAAAATAATAGTATCTGTGGCAAAAGATGGTTGGAAATTTAAATGTAAAGATGTAAAGATGTATGCTTAAACTGCCTGGGACAGTGCCTGGTGCCTAATAAATATGAGCTATTATGATTTCTTTTTCTTACTAAATAACCTTTCAACGTGAAATTACATTGTGATTTATATAAGAAACTATATGACTACACAGTATTTAAACTTAGCATACAAATTGGGGAGCAGATGTCCAT